>NC_050076.1:48752911-49390578 GCF_009764565.3 Dermochelys coriacea
TCATCACTTTGAACTCTACTGCCCTGCCCTCAGGTGACCAACCGTCAGACCCACCCTTAAAATTTTCTGGGAATTTTGAAAATCCCCTTCCTGTTTGCTCAGCCAGGCAGAGTGCTCTCAGCAAATCTTTCCAGGTGACCATGCCTCCATGCGCCAGGCGATCCCCGGTATGGAGCAATGGCGAAGTGCTGGACCTCATTAGTGTTTGGGAGGAGGAAGCTGTCCAATCCCAGCTTCGCTCCAGCTGTAGGAATTACGATATCTTCGGGCAGATATCAAGGGACATGATGGAAAGGAGCCATGATCGGGATGCACTGCAGTGCAGGAGTAAAGTGAAGGAGCTGCAGAATGCCTACCGCAAAGCCCGTGAGGCAAACCGCTGCTCCAGTGTTGCCTCCAAGAGCTGCCGGTTCTACAAAGAGCTGGATGCAATACTTGGGGGTGACCCTACCTCCATTCCAAGGACCATTATGGACACTTCAGAGCCCAGTGCAACAAGGCAGGAGGAGCAAAGCAGGAGCAAGGTTGCTGAGGCAGAGGAAGACACCCTGGAATCCTTAGATGCATGCAGCCAGGAGCTGTTCTCAAGCCAGGAGGAAGGTAGCCAGCCACGGCAGCTGGTTCTTGGGGAAGGACAAACACCAGAGGAGGTTCCCGGTAAGCAGCTTTTATTTCGGGAAGGAAGTTATTCGGTGTGGGCTTTTGGTGTGTGGAGGATTAGGGCTGCATGCATGCCTAGATGCGGAATAGGGTGTTGATCTGCTCTTTCACATCGTGGTAATTGGCCTCAGTAATCTCTTCAAAGGTCTCATCCAGAACTTGGGCAATGTGCTTGCGCAGGTTTCTTGGGAGAGCCACTGTGGTCCTTGTCCCAGTCAGGCTAATTTGTCCGCGCCACTGTGCATGAGGGGCGGGAGGACCATTGCTACACACAGGCAAGCTGCATATGGGCCAGGACGGAAGCCGCATTGCAGCAGAAGACCCTCCCTTGCTTCCCAGGTCACCCGCAGCAGTGAGATATCTTCCAGGATGAACTCCTGTGGAAAATGTGGGGACAGTGTTCAGTACAGGAGCCCCCTGCCACTGTTGGCTCTCTCCAAGGCACAAAAACCCAGAGGACAGTACAGCTGTGAAACAACCAGTTATGCTTGACCCTGTGCTTACTCACCATTTTAGGGCTCCTGTGGGTTATATGCGCTTGCTTTGGCACAGGCAAATTATGCTATTGTGTAGACTGTGCTTGCCCTTAAGTATGGGGAAATCATTGCTCTGTCTGATGTGAACAATGCTGCCTCTGTTAAGTGTTGCATTTTGCCTTTACAGATTCAACCTTGAGATCTCAGCCATCTGTGTTATCACTGGCTGAAAGACTCCAAAGAATTAGAAAGAAGTAATGCAGCATTCAAGTAATGAAAATCAAAAAGTGCAGGAGTGGCAGAACAGTGAAAGAAGGGTCCGCCAGCAGAATGAGGAGCACCGGCACAAAAGTGCAGTGCTCCGGCAGCAAAGCATGGATCGGCTGATAAGCATAATGGAGCACCAAGCAGACTCCAACCAAGCGCTCATAGCCAAGAGGTGGAGCATTACCAAGCCCGCACCCCCTGCAGCCCTCGTCCCAAAACTCTTTCCCTTGTGCCCCCATGTCACCTCCAACCCACTTTCCCCAACATCCGGGTTCTTACCGCCACCAGCTGTCTCCAACACCTGTAGCTTCACCACCCAGCCCTGAAAACTACGACCCTTACCCACTGCACTCAACCCCCATCACCATGCAGTATAACCATCCTGAAGTGCAGCACTCATTGCACAGCACTCCAGACAGGAAGGCTGAGTATGATAACAGGACATACACAAATCTGTGATTGTACCATTCCCCACCCCATCCCCTTGCCCTTTCTGTTTCCCAAGCAGTTCTGTTTCTTTTCAATAAATGAATATTTTGGCTTTGAAAACATTCTTTATTATTGCATAAAGTAAAAGATACCTTAGCCCAGGAAAGAAACAGGCACTGCAAGTCAGCGTAGCAAACACAGATTCCTACTAACATTGGAACCCCTGCACTTCACTCCCGTGCAGGGCACCACACATTACTGGTGGCTTTCAGTCTCAAATTGCTCCCTCAAGGCATCCCTAATCCTTGCAGCTCCACACGGGGCCCCTCTAATAGCCCTGCTCTCTGGCTGTTCAAATTCAGCCTCCAGGTGTTGAACCTCAGAGGTCCATGCCTGAGTGAATCGTTCACCCTTCCCTTCAAAATGTTATGGAGGGTACAGCATGCAGATATAACCGCGGGGATGCTGTCATCAGCCAGGTCCAGCTTTCCATACAGAGAGTGCCAGCAACCCTTTAAATGTCCAAAAGCACACTCCAGTATCATTCTGCACCAGCTCAGCCTGTCGTTGAACCGCTCCTTGCTGCTGTCAAGGCTCCCTGTGTAGGGTTTCATGAGCCACAGCATTCAAGGGTAAGCGGTGTCTCCAAGGATCACAATGGGCATTTCGACTTCCCCTACCGTGATCTTCTGGTCTGGGAAAAAAGTCCCAGCTTGCAGCTTCCTGAACAGGCCAGTGTTCTGAAAGATGCGTGCATCATGCACCTTTCCGGGCCAGCCTGCGTTAATGTCAATGAAACACCCACAGTGATCCACAAGCGCCTGGAGAACCATAGAGAAATACTCTTTCCAATTAACGTACTCGGAGGCTAGGTGGGCTGGTGCCAGAATTGGAATATGTGTGCCATCTATCGCCCCTCCGCAGTTAGGGAAACCCATTTGTGCAAAACCAGCCACAATGTCATGCACATTACCCAGAGTCACAGTTCTTCTGAGCAGGATGCAATTAATAGCCCTGCAAACTTGCATTAACATGATTCCAGTGGTCAACTTTCCCACTCCAAACTGGTTAGCGACCGATCGGTAGCTGTCTTGAGTTGCCAGCTTCCAGATTGCAATAGCCACCCACTTCTCCACCGTCAGGGCAACTCTCAATCTTGTGTCCTTGTGCTGCAGGGTGGGGGCGAGCTCATCACACAGTCCCATGAAAGTGTCTTTTCTCATCCGAAAGTTCTGCAGCCATTGCTTATCATCCCAGATTTGCATGACAATGTGATCCCACCACTCAGTGCTTGTTTCTCGAGCCCAAAAGTGGCGCTCCACGATGGTGAGCACGTCCGTGAATGCCACAAGCAAACTCGTGTTATATGCATTACTCGAGTCTATATCATCGTCGGAGCCCTCACTGTCACTTTGGATTATAAGGAATAACTCGACTGCCAAAGATGACGTGCTGGCGAGACTCGTCAGCATACTCCTCAGCAGTTCGGGTCCATTCCCGCAGACTGAAAGGGAAGACAGAGCCTGCAGTACAAAAAACATTGAAAGATGGCACCAAATGTGGACAGAAGCACAAGGATTGTTGGGATGCGAACTGATGCATCATGGGGCGTTGGGACAGGACCCAGAATGTCCTGTCTCCCCCGCCCCCTTCCCACAAGCCACAGCGCCAGAATGGGAAGAGGTGCTCTGTGGTATAGCTGCCCATAATGCACTGCTCCCAATGCCGCTGCAAGTGCTGCAAATGTGGCCACGCCAGTGTGGACAGACTGCAGCGCTTTCCCTACTGCGCTCTCCGAAGGCGGGTTTAACTCAAAGCTCTCTACATCTGCAAATGTAGCCATGCCCCCAGTCTCACTCCTCATTCAATCTGTGTCCTCTATTATCCCCTGCTCCTGGTCCCAGTCTCTTTGCCCAGCCAGTCCCAATTCTCCCCCTGGACACTGGCTCCTTGTCATTTCTATCTCTCCCTTCCTCAACTCCTTCCCCCCCACCTCACTGGTTCTCAGTCCCAGCTCCCACACAGCTTCTCATCCAATCTCAATCTCCCCCCAACCTACTAGCTCCCAGTCCCTGTGTCCATCGAGTCCTGGTCTCTGCCCCCGATTCCCAGTCCCAGTCTGTTTCCCTCCCCAACCATCTGACCAACATCCAAGTCCCCAGTCTCCACCCCCATAAACTCTTGCCCCAATCTACTCCCCCTGCCAGTCCAGCTCTTATCCCCTCTGTATTCTTATTAGGCAACTCCCTCCTCCACATTCCCTGGGTCTGGCAGGGGTGTAACTGAGAACAAAGGACAGAACAATCTCCTTATTCTCAGTTAGATGCCTATAGGCAGTACAGCCCACAACCCCAGACACGTCATCAGGGAGTTTAGCTGTCAGGCTTGAACAAGTCTCTACTGAGCATGTACAAAATGGATTTTTCAAAGGGTTATAAATTGGCCAAAGTTGGGTGGATTTTCAGGGGACAGCAAAAGGCACATCACTGACACAAGGTACATCTCCCTGCCAAATTTCAAATCCCTGCTTGAAAGCATGGGGGCACAAGGATTTTTCAAAGAAAAGGTGACCAGAATTTTTTAACATGGGCAAAACAATTCTTTTCCCCTTTAGCCTCATTCTGAGAAACTGCTGAAACATTTTGGCTGAAATTTGCCACAAAAATTCAGCCCAAGGCAGACAACAGAATGGAAAATTTCAGCCCAAATAGTTAAAGTTTGGAAAAGTTGTTATAAGCAACTGAAAACAGCATTTTATAAAAGGAAATGTCAGACAACCTTAATAATGGATGGTGCAAAGGACACACAGAATCAAAGATTGCTAATTTAAAAATAATAATCAGACCTAACTGGAAGACAGAGATACCACACAAAGGATATCCGAGGCAATACAGAACTTAAATGGGACAGTCCTGGGGGCTTGGCATGTCGAGTGGGGGGCCGCCCCTGTTCGTCCAGTGCAGGGTTGGTAAACCTGTCACACGTTCGTCAGGATTCCCTGTTGCAATCATGATCAAGGGGCTCAGGACCCCTGGCGGGCACAGCAAACAAGTAGTCTGTAGCCCTTGGGCCTACTGGCCAGAGCAAACAATTGCAGTTGGGGCTCTGACCCTCTGGGCAGGGCAGAGCAAACAATCAGTCTGCAGCCCCTGGGGCGGGACAGAGCAAACACTTAGTCTATATCCAGAGTCCCCAGTAATCACACCTAGTGGCAATTGCAGGCAACGGTGGGACATTAGGGGAACCTGGGCCCACCCTGCTACACCAGGTTCTTAAACTGTCTATTAAGGGTTCAGGCATTGGCTCCTAACACATTCCCTGGGTCACTTACTACCGTAAAGCCCATCTCGGGCGTCTCCTCAACTGACAGTGGCTCGGCATCTCCATCAGTCTCTGTGGTTTGCTAGTCGTCCACAGCGTAGTCTGGGTCCACAGTCCCAACAGCCTAGAGAGTCAATGGTTCCGCTGCAGGAGCCTGCAGCACACATCCTTCCTCCACCAGCCCTGAATGAGCTGGGATGCCTCATTTTATCTGTCCCCTCCATCTGGAGCACGCACAGCAGGGGCAAGGGGGTATGGTCTCCTAGGCTCATGATTGGTCACCCCCATTGACCCAGTGCAGAGTTGATACCTCACAGGGACACAGAGTGAAAGCAGAGTCAGAAGAGAGAGAACTCCTTTGGTGAAGAATGAACAATGTTCAAAGGATAGTGGTTGGAAGTGGGGGCCAAAAAACTTCAGGGATTGGGGAGTTCCACTGATCCCACACTAGAAAGACAAGGCCCAGGAGTGAAAATTGGGCACAGATGGTATATTTAGAGACTGTGATTAACAAAGTGAAAAATAGAAACTGATGCCTGAATTCCTGTGCAAAAACAACATATAGGACCTGATGTAACACTCAAAACACTCTACCAAATTATAGAAGTTATGCTTGTACTACTCATCATTGCAGAAAACGCTGCTCAGCAGATGCATGCTGTCTAACTGAATCATGAAACATACTTGACTAGGTATAGCCTTAGTGGAAGTTATAACTGACCCCACATTTCTCCTGTGAGTCAGCTGGCCTTGGTTGAACAGGCTGTTTGTCTGAGCCCCATTTGGAGCCTTTACCTATGCAATACTCCCATTGACTGGAAGTCATGGGGGGGTTCCCCCCCCCAAGTAAGGTCTGCTGGTCTGGGTCCTCTGTGTTTCTTTTTAGTTTCTGTAGGAGGAAGATTAATGTAAAAAAATTAATACAAATACATATAAAAACCTCTTTTTTCCATCCTCAGGAACAGCCAAGTGAGGTTTTTGTCAAGTTTTCCAATAAAATTCACCTTTGTGCTTAAAATATACATGAGCAATGTTAGTCCAATGGGTTAATTACTTTGAAAACCTATTAGCACCTCAAAATAGAGGTTTAGAAAAAAAATCCAGGCATAACTATACTATTGAAATAGGCAAGTTATGAACGCCAGTAAACTATCACATTTTTAATACAGCCATGGGCCAGGCTTTAATTTAAAATCAGCCAAATTTAAAATCTTCTCTGTGCTAAAGCTAAGGACATTTGACAACCACTCCACTCCCTACATCCTTGAAGAAATACACAAAGCTCACGTTCCCTCTCCTTAGCACAGCCACACTGAATATTCCCAGTGCCATGAGGGCTAATGAAAGGAGGAGAGGCACACATGGGGATAATTCCCAGTGTCTGGATGCTTCAGGAAACCCTACAATTCCTAAAAAGGAACTGTGTTGTTTTTTTTAAATTTAGAGCCCAGTCTTCAAGTTGCTTTGTGTCTGCTGTGACATCAGTGAGAGCAGAAAGCACCCAGCACCTAACAGGAGGTACTCACCAGCTTGCAGGATTGATGCATCATTTTTAAAATGCACGTCATGCCAGTAGTCAGATTCTCTTTTTCCCATTCCTCTCCCCTGCTGGGTGTGAGGAGCCCTTTCTTTTGGTGTGCTTCTTAAGCACTTGTGCTGATTACAAGGAGCTCTTCAGTTATAGATCTAGAGTCTGAAGTAGGAGTAGGTGGTGTGTATTTGGCAAGGAAGAAAGGGCAACACTTTTCAAAGATTAAAGTTTAAAAATAAAAATATTTTTCCTAGGGGAAGAAAAATGAGCCTGTCAGTGCTTAAAAATGGAACAGGTTTATATGAGACTAAAATGTGGGATGTTCCTTATTATCACAGTAGTGACCTCCCATGGTCACAGAAAGCATTCCATTCTCTAAACTCCTGTTTTCACCTTCTCATAGCTTTCAATTAAAAAAAATTTTGGACAATATTTTTCATGCTTTCATCTCAGCCCAAAGGCGAGTTTTTTGTGGAAAGTTTGAAGAAAAAACAGGCAGGCTGTCTTAATTAACAGGCAGTTATAGAATTGTGGAAAAAAATACGTTTTCTATTTTTGCATATAACCCAAAATGCTTACGTTTCTAAAAAGTTCAGATTTGTCTTGAGAGGGTGGCCCAGCAAAATAGGGGTCAGGATATCTGGGTTCTTCTCCTGACTCTGCCACTGACTTGCTGCAATTTTGAGCATCTTACATTATACTTCTCAGTAGTAACTCAATCTCCCCATCTGTAAAATGGAGATAATATTTTCCAACCTTTGTACAAAGTTTTCAGATCTACAGAGAAAAAATGCAATATAAGAACTAACTGTTAAAATATTTGGTTAAGAAATACTAGCACAAAGGTTATTAAATTCATTAACCTTTTAACATACATCAGTTTCTTGTGAGATGTATCTAAACAGGTACCCATGAAAGTCATATTTAAAACTGTGTTCATTTTAGCACAATTGGTAAAACTTCATGCATTTTGCTGCTCTGGTAGATATATTGGTAGATATGGGTTTAGGAAGAACTACCTCACTCTTGGCCCTTATCCTAAGGCAGGAGTGAAGAATAGGCAGCAATTAACTCTACCAGGAACAGGCTCATTAAAGTGATTGCCCTCCCATGTAGGTATCAATTCTCTGACCCCTCACAGCTATCAACTCTTCCAATACTCTTACCTCGAGGACAAGGGCTCAGCTTTCAATCACTATCCACTGATCAGATAAACCAGCCTCATTGCAACCAGTGCTCTTGACTACTTTACCCCATTTCCAAGCATTTGGCCCTCCTCACAGTTGTCTGCCCCCCGGATCCCTCTATGACTGGTAAGTGCTGTATCACCCAGCTTTCCTATCATATTGACCCTCTAACTCGTAACCAACGCCTGACCCCCACTTCTGGTCTCAAACACTCCTCACTCCATCATGCATCCGATGAAGTGAGCTGTAGCTCACGAAAGCTTATGCTCAAATAAATTTGTTAGTCTCTAAGGTGCCACAAGTATTCCTTTTCTTTTTGCGAATACAGACTAACACGGCTGCTACTCTGAAACCTGTCACTCCATCATATTCACAGATGTGACAAAACACAGACCCCCCTTCCAATTCTCAAACTTCCCATTGCCCCGGACTTTCCCTATTAGCTATCAGATGCAATGACTATCCCATGATCCCCGTTTGAGTTATCAAAACCCTCTGTGACCACTAGCAGCTGTTAACCTCTCCCAGCAAACCCTCACAAAAGGCCAAATTCTTCAGTAACACTGGTCGTGATGATTTAGGAAATCTGTGTATGTACAATTTATGAGTTTTGACTGGTATCATGAAATTGCTGTATAATGGATGTGGAATTAGCCAGGTGCTGTCAGGTCTGTGTTACATAACCCCCAGACTAGGGACAAAGGAGAGCAGTTAACTTTAACCACTGAGCTCTGCCAAAACAATGTGTATGCTAAGAAAGTTTATCTGAGGTAGGCTTGGAAACCAGTTCAACCAAGTTTGCCTGCAGAGCTAGGATTTTCTGGGTGGAATATTTCCCCTAAACAGGAGGAAAAAGAACTAGCCTTTAAAACTACATAGACTGGGTAAGTAGGGTGACGCCCTGAGTCACACAGAAAGCTTGGGCAGGAGAGAAGCATGCTTAATGCTTTCATAGCAGTGTGGGCTTGTTTAATTGAGGGATCAGCCAGAAAGAAAGAAACTGGGGCACAGGTGAGAGAGACACCATGGTTGAGAGAAACTGTGTGCAGGAAGGGGGCATCTTGGAGCCCAAAGAATGCTCAAGACTGGTGAGGAAACTGAGGTATGGAAATAGACATCAGTGTTTTATTGTTTGCCTACATCTTTTCTTAAATATTGAAGAGAGAAAAAGAGTAACTGTGTTTGGAAAACTTTCTGAAGTTTATCTGTGTGTTGACTTGCTTCACCAATATGTGCCCCTCAAGAGTTAAACTATAAACATAGAGCAACCATGGATGGAACTCTGGGAAAGGGTGTACTTAAGCTACACAGGAGTCTGGGAGTGGGTCACTGTTGGTCCTGGGGGCTAAGGGCAGCTAGCCTTTGGCCATGTCCATAAAGTGGTAACAGCCCACCTGTGCTCAGGAAATGTGCTAAAAATGCCAAGGGCTACAACCTTTTCTGCCCAAGGGAAGTTTAAGAGCACATGAGTCTAGTGTTTTGTGTCCCCTCCCCAACACAGCAGCCTGGAGTTTCCAGTCAAGAGGGGCTCTACCAGGGATGTGTGTGACAACCATTGTAAACCCAGATGGTGTCCATTAAAATCAGTTGAGTTTTTCTGGATTTATACCAGTGTAACTGGAAGAAGTTGGGCCAAATTATTCTGTTGCATTATTTGGCAAATATTACAGTATAATAGAGAAAAAAAATCTGCTTTTGTCTATACCTTGACACCCCCATATGGATTTCATTATTATTGCCTAAATTGTATGATTATATATTCAAAAAAGCCATAGTTATATATGCAAAAGGGTAAATTAAGGTTTGTCTGGGAAACTTAGCTGAGAATTTCCTATTTAAATCCTCAGATTTTATTTGGCATGAATTACCTTTTTTTCCTGGGAGTTGTTAAGTTGTAGCAGAGCAGCACCCAGCCTGCCCACAAGTTTTCAGATTGATCAGAGGGGTGTGACTGGATGCCAAAGTTCAAGCGGAGTCACCCCTGAGGCAGAATAAAGATTACCTGAAAGAAGACAGATTTTAAAGTGCTGAAAGTATTGATATTTATTGTATGAGCGCAAAAAAAAACCATCCCTGGAGAGCTGACAATTCTTAGGTAGAGAGTGGGGTGGAGGGAAGAAGGTGCAAAATCCTCTGTATTGGGGAGGAAGGTAATTGTTCTGTCTGTGAGGTAATTTGGATTTGAGAGAGAGTCCCTCTGATGGGACACTGGAGGAGGGAATTATTTTGAGTCCCAGTTATCCTCCATCTCAGAATTTGCTTTCAGTAGAAGAAATGCACAATATGCACCAAATCCAGGAGTAATCCAAAAACGCCACACTTCCCCTCCAAAACACACACTCTACTCCAGGGGAGTGAGGTGCAGACAAAGTCGGAGAGGGGGGTTCTGTGCCCCAATCTGAAGGAGGCAAGGGGAGGGGACACCTCTGTGTGTGTGTGTCGGAGGGGGAGAGAAGACCTGTGCTCTGGGTTTCAGGGGCTAGGGAGAGGTCCTCTGTGTGTGCGCTGGGCTGGAGGCAGCAAGGGATGGCTGGGTACATATGTCTCTGAGCTCTGGCTGGGGATAGAGGTGGTGGCTGCTGGAATGCGTGTGTGGCGGGGCGGGGGGGATGTCTGCCTCTGGATGATGTACCCAGGGCAGTGGGCTCTGAGGAGGGCTCTCTCAAGGGTGCTTCTGGGAAAGGGGTGCAGCTGTGGGAGGCTCTATCTGGACAGGTGCTACCTCTCAGGGGGATGTAGGTCTCTAGCTGGGGAGGGGACTGCTGGGGGAGTGTAGCTCTATCCAGGATGGTCCATCTCCTGGGGGCTCTAGTTGGGCCATGGGGCATCTGGGGGCCCAGTCCATCTCCTGGGGGTTCTAGCCAGGCTGTGGGCTGGGGGGCTCTGGGGAGAGCCAGGTTATCTCCCGGTGGCTCAGGACGGGCCAGTCCATCTCCCGGGGACTCTAGCTAGGCCAGGGAGCTCTGGGGGGCTGGTTGGTCTCCTGGGGTCTCTGGGGTTGGTGTCCAGGAGGCTCGGGGGGTGTGTGTCTGTCTCCTGGGGGCTTGGCGGGGCGGTTGATGTCCCAGTGGCTCTAGCCGGGCTAAGGGGGTCAGAGGGGGGCAGTTGGTGTCCTGGGGGCTCTAGGCAGGGTTTGAGGGGAGCTGTCGGTGTCCCGGGGGTTCTAGAGGGCTAGGGGTGTCTGAGGGGGGATGGTTGGTGTGCCGGGGGGTCTGAGGGGGGCGGTCGGTGTCCCGGGGGCTCTAGCCGGGCCGGGGGGGTCTGAGGGGGGCGGTCGGTGTCCCGGGGGCTCTCGCCGGGCCGGGGGGGGTCTGAGGGGGGCGGTCGGTGTCCCGGGGGCTCTCGCCGGGCCGGGGGGGGTCTGAGGGGGGCGGTCGGTGTCCCGGGGGCTCTCGCCGGGCCGGGGGGGGTCTGAGGGGGGCGGTCGGTGTCCCGGGGGCTCTCGCCGGGCCGGGGGGGTCTGAGCGGGGCGGTCGGTGTCCCGGGGGCTCTCGCCGGGCCGGGGGGGTCTGAGCGGGGCGGTCGGTGTCCCGGGGGCTCTCGCCGGGCCGGGGGGGGTCTGAGGGGGGCGGTCGGTGTCCCGGGGGCTCTCGCCGGGCCGGGGGGGTCTGAGGGGGGCGGTCGGTGTCCCGGGGGCTCTCGCCGGGCCGGGGGGGGTCTGAGGGGGGCGGTCGGTGTCCCGGGGGCTCTCGCCGGGCCGGGGGGGGTCTGAGGGGGACGGTCGGTGTCCCGGGGGCTCTCGCCGGGCCGGGGGGGGTCTGAGGGGGACGGTCGGTGTCCCGGGGGCTCTCGCCGGGCCGGGGGGTCCCTCCCCCGCGCACGCTGCAGGTCTCTATCACCCTCCCGCGCAGGCTGCTGCCTTTCTACCCCCGTTTCCGTGGCAACCGGCCGGCCTCCCCCAGCCCCGCTCCGCCTGCGGAGTCGCTCGGCAGCCGCCGCTCGGAGCCGGACTCGCCGCCGCTGTCACAGCCTCACATGGAGCTGCTGGCTGCGGCGCTCAGCGCCGCCTGCGCCCTGGACCGCGACGGCTCGGCGGAGAGCGCGGCCAGAGCCCGCCCGGCCGGCAGGTGAGGGGCGAGGGTTGACGGCGAGCCGGGGAGGGGACGCCCCGCCGCGGGACCCGCTCACCCCTTCCCGCCTGCAGGCGGACCCACCGCCGGGCTCGCGTCCCTCCTCTGCCCCCGGACTCGGAGCCGGAGCGCGGTGACCCGCAGGCTCGGACCCTGCCCCGCCCGGGGCTGCTCTCCAACCCCCCCCAACACGCCAATCCCCCCTGCCCTGCTCGGGACCACTCTCCAACCCTCCCCCACACACACATGCCAATCCCCCTGCCCCGTCACGGGCTGCCCTCCACCCCACCCCACCGCCAATCCCCCCGCCCTACCTGGGGCTGCTCTCCAACCCCCCAAATCCTCCTACCCTGCCAGGGGCTGCTCTCCAACACCCCAATCCCCCCGCCCTACCTGGGGCTGCTCTCCACCCCGCCCCCACGCCAATCCCCATGCCCTGCTCGTGGCTGTTCTCCACCCCCCCCCCCCCGATGCCAATCCCCCTGCCCCACCCAGGACTGCCTTCCCCCCCATAACATACCAATCCCCCTGCCCCACCCAGGGCTGCTCTCCACCCCCCCCACAACACACCAATCCCACTGCCCCACCTGGGGCTGTTCTCCAAACCTCCCCTGCCCCAACCCGGACTGATCTCCACTCTCCGCATCTTTTCCCCTCCAACACTCGCTTACTGACATGGTGTTAACCTCCATTCCAACACCCCCCCCACACGTACACAACCAGAACTCATCTCTGTCACATTCCCCCACCCCATACCTATGCATCAACCAGGGCTGATTTCCATCACAATCCTTTCTCCCTCCCGCCACCATCCCTCTCACCAACAAGGCTGATCCCCATTTGTCCCCACTTTCAGTCCTCCCCATCTCCCTGTTCCAATCCAGGCTAAACTCCAGCGAGAACCTAGATTCAAGTCCCCTCTCCCTGCACCTGGGTATGTGACTGAACTCTCAGCATCCCTTCCCCCTGCCCCCTTCCATGTACTGGAACTGAGATGCATTCATCCTCTATCCTCCCTACTCTATACGGACCTGAGCTGAACCCCAGCCAGAATCCCTCGGTTACACACACAAACACACACCTACTCTGAGGCTGGCTCTATCACCTCCTTGCACAGGGCTATGCTCAATCCGTGATGGGATCCCATACCCCAGCTCCAGCTGGAATCAGGGGAGGTTACTGCTCTCCTGCGGGGCCAAAGCCTCCATTCCCAGTGCTCAAAGACAACCCTTGTGGCACATAGGGGGTTTTTGGAGAGGAAGGAGTGTGCTTGCCTTATGGAGGTGAATCATAGGGTAGTTCTGAAAGATACACACTCAGGGTCCCTAAATAGTGTGTCTTGCTGGCCACTGATGCTGGTAAGTGCCAGAACCCATTGGTGTATGTGGAAGCTGGGGGTGTCAAATGCTTGGGCTGGGGGCAGCTCGATTGACAATGCCTGACTGTATATTTCTCTCCCAAAGAGAATCCCCTTCCATGGCTGGACCAGTGCTTATCCCTGATGAGAACCCTGTGCTCCCAGAGTGCCCAGCTGCTCTCCCTGAAACTCTGCAAATGATTCACCCCATGACAACTGACTCCTGGAAAAACCTCATTGAACAAATAGGTAAGGGCCATGTTTGTTGTGCCATAAACTTATGGGCTGCCCAAGGCACTGTGCTGTCTGACAGAAATACTGCCCCTATTAACCCAGGCAGTGTTCCTAGATTTCTAGAGTGCGAAGACTTCACTCGTGCATTTCTAATGAGTGAAGACACTGAATATACATGAGAGAGAAAATAGTTCAAACATTTTACATAAAACCTGTTAGAACTAAACTTGGCCTGATATTTGTAAGAAGTAGTTCAAGTAGGTTACTTTCTAGCCTCTTAATCTTGGGGCAGAATTTATATTAGTTAAAGATACCATCTATATAAGATTCTCCTGGATTTTAGCTCCTTAGTGTGAAATTGGTAGTTCTTAAGGTTGCTTGAACCTTGAAAGCAGCAATAATTGGAGAACAAGAACTAACCCCCCTAATAGCAGGCATGTGCCACGTTCCACTGCTCTCAAGATGTGAGGGCACGGGAAGTAGAAAAAGCTCCCCACAGGAGAGAGCTCCTCATCAGCCATCAATCCAGATCTTCACTGGTCTATTATCATCAATCATTTTTGATACAGTAGCACCAAGAGGCCTTATTAGGACCCTGCTGTGCTAGGTGCTGTGCAGGGACAGCAAGAAACAGTCCCTGCCTCAAAGAGCTTACATTTAAATAGACTAGACAGATAAATAGACAAACATAAAAACAAAAAATGAAAAAACAAGACATCTTTGCTACCTTTTTAAAAACTAAATTGGGATAATCCCCTCCCACTCCCATTTTCCAGATGCTCCAGCCATTGCTGATCTAGTGTGCTTTTCTTCCACCCTGGCTACTCCACAGAGGTAGATAAGGAAAAGCCCAAATAAAAAGCAATCAAAAGGTGCCTACAAGCCAAAGATATCTAAAGGCAAACCCTTTCAGTACATGCAATCCAGTCACTCCTCTCTACAGGAAGCAGTGGGAGATACCTATCTCCTCCAGGGCTTCCTGGGAATGGGAGCATGGACCAGGGTTGCAACACAGCCACTTTTACACTCAGTCTAAATAAATAGGGTTCTTTCAACAAAAATCTCAAAATACAAATTCAGCATAAAACCCTTTTGAAAAAAGCAACACGTTATGTATATACACATTCAACCTCAAACGCATATCCACATATTTACTTAAATTTATTATAAATACACTTTCCTATTAAGCATATTATTTGGATTACAGAATCAATACCTCATTGTGCTGGGGCTGAACAAACATACTATAAGAGAGAGAGTCCCTGCCTGAAAGAGACTGTAAACTAAAGATCTGATCCTGTAATCTGATCCATGTGGATGGATTACTGCACCTGTGTGGAACTCCAGTGGCTTTGTCAGGCTGTGTCTGTGTCAGGCCACTCACATAAATCAGTTTTCAGGACTGGGGCCTAACTAGGGAGAAAATGCAACATAGATAGGGGTGTGGACAGAAGGAGGAAGGCAAGTATGAGAATAACAGGAACACAAGATTGCATATATCAGGGGTGGCCAAGAGCCATATGCAGCTCTTTTACAGTTAAAGTGGGGCTCACAGAGCTCCACAAGCCCCTCCATTCTCTGCCTAACAGACTGGGGGGCAGAGCTCGGGGCTTCTGCCCTGCAGCAGGATGGTGGGGCTAGGGGCTTCTGCCAATGGCAACTGCTACCTGATGAGGTTTGCCCTCCTCTAACAGCTTGAGTCATGCTCCCCCTTACCCTGAACAGTCCTCCCTGCAGATCCCAGCTGTTTGCCACTGCCTCTCCCCACAACTGCAGTGCTCAGCTCACCAGCTCCAGCAGCTGCCATGCAGGGAGGGGGCCTAGTGGTACCAAGTGACTGAGCAAGGTCATCAAATCGTGGCAAAAATCTGGGGCGTTGTCACCTCTGGCTTCTGCCCAGCAGGGAGGTGGGTCTCCCGGCTTAAACCCTGCAGGATGTGCCTGCTGGGGCTTGGGGCTTCAGCAGGAGCAGAGCTGAAGCCCTGAGCCCGGACAGGCGCCTCCTGCGGGGCTGAAGCCCTGAGATCCTCCTCCCCACAGGGCTGAACCCCGAGCCCAGACAGGCACCTCCTGTGGAGCTGAAGCCCTAAGACCCCCGCTCCCTGCAGGGCTGAACCCCAAGCCCAGACAGGCGTATCCTGCAGGGCTGAAGCCCCAAGATCCCCCTCCCCATAGGGCAGAAGCCTCTAGCTCCACCTCAAGGTTGAAGCCTCAAGCCCCAGCAGGTGCACCTCACCTCTTGAATTTCTGAAGATTGTTGTGTGTGTGGCTCAGAGGGTCAGTAAGTTTGGCCACCCTGGGCATATATTCTTAGCTGAATGTATAATTTGGAGACTTCAGTGGCTTTTATATTTGTTTGATATTTTAAATAAGTGGACACTATCGGGCCACTTGCTCAACATATACAACTTAACTCTCCAAAAAAACCCACCAAATAAATACATTATCAAAGCATTAGACTGTCTATTGTTAAGTGAGAAACATCAGTGAATATCTTTATTGATATCTCTTTATAAGGTAATAGTTTCTGAAATGTAGATAACAAAAATTATGTAAAATATAACCCCAAGATCCATAGGTCAGCGTTATGGTTATGTTATGATAAAATGCACATCTTTGTACTTGATGAGAGTAACATATGTGGTTAGTGTAAAATATATGATATATTTAGCTGTTGGTCTCCTTGTCTTTAGGTACTTGAGTTTTTTTAAATTATGTGGTAGGTAATTTAACTGTGGTCACTTAGCAACCCTAACTGGTTTCATAAATGATGTTTTTGTCTTTAATTATGGAGCAGCTGATAGCTGCTCTCAGTTAAGGCTGTATAGCTAAGTTTCTATGTAAAGCTTAATTTAACATCCTCTCTAAAATTCTCACACACACACACACACACACACACACACAAAGATTAAATATTGCTGGGCCAACGGAAATATACAGACCACACTGAAAGACTTATGGGATTATACAAATCAGAGTCTTATTATATAGTGTGTTAGATGCAGATCTGTACTGGCTACATATGTTATGAAGGGATAAAGTACGCTGACATTCTGAGTTTCTCGTGGTCTCCATAATGGGCAGAGTTCAGATTGTTGGGGTTTCTTGTGTGGGAAGTGTTACCTTAACTGTTTCTCTCAAGGTTGTGGGGTTTTGTTTTTTAAGCATAACATGTTCTTTTAAGGAATACACGGCATGGGGTGGGGAGGGGAGGGTAAATGAGCATTTCCTGATTTTTCCATGTTTGGGTTTTGGAGTTCCATGTTCTGGAGGCATGAAAGGATAAGGTGTCTCTGCTGTAGAGCAGCAGCCTTAGCTCCACTTTAACAAAGTTTTGTTATGTGGGAATCCAGTATAAAGTCCAAATAGTGACTCAGAAAGCCATGTTGTTGAACAGTCCAGGCTTTGATATCTTGGCAGCCTGAAAGAGATGCTCCAGGACATCAGAGTTCCAGAGGGGAGAGAAGGCTGAAGCCTGTCATGGGCCATAATGGGAAATCTCCTAGAGATTCTGATAAGCTGTCAGGTAAAACCCTACAGTTGGGAATGACGAGGCTACTTGGACCACTGAGGACATTTACCAGGAACAGGAGAAGTCTGCAGTTAGGTGTAGGGTTATTGATGAGGAGAGGTTGAGCCTTGGAGGATACTATGGGAAGCTTGGACTAAGGAAGAAATGGAAGGCATTGAGAAAGCTTGAGTAAGTTAGATGCCAGAAGAAGTCAGACAATATTTGTCAGCCAAAACAGCAGAATTTTGGGCATAGTTCAGGGATGTAGTTAACAGTTTTAAATTTGCATACACGCTGCCTGATCTGTTGTCTCCTTCCTGCTACATTTCTACTAATCTCCCAAAGCAGATGTGCTATTACAGTCTTAATTTACAGGTTTCAGAGTAGCAGCCGTGTTAGTCTGTATTCGCAAAAAGAAAAGGAGTACTTGTGGCACCTTAGAGACTAACAAATTTATTAGAGCATAAGCTTTCGTGAGCTACAGCTCACTTCATCGGATGCATTTGGTGGAAAAAACAGAGGAGAGATTTATATACACACACACAGAGAACATGAAACAATGGGTTTATCATACACACTGTAAGGAGAGTGATCACTTAAGATAAGCCATCACCAACAGCAGGGGGGGGAAGGAGGAAAACCTTTCATGGTGACAAGCAGGTAGGCTAATTCCAGCAGTTAACAAGAATATCAGAGGAACAGTGGGGGGTGGGGTGGGAGGGAGAAATACCATGGGGAAATAGTTTTACTTTGTGTAATGACTCATCCATTCCCAGTCTCTATTCAAGCCTAAGTTAATTGTATCCAGTTTGCAAATTAATTCCAATTCAGCAGTCTCTCGTTGGAGTCTGTTTTTGAAGCTTTTTTGTTGAAGTATAGCCACTCTTAGGTCTGTGATCGAGTGACCAGAGAGATTGAAGTGTTCTCCAACTGGTTTTTGAATGTTATAATTCTTGACGTCTGATTTGTGTCCATTCATTCTTTTACGTAGAGACTGTCCAGTTTGGCCAATGTACATGGCAGAGGGGCATTGCTGGCACATGATGGCATATATCACATTGGTAGATGCGCAGGTGAACGAGCCTCTGATAGTGTGGCTGATGTGATTAGGCCCTATGATGGTATCCCCTGAATAGATATGTGGACAGAGTTGGCAACGGGCTTTGTTGCAAGGATAGGTTCCTGGGTTAGTGGTTCTGTTGTGTGGTGTGTCTTAATTTAATGGCAATGTGTTAATGAAAGGCTTGCTAAAGATGTAAAAACAGCCCTAGACACCAAAACAACCTAATTGCCAAATATCGATCTAGGTACTCAGATGGCCCTCATCACCTTAGTGTCTGAGCATCTCAAATCATTAATGGATTTTATTTTCACAACACTTCTGTGAGGAAGAGTATTACATTTTTACAGATATGGAACTGAGGCACAGGGTAGATTAAGTGATTTGTGCAAGGTACTACAGGGAGTCTCTGGCTGAGCCAAGAATCCAGTGGGACTTCCCAAGTTCCAGTCCACAGCCTTAGGCACTGGACCATCCTTCTTACCCTGCTACAAGAAATGCTGCTCCCAGGAAGCTAAAAATCTGCAAACTGATGTGTGTAAGATGTACTTGTACACCCATGTCGTACTCTTTAGGAGAAAGACTGCCATCAGTCACAGACTGCACAAGGGTCGGCTGCAGTAGGTTAATTATTCCTATATCCCCATTAGTGGGCTTTTTCTTTTACAGGTATAGAAGAGGACGAGGTCCTTGTCCATGGGAGTCTACAGTCTAAATTAGATACAAGTTAAACTGACAACGCATTGTGGTAAAGGGGGAAAGGAAACAGTAACCAGTGGAGAGACATATTATGAGCTGAATCTCTGAGGACAATCCTCTGTTGTAGATCCTTGCAACCTAACCCAACAGGACCTGACTACGAATGTTGGGTTCAGGTTGAGTCTGAAAACAACCCAACCATTTTGCTTTTGGGTCATGTTGTCTCTTATCCCTCCTCCTGCCTCACTGTGCTCTGTATGTGCTGTGAGTGAATGTGCTGAGGAATCTCAGTATCTCATGTTGTTCTGTACCAGGTATGGACTGGTTATAGAGCTTTCTTATGCACACCAGCTGTGTTCATCATAAGAGCATTTAATGTTTTGCCAGGTATGTCTGAGATTCGTTTAAAATCAGGTTTTTATAGACAGTGCCACCTAGTGGCTGAACAGTTTAGCATTCTATTACATGTTCCCCAGCATGTGAGCTGATTTTCAGTGGCACTCACACTACCCGGGTCCTGGCCACCAGTCCGGGGGGCTTTGCATTTTAATTTAATTTTAAATGAAGCTTCTTAAACATTTTTAAAACCTTATTTACTTTACATACAACAATAGTTTAGTTATATATTAAAGACTTATAGAAAGACTTATATAAAGAGGCCTTCTAAAAATATTAAAATGTATTACTGGCATGCGAAACCTTAAATTAGAGTGAATAAATGAAGACTCGGCACACCACTTCTGAAAGGCTGCCGACCCCTGTTCTACATTCTTACCATTTACAGTATTTACACAGTCATAGTATCTTTGAAGTTCATTATTTTTGTATACCTGAAATCACTGGCCATGATGACTAGGTAATGATGTCCTCTGACTTTGAATAAATCTGCAGCTAGTCTCTTCCAAGGTCTGTCTGGTAGAGGTGTTGATATTCAAGGTTCTTTGTGTTTTGTGTGTCTGTTAGTTCTACAGTGTTCACATGCAGATACTTGATTCTTTATGTCTTTGCTGATGCCTGGCCACCACTCTGACTTGTTAGCCTGTTCATGGCATTTAATTAATTCTTGATGTTCTTCATGGATGAGGTTTAGGATTTTTTCCTCTCATTTCATTAGGAATGATGATGAAGTTGCCTTTAATCATGACTCCATTTGACTTGCTGAAGTCTTTTGTCACTTCCTTAGTATCCTTTAGATACTTGGGCCAGCTGCTCCAATGTAACTTAGAAACTTCCTGAAGTTGCATGTCTGTCAAGGTTGCTTTCTGTAGCTATTACCAGCAGGAGAGCGGTGGGGCGGAAGCCTACCCCCCACTGTTCCTCAGACATTCTTGTCAACTGCTGGAAATGGCCCACCTTGATTATCACTACAAAAAGTTCCTTCCCCTCCCTTCCCCCCCGCCCCCCCCCCCCCGCCGCTCTCCTGCTGGTAATAGCTCACCTTAAGTGATCACTCTCTTTACAGTGTGTATGGTAACACCCATTGTTTCATGTTCTCTGTGTATATAAATCTCCCCACTGTATTTTCCACTGAATGTATCCGATGAAGTGAGCTGTAGCTCACGAAAGCTTATGCTCAAATAAATTTGTTAGTCTCTAAGGTGTCACAAGTACTCCTTTTCTTTTTGCTTAGGCTTAGGACTTTATTGAGGGTTTTGTTGTACAGTATTCTTCCATTGAAGATCCATATATCGGAATATCATCCATGAAATTTACAACTCCATTTGTGTTTGTTAACAGTTCTGCCATCTTTCTTTGGAAAATTTCAGGTGCACTGGAAATCCCAAAAGATAATCTTTGAAAACACAATCTCCCAAAGGATGTGATAAATGTAGTCAGTTTAGCACTTTCTTTGGCTAATTTGGCAGAATCTTCTTTGAGAATACTGTACTTCCTTACACTTTTGGGAGGAAGTCATGCAATGTTGGGGCTGCTTCATTAAGTCCTTTAAGATCCACACATTCATATTTTTCCATTTTTCTTTATTACTGGTACCATTGTGGCACACCATGCTGTTGGCTCAGCACTTTTTTCTTAATTATGCCATTCTCTCTAACTCGTTTTCCGCTTTATGAAGTAATGGATGAGAATCCTGCAAGGGGTATGTACACTATACGGTTCAGCGTTGTCTCAAATTTATTTGGATCTCCTTTCAAAAGCTCTATCACCAAATATTCCATTGAGTTCATCTACCTTTCTCATTAAACCCATCATGGCTGCCACACTGTGGCTGAGAAAAGTGTTGATCTGTGGTCCTTTGATCACATACACTTGAATGCAAAGCTTTTGTCTTTGCAAACTTTCTGTGATGAACTGGTTCATGCAATTAAGAATACCTCCATGGCTACCCAGACGTGTGTCAGGTGACTTCAGCTCTGGAAGGGGTTAAAGGTGATTGTGAGTCCCTTCTGAGATGACTGGTGAAGTCAACTCCTGAGTGAATTGTCTTGCTATGAATATTCAATTTCACTCTCCAGGCAGGCTCTATGTGAATATAAGAAGTAGAGCCTGGAAAAAATGGCTCCTGATTCCCTATAATATGAGTCAACTCCCTGACTGCTTTGGTGCAGCAAACACATGCAAATTGTGCACATTTCATGCATTTATTACACGGTGTGCCTCTAGCTGGACATGCATCATTTCTTGGGATATGACTTTTTCCACACCTTGTGTGTGTAGGCTGGAATTTGTCCCTATTAGCCTCAGAGTTGTCTCTCCTTGCCTCAGGGGTTTTATGATAATATCTTAACACTCAAGTGTCTGTTTATAGTTTCTAAGCTAGTTTCAGATTTTTCAATTTGCTCCTGTCTTTTGTACCGTTTGACTAATTTTGACTGCTTTGCCATCTGTATAGCTGTGCTTAAGGTTAAATCTCTCTTGAGTTGTAGCTGCTGTGAAAGATTTTTATCTGTTAACCCAATAACCAGCCTGTATTTGATATTTTCATGTTTTTCATTTCCAAAATTACAGTTTTCAGCCAACGTCGGCAGAGTTCTTATAAAACGGTCAACATTTTCCCTTGGTTCTTGAATTCTCTGGTGAAAATATCCTCTTTCATAAACCACATTTTTCTGGGATATAAAGTATGCATCAAATATAGCCAGAACCCTTTCATAATCATTTGTGACTGTCTTCAGTTAAAGTCAAAGGATTTAAAGATATGATTTGCTCGCTTCCCCATAGCATAAATTTAAAAAAATACCTATACATCTTCTGTTTCTTTGAGGAGTTTGTTTGCAATTTGAAATCTTGCAAAATACTGCTTCCAGTCTGTTCATTGTGAAGGTTTGTCAAAGTTGAAATTCTCTGGGGCACTGAAGAATGGCATGGCGATGAGATCCTGCATCCTTTATTGCTGTTCCTTCTGTCTCTATTCTTAGTTTATTCCTGTCAACATGTCACATTCTTCTGTACCAGATATGGACTGGTCATAGAGCTTGCTTATACACCCAGATGTGTTCATAATAAGTAGAGCCATGCAAATCCTGAGGTATCTGATTTATATCCATGGACCATTTTTGTGGATAGCAGCTCAGATGCAGATACAAATTTTGTATCTGCGCAGGGCTCTGGAGCTGTAGCACAGATTCACCAGAGCAGGTGGAGGGACCTAGGCTCCCTACAGCTGCCAACGCTTCTCTCCTTGACCAGGCTCTGGCCGGGGATGGGGGTGCCTGGGGGGTGCCAGCCTAGCCATGATAAGCCCAAGAAGCCCCCAGTTCGTGTCCCTGCCCCCCAGACCTCCCGCCCAGGGCAGGCGGAGGGTCTGCACTGCGGTTCCTCACAGCTGCCCACCTGGCTCTTATCGTGGCCGGATTGAGGCTCCGAGGCACATGCCCCGCCCTGCCTGAGAGCCACACGGGCAGCTGTAGGGAGCTGGTGCAAAGTTGCTGAACCTCTACCTGCCCTCAGCCAGGCAGGGGCATGGCCGAGGGCTGCTCTCAGCCCCCTCCCCCCCGCCATGCACCACAGGCAGGTGGAGGGTCCGCTGTGGTTCCCCAGAGCTGTCTTGGCTCCCCGGCTAGGCTCAATGCTGGCCTGGCCAGGGAGGAGAGGGGGTGGGGGCTTGGGGAGGAAGAAGAGGGTAAGGGGGAGGGGTCTTCCCCTGTGAAAAGTGGATAGACGAGGCTACCCGTTTCCCCACGCTCCGTTCCGGCGTCACTGGTCACTGCTGCGCAGTGCTGTTTAGAGCCCTGCAAATCCGTGGATATCTACAGATATCCATATCCGTGGATGCAGATATCTTCAGACAATTTTTATGGATCGCAGATCAGATGCGGATACACATTTTTGTATCCACGCAGGGCTCTAATCATAAGTGTCTTAATGCTCTGCCAGGTATAGCTGAGGTTTGTTAAAAATAGGATACGTTACACACAGCGCCACTTAGTGGCTGAGCAATACAATATGGTTTAATATTCAATTACAGTGCCTCTTACTTAGCAGCACACACAGCTTAGTGAAGCTGTGGAGGCTGGTAGTAGTGGGACACGCAGCTATCACCAGGCCGACCCATCAGGCAGGAGGCGGCTGGAGATGGATAGCAAGCATGGGGCGTGGCGAGCAGGAAGCTCCCCCAGGCCAAGCCCCAAGGACAAAGTGGTGGCGCTGACACAGGTTCGGGAGGAAGTGTTGGGTTTGGGTCAGGCTGGTTCTGAAAACAACTCAACACTCTCGGGTCAGGTTCAGATTGTCTGTGCTCAGCTCTGCCTTGGGTCCAGGGCAGGTTTTAAAATTAGGGCCAAGCAAACCTCTGCGAGTGAAACTTGGAATCTATTCCAGGTGGTTGCAGTGAACCAGAATTCATTCCAAATGCCTCCAGGAAACACTAGACTATATATACTGTTACATACAAAATATTAAAAACCTGTGTTAAGTAAGTTCAGATTGCAAAATCAAACACTCATAAGTTAGAAATCCCAGGATGAAGGTTGTCCATGCACCCTTAATTCATCCCCTTGTGTGTATGCATTATGATACAGTCTAATTCCATGACCACATACAATTTTCAGTTTTGAATACAAATGGACAAAATGAAGTAAAATAATAGCAGAGAGAGGTTCAAAATGGAATATATAAAACCTGTGAATAGTATACGATGCAAACCACTACTTTACCCATTTAAATCAATGTGACAATTCCATACTTCCATACTCTAAGATTTGCATTGTTAAAACCAGCTAATACCTAGACAGCCATTGCCCAATAAAACTTTTGTAACAAGAGGTACACGCATCTTCGGTGTAATCTTTGACTCCTCCTCTGTCCCCATATTCAGGCCAATCCCAGATCATAGTTTCTCTCTCTTCAACATCTTAAAAAAATCAATTCCTACCTTTCAGGAGGTCTAAAATGCCTCTCCAGGCCATGATCATAGCCTCCTGCTTAAGTTTCCTGATTCTCACTTTGATTCCCTTCAGTCTGTCCCAAAATACTGCAGATAAAATCATTTTCACATGTTGCTCTAGTCACATTAACTCCCCTCACCTTCCATAACAAATTCATGCTTCCCATCCTTATCACCAACACCCTTCCCAAGTCCATCACTGCCTATATCTCTGTTTTCATATTTTGGTATTTGGCTTTTTGCTGTCTTTGCTCTGCCCAAAGGTCTTCCTACTCATCCTTCTTTCTGTCCTTCTCCCACTATCATCTTCATGCTTTCATACTTTCTCTATGTCTGGAACACCCTCCCCAGTGCAGTGCACTAGGTAGGCTTCCCTCTACCTTCAAATCCTTCTTTAAAACGTGTTTCTCTCTCTCCAACCCTACCTAAGCTGACACTTCTAAGTTAATTTTAATATTACAGACTTATTAGGAAAAAACTCTGCAATACCCTCTAACACGTTACCTCTGGTGATCAAATCTGTCTGTATCTCTCGTACTTTGCCTCTGCTTTTGGGCTGAAGGCTCCTTGGGAAAGGGATGTTGTTTCCATCTTTGGCAGATCAAAGGAAAGGTGGATCAGATAGGGAACATATAAACAAAACAAGAATTTCATGGACTAGAGTTTTATTTCATGTTCTCCAAAACAGAAGGAAAGAATCTGCCCAACAGATCCTTATTAAAGGAATCTGCCTCTAAATGTTTACTAAGAGAATAAACCACAATTCCACAAAACAAAAACAAAGAGGGGTTATTTGCCTATAACTTTCAGGACAAGACCCATCAGCACAACTTCCTTCCTTCCACATGTCTCCTCTACTGTGGAAAAGGTAGTCTTTTTTTTATATAGTTCCCTTATTCCCCAGCATGCCCCGGGGACTGCATTTCCCAGCCTTCCCTGCTCTCCTAAGGCTTAATCCTCTAAACCAGTGAACACTCTGGGCCCCAGTGCAGCAGAGCATTTAAGCATGTGCTTAAGTTTAAGTACATGAGGAGTCTCACTAAAGTCAATGCTGATTCATGAGGGTTCCCTTCACAAGCTTTAAATGTTCTGTACATCCCAGTTCATGCCCTGTGTTATGTACAGGGCTGAGCACACTATAGATGATTAAGAGATAACATGTATGAAACCATATAAGCATAGTAGACTGAGGGATTATGTAAGTAGCATTGTGATAAACTTCAAGGAAAGTCTCTCTTTTCTTCATTTATAGTGTAGGAAGCTAATAGAAATGTGTATGGTTTCCAAGGTACAGCTAATCCTATTGCTATTTTAATCCAGTTTTGAATATCGTTCCAGAAAGAACAGTTTACAGGATTACCACATTCTGTGAGAGTATGTGTTTCTTATATACACAGTTTTCCCATCATAACTCTGTCCAGAAATATAGGTTCAACATTAATTGGTACTGAGTTTCAAAAAAAATTGAAATACCTGGAACACAAACTCCTGACCTGTCTCTCACATTGTTATATATGAAAACTGTTTATGAGATACAATATCATTTATACATTTTGCCAGATAGATTTTAACCCTTATTGAGTAAAGCAAAATAAAGTATTTATGCAATGGCTGACACCAGCATCGTTGTTCATTTAACAATCACAACGCTTAGAATCATAGAAGATTAGAGTTGGAAGAGACCTCAGGAGGTCTGCTCAAAGCAGGACCAACCCCAACTAAATCATCTCAGCCAGGGCTTTGTCAAGCTGGGCCTTAAAAACCTCTAAGGATGGAGATTCCACCACCTCCCTAGGTAACCCATTCCAGTGCTTCACCACCCTCCTAGTGAAATAGTGTTTCCAAATATTCAACCTAGACCTCCCACACTGAAACTTGAGACCATTTCTCCTTGTTCTGTCATTTTCCACCACTGAGAACAGCCAAGCTCCATCCTCTTTGGAACCCCTCCTTCAGGTAGTTGAAGGTTGCTATCAAATCCCCCCTCACTCTTCTCTTCTGCAGACTAAACGAGCCCAGTTTCCTCAGCCTCTCCTCGTAAGTCATGTGCCCCAGCCCCCTGATCATTTTCGTTGCCCTCCGCTGGACTCTCTCCAATTTGTCCACATCCTTTCTGTAGTGGGGGGCCCAAAACTGGATGCAGTACTCCATATGTGGCCTCACCAGTGCTGAATAGAGAATAGGGAATAATCACTTCCTTCAATCCGCTGGCAATGCTCCTACTAATGCAGCACGCTATGCTGTTAGCCTTCTTGGTCACAAGGGCACGCTGCTGACTCACATCCAGCTTCTTGTCCACTGTAATCCCCAAGTCCTTTTCTGCAGAATTGCTGCTTAGCCAGTCGGTCCCCAGTCTGTAGCGATGCATAGGATTCTTCCTTCTTAAGTGCAGAACTCTGCACTTGTCCTTGCTGAACCTCATCAGATTTCTTTTGGCCCAATCCTCCCATTTGTCTAGATCACTCTGGACCCTATCCCTACCCTCCAGCGTATCTACCTCTCCCCCCAGCTCAGTGTCATCCGCGAACTTGCTGAGGGTGTAATCTATCCCATCATCCAGATCATTAATAAAGACTTTGAACAAAACTGGCCCCAGGACCGAATCCTAGGGCACTGCGGTTGATACCGGCTCCCAACTAGACATCAAGCTGTTGATCACTACCAGTTGAGCCCAACAATCTAGCTAGCTTTCTATCCACCTTATAGTCCATTAATCCCGTCCATACTTTTTAAACTTGCTGGCAAGAATACTGTGGGAGACCATATCAAAAGCTTTGCTAAAGTCAAGATATATCACGTCCACTGCTTTCCCCATATCCACAGAGCCAGTAATCTCATCTTAGAAGGCAATCAGGCATGACTTGGTCAGGCATGACTTGCTCTTGGTGAATCCATGTTGACTTTTCCTGATCACCTGATCACCTTCCTCTCCTTCAAGTGCTTCAAAATGGTTTCTTTGAGGACCTGTTCCATGATTTTTCCAGGGACTGAGGTGAGGCTTACTGGTCTATAGTTCCCTAGGTTCTCCTTCTTCCCTTTTAAAAAGATGGGCAATATATTTGCCTTTTTCCAATCGTCTGGGACCTCCCCCGATTGCCATGAGTTTTCAGAGATAATGGCCAATGGCTCTGCAATCACATCAGCCAATTCCCTCAGTACCCTCAGATGCATTAGATCTGGACCCATGAACTTGTGTATGTCCAGCTTTTCTAAATAGTCCTTAAACAGGTCTTTCACCACTGAGGGCTGCTCACCACCTCCCCATGCTATGTTGTCCAGGACAGCAGTGTGGGAGCTGACCTTGTCTGTGAAGACCCAGGCAAAAAAAGCATTGAGTACTTCAGCTTTCCACATCGTCTGTCGCTAGGTTGCTTCCCCCATTCATTAAGGGTCCCACGCTTTCCCTGACCTTTTTCTTATTGCTAACGTACCTGTAGAAACCCTTCTTTTTCTTGTTACCCGTCATCCCTTGCTAGCTGCAACTCCAGTTGCATTTTGGCCTTCTTGATTACAGCCCTGCATGCCCAAGCAATATTTTTATACTCCTCCCTAGTCATCTGACCAAGTTTCCACTTCTTGTAAGCTCCCTTTTTGTGTTTAAGCACACCAAAGATTTCACTGTTAAGCCAAGCTGGTCACGTGCCATATTTGCTATTCTTTCTGCACATCGGGATGGTTTGTTCCTGCACCTTCAATAAGGTTTCTTTAAAATACAGCCAACTTTCCTGGACTCCTTTCTGGTTCCTCTAGTAGCTGCACTAGGAAGTTGTCCCCAGCACTCTCCAAAAACTCCTGGATTGTCTGTGCACTGCTGTATTGCTCTCCTAGCAGATGTCAGATTCAAGTATAAACGAAACCAAGGGAGATAAATTAAAAGAATGCAATTTATATTAAATAAATGGAGTGAATGACTAACGGGAGACTAATTGGCACTCCTGTGTTGTCAAATCTAGTAATTCATATTCTAGATCCAAGGAATTGGTTTTCTGGTTCTACCGGATGACTGGAAAGGGCAACATGGGACAACTAACAGCAGCCTTATGAGAAATACTAGATCTTAAAACTTTCAAAGTACAAGATTGTTTTGTAGTTTTCTTTTGTTAGGGTTAGGATCCTGAAAATCAGAAGGAAGTTTTGCCTAATTCAGTGGAACACTCTCTGCCCCAGATTCTGAAGGAATTTTGGGAAAATCAATGGGAACTTAAGAGTGAATGCTCTCAAAATATATAAATGACAAGACCAATACATTTAGATATTATTTATAGCTTTGAACAGTTTTAAATATAACTGATTTTATTTCATTCAGTTGGGGGATATTTATTTTGGTTTCCCCCATTAAGAGCTTCCTGTTCTGATAGATATTCCACCTGGCACTAGAAATCTCATAACTTGTCATAGAGCAAAATCCAGTGGTTGGTAGAGCTAAGAATAAAACTCAGGAACCCTGACTCCCAGTTCTCTGTTCTGAACACTAAACCCCAACCCACTTTTCTGTATTTAAACATAACCCTGAGGATGAGAGAGTAGATTACCAGATTCATTGAATTAAATGAATGTTTACCACTATCATCTGAAGAGTTTTCCCTAGCTGTAAGATCAGAAATATTAATTGTAATTACATAATGTTGTCAAGTATTATTTAGTTTAAATATAGTGAGGTGGCCTTTAAGACTACTGGACTGAACAAAATGGTTGCAGTTTTCCCTTAAAGTTTTATCTATTTTTCTGTGTCTGGCACCTGTCACTGTCATATTCAAGCATCTCATGAACATTAAATAATTTATCCTCTTACATCTCTTTGAAATATTACAGAGAACAGAGGTGCAGAGAGATTAAGTGATATGCTCAAATTCACCCAGGAAGTTAGCGGCAAAGCCAGGAACAGAACCCAGGTCTCCTGAGCCCTGGTCTATCTGGGTTGGCAACTTTCAGAAGTAGGGTGCCGAGTCTTCATTTATTCACTCTAATTTAAGTTTTCGTGTGCCAGTAATACATTTTAACTTTTTTAGAAGGTCTCTTTCTATGAGTCTTTAATATATAACTAAACTATTGTTGTATGTAAAGTAAATAATGTTTTAAAAATGTTTAAGAAGCTTCATTTAAAATTAAATTAAAATGCAGAGCCCACAGGACCGGTGGCCAGGACCCCAGCAGTGTGAGTGGCACTGAAAATCAGCTCACGGGCCGCCTTTGGCACGCGTGCCATAAGTTGCCTACCCCAGATCTAGTAATGACCTGATTACCCTTCCTCTCTAAGGACCTGATCTTCTCGCCATTGAAGTCAATGGAAGATGCTCCCTTGACTTTAACGGGGATTAAAGTAAAACAGATTTATGTAATGCCATCTCCCTAGCAGATATGTAGATCCTTAATAGTATAGTAGCATCATACAAAGATAAGGGAAGAGCCTTTTCTTACAGACCTTTTTAAAGACCCCGCTGAGAAATGAGACGGTTCCATTTTCCCATATAGAAACTGATAATGGATTCATCGGATTCTGCATGTACTTCCACAGTTTTGTAATTTTATTCTTTCCACTTTTGGTTGAGGCTGGGAAATCAACATTTAGCTTTTTCTTTCACTCTGGAATGGATGCTTTCTACCTCTTTGCTTTGATGAACTAAAGTAAAATATTCACGCCAAAACAAATCCATATTCTTTTCCCTATATTGTTCAATAATAGCTCTCTAACCATCGTGTTGGCTTCTAGGGCTCTTGTATCAGGAATATCGAGATAAATCTACACTTCGGGAGATTGAAACCAGACGACTGCAAGATGCACAGACAGACCCCGAGGAGTGCTCAGCCAGTGAGGAGACGCCATTAGAGGCAGAATCCACAAATACTGCAGAAAGCAGGACTCTTCCCCAAATCAGCTTGCTCAGGAACTCCACCTCCAGGTTTAACTTGTGGCAGGATCTTCCAGAGATCAGGAGCAGCGGTGTCCTGAATATCCTTCAGCCAGATGAGATCAAACTGCAGGAGGTAATGGAAGGCATGAGAGAGAATAAAGAGTTTATCTGTTGGATTTTTCCTTAAAGTCAGTATGATTAGAGTCACTTAAGTCAAAATATCAAGATTCAAAAATAAGGAAGTTCCACTGCAGCCAGTGACAAATTGTGGTCTGTTAAATACCCCCATAAGTAATGCTAATGAACTTCACTTTCCAAAGAGCATGAGGAAGTCCTGTACCCAGGGCTTAAATTCAGCCAGAGTCCTGGCACCTCTTGTGGAAGTGGAAGCACTGGCGCCCCCGACCCCTGTGGGGCTGAAGCCTCTGAGACCCCCCCCCCCACTCCTCAGCTGAAGCCCAGAACCCCGAACGTGGCTTAGGGTTATGGGAGACTCCTGGAAATAATCTCTGAGAATTTAAGGCCTGCCTGTACCCTACCCCAATCACCAGAAGAGAATCTTGCTGCTGGCAACTTCAATAGCAATAGTGGAGAACATAGTTCTCAACATCTCATTACTACTACTACTGATTTACAAGGAGGTAAAGGAGTAATGAAGTACTAATAACAGTACCCTCTTTGGCCTTCCTCCATGCCAGATGATCCTCTTCTGTTGTCAGAGGCAGGAATCATACTTTCTATCATTCCTAGGAAGAATTACTTTGTTTAATATAATTAAAAATGAATTGGAATAAAAGGAATTAAATGGTTGGTCACCAGTCCCAGTGAAGTTTCCTTATTTTGCAGTGTTCTGTCCTTACTTTAAAACAGAATGACGATTGCAGTACGCAAAACTGGGTCAATAAGGATGCACAAGCACTTTAACTGCACAGACTATGCTATCTCTGGACATTGTTTTTGTACTGTTAATTTATACGGCTGTGTCAAATAATGTGTTGAGTGGGTTGTTGACTGTACACTCAGGGCTGTCGCAGTGATGCACATATGAGTGAAAACGTTTATTATGGCTTCCCCGCTCCTGAGACACAGCGGTTGGCACCACCTTTCAGCAGCCCAAGGGGCCACTGTTATAAGCTACTGTCTAAAGGCTTTGCACCTCAGGCAGCCTCTCTGGGATATTTTTCCTCTCAGATCAGTGAAGGGATTTAACTCCTTCATGCTTCAGCCAGGATGGTGTACAGACACCCCTTCAGCAGCACTTACTCCTGGGGGAATTCTGCGCCCAAAAAATTAAAATTCTGCACATAATATTTTAAAATTCTGCAGAATTCTGTATATTTCATTTGTCAAAATAACACCATATAATCATGCCATTTTCAATTATTTTGGTAATTTATTTCAAAATACCTGTCAACAAGTATGTCCGTAACAATACAGACAACAAAAAAAAGATTCAGGAAATGTTTTTTGACAAATAGATTCCTTACCAGGCATATTAATACAGAACTTTGAGTAATAACTCATTTAAACTACTATACAGAACTGTATTTTCCACACCCCTCAGAAGCAGTGGAAAGGCTTTGGGGAGCCAGGAGTAACAGAGGATCTGAGGGAGGGGGAAGTAATTGCTGGAAGTAATTGGAAGTGAAACTGGAATGGTTTTGGGTGTGGGTGGGAGAAATATGGAACAGGTTTTTTTGGGGGTGGGGGGAATTGTTCGGGAGTTGGAGAACGTCCCCCATACAGATGCTGGCTGACCCCAGCCTCTCCCATTCAGTCAGGCAGATCTGCCCCTGTGCCCTTGTGTCCTTCCATCCCCATGTGTTTCATCACCACTGTCCCCCCGCATGTGTCCCTGGCAGCCCCACCCCACTATCTCAATGTGGCCCTGCACCTCTATTCCCGTTCAACCCCCACCACAGTCTATTCCCTCTCACTAGCCCATCTCAATCCCAGTCTATGTGACATCCCCTAGCAGTCCCATGAGCCCAGCTCTGTCAGTCTACCCCCCCCACCCATATCCTGTGCCACCTCCTCACTTGGCCTCAGGGCAGGGTGTTGTGAAGAATACAGTCTCTCTTCCTCCCTATCCACTGCTGACTGCTACTGCCAGTGAGCCGGCTCCCTCTGTTCTGGTGCCACAGTAGCCCCTGGTGGGAGAAAGGCGTAACTGCAGCACCTCACTGTATTTTCTGTGAAGAAAAAAAATCTGTGGAGGACATGGATTCTGCATGTGCGCAGTGAAGCAGAATTCCCTCAGAACTATCTTATAAGTAAAGCTGCGTGTCTGTCATGGAGCTCAGTCAGCCCCTGGGCCAGCCGCACCAGCCACTGCTGAGGCAATCTCAGGCCACCGCCACCCCTCCCCTTCTCCCCCCCTAGCAACAGTAGTTTGGGTATGGGAAGGTGCTCAAGGTTGGGGTGTAGTGCAGTGCTTACCTCGGAGGATCCCTGGAAGCAGCTGGCATGTCCCTGCAGCTCTTAGGCAGAGGAGCGAAGGGGCTCTTCCCAGCCAATGGGAACTGTGGAGCCGGTGCTCATGGCAGTGGCAGCGCGCAGAGCCCCCCTGGCCTTCCCTCCTCCCATCCATGCTGGATGCTTCCGGGGTCCCGCACAGAGCCAAGTAGGGAGCCTGTCAATCCTGCCAACCCTTACCCCCAGCACCAGTGGGGATCCTGGGCCGCACACCGCTGCTGCCCTCCCCCCCAGCACCTGAGGTGCCCCCTCCCCCAGCCCACACCCCCAGAGCACCCGCAGCCCCCCGCAGACCAAGTTTTAGTCAGGGGTATATAGTACAAGTCACGGACAGGTCACGGGCCATGAATTTTTGTTTACTGCCAGTGACCTGTCCATGTCTTTTACTAAAAATACCCGTGACTAAAACATAGCGTTACTTATAACACTGGAATGTCTTTTGCAGCGAGTGAAGACTAGACAATGGTTTTTGTTTGAGCATATGGGGTATCAGCTGTCTTAGTTCAAAGCTAGCAGGGTTGATTTAGGTAGGACAGGGTTGATTTAAAATAGGACAGATGAAGTAAGACGTTTTGTTCACCCCAGCTAACACTTTAAGCAGAGAAGGCTTGAATAAAAGATATGATGGGAGTTAACAATGACCAATAAAAGGAGCAATAGAATTCACTCTTTTTAAAAATACAAAATGTAAGAAATTTGGTTAATAGGTAGGAAAAGTAGGAAGTAGTACTTCATGACACCAATTATGACCTTGTTCACGCTACTAAAATATGGTGGAAGGAGTGAGTTACTGATTAGAATATTAATACAGCTATGACCCTGGATAGGCAAGACATAAAGAGGAAAGAAGGGTGAGGTGAGATGAAGGATCAGAAGTGAATACAAGAGCAGAAAAATATAAAATAATAACAGGCGCTGTGACTATAAGATAACATGGGCTGAAACATAGGAATGGGAAAAACAAAAGAAATCGCGATGGACATATGTTGTAGATCACAGGGGTCAGGAGGCAATCACAAAAAGTAACATGCTATTAGAATAATGATCAGAAATGACTAAATCACCCAGGGGTAGCTTTAATTATCCAGACATCTGCTGAGCATTAAGCACAGCAAAACATGAATCATCAAGGGCATTCTTGAACTTGACTCTATGGAAGATATTTTAATGATGCAAAAAATAGAAGAACAAGCCAGAAGAGACATTACTCAGGTTCTCACAGTGAACTTCCCTGGAGGAAGTGACAGAATGTGAATGTAATGGGGGAGGGCTTGGAACAAGTGACCATAAGTTTAAATTACTCGAGTGTATTAGTATTACCAGGGGCGGCAGGTTTGTATGATTTTTGGTGATGCTCAGAACAGGTCCAAGTCCCACCCCCCCCACACACACCTGCCTTGTAAGCTGATATATATTTTTAAAAATAATGTAAAAATGTGAGAGCTCTGGGGTGGGGCCGGTGATGAGGGACTTGGGGTGTGGGAATGGCTCACGCAGAGGGTTTGAGTGCAGGGGTGAGGGCTGTGGGTGACCCAGGGATGAGGGGTTCACGATGCAGGAGGGGGCTCAGGGCTGGGGCAGAGGGTTAGGGTGCAGGAGGATGAGGGCTTTGGCTGGGGATGAGGGAGGGGCTCAGAGGTGTGGTGGGGCTTGGGATGAGGAGTTTGGGGTGTAGGCAGGCTGCCCCGGGGCTGGGGCCAGAGAGAAGGACTCCCCCAGCCCTCTCCCCACAGGCAGCAGCAAGCTCTGGGGGAGGGGCCCCCCCATTTCCCCCCTGGCAGCACACTCATCTTGCACCACTATCACTGCATGTGCTCCTAGGGCCCCTCAGGTCCAGGAAGCTCCCTCGCCTCCCCTGACATCACATATGCCCCTTCTTCCCTGCTGCTGCCCTTCACTGTAGCCTCACTGGGGGTGGGGGATGGAGCTGTCCCTTGCCCAGTGTGGGACAGGATCGGTGACTGCAGGCGGGGGGCATAGGTGCAGACATCTGCTGGCACCAGGAGGTGCTCTACTCCCCCACCACGTCCCTGGCCCCACCCTGACTCCACTCCTGCCCCGCCCCTTCTCACCCCTGCCCAAAAGGCTCCGCACCCTCCCTGCCCCTATTAGACTCCTTCCCCAAATCCCTGCCCCGGCACCACCTCTTCCCTGCCTCCTCCCCTGAGTGCGCCGCGTTCCTAGTCCTCCCCCCTCCCTCCCACAGCTTGTTACATCACAAAATAGCTGTTTTGCGGTGGCAAGCACTGGGAGGAGAAGCGGGGACACAGCGCACTCAGGGGAGGAGGTGGAGGTGAGGTGAGCTGGGGCGGGGCATGGAGCTTGGCTGCCGGCGGTGCTCCAGCCCCGGAACACCCACAGAGTCAGTGCTTATGGCAGGGGGCTCCCTGTGCTGGTGGCGGGTCCCTCCAGAAAAGGGCACCAGCCTAGGAGCGTGAGACCGGTTTCAAGTCCCTGCTCTGCTTATTTCAGAGTGATCCGGAATAAAAAACTCTGCTCTTAAAGAGTGTGAGAGTCAGTTCCTCACTCTCTCCCTTGCCCCCCCCCCATTCCATGTTTGTAAACACTTCCAAAAGGTTTTGGGTTTTTTTCAGTGTGGAACGAAAAAATTAAAAACCTCAAATGTTGCTACAAAGCAAAATTATTGTCCTCTGGATAGCTCAAATACTGAGCTAACCTTTCTTCTTCCCGATCTGTTACAGGGGATTCACTCTTATTTGGTGGAGGTGACCAAATTTGGTTGTTGTTTGTTGCCTGTTTGTTGGGTACAAATTTAGAGCTACTCTAAATCCACGGTATAACTTTCACCAAAATCAGATAGAGATGTGCTCAGAAATTAGAGCTAGAATGTGATTTATTTACTAATCTTCTAGTTATTGTTTGTTAAATACCTTATTGTCTCATTTAGGCTTTACGCAGTGGAAAAATAAGCTTAACCTTTAGGATTACTTACTTTTTTTCTTCTGCATTTCTTTCACTGTAGCAACTCCTAACTTCCTCATGGTCTTCACTTTCACTCCCTGTTTCATCCCATTTGCTAAAATGATCAGTAATAACATAGTTAATGCCTCATTTAAAGTGTCATCATTAGTTAACATCCCATGAGATTGATAGGGTAGTGTAGTTCATGCTTCTAAGCCATTGTTTCTGGCTGTCTGCAGACTCAGGAAGATAACACTGCATCAGTTTACATTTGGTTTTAAAGTTTCTATGGTTATCTTTGCAACTCTGAGGATAGAATCTTTTTTCTTTAAAAAAAAAAAGATTTTTGGAGATATCAAATATTCCATGAAGGCCACATACATACATCAAATGGGCTGGATGTTTGAGGTCACTGATCTACCTGATACTAGGTCAGTGCTTTCCAGAAGAGAGGAGGGAGCCACATCATGCACTAAGTTGCATCTGCCATTCCTCTTTTCCTGTTCCCAGCTCCATCATGGTCTAGAATTGGATTTTGGGTCTACAACAGTGCAGTTGGTATTTTGTTGTTTCAAGAATTCAGAAGAAGGTTTGACTTCAAAGAGGTGACTTGGAGGGAAATATACCGTATGAATCCTTATGGAGGTTTGCCTCATTCAGAGAAGGTGTTCTCCTTTCTCTGACAGCTCCAGCAAAGGCACAGCCCTCAACCTGAATAAATTCTATTGTAGGTCCCAGTTATTTGTTTGGCACAGCTCACTTCTTGTACATGACTGAGTAAACTTACAGCACTAAATTACAATAGACATCTGAAGCGTGCCCTATCCCTGTAGTATCTGAACACCTAATAGGCAATGAGTTAATTGTTGCAACGTGCCTCAGAGGTAATGGTGTTTTCCCAAGTTTGCAGATGGAGAAACAAGCCACATAGACGTTAAGTGAATTGCTCAAGTGAATTAGCACAAAAGAAGTGTGATGAAGTTGCAGATAGATTCCAGATCTCCTGAGTCTCAGTCCAATCTCTTAATAGTAAGGCTCACCATCGCTTAAGACCCAACACGAATCATCTGAAAAGCTGCTTATGGCGAGCACTGCAGGTATGAAGTCAAGATGTATGTGAAAGAGACACACACTCCCAACTACCAGAACTGTTCCTGTGAGCTGTGAAAGCAAATCTGTCTTGTGCGAGGATGTGCAGCCTTCCATCTGCAAACCTATTTGGTCTACTGCTCCTGGTGATTGGTTCAGAGGCCAGTAAACCCAAAACTGGTCAAGCAGGCATCTGAAAAGTAACATGATGGAACTTGTTGACTCAGTTCTGCTGATAGGCCTAAAGTGGGCCAGACAGTTTGGTATTTGGATCTTCTGGATCTGGTAAAAGAGCCAATCCTTGCTTCTGCCACCCCTTCTGGATCATCTGTTGCAACAGAATCAGATACAATCACACAGGTGTCAAGTCTTTGCAAGTAGTAGCTTGGGTCTCTCTTCCATGACTTTTAGAAACATTTTTTTTCAGGAAAAGTCAAAAAAGATATGTGGGAGAGTTTAGAACTATTGGCTAGAAAATCTTTTTCAGCTGAACAGGAGAGATTTTCATCTCTTGAGGCTCCTTCCCTGTAGCTGAGCAGATCAGTGATGTGAGATCTTGGGGAATTGTGGCATCCAGGAAGTTCTGGGGCTTACGAATGCATAGGGACTTCACGTGGGGAGGCTCTTGGCTGGTGAGATGTTCCCCTTTTTGGGACAAGGCATCAGCTGTCTTGTTCTGGGCTCCTGAATGGTATGTGAGCGTGAAATTGAAGTGTGTGAAGAACAGGACCCAGCGAAGCTGCCTCTGGTTCAACACTCTGGCTCAGCAGAGTTGCTCCAATATTTTATGATCTATGTATTCCTTTACTGGGTATGGTGCACCCTCCAGATAGTAGTGCCATTCTTCAAAAGGCTGATTTCATGGCTAGAAGCTCTTTATCCAGAATTCCGTAGTTCTATTGGACCACAGTTAGCTTCCGTGAATAGTAGGCTCAAGGGTGGAAGTGCTGTTGGGGACTATGTCTTTGGGAGAGAGTGGCCCTAATTGCCACATTGGAGGCATCGGTTGCAACAACAAAGGGTGTGCTGGGTCAGGACAGACCAGGATTGGGGCACTGGTAGAGGTTGTCTTTAGCAGTTTGAATGCTTGTTGGGCCTCCGGAGACCAGGTGAAGGTGGTGTCCTTGCAGAGAAGTGCTGTCAATGGAGCTGTTTGGCCTGAAACCCCAGAGATAAAGCACCTATAAAAGTTAGTGAACCCCTGGAAGCGTTGTAGCTCCTTGAAGTTTTTGGAGGGCGCCCAGGTTAGTTCTGCCTCCACTTTCTGGATGTTCATTTGGAGGCCATTGGGGGACAGGAAGAGGCCAGACCCTGCCCCTGCTGAAGTTTGCAGAGGGCAACCTCTGCCAAGTGGGCCTGGTGGGGATTGTCAGATATGGTGGAGATTTCTTGGAGGAAGGCATCCCAGTTTGATAGCATTGGGCTCGCTCATTTGAGTAGAGGTGAGGCCCAATCCAGTGCATCTCACGTCAGGAGACAAATAATGAGTCCTACTTTCACTTGGTCATTTGCTTAGGACTGGGGGCGGAGCAGAAACAGCAACAGCATTGGTAAACAACCCCCTGAATTTTTGCAGTCCCCATTGAAAAGTTCTGGGAGGGAGACTGGGTCCGGGTATGCAGCCACAGCGCATGTCCATCATGCCGTGTTTTCATCCTACAGCTGGGCCACCTGCTCTTGTAGCATCTGGTTGTCTGCAGAGTGCTGTGCCAGCTTGGCCCTCAGTGCCATGTTCTCCTCATGGGGCTGGGTGGACTGCCTGCACAGAGCTTGGTTCTCTGTTGTGAGCTGTAGTAATTGGGCTGAAAGTAGCGGAGAAGTTCGTAATCAGGTCCAGGCCAGGGTTCATACCAAGGGCCAGAGTCCGAGTGAGGTTTCATGGCTCAAGTCAAGAGGAGAAGTTCAAATCAAGCAGAGGTCAAGTCAGGAATTCAAGGGCAAGGAGCAGGAATGGTCATGGTAGTTACAGAAGATCTGGGCTGTTGCCTAAATACTTCCTGGAATGCACATTGAGTTTATATAGGGTAGGGAGCCGATCAGGAGCCATGGGGCTGCTGTTTGAGGCGAAGCTTCCCAGAGTCTGTGTCCATAGTGGGTCATGGGAAGTGGAGCGCAGATTGGTTACAGCAACAGCTGGATGATGGCCTGGAGCTGTCAGCTGCCTGGTAGCTCAACAGGACTGTGTTCTAGACCCATGGGGCCTTATTTGAAGAGCAATTCTGCAGTCATTGTTTAGCAGATACTTTCTTCAGTACCACCTCCTTGGAGGTCCTCATTGCTTGCCAGTCTCCCAAGAGAGGATCTGTATTGAACCTAGTCAAAAGAGAAAAGTTATTGACCAGTAACTTGAGTTCATCAAGTAAATCATCAGTATAGTTTCCCATCCCCCATCTTCAGAGTTTGTAAGACTGTGAGGAAGTGGAAGGAACTGAAAGTGTGCCAGAGCTCTGCCTCATTATATAGTCTTGCATGGAGTGTTTCATGGCTTGAGGCAGGGTCTTTCCCCCCCACCCTCCAAACAATCAAAGCTTTCTAGTCCAGTGGCTCTCAACCTTTCCCGACTACTGTACCCCTTTCAGGAGTCTGCTTTGTCTTACGTACCTCAAGTTTCACCTCTATTAAAAAATCCTTGCTTACAAAATTAGACATAAAAGTACAAGTGTCACAGCATATTAGTACTGAAAAATTGCTTAATTTCTAATTTTTACCATATTATAAAATAAATCAATTGGAATATAAATATTGTAACCCTAGAAGACCTTTGTGTACCCCCCAGGGGTACGCGTACCCCTGTCTGAGAACTACTGGTCTAGAGGATTTCAGGCTTGTATGGTATGCAGAGGCATATTCTAAGAGTGTGGATCTGTATATTCTTAAGGAACTCCAGTTACAGGTGAGTAATTTGTTTTTGATGCTATATTGTTTTTCTACAACTATGGTACAGTAGGTTGGCTCTGCAATGTAGTGCACACAGCAGTACAGCTTTGTTTTGTCAGTAAACTAATCATGCAGGACTCAGAAGAAGAGGCAGAGGCAGAAGTTGTGTGCCATACCAGCATACCATTTCAGAGTCACTTTCCTAGCCATAATCATATATAGTACATAAGGGGATGCTACTGTTGTACAATTTGAGCTTTCATTGAATTTTGGAGCCAAACTGACTGATTCAGGAATGGATGGTTAACCGTACAGGACTGTGTCAGTAGCATGCAGTATAAATGTTTTCATTATCACTAAGCAATCCTATGAGCTTTCAAAATCTTTTTACAGGTAGAATGCACAATGAATGGTATGAACTCTCAACCTATTATGTTGTTGTTGGTGTTTCTTTTTTGGGATTTTCCTCAAGGCCATGTTTGAACTGGTCACTTCTGAAGCCTCATACTACAAGAGTCTGAATCTGCTGGTGTCTCACTTCATGGAGAATGAACGTCTGAAAAAGATCTTGCATCCATCCGAGGCTCACATCCTCTTCTCCAACGTCCTGGATGTCATGGCTGTCAGTGAACGGTAAGACAACTGCTATTAGCCTTTTGGCTCTGCTGAGTTGGGAACAGTGTCTTGCTACTAGCTAAGATGACTTCTGTGCTGGAGGGATAGAGGAGCCAGCTGGGTGAAGACTTAACCACTTTTAAAGAGTCTGCAGTGGTACTAATTAGTTTCCTCTCCAAATGGTTTGGGTCCGAGACTTTAATTACAGGTCATGATTAATATGAATTCTGGGTTTCTCATCTAGTTTCCTCTTGGACCTTGAGCAACGGGTGGAAGAAAACATTGTGATATCAGATGTCTGCGACATTGTCTACCAGCACACAGTTAATCACTTCTCGGTGTACGTAACCTACGTCTCCAACCAGACCTACCAGGAGAGAGCTTACAAGCAACTTCTGTGAGTGCTATTATCTGACTTTGAATTATTTGCAAAAAATCCAACAATCAAATTTTGTATTCAAGATGACAGCGTTTTATTTTTAACTTGGCATTTGCAGGAGATTGGTAAACTGTTTTGGAAAACATAAGTTTTACCCTTTCCCTGAACTGGAGCTGAATCTATTTAAACAAAACATACAAATAGTTTAAATTTATTTGAAGGATCACATGACAAGGTTTAAAACTAGCATCCCAAATACATTCAGAGTTGTCATTTACAAAGTGCAAAGAATGTATAGTGTATACAACAGAGCACAAAGCTGTAAAATCTGCATGTGTGTGAAGTGCAGGTAGAGGCAAAAGTTATGAAGATAAAGATAGTTGTATGATTTCAGCTTTGTGATCCTGAGTCTAGTTCAGCTGTCTTGAGATTCTCAGAAAGGCATGTGCCCTATGGATAGTTGATAAATTCTCTTCTTGAAGACTATAAAGCCACTTTCCCCATCTTGCCCTGGTCTTACACTATGTGTAGGTCACCTGCATCAGAGGATATTGTCCTAAGTGTTCTCTCAAGTATATTCAAATCCAGCAAATTTCTGTTAGCCAGCTGGGAATTTTCTTTTACCAGATCAAAATAAGGAGACCCTAGCAATTTGTCTTTGAGCAAATGAATTTATTTCTCCTTAGTAATAATGCCCTGGATTTTTTTCAAGCCAACCAGTTACAGATTTTGCCCTGTACATTTCCACATTTTAGCAACAATCATTTTACCTAGATTCAGATGAGTATGGAAGATTATTGCCCCTTTCCTTTCTCTGCTCTTCAGCTCCCTCTCTTTGACCCCAAAAGAACACACTATAGACCTACCAGATCCTCTGCTACAAGGGAACTCTCTGCTGATTTGGTATACTGCTCTTTTCAAATGTCATGCACCCTAGTGTTTCCTGGGACAGGTGAGCAGTGCCTTGTAGGGCACCAGTAACACAAAGAAGTCTCAGAATATGAACAATTTGACAAGAGCAGCTGGCTGAGCCCAGAAGATAAATAGAAGATTGGCTGGATTATGTGATGTCACTAAAGGGGCCTGTTTGGATCTGGGGTGGTTCCTAGAGAAGGAATTTGAAGTGCAGAGTCTTTTGGATTTGGGAAAGAATGATCAGTTTAAAAAACGGGATGATTTAGTCAAACTTTAAGCAAGCAGGAAAACTTTGCAGTGCTTATCTGCTGCTGTATGTTGTAGTTTCCCCCTACATTCAGTTCTACACTCTCTCAGGCACACAATTATAGCCTATCTTGGATTTGATCATTCAAGCAGTCACACAAACGTAAGAATACCTGCCTGCCTTATGAATAATTCTTTTGTTTACCTTTTGTTAAACTTCTATTGTGCATTTCCAAGTTCATGCATTAAAGACCGATTTCAAACAAAATTAATAGGATCCTGACATCTGTGCTGTTTTTGTCAGCTAGGACTCCAGTAGCGTAAGCTTCCTCATAGCAAGTTCTTGCAAGTGTCAGGAAACATCAGTTAGAGGGAGCTTTCTTAGAGTAATGTTTTGTTTATACCAGTTGGGACTTGTGAGATTTCTGACTGCAGCACTGTATTCATATTGGCAATACTTCCACCACTGTGAACTTCAAATGGCAGAACCCTGGCAATGCCCCAGGTGGATCTCCAGCATTACAAACTGCTTCGCTGTAGTGCCGGATGAGATGCGTGATAAGATTTTTCATCCTGTCAATAACAGCTAAGACTATCTAAGCTTGAGTTGCTTTATGGCATGGCTTGTTCCTATGACTGTGTGGATTTTACCTTGCCACAATGATCCAACTGTGTAAAAATGTATAATTATGCCTCTGATTCATCTACTTGGACACACACCCCATTCACGCACTCCTACACACTCAGCATGTGCTGCTAAATCTATGTGCTACACATGTGAACCCACTACAGTGACTTGTACATTGTCTATTTTTCCATCCCCTAATGCTATAAATAAACCCAAACTTAAACCAAAATACACCTAGAAGTGTTCAGTGAATTTATTTTCCCCTTTGTTGAAGAGAGGCCAAGCAGATGCTGTCTCTGGGAAAGGGAGTAGTATGGAAAGCAGCACCACACACAGACATGCCCATTACAAACACAGGTCTGATACGCAAGGAAGTGAGCAAAGCACTCTCAATCTGTCTGTCTATTCTCAGCCAAGACAAGACAGCTTTCCGGGAGGTGATATCACAGTTGGAGATGGATCCCAAGTGCAAAGGCCTGCCCTTCTCATCCTTTTTGATTTTGCCATTTCAGAGGATCACTCGCCTCAAGCTACTGGTGCAGGTACAGCTCCTCTCTGCTCTGTCTTCTGACAGTCCCCCATGCTCCCTCCAAGACTCCCCTAGCTAGCTGTCATGGAGTGTCAGCATTTTCGTATTCTCACATACACTGATTCAGACACACACTCTCTCTTCCCCTCCCCTCCCCGCCATGTGATACCTAGAGTCAGTATTAAAACTAGGAGAAGCAGCATGGCATCAGGGTTTTGGAGGAGGGGAGAGGAGGGAAGTGATGTGGCAGTAGTTTAGGAAAGTGGTGCCATGCGGAGCCAGGCATGAGGAGGGGCAATGCTGGTTCAGGAGAGGAGGAAGCATAGGCCTGCTGGATGAAAGGGCAGAAAGGCAGAGTGATGTAGTCAAAGGAGCGTGCACATGTATGGTCATGGTGCAGAATAGACAGATTCATGTATAATCAGGGTTGGTGCAGAGTCAGGTCTATGGGACACAGGAAGTGGGAGGACAAGAGCTGAAGGGATTAATGGAGAAAAGCCACTTAAGACTCAACTCTGTATTTTCTTCTAGAGGAAACTGCCCTGAAATTATTAAATAGCCAAGGACACTCTTCCCAAAATAAAAGTGATGCAACAGTCCCCTTCCTCTCTCTCACATACATCTGAAACCTCTGCACAGCAGTGTCCCCCTACCCTAAGAGTCAGGCAATTATTTGTGAGCACCAAATGTCTCTTCACACTGTTTTGCTGGTGCTTCCCCAGTACTAACCTGAAGAGATCACCTTGTCCTGGGATGAGTGCGTGTATATGTGTTTGTGACAATATAGTGCTTGAGAGGAGTTGTAGTGATGACCAGCCTTGGACTTGTTCTGTGGATAGAGATTTCCAACAGTGGTTGTCATCCCCTCACTGCCTTCTAGTGTACCTCAACCCTGCCCTGGAGGGCTCCCTTCTAATGATGAGGAGATAGTTCAGTCTCAGTGACATGCTGTCTACTGAGATTACCAACAGCGTTGCCAATTGTTGCCAGGTCGAGTGGCTTTTAATAAAATATGCGTTTGTCCACTAGCTACTGGTCTGAGACCATGACACTCATTTTACATAGGTTTATTCAATACCCATTTGATGGAAACAGTTTTCAGTTACTGCCAATATGGGATTAGATCTGACTCAGTGACCTACTGGGGAAAGACTTCATATTCCATTACCTATCCGATATTTATTACTGTTGATAGTCAAATTTGGCCAAAAGGATGGTAGTGTCTGAAAAATGTTGTGTGCTATCAAGCAGGGAGAGAAATTAACTTCACCTTTGCTTCCTGTGCAGAATATTCTTAAGAAAGTGGAAGAGAAATCCGAGAAGGAAACCGCTGCCCTTGAAGCACACAAAGAGCTGGAAACAGTAAGTCTGGCGGCAAATTTCAGAAGATTGAGAATTAGCCAGCATCCTCAGTGTCTTTAAAAAGATTCTGGGCCATATGCATTCCTGGTGCAATTCCACTGACTTCAGTGGACTTACAACAGAGATCCATTTGTTTCAGTGTAATTATTTCCCCTTATTCTCCCCTGAGGGCAGACCATGCTAGCAAATAATAGACAGAGGAATTGCTCTTATTAACAGACTGTGTATTTGCTCTGGAGGAGATTCTACAGAGAAGAGTTGCCCCTATGTTTGAGAGATTATGAATTGTTTCTGTAGGTATTTGAAGGTGGTGGAGTTCATGGGGAGATCGATTTAATTAGCTGCAGCCAGTAGTGGACTGTATAGGGGTTGGATTTCATCCTGTGGTGCAACTTACTTTTCTGACGTAGAACAGTAGTTTCTTTAATGAGGTGCTTTTTATGAGTGTTTAAGATTGTGTGTAGTCCAGTTCCCAAGAGGCCTATAGGGAGGTGTGATAGAGAGGGGAAATTCAATTATGTTAGTTATTTCCAGCACACTACCTGCCAGAGTACACATTTTGGGGTAGTCTCAGAACATGGGGAAGGCCTTGTGGTGTCTTCCATCTGGGATATTCTGATGGTGGGTCACAGTCCTCTTACTCTGTCTATATGGGGCAGTATATGTGAGCTCTGCCAAATACTCTGTCTATATGCAGCTCTGTTTGCTGGGGATAGAATTTTCCAGGGTCTTTGAGACATTTGACAGGTGCCACTCCCTTCTTTATTAGTAGAAGGTTGTGGTACTTAATGAATCCTGGATTGTGATTTAAATAAAATATAACGTTTTAAATTTGAAGCTGTGCTAAAATGTCAACTTTCCAATTGATGGTGCAGTGTCATATTTGTAAAATCTAGGGCTGATTAATCACAGTTAACTCATGCGATTAACTCAAAAATTCATCGCAATTAATCACAGTTTTAATCGCACTGTTAAACAATATAATACAAATTGAAATTTATTAAATATTTTGGATGTTTTTCTATATATTTTCATATATATTTTATTATGTGTTGTAATTGAAATCAAAGTGTATATTTTATTACAAATATTTGCACTGTAAAAAAAATAGTATTTTTCAATTCACCTCATACAAGTACTGTAGTGCAATCTTTTTGTTGTGAAAGTGCAACTTAAAAATGTAGATTTTTTTTTTAAACATAACTGCACTCAAAAACAAAACAAGTCCACTCAGTCCTACATCTTGTTCAGCCAATCACTAAGACAAACAAGTTTGTTTACGTTTATAGGAGATAATGCTGCCCTCTTCTTATTGACAATGTTACCTGAAAGTGAGAACAGGCATTTGTGTGGCACTTTTGTAGCCAGTACTGCAAGGTGTTTACATGCCAGATATGCTAAACATTCATATGCCCCTTCATGCTTCAGCCACCATTCCAGAGGACATGCTTTCATGCTGATGACGCTCATTAAAAAAATATGTTTATTAAATTTGTGACTGAACTCCTTGGAGGAGAACTGTAGGTCCCCTGCTCTGTTTTACCCGCATTCTGCCATATATTTCATGTTATAACAGTCTTGCATGATGACCCAGCACAAGTTGTTCATTTTAAGAACACTTTCACTGCAGATTTAACAAAATGCAAAGAAGGTACCAATGTGAGATTTCTAAAGGTAGCTACAACACTCGACCCAAGGTTTAAGAATCTGAAGTGCCTTCCAAAATCTGAGAGGGACAAGGTGTGGACTATGCTTTCAGAAGTCTTAAAAGAGCAACACTCAGATGCGGAAACTACAGAACCCACGCTACCAAAAAAGAAAATCAACCTTCTGCTGGTGGCATCTGACTCAGATGATGAAAATGAACATGCATCAGTCCACTCTGCTTTGGATCATTATCGAGCAGAACCCATCGTCAGCATGGACGTATGTCCCCTGGAATGGTGGTTGAAGTATGAAAGGACATACGAATCTTTAGCACATCTGGCATGTAAATATCTTGGGATGCCAGCTACAACAGTGCCATGAGAACGCCTGTTCTCACTTTCAGCTGATATTGTAAACAAAAAGCGGACAGCATTATCTCCTGCAAATGTAAACAAACTTGTTTGTCTGAGCGATCGGCTGAACAAGAAGTAGAACTGAGTGGACTTGCAGGTTCTAAGATTTTACATTATTTTATTTTTGAAGGCAGTTTTTTTGTATGTAATTATACATTTGCAATTTCAACTTTCATGGCAAAGATTGCACTACATTACTTGTATTAAGTGAATTGAAAACTTTTTTTTTACAATGCAAATACTTGTAATGAAAAATAAACAAAGTGAGCACTGTACACTTTGTATTCTGTGTTGTAATTAAAATCAATATATTTCAAATGTAGAAAACATCCAAAAATATTTAAATAAATGGTATTCTATTATTTGTTTAAAGTACAATTAATCATGCAAATAATCGCAGTTAATTTTTTTTAATCATGCGATTAATCATGATTAATTTTTTTAATTGCTTGACAGCCCTGGTAAAAACCAACAAGAAAAGCCTGTGTAAGGCTTTCAGATTTGGCCTGGAATGGTCCAGGAAGCATACTGGCTGAAGATCATTCAAGATAAATCGAATGCAAAGATCTCTAAAGCTGACACTGATGTATTGGAATACTTCATATGACTATATTTTTGCATGCTGCCTTCCAATGAGTGTGATGGCCAGTTGTTTTTAGATCACACCTTGAAGCTGTTGCTCAGAAGTCTGAGGAGGTCTGCTACTGTAGTTGGCCAAAAGGATGGCTAAGTTTGCCTTGAAAACAGATGATCGTTGCTGTACTTGTCTGTCAATGACTGTCTGGCTTGGTCCATTTTAAAGAGCACTCTTTAAAAGAGCACTCTTTTAAAGGTGACTCACTTGTAGAATTTCACAGTATTTTTAAGTTTGGGTCTAAGGCTAAACCTCATTTATCTGTAATTAGTATATATTGTTATGACGGAGCTCACCTGGTGGCGTTGTTTATATGTAATCTTACAAGTTCTTTTTCTTAGCATGTGAGCAAGTTTTTAGTTGTTGATTTTCTGATGAATTTTCTATGGGGGAGCTGTGACAGGCTACAAGAGAGTTTGCTCTCCACCCTTGAAATAGACTTGCTCCCGGTGAACTGGGTATTGGTGTTTGAGCTGAGATCCCTGAAAGAGATTATTATCTGCAAGCTGTTTTGTGACCACGTCAATTCTAGTGTAAATAAACAAGTTGCTCTAAGAATATACACACTTCTGCATTACTGATTTCTCTTCCAACGGGGAGTTTCAGCCCCCATCCCAACATGGGCTATTTCTTGACAGAGGGCTGACAATATCGTATTGAAATTAATACTTGCCTTCCTTCTCCTCCATATGAAGCTGGTACTGCATGTGTACTTTCTGGATTGAATGTACAGGAAGAAGAGAGGTGATTTGTAGCATTGTAGGATTTGGGGAAATATAGTTTGATTATAGCTTTTGTACCTGCTAAAGACCAGAATATTGGCATAACAATGGAGTCAATATCTGAATATAGCTTAAATAAGTGCCATATGACCCCTAAATATAAATCCTTCCTAATATTATATCCTTTTTGTTCACCTTTAAGTGAATTTTTAATGATGGTGAAAAGAACTAACTTGACAGCACCAAAGTTGGATCAGTATTTATTAGTTAGTTCAGTTACAGTCAATTTACACCAAAAATTCTCTTAGTGTCAAGTATTGCTATAGAATCTGCATACAGGATGATCCTTTTCTATGTATGCATCATTTGTTGTCTAATTCCCACAACCAATGGACATTCAGCTAAGAACAGAGATTTCTACAAAGCTCTATGTTAACTGCACTTTTCTCAGCATTATGCATTTAAAGAGGAGGAATTTTATCATAGTCATTTGTATTCTTTTAAGGCCCAGTCCAACTCCCATTGAACTCAATGGAAAAACTTTCACTATGAAAGCTGAATTGGGTCTTAATATTACTTTTTCACTTTTGTAATATGTAAAAAAAAATTTGTTATTCTACATGAAAGTTTTCTGAAATTAAAAAAACCCTGCTAATGAGATTGCCAGTTAATATCTCCTTTTCTCCATTATTGTAATGCCTACACTATGGTGCTCACCTACATAGAAAGATCATGTTATACCCCAACACTTGCTAAGTAACCCATGGGAGGAGTGTACTGCAGCATGGAGAAGACCTCAGTTTGGAATCAGACTTTTGGATTGTTCTCTTTTCCCAGGTGGTGAAGGCATGTAATGAAGGTGTCCGGAAGATGAGCCGAACAGAGCAGATGATTAGCATCCAGAAGAAATTAGAGTTTAAGATCAAGGTATAAGTACAGACTGGTAACCCCTGCAGAGATGGAACAGACAGCATCTGGGTATTGCAGACACCCAGATTATTAGGAACATAGTGACCAATTGTGAACATTCTGGTTTGTGACTTGCCCAGCATCACATAATGGCTCTGTGGCAGAGGCAGGGATAGAATCCGGTTCTCCAGTGCAGCATTCCATGGTCTTAACCATGAGACCATCTACTCTCTTCCTGCTGTCCCCTGCCTCATCCACTACACACTTTCCAAGTTCTGCAACAAATGAGGCAGGGGTCCTACAGACAACAGCCTCATTTGCTACACAACCCTAAGGCAGGTCGATCCTGTGCACTGACTGAGGCAGGGGTCCTGTGCAAAAAGTAGTATGTGATCATGTAATTAAAGACCGTATCTTAATGCATACACATACAGGGACTGAATCAGAGTTGCACAGGCAACCTTAATTCTGACATTTCCTGACTATTTAGCGCTTCACTTCCTAACCATAGGGTCTTTTAATGTAATTTTTTTGGATGTAATGTTTTAAATCTTTTTTTTAAAAAATACCAAAAGGGAAATTCCATCTCATGGAACCATATTGACCCCCAACTTGGGACATCAGCAGGGTCTGGACTTTCACATCCACAGCACAGACCTTTACTGCTTGAGCTAATGGAATAGCTGGAAGTAGTCATCAGCAATTATTCTCCATTTGGACAGGTCACTGGGGAGAGTAGGGGAAGGAGATACTTTGCCAGTGGGTTTCACAGCTATTTGCTGACAGCAAAGAAATGTAGGTTTCAGAGTAGCAGTCGTGTTAGTCAGTATCACTACAAAAGGTTTTTTTTCTCTCCTGCTGGTAATAGCTCACCTTACCTGATCACTCTTGTTACAGTGTGTATGGTAACACCCATTGTTTCATGTTATCTGTGTATATAAAATCCCCCTACTGTATTTTCCACTGCATGCATCCGATGAAGTGAGCTATAGCTCACGAAAGCTTATGCTCAAATACATTTGTTAGTCTCTAAGGTGCCACAAGTCCTCCTTTTCTTTTTGCGAATACAGACTAACACGACTGCTACTCTGAAATCTCCCCGCTCTGAGTCCTGCAGTCCTCACTTCCCCATCCCCCCATTTTATCTCTGCATTCCAAGGTAGCTGCTGCCTCTCTCTCTCCACACTCCTGGTTGCCAGCACTTTAAGTACTAAGGCTGCATCCCCTGTTACCGGAGTCATGTGTACCTCTCCTCATGGCATAGGTCTTGTTCCTCCTCACTACTCTGAGGTTTATCTGCATTTCTAGTGTTGTAAGAGTGAAGTAAGGAGTGTGCGTTACTTATCCTGTAAGGGTTACATAGGACTAGAAGGGACCTCCTGAGTTGTCGAGATCAGTCCTCTGCTATCACAGCCAACCCCATCATGTAATCCCGTTCATAAACTTATCAAGATGCATCTTAAAACCAGTTAGGTTGTTTGCAGATCCTGCTCTTCTGATCTTTGCTGTCTCTCTCTTCCATGTAGTCTGTGCCCATCATCTCTCACTCCCGTTGGCTGTTAAAGCAAGGGGAACTGCAGCAAATGAATGGCCCAAAGACATCACGCACGCTCCGCACCAAGAAACTCTTTAGAGAAATCTACTTGTTTCTTTTCAATGACCTGCTGGTACTCTGCAGGCAGATTTCTGGGTGAGTTTGGGATGTGGCCAACACCTGGATGTGTGTTATAAGCACACCTCCCCCCTTGGTTCATCCAACCAGTTCTTGCTTAAGTTGTGCATAGATTCTTGTCCTATAATTGACAAGATTATGTCTGAAATATGGCAGCACAGAGTCCTATATCACAGACACCATTTCCAGAGGGGCTGTCTGAATATTTACACTGCCGCTTCTGTGAGCTGTGGATGTTGATGGGCTGCATGCCCATACACAGTTTGACCTTTGTGTTACTTAAAATTTCAGGCCAGATCTATGCTGATGCAAATCAGCATAGCTCCATTGACTTCAGTGGTGCTACACTGAGCTACAGCAGCTAAAGATCTGACTCTAGGATGTTTGACTTACTACTATAAAGCAACTCCTGGCTGATTACCAGTATGAAGAATACTGTAGTTTAAGCAAGTTAAACCTTTAGTAAAGTAAGTTCTGTCTGATGGGCTGGGACTGTCTGATCAGCAGGGAGGTGTACAAACCAGTGTGTGAGGCAAGGGATTGTATCTAGTAGGGTCCACACCATCTGGAGAGAGAAAGCTGCATCAGCTAGGAGTATAGAGTTTATGACCAGAGAAATATTACAACACAAAATAGATGCCAGAGAACAAAAAGTTTGACATTAAAAAGACTTACTGGTAAGGAGTCTATCTATCCAGTAAAGCATTTCTAATATGCATGTTGTCATAGTGTCAGCCAGGTGCCCAGTACTACTTTACTTGCATAGCACTTTCCAACCAAGAACATAGAAACATTTTACAAACATTAATGATATAAACCTCTCATCTCAGCGCTCCTGGGAGAAAACATTATCTCCATTTTACAGATGGGAACTGGGACACAGATTAGGTGACTTGCTCAGGGTCATACAAAGTTTGTGGCAAAGCCAGGAATAGAATCTAGATCTCTTGATTTTCAGTATTGTGCTTTAGCCCTCAGACCATCCATCCTCGCTCTATCTTGGTGGTGTCTCTTCCCCTCACCAGCCAAGAATTTGCTCTCTGTATCATGCCTTTCTCAGAACTTTGTATTGTTAAAGCCAGACTGCTCCCAAACTGACTGACTGAGCTTTCCTGACCCCTTTGCTTACCTCTCTCAGCGACAAGTACCAGGTGTTTGACTCAGCGCCACGAGGGCTTCTCCGGGTAGAGGAGTTAGAAGATCAGGGACAGAGTTTGGCCAATGTCTTCATCCTGAGGCTTCTGGAGAATACAGATGATCGGGAGGTCAGCTACATGCTCAAGGCATCATCCCAGTGAGTATGAAACACTGTCATCCCATTAGCAACCTGCGTTGCTATTCCCCTGCACCCTCAAAAGTGTGGTGTCCAATCTGCCACAGTCACCAGTCTGGCATCTACCTCCTCGCCAGCTCGTCTTATTGAATTCCTATCTGTGGGGATACCCTGCTTACCAAGCTGGGCTGAGTCCACCCACTGAGATAGCCCTTCCTCCTCCTCCTGATGTAACTTCTCAACACAAGACAGAGCTGGGGGGATCGGATATAAAGCTAGATGAGTTTCCTTCCTGTACATGTGTATTTACGGCATCCTTGTATAACACAGTGATTTCTAGGTAGGTCAAGACTTAATGAAGATTCAAAAGGAAATTATATGTCTGGTTTGCAAATCTCTCAGCACACATATCCAGATGGTATTAAATTAGCCGTATACATGCAGTACATTTATACAAGCACAGCTTGATGTGGATCACTAGGATTCAAACCACTTGAAAAATCTAGCATTTTGCCTGTGACTTATCCCCCTAGCTGTGCACAGTCCCTGGGGTATGGAGCAATTACTGTAAAGATAAAGGCAGGAGTCCCAGTTCTGTTCATGAGTGTCAAACTCTCTTCTATGGTTGGCCCCAATCCTGATGGCAGCCCTCGCGCTGCTCAGTAGTCTTGAATTTCACTATGCTGAAGTCTCCCTGGATACCGTTTTCTGTCTGACTCTGTGCTTTTTACTTCAAGATCCAACAAGCTCAGACTGGGCAAATGATTCAACACCACTAACACTGGACTGATTGTTTCAGATGCCTGGGGTCTGGTTTCCAGACTCGCCTCAATCTAATCTCTCATTGTACCCACAGTTTTGCAGGCCCAGGTAATTATAGATGTGTCCCCATAGCCAATATTTACATGTCTACATGACATTTGCACCCTGAAATTGGTGAAGCAGAAGAGGAGACTGGAGTTTGAAAAGCTTTGCCATTGAACATTAATTGGAACAGATTTCCAACATGGCCTCAGTCCTGCAGCGAGCTGCCCACACACTCATTGCAGGATCAGCGTGAGGAGAGAGTAACATGCGATGTGACTGCTCCCACCCCCCTGCAAACTTTGCTACTCTAGGGTGATTAACAGATTTGCTGTACCTGAAAATGGGGATGTTGGGCATCTGAAAGCTATACACCACAAATAAGCACTTAGGGCAAAGGCAACCCTTGCTTATCACAGCTAGTGTTGTGCTGATTACAGTATGCTTTGGCAGAGAAGCACTAGCATACTGAGCTCCTATTTTTCAGTCACTTATACCTCTGTGGAAAAGGCCAATCTCAGCATTATTTCAGTTACCATAATTGAACATGTGGCCCCTTCTAAGTTCCCAGTCAATGCACTTCATGATATTACCTGAGCTTATTAGGTCACACATTCAAACACTGACCTACAGATAGAAGTGATCACACTTTCCAATCAGCACATCTCTTTTTTGTTTTTGTCAGTGTTTTTTTCCCAGAGAAACTTCAGTGTAATTAAATGCAAGGTTTTAGATTAATGGTAAGCTATAGTGCATATTTCAAATCCATAGAAGCCAGGAATTTTAAATTTCTGGCCTCTCTCAGTACCTGTAGCTTTTATGCAAGGCATAAAGTTAAAACCATACCATTTTGATCTCAGTACAGAACTTTGAAGATCCAAAATGTAACTAGTTAGTCTCCAAGCAGAGCTGTCAAGTTCCATGTAGCTCTTCCAGTGGCAAGTATCCTGGGTGAGTTCAGTGGAATTCGACAGGTTTGTGTAGAATTTGCCACTGTCTCCTCCAGCTGGCTGGCTTTGGCTCAGTGGGACAGGGCACTCCTTGGCTGGAGTTGGGGTTAGGAGGTAAGTCAGGTGTGAGGGAAGAACTCAGCAGTGGAAGAGATGCAGAAGGAAGGCAGGCCCCAGCAGTTTGTGAGGGGTGGAAGGGGATGGGCAGTCACTGATGGGGAGGGTGAGGAGGGCACTAATCAGGGGAGGGAATGGCTGATGTAGGCAGCTGGAAGAGCCATGAAAGCCAGTGTGAGATGGCTGGATTGTGCGGTGCCGCCGCTGCGGGAGAGAGGCGTTAGATGGAGGCCTCCTGCACACAAGGCCCCTGCAGCGTGACTTGGTGTGCCTGCCCCTGCAGCATGGAATTATCCCAGAAACTCACCAGTTCAGCTTGTGTGTGACATTCTAACCGGTATGTGGGAGATGACGCCTCAGGGAAAATGCCAGTGTGTCACACAGATGAGTGATGCTTGACAGACATGGCTAAGACCTGACATGCAGAGATTGGATAGCATGCTAATTTCAGGTTGCTGCTTGCACACGGAGAGGATGTGTATGCATGTGTGTGTGCAGGCAGCAGGAGAGGCAGCCACAGAAAAGGGACAGGGAAACTACTCTAATAGAGGAACTGAGGAGTCAGAGTAACAGAGCTGAGAAAGAGAGAAAGGGAAGGACTCAAGGGAGGTGCAGAGAAGAAGCAGAGTTGGAGAGGGAACCACACAATACAGAGTGAGAATGCAGGGAGGCAGAGAAGAACATGCCAGGGAAGAAAGGGCTCTGACAACTGGCAGGGTGGAGAGAAATCCCAGAGGCGATCCTCTCTGCTCACCGGCTGGAAGTGAGGAAGAGAAGAGGGAACAAACCTGCTTAGTGAGTTTGAGAAGGGCTGACTGGGAAGCCAAAGGTTCCTCACGCAATCTGAGCCCTTGGGGAAAGGGTGTGCACTTTCACTCTCTCAACAGCACAACGAGCAAGGAGTGATGGAAAGCCCATCCTCAAGCTCCAGGAAGACACCCTGTAGGGAGAGAAGAAATGGCTGGAAAGGGAAGTAGAGGGCTGAGTATGTTACACCTGTTGTGACCCCAGGTCAGCAGCCTGAGAGGAGAACTGTACTAGATCTAACTTGCCAATTAGGTTACCATCCATGTAGTTGCCCATAGCTATTGCTACTGCAGCAAGTCATCTGTGCAGGGACCCATATAGATTCTACATTATCCTAGGAGAAACAGAGTCAAGTAAAATGCAGGGACAGAGAGGGGAATCATTCAGATCTCCCCCAATTTATTAATATTGACCAGGCTGACCTTCAAATGGCTGCTTGTCCAGCTACCAATGAGACATTCTCACAGTGTCCCAGCTGCCCAGAGGAGGGGTCTCTGTTTCTAGCAGAGAAAGGAAAAAAGTTGGAGCTGGCAAATAGAGAAAGCTGGGAGTGTGGGCTGGGCAAGCAAAGCTGGTGGGGAGAGTAACACTGTGCTGCAACCAGACAATTGCGCCCTCATAGCTGTGTTCTTTATGTCTCTCGTCACAGAAGTGAGATGAAGCGCTGGATGATCTCGCTGGCCCCAAATCGGAGAACCAAGTTTGTTTCATTCACATCCAGGCTCCTGGGTAAGAGATGCAGCAGAGATGGAGGGAGGGAGGGAGAGATGATTATTTAACTTGCGGTGTGTCATGCTCTTCTTCAGAGATCCCTGCCTGGGCCATCTGAAGTGCTGGTTGCATAGCAAATGCTGCAACTGAGGTTGCGTCCTTCAAGACCTCCGCCCTCCACAGGGTCTTGCCAGCACTCTGAGAGAGATTGACAAGATCAGCCTCTTGCCTCTCTGTGCCCAGCATTGAGGTTTCTCCCCTGCTCTCCACCTCCAATCCTTCCTCCTGCCCCGGTGACCCTTTTCCTTTCTCCTGCCCCCCTTCACTCCACCAAATCATTCTCACCAGATCACACTAGACATTAAAAACAATGTAAAATCTCAAACTACTGCCTTCCCGCCCACTGCCTCCCATTTGCTCAGTGTATCTACACTTAGGTTTTAGCCAGAAGCATTAACACAACTGTAAATTCTAGTGTAGACAGGGCACCAAAACTTCTGTTCCAGCGCTGTGTCTATCCCTGGCTGAATTTCCAGCTCTATTTTCACCCTTCCCACCTTGCTGCCATGTTTGGCGCTATTGTTCACTCTCCTCTTTGACATCTTGTCCACCCAGGGCTTCCGTGACAGCATCCACTCCTGGTTCTTCTGTCTAGGTCCTCCTTCCTCTCACTCTGTGGGTTTTCTGTAGTGGTTCTGTGGTCGTGTGTCCCCCCACCCCATTAGGCTTGGAGGGAGGCCACTCTGCCTCACTACATCACACAGTAAGCAGTCAATTAGCAGGCTAGGCCTCTGGCCTTATGGTCAGGGCAGACCAGCACACAGCCTGTTTTCCAGCCTCCTGGCTGAGGCAAACAGCAATTTACAGTGGATAGCTCTGGCCCTCTGGATGGGCCAGAGCAATGAGCAGTCTTTAGCCCAAAGCCTCCTGGCTTGGGCAGAGAGCAAAACGTTGTCTGGGGCTCTGACTCTCTGGGTGGGGCAGAACAACAAGCCACAGGCAAGGCACAAACCGTCTGGCCCAGGGTGAGTAGGCTGCCACCCCAGGGGTGGGGTTGGCAGCAGGGGATAGGGGGACCCGAGCCCACTCTACTCCACAGGGCCCTGGCCTGGGACCCAAACAGTGGCGAGTGGTCCCATCACTGGGACAGCGGGGAAGTCACCAAGACATGCTGACTCATTTTCTGATCACACAACTGGACTAATGTCTGGTTCCCCTGAGCTACTTCCTCCCCGCACCCCCTTCTTGGCATAGCTCTGTAGTCCATAGGTCCTCAGTCTACTCGAGGTGAATGGCAGATGGCAGTCCCAGCAACTCCTCTCCACAGTCAGGGCACCACACAGCACAGTCTTTGGTCAGAGTCCTGAATGGGGTACAGATATGTCCGCCTCCTTCCCTGGCTCTGGCTCAACTGAGCTGGAGGGCCTGCCTCTTACACTTCCTGTCCTGTCCCACCATTTCCAGCATGAGGGTGGGGCTGGCTTGGCTCTGCCCATCAGGCTCAGAGGGAGGACACTCTGCCTCACTACAGTTTCACAGAACAGTGTACTGAGCTCCCCTCTCTTCAGCTAATCCCCACTCAGCGCTTCAGCAATCATCTCTGCACATTGATCCTGCATCTTAGTCTGTCTCTCTGACTTCTTTTCCTGGATGTCTGTCAACATAAGCTTACTGTGTCTAAAACAGAGCCCTTCATCTTCACTCCCAAGTCCTCACCTTTCTGCTCCCTTACTGCCAACACCATCAGCAGCTCCATCTCTCAAGCCTGTAACCCAGGGTTTGTCTGCAAATCTTCCCTTGCCCCACAACTCCAAGCAGCTTCCAAATTTTCTTGTGGCTGCCGCCTCCCCACCAACATCTAAGACCTGACCATTTCTTTCTGTCTCTGAGGCTAATTCTGCCTGTGCTCAGCCCAATCCTCTGCACGTTCAGTCCTTCCCGAAGGCTCCCCTCTGCCATGACACCAAAGGGAACTCGCTGACTGAGAGGGGCCAGCTCAATCAGTCCCATGGGAACAGAGTGTACAACCTCCCTGGCCATTATGCGTCTGAGACTCGTTCCCTAGCTACTGTCTTTCAGTTGTGAGCAAATTGAGGCAGGGATTATGTTGCCTTTGTGGTTGGGAAACACTGGGCACACTGAAAAGGAGTACTTGTGGCACCTTAGAGACTAAGAAATTTATTTGAGCATGAGCTTTCGTGAGCTACAGCTCACTTCATCAGATGCATGTGGTGGAAAATACAGAGGGGAGATTGATATACACACACAGAGAACATGAAACAATGGGTTTAATCATACACACTGTAAGGAGAGTGATCACTTGAAATGAGCCATCACCAGCAGCGGGGGGGGGGGGAGGAGGAAAACCTTTCAGGTGACAAGCAAGGTAGGCTATTTCCAGCAGTTAACAAGAACATCTGAGGAACAGTGGGGAGTGGGGCGGGGGGGAGGGGGAGAAATAACATGGGGAAATAGTTTTACTTTGTGTAATGACTCATCCATTCCCAGTCTCTATTCAAGCCTAAGTTAATTGTATCCCGTTTGCAAATTAATTCTAATTCAGCAGTCTCTCATTGGAGTCTGTTTTTGAAGTTTGTTTGGTTTTTTTTGAAGGATAGCTACCCTCAGGTCTGTAATCAAGTGACCGGAGAGATTGAAGTGTTCTCCAACTGGTTTTTGAATGTTATAATTCTTGACGTCTGATTTGTGTCCATTTATTCTTTTACGTAGAGACTGTCCAGTTTGACCAATGTACATGGCAGAGGGGCATTGCTGGCACATGATGGCATATATCACATTGGTAGATGTGCAGGTGAACGAGCCTCTGATAGTGTGGCTGATGTGATTAGGCCCTATGATGGTGTCCCCTGAATAGATATATGGACAGAGTTGGCAACGGGCTTTGTTGCAAGGATAGGTTCCTGGGTTAGTGGTTCTGTTGTGAGGTGTGTGGTTGCTGGTGAGTATTTGCTTCAGATTGGGGGGCTGTCTGTAAGCAAGGACTGGCCTGTCTCCCAAGATCTGTGAGAGTGATGGGTCGTCCTTCAGGATAGGTTGTAGATCCTTGATGATGCGTTGGAGAGGTTTTAGTTGGGGGCTGAAGGTGATGGCTAGTGGCGTTCTGTTATTTTCTTTGTTGGGCCTGTCCTGTAGTAGGTGACTTCTGGGTACTCTTCTGGCTCTGTCAATCTGTTTCTTCACTTCAGCAGGTGGGTATTGTAGTTGTAGGAATGCATGATAGAGATCTTGTAGGTGTTTGTCTCTGTCTGAGGGGTTGGAGCAAATGTGGTTATATCGTAGAGCTTGGCTGTAGACAATGGATCTTGTGGTGTGATCTGGGTGAAAGCTGGAGGCTTGTAGGTAGGAATAGCGGTCAGTAGGTTTCCGATATAAGGTGGTGTTTATGTGACCATCGCTTATTAGCACCGTAGTGTCCAGGCCTATGGATCTGGAAATCCTGGACGCCCCATCGTTTCGGGCAATGGCACCCTGACAGCGGGATTGTCAGGCTCGTTCTCCTGCACATCTACCAATGTGATATATGCCATCATGTGCCAGCAATGCCCCTCTGCCATGTACATTGGTCAAACTAGACAGTCTCTACGTAAAAGAATAAATGGACACAAATCAGACGTCAAGAATTATAACATTCAAAAACCAGTTGGAGAACACTTCAATCTCTCCGGTCACTCGATTACAGACCTGAGGGTAGCTATCCTTAAAAAAAAAAAAAAAAAAAAAAAAAAAGCTTCAAAAACGGACTCCAACGAGAGACTGCTGAATTAGAATTAATTTGCAAACGGGATACAATTAACTTAGGCTTGAATAGAGACTGGGAATGGATGAGTCATTACACAAAGTAAAACTATTTCCCCATGTTATTTCTCCCCCCCCCCCCCCCCGCCCCACTCCCCACTGTTCCTCAGATGTTCTTGTTAACTGCTGGAAATAGCCTACCTTGCTTGTCACCATGAAAGGTTTTCCTCCTTCCCTCCCCCCCGCTGCTGGTGATGGCTCATTTTAAGTGATCACTCTCCTTACAGTGTGTATGATTAAACCCATTGTTTCATGTTCTCTGTGTGTGTATATCAATCTCCCCTCTGTATTTTCCACCAAATGCATCCGATGAAGTGAGCTGTAGCTCACAAAAGCTTATGCTCAAATAAATTTGTTAGTCTCTAAGGTGCCACAAGTACTCCTTTTCTTTTTGCGAGAACAGATTAACATGGCTGCTACTCTGAAAACTGGGCACACTGTGGGCGCTACCCAAAATGAGGACTAAGAATAGTTTGGGGAAGCATCCAAGAGCAGCCCAACCCATGACGCTGTAAGGTGCCTTTTCCCCCCCTCAGCCTGCCCGTGCACTTAAAGCACGTCGCAGGCTGCTCTGACATGGCTCCTTCTCCCCTCCACCTGAACTTCACTCCAGAGACCTGGGGGTTAAGACAGTCCTTTCCTTCTGTAAGCAGTTTGTCAGGCCTTGCATCAGCTCCCCCTTGGCCTTGCTCAACATTTTGCCTCTTCAGAGTTCGCTCCTATCCTAACTGGGTCCACTGCCCTAGCAAACTGGTGCACACACCCCATGAGCAGAGCAAGAGTAAATACAGGGGGGCTAGCCCATGTCTGGGCAGAGCAGGCTGCCACAACAGAAGCCCTTTATGACAAGTGTGCACGCTCCAAAGCTGTAAAAAAGCATATACCAAAAAGGTGTCCACTCTGGCCATAGCCAGAGTGGTCTTTTGCAGGTAGTCCGAGAGCCTCCTCCTCACTGCCATGGAGCTGTTCACAGAGCTGTGGGCCACCTGATTGGGCCTTGTGGGGCAGCCTCCTAGGGTTACCCCAGCCTTCTTCACACTGGAGTTAACACTCAGCCAGGGTCTCTGCACCTTCTCATGGAGCCCTTTATAGCACTGAAGCCAGCCCACTTCCAGCAGCCTACTTCAGCATTCCCAGCTCAAAGGACTGTCTAGCACAGGCATAACCCTGTAGATCCAGGCAGCAGGCATGCCACCCACCCCTCACTGTGTGGATTAGCACCCTGGGAGCATGAGAGAGTCAGGGATAGTATGATACAGCAATACCTGTTCCTAAGTTTACATGCTCCATTTCTCATGCCGTATTTTGTGCCAGTACCTTAGAAGCCTCTTTCCCCATCTTGCTCTGTCCAAGGGCTTGTCTGCATGTAAAAGGCTGCACCAAGAGGGCTTTTCCCGTTGGTATAGGTAATCCACCTCCCTGAGAGTGCTAGATTTGCCACACCCCAAGTGATGTTTAAAATTTGTTAGTCTCTAAGGTGCCACAAGTACTCCTTTTCTTTTTGCGAATACAGACTAACACGGCTGCTACTCTGAAACCCAAGTGATGTAGTTACAGAAAAGATGCTCGTGCAGACCAAGCCTACACCATTTTATACTGTACAGTAATCACAGGACTCTGGGGCAGCTGGATTACTTTGACCCTCTCCTTTCCTTCCCATTGTCAGATTGCCCCCAGGTGCAGTGTGTCCATCCATACGTGGCTCAGCAACCAGACGAGCTGTCCCTGGAGCTGGCAGATGTTCTTAACATCCTGGACAAGACAGATGATGGTAAGGGTGATGGGGCTCCAGGCATCCCTAAAATCACTCATCACAAGGGTGACAGAGCTTTCCCCTGTGCTGGCTGCTTTTGAACACACACGGAGGTTCCTCCAGATAAAGAAGTGCCCTTGTTGGACAACCTGGGGTTCCCTGAATGTTTGTTACTCCCTGTCTCTCTTGGGACATAAGCACCAGAGGATAGACTCCTAGGGACAGTGACCCTGTAGGCAGTAGCAGAGTTTAGTTGTAATTGGGCCTAAATATCAGCTAAGGCCCTCGTTCTTGTACCTTGAACTCCCTCTTCTGGCTGAGACGTGCAGCTATGTCCTGTCTCTGCTCTGGGTTTCTGTACTGATGTGGCCAGGAACACTTAGCTAAGAGGTGGCATCTGCTTTTCACTCAGATCCGCTTTTTAGCCAGTTTTGCAACTAGGATATGACGTCAGGTGACTTGTGAGTCAGTGGCTCAGAAGGGATTAGACCCCAGGCTTTTCCTGGTTTCCTAATCCTTAACTATATCCGCTAAGCCACCAGTATGTCTCAAGGGCTGTAATTGAACCCAGGCCAAAGGTGGGCAAACTACTGCCTGCGGGCCACATCTGGCCCCTGGGACCTTCCTGCCTGGCCCCTGAGCTCCTGGCCCGGGAGGCTAGCCCCCAGCCCCTCTCCTGCTGTTCCCCCTCCCCCGCAGTCTCAGCTCACTGCACCACTCGCGCAATGCTTTGGGTGGCAGGTCTGCAAGCTCTTGCCAGGCAGCGCAGCTGCAGAGCCACAGCCTGACCCGGTGTTCTGCAGTGGCGTGGCTCGCTCCAGCTGGGCATCATGGCTGCCTGTCCTGGTGCTCTGGGTGGCATGGCTGTAGCGCCGCCAGCCACCGGTGCTCCAGGCAGCATGGTAAGGGGCAGGGAATGTTGGCTAGAGGGCAGGGGAGTTGGGGGTGGGGAGGGTCAGAGGGTGGGGAACAGAGGGGTTGGATGGGGCAGGGGCAGTCAGAAATGAGAGGAGGGGTTGGATGGGGCAGCAGGGGGCAGTCAGGAGTGATGGATGGGGCAGGAGTCCTAGGAGGGCTGTCAGGGGGCGAGAAGCAGGGGGGATTAGATAGGGGGCAGGGGCCAGGCCTGGCTATTTGGGGAGGCACAGCCTCCCCTAACCAGCCCTCCATACAATTTTGGAAACCCAATGTGGCCCTCAGGCCAAAAAGTTTGCCCGCCCCAACCCAGGCCCTCCAAAGCATAGCCCTGGTGGCTCGCTCTCATTCGTACTCATTCCTGCACTTGGACATTCTAGTCCTGTTGACTTGTCCCGCTACATGTTTTCCTTGCCCCTCAGGTTGGATTTTTGGGGAGCGTCTTCATGACCAAGAAAGGGGCTGGTTCCCCAGCTCTATGGGGGAGGAGATTCTGAACCCCAAGATCCGTTCGCAGAACCTAAAAGAGTGTTTCCGGGTCCACAAGTCAGATGACAGTCAGCGGAGGAAGCTGGGCAGCAGGAATCGTCAATGACCCCTGGTCTCCCCGAGCCCTGGAGCACAAAGAATACCTAATGGCTTACGGAGAGAGATGGAGGGCAGATGCTGCAGGCTGAGAGAATGAGGTGGTGGTGCTGGTACTATGTGCCAGGGCACAGGGCCTGGTCTTAACATGCTGATCACATCCACACCTACAAAAATAGACTTTTCTCTATTTACTAAGTTCTTCCCTCCACATTTTGTTTTCCTCTGGAGACCAACCCAAGGAAGAGGAGAGGCCACTTGTCTAAAGCTCAAGGAACTATTCAATGTAATGGATTGCCAGTCTTTGGGGTTGGCAGCACAAGTGCTCCCCTGTGCGCTGAGGAGCTGCTGGACAAGACCGCACCAGAGCCACCCAGGAGGTTCACCACAGCTGTAACATACCAGCTGGCCATATATATAAGGGTTGCTTCAGTTGATTCTATTCATTTATACTAGAAAAGCAACTGGGCTGGGGGACAGTTCTACCTTACGTACCATAGAAAACTATCTCCTAGTTACCCCCCTTGCTGAGTGTCCATTGTAGGAATGGGTTTGTGCCACCCCACAACATCGTTCTGTGCACACACTACAGCTGAAGCCATTTCTCTCTTCCAGTAGGCACATAGCAATTAACATAAGGGCAATAGGGGCTTTTTGTGGAGCACATAGTGCTTTTCTGGGTCAGAACACTTAGTAAAACCTCTAAGCTTGGCAGCATCCCTGTGAGGTAGGTTACTTTAAGTCCCCATTTTATAGGTGGGGAAATTGAGGCAGAGAAGTTCTCACCTGAAATCACAAAGGGAAACAGTGCCAGAGCTGGGACTAGAATTCAGGACTTCTGATGCCTAGTCCTGTTGTTGGGCTATGGAGCCCACTCCTCTCCCCATACTAGTCTTTGAACCTAGTTCTAGGCGAATGTGCTACCACACCCTGCCTTTCAGCAGCCCTAACTCTTTACTCACTATAGTCCTGCACTTAACCTAGTGCCTATGGCTCAACCCCCAGGGGCTACCAAATGCAAGGGTGTCTGTGCACAGAACAGCAGCAGAGGGTGCCATCCACCTGCTGCCACAAGCAGGCTCTGAGAGGAACACATGGTGGCCTAACTGCACTAACAGATGAAAGCGCAGGCAAGACAGTAGCACCCCTGGGACAAGGGTGTTGCTTTGCCAGAATGCACTGCCCCCATTCAGATAAGGTAAAAGGAACTATGGGGCTGCTGAGTTTGCACATCAGCTGCCAAACCATTCCACATGGATGATATTCTAGCAGAGCCAGAGCCTTCAAATGTAGGCCATGGCCCAGGATGCTTGTAAATCTGCAGGACTTTGCTCAATCCAGTGTCAGGTCCTATTTGGAATGTAATGTAACCTGCCCATTTCCACAAGGTTCTACCACATTCCCAGACAATGCTGTGGAATGTGTTTCCAAAGGAAGGGGCTGCACTCAGACCCCCCAGCTCATGCAAAGGCAGCCCAGCAGCAGTAATTGGCCCATCCCTAACAAGGAGAACTCAAGCAAAATAGCTGGAGTTGGCCAGGGAGGTAGGGGACATTGTATTAAAGGTATGTGAGGGCCAGCACGTCCTCTGTAAACCCAGCTGTGTGCATGAACTGTGTGTACAGTATTGATTGCCTCCGTCTATATAGGAAAGTCCTCAGCAGCCAGAAGGACAAGGGAATCATTTCCTTATATGATGCAACTCAACATTGCATGAAACACAGGGCAAGGGATCAAGAGCTTCAGCAGGGAACTGAGAACCGACAGTGGTTGGAAACTGACCATGAATAAGCATCCTAACAACGACTGGCTATTTGCCCTGCTCTGCTCTTAGCAGTTCCAGAGCAGCCCCTTTTCTGAGTGGCCCTTTGTTAGCTACAAAAAGGGCAACTGACCCAGAGCATTTATTTGCATGAACATAAAATCAGGGAATTTAAGTTATTCAGCATCTTTCTGTAATGCAGTAAGGCAGAGGCTTCCAGCCATTTCTTGACACTCAGTGCTGCTTCTGATCTCTGCGCCGTCCCCTGCCAGCCTTGCTTAACACCCCACTCAGACTGGGCAGCATCATGGCAGTGTGGTTGTGGTAAAAAAGATGAGTGTAAAACCAGCACCTTTTTATTCAGCTAATAGATGAATCACTACCATGTGCTTTAGACCCTGTCTACATTAGGCATATTTGCACAGGTGTCACACAACACTTGATGCAGTCTTGAGGCATAAACCTCACTGCTGCATGCCTGCATCAGAAGCTAATGCCAGTGTGACAACATCGAGGTAGTTTAGTGTAACTGTCTCTTCTGTAGACAGGCTCTTTATACAATGCAGTCATTAGTATTACAGTGTTAACACAGCGACAGGAGAGTGAGTGGGATTCAGTTGGGGCTTACATATGAACAGAATTGTTAAGGTTCAAGTGCATGCAAAGCTTTATGCTGTATTCAATTCCTAGATACCAAAGTGAGGAGCACATCAGAAACTGCTGACAAATTCAGTTCCTGCTCTCTTACACCTGAGCACATTTGGAGTGTCTTAAGTTAGACAAGTGCCTATGGGTACATCTACACAGCAATTCAGTGCCTGGGCTGCGGGGCTGTAATATTGCTGTGTACGTGTTTCGACTCTGGCTGGAGTCGAGGCTCGAGGGGGGATGGGCCCAAAACCCAGACTCCAGCCCAAGCCCAATTGTCTACAGAGCAATTTTTAGCCCTGCAGCTCAAGCCAGCTGATCTGGGCCAGCCATACGTATGCCACAGGTCTTGTATTTCCGTGTATTCCAATGAAGGCAGAGCTGACCTCTCAGGATGGTGAGCCAGAAGGGCCTCAGCTTGCCTGACAGATTCCAGCTTGGGTGTGTGGGGCTGGCAGTTAGAAAAACCATTGCCATTTGACTTGTAAATTGAGCATATTTTATCCAGAGATGCTATAAATACGAAGACCACAAATAAATTGTACAGTCACTTTTCTAAGTACAACCAGACTTTAAGTTCAGGGTCTAAGACTCATAGCAGCAGCTGTTTACAGGTAATTAGTTTAAAGCCAAAACATGGAAGCTCTAGCTATGAAAAGTATTTAAGACAAATAGATACAAGCATATTACAGATCATTCAGCCTTGCCCAAATTGTCATGAACATTTCCTAACCCTGGCACTTGCCTGGGACAAAAAATAATTTTTACAATGAAAACAAAGATACTTAGTCACCACCTAGGCTAGGGGCAATGAATTTTACCTGGCTGAGATCATTCAATGGCCAACTTTGGAGGAGTGGGGTTTCCAGTCTTTCACTGGCCTTTGCCCTCTAGCTCAGAACCCTTGGACTTACGCCAACACCCAAGTAACTTTGTAGTGGTTTTGCGGCCTCCTAACTGTCACACATGGTACATTATATTCAGCCACTGAATCGGGTTTGTTCTATGTACACTTTTAACCTCCTCCATTCCAGACACACAGTGTCAGTTTCAGGTGGTCTAATGCTGTCGATGGGCTCAGTCTGTGAAACATGAGCGCAGGTTTGAGATCCCAGGTCATTATCAGGCTGCCTGAGTGAACCGAAAAGAACTCTTGTTGTTGTTGTTTTTCTTGTGGTGAAAATACAGCTGACTGCGCCAGCAACTTCCAAAGCCTGGCCCTCTTTGCGTTTTCATTGTCTCATCCAGAGCATGACCATCACCACCATTTTCCTCACGCATCACGCTCATGTGACAACGCATAGCCAGGACAGAGTCAATTCTGTTCCCCTTCCTAGTTCTGTCCCAGACTCATGAACATGTCAGTGAGTGGAAGCAGTAAAGACCTAAAGCAATACTGAGCCTTTCAGCTCAAGCATTGGTTCACATCTGGATCCAGGCACCAGGGACAGAGTTAATACCAGTTGACAGTTGTTTGGTGGCCTAGGTTTAAGAAGTTAGAATGCCTAGCTCAGATGGCCACTAACAAGTGACACCATTCACATGAGACATCGAGACCTGAAGAGACCTGTAGATCAGGGGTAACAAGAGTGTCCGTGGGTCAGCGTTGGTGCATGCAAGAGGCTACTCGCACTGACCATCCCGTGCCATTTTTGTGGAGTGAGGATTTCAGTTCTTACTGGTAGCAACTCAACACCTTTCCCAGTAAATAGCACCTGCTACTTATCTGACATTTATACAGCACTACAGTCTGCCCCAGCAATCACTACCCTGGGGGGCAGGCGCCGCCCATTCAAAAACACCTCACTAAGGGTATGTTTATACTACATCAGCAGTGCTATGGCTTCACAGTTGTCACGCAGATGCTTCCTACAACAAAAGGGGTTTTTTCAGAGAAGTCCATTAATGACATTGATGGAGAGGTGGTATTCTTCTCTCAACCTAGTTGCACCTACACTGGAGGTTAGAACAACCTAATTGTGTGACACGGCACAAAATTTTCCAGAGCCCTGAGTGATGTAACTAGGTGGGAATAAATGTTCCTATTTAAGGGATGGGCAGTGAGAGCAGTTGCTAGTGGGACAGTCTCAGAGTTCAGCTTCTAACAGACATCCATTGTCTCTGGCAATTGCCCGCCTAGTCTCACGCTGCTATCACCACCTTCTCTTGCACCTTTGGATGCGAGCACCTTTTGATATGGTCTCACACCGAGAAACAGAAAACACCAAAGGTCCTGTTCAGATCTTTGACAGGCAGCAGCTGCTGCTGCTGCCACCACCTGTGAATGCTTACCACTATACATCAGAGCTCTCCAGTAGCATCTCAAATAAAGCACCATCCCTCAGGGGCACTAAATTGCTAGAGTCCCTATGGAGCTTGAGGGCAATATTGAAAACAGCAGGAAATATGACGAGAGCAGTCAGTTACTTCAGCATATGAAGGTATCACAGCCCAGGGATGCAACCATATATAAAAAGTTCGGGGGGGACCAGGAGTGGGAATGCAACAATCCTGTAGCTGCATTGAAGGGGACATCTCCAGAATAGTTAGAATGGCGATGGCATCTCTCTAATCCTAGCAGTGGTTGTGCCTGTGTCACAGGCCACTGAGTATTGATCAGGAGCAAGTAAAGTGTGTGCATAAGGAGGAGTATCTGAAAGTTCGCACCCCGCAATGAAAGGGAGTGGCTTGTAGGGGTGAGTGTAACAGGTGGGTTGGTGGATCAGAAAGCCATTAAACAAAATCCACATCAGCATGGTGAAGTCAGTTCCCTTGCCTCAGTCCCTCCCATTCCTGCCCTGGATAGCTCCTGCCAGGCTCAGGGGGATATTGAAGCTCATGCTGTGAATGCTTTGCTGCTGGTGGCTGTTTGCAGGAAGCAAGGGCAGCAGCTGTGCATAAATGCCACAGAGTCACGAACCTCACAGCTTCCAGCAAAGGACCAGAATAATTCTGTGGCTCGGAGCAGCACAAGCAACCCAGAGATGCTCCTGCAGCATCAGCCCACATGGCTCTAACTTACCACTGAGGTGGGAGTAAAATGTACACGGAAGACAGTGGTGGTGTAAAAGTCTGTTTAAAAGCTCTGAGACTCCTCATTGAGGTGCATCCTCAATGGGGTCCTTTGCAGTCAGACACATGGAGCAGGCCAGAGCCCAGACACACAGACAAGCAGAAGACACTTGTATTAAGAAAAGTTTATTGAGTTCAGGAGGCAGAGAATTTTCGCAGGGTGATGACGATCAGTGCCACAATCACAGACGTGCCCAGGAGAGCAGCGATTACGATGGCACTGATAGCTCCAGGACCCAGAGACCCTGCAAGAGAAAAGAAAGGTTCAGAACAGCACGAAGAGCTGGAGGTCACTCAGAGCTAAAGGCATGTGGAAAACTGTATTCCCAAATCCCCGGGCACATTTTGCTCACCAGACTGCCCAGCTCCAGGACCAGGAAGGCTGAGGCAGGAATGTCCAGTGTGGTCCCCAATAATCTCTAGGCAGCTGCAGGAAATAGTATTTAGTGAGGACACACTCCACCCTTCCCCTCCACCTGGGCAGGTTGAATCTTCCACTCCTGCAATACTCAGCCCACACTGCCCTTGGGCACAATCCCGCATGCCTGGGAAATACACAGTGCTGAGGGTACTATGGAAATGACAGGTGCAATCATTACACAGAGCCGCCCCCACACTGTGCATTTAGCAACAAGTGCTTGCACCGCAGGCCCCAGCACCTGTACGGGGAGGGCCGGGGCTACTGGGATTTTACAGTGGTTGATTGAAGAAAGCCAGTTTCAAACATGAATGTTCCTCCACCAAATCCCAGCAAACTTCAAAGAAAAATGGGATATAACCAAACCATCTGCACTAATAATTAACATTCATTTAAAACCCCTTCCCCATTCCTCCCTCCCGCAACACCCTGAGTGACAAGCACCACGCAGACACTACAGCTGCTGCCTTCCATCCCCATGCCCTGCAACAGCCCTTCTCCCTCGGACGGCAGTAAGGCTTCCAAGGAGCAGTGGTGCTGTTGCTGGCTTCTCTTTGGAAACCTCATGAAAGCCACCGCCAGCAATCCTGGAGACTCTGGGCCCATGACAAAGTAGTGTTGCAAGCCTTGGGGCGGGGTGAAAATGAGCAAGGGAGGGAAAGGAAGATAAGAGGGAAGCACATTTTAAAGCCATGCCTGGATCTGAGTGTTTGCTATAGACTTGAAGGCAGTGCAGTAACCTGGGTGGGGAAGGGACTGTGTAGCCCCAGGGGTGCGTGTTCACTAGGAGATAATTGCCTGTGGCCAGATTGCACATGATGGTTGGAACAGCAGACAGGGTCTCTCGCATGGTCCTGCCCTTTGGGAGAGTTCAGGAGACAGAAAATTTTCTCAGGATGACAACAATCAGGGCCACAATCACAGAGGTGTCCAGGAGAGCAGTGATCATGGTGGCACCGATAGCTCCAGGACCTTGTGGTCTCCTTACATCATTACCTCCCTTGGCCCATCGTGACACACAATGTATCGACATAGCTTTCTCCCAACCATCTTTCCAGTGAAGCCTTTTCTCAGCTGGCCTGCCAGCTGCGCTTGTTTCATCCCAACAGGGGAACACTCATTGGCATTGCGGAGTGGGGTGCGGGTGGAGATGTCTCTGGTTGAGTGGTTCTCATTGTCTCTGCTGTTTATCCTGACAAAGCTTTCAGATGCAAGATGTTGTGACACCGCCCAGCCACTTAATTATACCCAGGGGTCACACCGCTGCTTAGCTGCCCATCTCTCCCAGTCAGGAGATTCAGAAGGCAGCAATGCTGTCACCTCAACACAATCACTGAAAGCAACTTTCTTGTGTCAAATGACAGCAACTCTGGGAACTGTCACTATCAAGCAGGTCTCTGATCAGCTAACTGACCTTCTGACAGCACAGGTCTTTAGCACAGTGGCAAAGGAAACTGCTAGCCAATTGACCCTTCCTGTAATCATTCACCAGGACACGTGTCATATTTTAACCCTCCCTCCACCTTCCAAGTTAACTCACTACAGACTTTAGAAGCCAGTTGGGAAAGTGGCATTTCAGTGCCCTGCCCTGGTCTTTAAAATCTTTGAGAAAGAAGTTTGATTATTCTTGTGGGCTAATGGGGAAATAGTCTCTGCATGGCCCCATGTTACAGCTGTGTTGTGGAAAGAGTCACTCAGACAAATGAGCCCAGAATTACTTACAGAGAGAAACAAGAGGGACACAGAGTGAGAGGACAAGAGAACAACAATGAGAGACAAGCAGTGGAGGAAAAGAATTTTAGACACAATTTGAACATAGCTAGAGCATGGAGCTGGAGCTGGAGCAAGACAGCACAGCTTTCCGGAGGTCAGGAGCTGCACAGCAGAAAGCTCTTGCACCAAAAGCAGAAACGCCATGAGGAGGGGCAGAGAAGGTAGCACAGGACACAACAGAGAGAGTAGGGATAGGAATAAACAGAAATTCCATTAGGCTCCTATCTTGCACAGTATCAGAGGAGCATAGCCCCAAGGAAATAACATTCAAGGTGAAAGTGTAGGAGAAAATGCATGTGGTTTGCACATGATGAAGACAGACTCATTTGGATTTTCCATTACCGCAGACATCGTTCTTGTTACATAGGAGACCAAAGAAGATTCAGCAAGACACAATATAAACCCAGGGGACTTTGTAAGGGTCAAACATCTGAGCTGCTTGGAATCCTGGATCGGGTTCCAAACATGAGGAACTGAGGGCTAGATTATTGGAGAGCACAGCCTGTGGGGACAGAAGTGCTGTGATGAGACATAATGACCCTGTAGGATGCCAGAGTCTGGTTGATTTCCTTCTCTAGGCCATCTCACTACTAACCCTAGTAGTTTAAATAGATTCGGGGGCAGGGAATCCATCTTTGTTTTGGATAGTGCCTACGGTTGCCAGGTGTCCAGTTTTTGACGGGAACAACTGGTCGAAAAGGGACTCTGGTGGCTCCAGTTAGCACCACTGACCGGGCCTTTAAACATCCGATCGGCAGTGCTGCAGGGCTAAGGCAGGCTCCTTACCTGTCCTGACTCTGTGCTGCATCCGGACGTGGCCAGCAGGTCCGGCTCCTAGGTGGAGGGGCAAGGCCTGCGGGCAAGAGCAGCGTGCAGAACCTTCTGACCCCCCTGCCTAGGAGCCAGACTTGCTGGCTGCTTCTGGGGCGCAGCACGGTGCCAGGACATGTAGGGAGCCTGCCTTAGCCCCACTGAACTGCTGACCGGGAGCTGCCCAAGGTAAGCCCGCGTCCCAACCGTGAACCTCAACTCCCTGCCCCAGCCTTGAGCCCCCCCAAACATGGAGCCCCCTCCTGCACCCCCAAATTCCACATCCCTGGACCCACCCCACAGCCTGCACTCCCAGCCCAGAGCCCGTACCCCCTCCTGCACCTCAACCTGCAGCCCCCTCCCATATTCTGAATCCCTTGACCCCACGCCCTCCCCAGCCTGGAACTCCCTCCTACACCCAAACCCCTCATCCCCAGCCCAGAGCCTGTACCCCCTCTCACACCCCAACCACCTGTCTCAACCTGCAGCCCCATCCCATATTCTGAATCTCTTGGCCCCACACCCCAGCCTGAAGCTCCCTCCTGCATCCCAAACCCCTCATCCCCAGCCCCACCCCAAAGTCCTCACTCCCTCCTGCACCCACCCAGTGCAAGTGAGTGAGGTGAGGGAGAGAGTGAGCCACCAAGGAAGGGGGGACCCTGGACTTCCGAAAAGCAGACTTTGACTCCCTCAGGAAACTGATGTGCAGGATCCCCTGGGAGAATAACATGAGGGGGAAAGGAGTCCAGGAGAGTTGGCTGTATTTTAAAGAATCCTTATTGAGGTTACAGGGACAAACCATCCCGATGTGTAGAAAGAATAGTAAATATGGCAGGCGACCAGCTTAGCTTAACAGTGAAATCCTTGCTGATCTTAAACACAGAGAAGAAGCTTACAAGAAGAGGAAGATTGGACAAATGACCAGGGAGGAGTATAAAAACACTGCTTGGGCATGCAGGAGTGAAATCAGGACGGCCAAATCACACTTGGAGTTGCAGCTAGCAAGAGATGTTCAGAGTAACAAGAAGGGTTTCTTCAGGTATGTTAGCAACAAGAAGAAAGTCAAGGAAAGTGTGGGCCCCTTACTGAATGAGGGAGGCAACCTAGTGACAGAGGATGTAGAAAAAGCTAATGTACTCAATGTTTTTTTTGCCTCTGTCTTCACGAACAAGGTGAGCTCCCAGACTGCTGCACTGGGCAGCACAGCATGGGGAGGAGGTGACCAGCCCTCTGTGGAGAAAGAAGTGGTTTGGGACTATTTAGAAAAGCTGGACATGCACAAGTCCATGGGGCCAGATGCGCTGCATCCAAAAGTGCTAAGGGACTTGGCAAAAGTGATTGCAGAGCCATTGGCAGAGGTGAAAGTAAGCCGGTACGCCCCAGTACGGTGTACTGTAAGAGCTGGTGCACCGTACCGGGACCGGCTTTCCTAGATGGCAATTTAAAGCCCTGGGGTAGTGGCAGCTGGGCTGCGGTGGGGATTTAAAGGGCCAAGGAGCTCCAGCCGCTGCTACCGCCCTGGCTCTTTAAATCTCCACCTGAGCCCTGCTGCCGAAGCCCTGGGGTAGCAGTGGCAGGGCTCTGGCGGGGATTTAAAGGGCCCCGAAGCTCCAGCCCCCACTACCACCCCGGCCCTTTAAATCCCCACCGCCACTACCCCAGGGCTCAGGCAGCAATGCTTTGGCAGGGATTTAAAGGGCCCCGGAGCTCCAACCGCCACTACTGCAACTGGAGCCCTGGCCCTTTAAATCAAGATTTAAGGCCAGTTAAGGCCACGCCCCCTGCTCAGGACTCCAGCATACAGGTAAGTCCTCTAACTTACTTTCACCTGGGCATTGGCCATTATCTTTGAAAACTCCTGGCGATCGGGGGAGGTCCCAGACAACTGGGAAAAGGCTAGTGTAGTGCCCATCTTTAAAAAAGGGAAGGAGGATGATCCTGGGAACTACAGGCCAGTCAGCCTCACCTCAGTCCCTGGAAAAATCATGGAGCAGGTCCTCAAGGAATCAATTCTGAAGCACTTAGAGGAGAGGAAATGATTAGGAACAGTCAGCATGGATTCATCAAGGGCAAGTCATGCCTGACTAATCTAATTGCCTTCTATTATAACTATTATTATAGATAACTGGTTCTGTGGATGAGGGGAAAGCAATGGACATGTTATTCCTTGACTTTAGCAAAGCTTTTGACACAGTCTCCCACAAAGAGAAAAGGAGTACTTGTGGCACCTGAGAGACTAACAAATTTATTAGAGCATAAGCTTTCGTGAGCTACAGCTCACTTCATCGGATGCATCCGATGAAGTGAGCTGTAGCTCACGAAAGCTTATGCTCTAATAAATTTGTTAGTCTCTAAGGTGCCACAAGTACTCCTTTTCTTTTTGCGAATACAGACTAACACGGCTGCTACTCTGAAAGTCTCCCACAGTATTCTTGCCAGCAAGTTAAAGTAGTATGGGCTGGATGAATGGACTATAAAGTGCATAGAAAGCTGGCTAGACTGTTGGGCTCAACGGCTAGTGATCAATGGCTCCATATCTAGTTGGCAGCTGGTATCAAGTAGAGTGCCCCCGGGGTTGGTTTCATTCAATATCTTCATTAATGATCTGGAGGATGGCATAGATTGCACCCTCAGCAAGTTTGCAGATGACACTAAACTGGGAGGAGAGATAGATATGCTGGAGGGTAGGGATAGGATACAGAGGGACCTAGACAAATTAGAGGATTGGGCCAAAAGAAATCTGATGAGGTTCAACAAAGACAAGTGCAGAGTCCTGCACTTAGGACAGAAGAATCTCATGCACCGCTACAGACGAGGGACCGAATGGCTCGGCAGCAGTTCTGCAGAAAAGGACCTAGGGGTTACAGTGGACGAGAAGCTGGATATGAGTCAACAGTGTGCCTTTGTTGCCAAGAAGGCCAATGGCATTTTGGACTGTATAAGTAGGGGCATTGCCAGAAGATCGAGGGACATGATTGTTCCCCTCTATTCGACATTGGTGAGGCCTCATCTGGAGTACTGTGTCCAGTTTTGGGCCCCACACTACAAGAAGGATGTGGAAAAATTGGAAAGCGTCCAGTGGAGGGCAACAAAAATGATTAGGGGACTGGAACACATGACACTTGAGGAGAGGCTGAGGGAACTGGAATTGTTTAGTCTACGAAAGAGAAAAATGAGGGGGGATTTGATAGCTGCTTTCAGCTACCTGAAAGGGGGTTCCAAAGAGGATGGATCTAGACTCTTCTCAGTGGTAGATGACGGAACAAGGAGTAAGGTCTCAAGTTGCAGTGTGGAAGGTTTAGGTTGGATATTAGGAAAAACTTTTTCACTAGGAGGGTGGTGAAGCCCTGGAATGCGTTACCTAGGGAGGTGGTGGAATCTTCTTCCTTTGAGGTTTTTAAGGTCAAGCTTGACAAAGCCCTGGCTGGGATGATTTAGTTGGGCATTAGTCCTGCTTTGAGCAGGAGGTTGGACTAGATCTCCTGAGGTCCCTTCCAACCCTGATATTCTATGAATGTAGTGCGCATGGGTGGGGCCTTGGGGCAGGGGCGGGGCAGGGTGTTCAGTTTTGTGCGATTAGAAAGTTGGCAACCCTGGGAGTGCCATGTATATCTATGGTGCTAAACAAGCGATAAAGAACAGGATGGTTTATATTGCCAGTGTTCATTTCCCCTTTCCCTGGATCACAGAAAACAGGACACAGATAACGGAGTTCTCAGCAATTTTCTCTAAACCACGGTAACATTTGCTCCAAACAGAAGGGCTCAGATATGCAGGTGATGGCTGTGTAACCGCCTGACCTGCCATGAGCTGGACAGTTCTAACACAGGAAGATGCTGGGTGCTGCCTGGGAGGCTCCTACATACCATCATCATCCAGATGGTGCTGGTGTGTGGTGTCCTCAGGCTCATACTCTGAGGTGTACAGGGGGAATCCTGTAGAGTCCAAGAAGCGGCCTGTGGTGGTGGCAGCATCAAAGGGGCCCCCTCCCGACGGCAGCTCCGGCGGCTCATTCCACAGCGTGGGGACAGGTCCTTGGGGATACTCTACTGGAACAAGCATAAATCCCAATTACTCCCTGTTCAACCACCAATGCTGCTACAGCACTGGGCTACTGGCAATTGTTCGCTGGGATTCCTGCCTGCAGGGCCCAGTCACAACTTGCAGCCTGTACTGGCCAGCCTGTCTCACCACTGCCCTCTGCTCCGCAACATGTTAGAGCCGCTCACAATTGCCAGTGTTTGCTCGGGGGTGGGGGGCGCTGAGACTTAATTCCCCCCCCCCCCATCTAAATGGCTCTCAGCTCTGGCCTTTCTGCAGCTAAAGATTCCCTCCTCTATGGCATGGGCATGGCTGAGGCAGTGACACTGATGTTGTATGTAAATGACCTCAGCTGAGTTATACTACATGGCAACCTAGCTTGCATATGAACCTGGGGCCTCCAGGATCCCAGAACAGAAAAATACCCCTTCCAAATGTCTAATTAAACCAGATACTCAAGAGATGCAAGGAAAGCCCCATTTAATGAGGGCACTTTTTTGGCCGCTCTCCGGGCTGCATCATGCAGACCACCATACTGGGAAGGGGTTGCAAGCACTTTGTAGACCAGGGTTAGAATTCAAGACAGCATGACAAATTGGAGAATTGGTCTGAAATCCACAAGATGAAATTCAATAAAGACAAGTGCAAAGTATGACATTTAGGAAGGAAAAAAATCAAATGTACAACTACAAAATGGAGAATAACTGGCTAGATTGTGTACTGCTGACAAGGATCTGGGGGTTGTAGTGGATCACAAATTGAACAGGAGTCAACAATGTGATTGCAGTTGAAAAAAGAGCTAATATTATTCTGGGGTATATTAACAGCAGTATTGTCTGGAAGACATGGGAGGTAACTATCCTTTTCTACTCAGCAGTGGTGAGGCCTCAGCGGGAGTACCGAGTTCAGTTCTGAGCACCACGCTTTTGAAAATATGTGGATAAATTGGAGAGAATACAGAGGAGAGCAACAAAAATTATAAAAGGTTTAGAAAAACCTGACCTATAAGGAAAGGTTAAAAATCTGGGCATGTTTAGTCTCGGGAAAAGACGCCTGAATGGGGATCTGAAAACAGCCTTCTGATATGTTAAAGGCTGATATAAAGAGGATGGCAATTAACTGTTCTCCATGTCCACTGAAGGTAAGACAAGTAGTAATGGGCTTAATCTGCAGCAAGGGAGATTGAGGAAAACTCTCTAATTCTAAGGGGAGTTAAACTCTGGAATAAACTTCCAAGGGAAGTTGTGGAATCCCCGTTATTGGAAGTTTTGAAGAACAGGCTGGACAAGCACCCGTCAGGGCTGGTCTAAGTTTACTGATCCTGCCTCAGCACATGGGGCTAGACTTGATGGCCTCTTGATGTGCCTTCCAGCCTGACATTTCTAGGAGTCTATGAAAAGCACTAGAGACTGGGGCAACATCCTGGCCCCATTGACATCATTGACAAAGCCCCATTGACTCCGTGGGGCCAGGATTTCACCGTAGGTGCTGGAATCAGAACTGGTGAATGAGCAGAAAGGCAGCTGCCATAGGGTGTACACTGGGGAAGAAAACCGTCCGCTAGGATGTAAGTGGGGGCAGGCAGGAAGAAACCTGGTATGACTAATGCTGGGGGTGAGCGAAGGGGCTGCCTGTCAGGATTAAGGAGAGCAGGCTCCTAAGATAGTTTCCACTAGATAATTTTCCATAATTCCATTCCAGATCCTTGCAGCGACATGGGCTAGGGAGTGGGTGCTAGAGCACCCTCCTGCTGGGACACTGATTAGAGCAGTGGTTCTCAAAGCCGGTCCGCCGGTTGTTCAGGGAAAGCCCCTGGCGGGCCGGGCCAGTTTGTTTGCCTGCCAAGTCTGCAGGTTCGGCCAATTGCAGCTCCCACTGGCCGTGGTTCGCTGCTTCGGGCCAATGGGGGCTGCGGGAAGCGGCGCCGGCCAAAGGACTTGCTGGCTGCCCTTCCTGCAGCCCCAATGGCCTGGAGCGGCGAACCGCGGCCAGTGGGAGCCGCAATCAGCTGAACCTGCAGACGCGGCAGGAAAACAAAGCGGCCCGGCCTGCAAGAGGCTTTCCCTGAACAACCGGCGGACCGGCTTTGAGAACCACTGGACTAAAGTACAACCCCGTTTGTTCCAGGCCCTTGTGCTGATCCAGTGCTGTTGCTGCATCCTCTCTCCCAAACACAAAGCTGTGTATAAACATGAGAAACCATAAACACCAAGTCTAAGCCTACAAGGAAGTTTTCCCAATGGTGATTTTTCCTAGCAGCCACATTTCTCAGCAATCATCAGGACAAGTGTTTGTACTGAGCTCCCTGCTTGGAGGCATTTGCAACTCACTGCAACTCAGAAAATGAAAGCAAAGTACATTAGCCCAGGACTGTTCAGCTTCTGGCCATTTTCCTCTCCCAGAAGCAATCAAGGTTTAAGTGCTGACAGGGCCTTTGCACACTTAAGTCCTCTGCCTGAACACAGTTAGCTCCGCAGGGGGAGTCAGAAGCCTCCTGCCAGCAGCAGCAGCTGTTTGGATAGGACACATTCCCTGGGAGCATGGCAGATTGGAGCATTCAGAGACTTGAACCCTCCCCAGATGGCGCCCGTTGGGGCTGCCCAGGGAGAAGAGTAAAAGAAACTGCATTCTGTTTGAGGCTGCGATTCACATCCTGTTATTTCTTTTCCCAGCAGGGTCGGCTGGGACTGAGAAGGGCTTTCCTGTTTACGTGCGGCTGGTCCAGAAGTCTGCATCAATGCTCATTTTGTTCAGGTGGGACAACCCAGAGGCCCCAGTGAGAAATGGAGACATTCCACAGGTCCCTGCTGAAACCACTGGGAATGTCACACTGGGATGGAAAAATCTAGCGGAGCAGCCAAGGCCAGGGACATCTCAACGGCCACTCTGGCTATCTAGGCTGAGAAAGTTGAGGGCGGGGATCCAGAACAGCCCAGCTTCCTGGGCTGAGAAAATCTAGGCCATACCCAGGGCAACTGCTCAGCGGGGATTCTGTTAAAGAATGACAGCATCTCGCATGCTCACTAAACCCTGGCAGGTCTCATTGCTGGCCCACCATGGCAGAGTGGTGAGGGTTGGCTGTCATGTGATATGTAAGTTAAGGTACATGCACCCAGAGACCCTCTAATTAGGTGCATGCTATAAACCAGGGGTCTCAAAATCAAATGACCATGAGGACTAGTACATTGGCCCGAGGGCTGCACCACTGACCCCCTACACCACTGCCCCCGGCCCCGCCCCCACTCCACCCCTTCCCTGAGGCTCTGCCCCTGCCCAGCCCTTCCCTGAAATCCCCACCCCAACTCCACCCCCTTCCTGCCCCCAGGAGGTGCAGGAGGGGTACAATGCTCAGGGCATGGGGTTGGGGTGCAGGAGGGATGCGGGGTGCATCAGGGGGCTCAGGGCAGGGGGTTGGGGTGCAGGGTACATCAGGGTGAAGGTGGTTTGGGGTGCAGGAAGGGTGCAGGGTGCATCGGGGGCTCAGGGCAGGGGTTGGGGTGCAGGAGGGGTATGGGGTGCAGCAGGGGGTCGGGGTGCAGGAGGGGTATGGGGTGCAGGAGGGGGATCAGGGCAGGGGGTTCGGTTGCACGAAGGGTGTGGGGTGCAGCAGGGGGCTCAGGGCAGGGGGTTCGGGGCGCGGGTCTAGTCCGGCATGCACCAGGGGGCAGGGCAGGCTCCCTGCCTGCCTGCCCTGCCCCCACGCTGCTCTGGGAAGCGGCCAGGACCTGGGGGGGCACAGGGGTCTGCATGTTGCCCTGGCCGCTCCTCCAGGTACCTTCCCCGAAGCTCCCATTGGCCGGGAATGGGGAACCGTACTTCGGGGGAGTACCTGGAGGAGCTGGCATAGCAACACGCAGACCCCTGTGCCCGCCCTCCCAGGTCCTGGCCACTTCCCGGAGCGGCGCGGTGGCAGGGCAGGCAGGGAGCCTGCCCTGTCCCCAGTGCGTGCCGGGCTGGAGCCATTCTAGGTAAATGCTAGGGGGGCGGGGGAAGCTGGCGGGCCACAGAAAATAACCCCACGGGCCGCGTTTTTGAGACCCCTGGTATAAACAGTGATAAACTAAACTCTGCATTGGGCTGAGCTGAGAGATTCATTCTAGGCTCCTGCTCAGACATCTGGGTGTTTCAAGGTTCCACACAACAGGAGCCAGCCAGAAAAAGTGAGCTCCATTTAAGTGGCATTCACCCCTGGGCTGGGGCTTGGGCATGTCGAGAGCAGAGCTGGGCTGTCTAGAACAGTGGTTTTCAACCTGGGGTCCACAGACTATGGCTAAAATGTCCAAAAGGGTCTGCACCTTCATTTGAAATTTTTAAGGGTCTGCAAATAAAAAAAAAGGTTGAAAATGACTGGTCTAGAACCACATTTTCATTGGTTTGTACATACACAGTGAAATTGACATTTATTGACATTTACTGATAAAAATCTAATCCTTCCAACTTTAAGTAGGTTGCACCTATATGCAAATTATAGGCAGTGTGTGGAGGAGGGGAACCCAGTGTTATCTGTCAAAGCTACACACCCAAAGCATTCACAGGCTCAGTACAAAACCAATTAACAATGCTACATAGTCTGGTCACCATCTACTGGCACATTACCTATCAACTGATTACACTTGCACGCATTTCTTATTATAATGCGGGGGTGGCCAAACTGCAGCTCACAAGCCACATGTGGCTCTTTTACAGTTAAAGTGCAGCTCGTGGAGCCCCCCCATATCTCCATTCTCCTCCAATCAGACTGGGGGTAGAGGGGGCCTCAGGGCTTCTGCCCTGTGGCAGTGTGGTGGGGCCAGGGGCTTCTGCCCAGTGGGGAGGGGGTCTAGGAACTTCAGCCCCACAGGAGGTGACTGAAAAAGATCACCACATGCGGCTCAGAGGATCAATACGTTTGGCCACTCCTGTTATAGAGCCTGGGGTTTCAGCTACCAAGACACAAATCAAGAGGAAGGAGAGATTTAGTGATAAAGTTTAGTCAAGTCAGCAGGTAAAGGTGCAAAACAGTTGTGGCTATTTGATTAGCCACTGGCACTACTAGCCGATTGGTTTCAGAACAGACCAACATGTACAAAACTTCTGAGCCCCATTTCTAAACTGCTTGGTTGCATGGGGGAACTAACGGCCCAAGTCATGACCTCACTCATTGTGTTAACACAACAAGTGCCAGTACCAACACTGGAGCCAGTACTGGCTAGCAAAGACAAGTGGCTCCAAGAGAAATAGGAGAGAGAATTATTTGATTACATGAGAACTCAAGCCAATATAGCAGTGCGTACGTCTCCCAGCTGATCAGGCGCTAAGATGTTAGCAAAGATAATGGGCTCATTGCTTGGAGCAAACACCATTCCTCAGGACCAAGCTCAGTCGTTGGCGTTTTCATAGCAGGGAACATTCTGAAAGTGATTGTGAGAGAGTTTGTTTTTTCTGATGAAACATACTCTAACAGGGTAATAGAAAGGTTCTTTATATAGTCACACCAGAACGCAGTGCTACATGTCTTGTCTCTCCTGTGGCCATTGGTGGCATCTTTAGCACGTGGAACACTGTTGGGAACTGCATTCATTGCACTAAGGATATTCACTGCTGCAGGACTTGCGCATAACTCAGTGCTAGATAAGTGAAGGAAGAACTGATTTTGACTCTGGTTTTAAAGCACTTTTACACCCTCTAGTGATTTTTAAGCCTTGATATAATCTAACAGATTCTAGATTAACAGTTTGTTAATTTCCCCCTCCAAATAAATACACTTTCAGTTCATCTATAAGACCAGGACAGTGCATGCTACACATGATTTTTCTGCCTGAGCTCTTGTGGTTTCTCACAGTTTTAATTACTAAAGAAAAATGCAATCTCTTTGCAGCCTGTTTTGAAGTGACATTAACAATACTTGTCAGTTTAGAGTATATACAAAAACCTACATACCCACACACACACACACACACACACGTAAGTAGCCATGTCAGAGACGCATCAAGAGTCTGACAGACCTACCGCCACTTGGAACTGCTTAACATATCATCCTTAACTGCCGACTCTGGAGATAAGATGCCATAGGATTATGCAATTATCTGAGACTCCTGCACTAATCAACACAAGAGGAGAAACTAAGGCTATGTCTACACTAGCAACAATGACAAAAATGGTCTTTTGGGGGACGTGGGGTGTGTTTTTTTTTTTTAAACACCTCTGAAAGACAAAAGTTTTGCTGATGACAAGCGCCGGTGCGAACAGCTCTTTGTCAGCAGAAGCGCTCTCCTGCCATCAACACAAACACTGCATGTGTTAAACTAGCAGTCTGCTTTCCATGACTTGCCCTCACTTTTTCCATCCCAACTAACAGCCATGTCTTCAGATGCCCCCGTTCCCACTCTTCTGAAATCAGGCTGAACAATCCAGCCCCATGTGTCTCTACACTCATTTGCCACACAAAAACGATAAGTGGCCATTACTCAAATTCTATCCACTTTTACCGGAGTTAACACTGAATGTTCTGGCTTTAGCCAAGACAAGCAGGCCCTTAGCTAGCAATATTTAAACAGCATTTTAGGTTCACTTCTTTTATAACCCCCCAAACATGCTGACTTTGTGTTGAGTCTGAGGTCAATGAAATTGATGTTTACAGTAAAGTGTATCCAGATTCCAAGAACCGAAGGAGAAATTAGGATTTCTATTAGAGTCTCTGCAGCGCACACACCCGACAGAGCTTTTTAAGTTACATGCTTTTCTAGATGTGTAGTTGACATCGTGAAGCCGCAAACTAATGATGCAACTTAAGCGGTACAGGATCTGATGTCACACGTGGAACTAAATGCGTAAAAAGAAGGTTTTGGTTGCTACACTGCAGAAAAATACCTTAAATAAAGTCCTCAGCTCACTATTTTAACACAAGAATGCCACCAATGTTCATGGGAATTTATTAGTAGTTAAAGCAGGGCTCGTATGTGCTACCACCATACAATCCTGGATCAGGACCCCACTGTGCCACTGGGTTGCCAAACCTCCAGGATTGGCCTGGAGTCTCCAGGAATTAAAGATTAATCTTTAATTAAAGATTATGTCATGTGATGAAATTTCCAGGAATACATCCAACCAAAATTGGCAATCCTTTATGCCAGGCACTGTAGAAATCCCAAATACATTCTTTAAATCTGTGAAGTAAAACAAATGCATTAAAAACTGCAAGGGATGCAAACCATTTATGAAAAAGGCTTAGAGAGTGGGCAGGGTATTGTCTTTTTAGGCATCCAAGTATTGCATAAAATACACCCGAACTGTACCTCTGAGTAAGTCTGTAGTCTTCTCTGGGTTCTGGCAATATGTACTAACTACTCAAGCACCAGTCTTCTGGTCTGTATTGTCATTAGAAATCCCCATTAGAGAAACAGCCTTACATCCAAGAGTTCAGGACAGTTTATTCTCTATGGGTGAAATCCATTGATCTGCTGAGGGGCCAGCAAAATAGGGTTTAAGTGATACGCAGTCCTCTATGAAGGAGTGAATGTTACTTTATGAGAGACATTTCTCGGTTACACTGTAACCCCACTGAAACCAGCCAATGGGACCTGGTGCCTGAAGCCCCTGGGCATTTCATTGGGGTTGTAAGAGAATTTGGCGTGCTGCATACGCTTTTCCATAAAATCACCTGACAAGAACCCACACTATACTAATCCACTCCTCGAGCCACCGTGTGGAAGGACCGATTGGGTATAAATGCAGTTTATCATCTACCAGGAAGGTGAGTGTAATACAACATGCTTGGGCAGCATTGATAGGAAAGTTTAAGTATTAAGGCTTAAAATGGTGTAACTATTACCCAAATAAAAAAAAGTCTCCTCCCTATGAATGGCCAAGTGGCCATGACCGTATTTGGTAGGGATCTAAGTCAGCCTTCACTTGGGAAGATCTCTCAGTATTGTGTGCTCTCCCTAGGATCATCATCTGCTAACCACCACCTGGGCTGCATAGTGAAAGGAAGGAAGCTGGATTAGCTGAGGATTCTGAATCATGAAGGTAGCTAAACACAGCCATGTACATAATGACTCAGCCTCGTTTCCCAAAAGCCCTGGCATTTAAAGTGAGGTTACACAGAAATATGCATACGTCTCAGAGATCAATACACTTGGTCCTTAGCTAGGTGCTTCTCAGTGCATCTGACCTAGAGGATACTGTAGTAACCACACCTCTTCAATGAGCATGGCTTATGCTCCCAAGCGCATTCAGCCCTTGCCTACCCTCGCCACACCTGCATCTTACCAGGTCTGAGCTTAAGGAAGCTCTGCTTCATTTAGAGTCTTCACTCCGCCAGGCACTATGAATGTTAGGAAGCATCAGTGTCCAGGTTCAGTATGAACAACATGTGCGACACTACAACCATGCCTCTCACACAGCAATCAGATGGGGGTGAGGAGATGGATCCCCCAAATCACAGCCCTTGAGGATAACCAAATATAGGATCTTTCCAAAACAGAGGCACCCGCAGGCATGTCAAATAAACCTCAAGATCAGCAGTATCACAAGCAGCTGACAGAGCTAACAACATGGCTGTTTGACTCCTGTCTATTGCTGTGGGTCAGCCACCACAGAGATAAACAGACTCTCCTCCACGTGCATTGTCACGTAGTCTCTGTGATAATGTACTTCCCTATATCACTAGGGTGTGGTCAGGATAAATTCATTTTCTGTTGCTTTTTGTGGCAAACAGGTGAATCTGGGGAACTCCCCCATCCTTGAAAAATGCTGTTCACCGCATATGGGTGAATGAACCACTTGTGATTATGGAAGGCTCTGCTGAGATAGTTTGCCAGCTTGTTCTGAGAACCAAGGAGGTAGGATGCTTCCAGGTGAGTTGAGTGGGCTATGCAGCTTGAGGGCTTCCTGACACAGGGGAAAGGAGAGAGCTCCACACTGCTTGTTTATATAAATCATTGTGGTCGTGTTGTCTGTCATCTTCGCTGCACATTTCCCTTGCAAATGGGCCTGGAAGGTCTGGCTTGCCAGGCAGACAGCTCTTGGCTCTTTGACATTGATGCAAAGCTAGAGCTCCTCTTGCAACCAAAGACCTTGGGTCCTGAATTCTCCCAGATGAGCTCCCCATCCCAACATCTGTGACCAGGGCCAGCAAGATCTGTGGTTTGGCAAAGGGGACCCTCACACATACCACTGTTGTTTGAGACACCATTGGAGAGACCTGAGAACTGGCAGTGGGAGCGTAACCACCTTTTCCAGGTTGCCACGTTCTGGCTGATAAGTTGACACCAGCCAGGCCTAGAAAGTGTTGCACGACATATGTACAAGCTGCCATATGTCTGAGGAGCTTCAAGCAATTCCTCACTGTGGTGGTGGGGTATTGCTTGAAGCCTTGTATGATGTCTCACATTGTCCAAAAACGAGACTCTGGAAGGAAGGTTCTGGCCTGACTCAAGTCCAACACTGCCCCAATGAACTCTATTCTCTGAGCAGGGTATAGAGTTGATTTGTGTACCTTCAGGAGACCGAGCCTGTTGAAGGTGGATCTCATCAAGTTGATGTGTTGCTCCACTTGTGCCCTGGAGCAGTCCCTGATCAGCCAGTGGTTGATGTACAGGAAGACCTGCACCTGTCTTCTTCTCAGGAAGGCGGCTATGACTGCCATGCACTTGATAAAAATTTGAGGGGCTGCTGATAGGTCAAAGTGGAGGACTGTAAACTGTTAATGGTTGTGGTTCACTATGAAGCTGAGAAAGCATCTGTGGGCTGGAACTATTGATATGTGGAAATACAAGTCCTTGAGTTTGAGGGCGATATATCAGTCTCCCGGATCCAGAGATGGGATGATAGCAGTCAAAGAGGCCACGCAGAATGTCAACTTCTTCATGAATCTGTTGAGGCCTTGCAGGTCGAGGATGGGTCTGACACCCGCCCCCTTTGGCTTTGGGGGATTAGGAAATATCGGAAGTAGAATCCTTTGTCTCTTAGCTCCTGAGGAACCTCCTCCACTGCTCCTGCGGCAAGGAGTGTTTGAACCTCCTGCAGGAAGAGTTGCTCATGAGAAGAGTCCCTGAAGAGTGACAGGGAAGGGGTGGTGGGAGGAGCAGAATTGGAGAGAATATCCTACTTCTACAGGGTGAAGGAACCAGCAATCTGAGGTTATCTGGGACCAAGCACAGTAGAAGTGGGACAGGATTCAGAAATCAGGGTGAAGGATCCATCGAGAGGACTGGTACATCGTCCCGGGCACACCTTCAAAAGGCTTGCTTAGAGCCTGATGACTGCCTTGCCAAGCCCTGGCCTTGACTGGGTGATGAATAGGGAGACTTATGCCAGCCATTCCTGTCCTGCTTCCTGGAGAAGTCCTGCCTAGGCTGGGGAGGGTAGAAGCGTGGAGGGGGTTGAGGCTTAAAGTGTTTTTGCTGGGTAATGGAGGTATGCAGGCCCAACGATTTCAGTACTGCCCATGAAACCTTTAGACTATGGAGCTTGGAGTCTGTCTGCTCTGAGAACAGCCCCATGCTGTTAAAGGACAAGTCCTGAATTGGCAGTTGGACCTCTGGTGGAAGGCCCGACACCTGGAGCCATGAGCTCGTTCTCACGGCTACAGCAGAGGACATGGTTTGAGTAGCCGAGTTTGCCGCATCCAGTGAGGCCTGCAAAGGAGGTCCATGCCACTGCCTTGCCCTCCTCTATTATGGCTGCAAATTCCACTCTGGAGTCTGACTGGACCAACTCCTTAAATTTCGTCATGGAGTCCCATGAATTGAAATTGTATGTACTGAAGATTGCTTGCTGGTTAACAATCCGAAGCAGGACACGCCCTCGCCCTCCCCTTCCCCCCCCCACTGGTGGAGTACCCTTAGAGGCAATGAAATAGTTCCTCTCCACCCCCTTCGCTGTAGGGGGGAATGGAAGCAGGAATCTGCCACAAGGGTTTCGTAGTGGCTTGAAACATTTTAATGAGTGGCAGTGCCACCCTGGATGGCCACTCAGGAGTTAATATGTCCACCATGGGGTCCTCAGACTTGACCACCTCGTTGGCCTGTAGCCCCATGTTATGGGCACCCTGCGCAACAGTTCCTGGTGCACTCTATTATCAATGTGGGGCTGCCCAGAAGACGCAGACCCCACCACCACCTCCTCTGGCAATGGTGACAACGAAGTCCTGGGTGATACCGGGCCCTCCTGTCCCTCCGGCTCCCTGGACGCATCCTAATCGGTGCTGTGCTGTTCGGCACACCGACAGTGGCCTCAGTGCTGGTGGTGAAGCTGGGACTTGGACCGGGCTCTGTGCCATGGACCAAAACCATCTCAGTGCCTCGAGGTGGGAAGACAGTCCCGGGATGCTAAAGAGATGTGTCCTTCTGAAATTACAGACTGGGAGCCCCTGGAGTAAGGGCCCTGGGCCTGGTGGTATGCCCCCGGGGTCCACCCAGAAAGGCCATTGCACTGGCCCCTGCTACTGTGCCTGCCATTCCACAATCCCCACCTCCTGCCTGTAGCAGCGCCGCTCTGATCCATGCCTGGAATAGTAGGACTCCGCCTCCAAGTCCGATGACAGGGACCTTGAGTGTGGAGACCACGGTGGTGCCGAGTGGGATGGTGTTTGAGAACGGTGTCTCATCACTGCGGGCTTGGCTCTAGACTGCACCACACCTTGCTGTGCTGGAGGTGCGTCTTGGCTGGCGGGGTCACCCATTGGCATGGGCTCCTGGCAGGTCCTGCACAGCTTAAACCTTTGGGATCGAGGCATGCCCGGAACACAAAGAGCGGAGGGAATTGGGATAGAAAGCCCCTCATTTCTATCAAACTAACTAATTTATTAAGACTAACACTAACGAACTATTTACAGGATAATCAAAAGTCCGATCACTAGGGGAAACGCTTGCCAAGTTAAGAAAGTGACACAGCTCCAACGATTGTCACTGGCGCTAAGAAGGAACTGAAGAGGTGGCTGGTCGGCAGGAACCTATACACACTGCCATGAAGGCGCAACTCCAGGGGGCTCCACAGCTGACCTAACAGGTACCACTAGGGTGGTACCGACAGCACGTATTGCGCGCACACCTACTTGGAATCAACACTAGCAAGCACTCTAAGAACAGTGGGCTAGGACTTTGGGTTTGAGGTTGCTTTCTTCTTTACCATGAAATATTGACCACTGCAGGAAGTCAAGTCAGACTAGATGAGCAAGTGGTCTGATCCCAGACAGCCAATCCTTTGACCCTTCATGTGTGCAATGAGCTCTATGCAGGTGTTGAAAACCCTCAGAAACAATCCGATTCTTTTTTCGGTTTTGCTAATCTCCTAATTCGCAATTAATGGAGGTTTATGCTCCATAAGGGTTTTCAAGGCAATGCTTCAACAAAAGGATATATATACCTTGTCCTCTGGTGCTTCTCCTGTTATATATAGCACCAGAGGAGAAGAGTCATCCAGGATATTTGGGCCAGCAGGATTTACAACATCTGCACATGGTCCAAGGCTGGCTTCATTTTGCTCACTTTCGAGGGCTTTGCTGTGGAAAGCGAGAGGCCTTAACACAGAAGGGCAGGAGCTGGGTGAACTCTGAGGCACGCAATGGGCTGTCCGGCCCCAGGTAGCCACAGTGGGCATGTGGCCAGTGTAGAGATGAAAAGAGCCCTTCATAGGAAGCACAAAGGGCAGTCTGTGATGCTGGGAGCTCAAGTGTGGAGCCGCACAGAGTACTGTGGTTAGGCTGAATGTTAAATAAACTCATTTACCAAGAGGCAGGGGCCGTGTGCATGTATATGCAGACCAGAGGACTGTCTGTACCCCTTCACCTCTGTCAGGGCTAGGCGGGAAACTTCCTTTTTATGATAGAAAGGAATACAAAAAAAATCCACCATGCATTAAAAGACTTGATTTAGGGAAGAGAGAACCCTTCACACTTAGTGCTGCAAAATAAATCTTTTACGCTTTTCATATCTTTAATGCAAACTGGATCCCTGATGCTCCAGTTTTAGCTACCAAAAGAACTAACCCCACCAGGGGCTCAAAGCTGCAAGAGAAAATGCATTTGAGAGAAAGTGAAGACACACTGCTACAAGATGCATCCTTACCAACACAACGCATTCTGCGGCAGTACAGGCATCATTCAATGAACCATCCATTCTCTAGTCAGCTAGGGATGGGGTATTTCATACAAAGTATACTATGAAGATGAAAGTAACAATAGTAGGTCATGGTTAGGTACAATATAAGTGAAAACCCTATTGTGGTTGGGTTAGTACAATATGCTCCTTATCCCAGACCTACTGGTTATCCCATGGGAGTTTTTGCATGGTAGGTCTGAGTTCCTGTATATATTGTATTGATTTAGCTACATTGCTTTCTTGTGCCCATGTGAGGTACTAGCTCAGTGAGGAAGCAGTTTAAGGCATCACTGAAAAATAACTAACATGCATTTGCATGGTGGGGTAAATTCTAACAAGCTTAACTATTCTTTGGGGGAAGAGATCAGCCACTGTTGTACTTTAGTTACCAACTGGAATTTAGGATTCAAATGTTTAGTGTGCTACATATATAAGTCATCTTATCAGAACACTGGGGTTGCAGTCACAAATTAGATACTGTATTTCATAGTTATTTAAAAAGAGTTCCTAGCAGCCAAGATCTTTTCATGAAATAAATATTGGATACCTTTACTCTTCACTCGCCTCTATAAACATTGTGGTTTGATATTCTACAGAATTAAAGTTCTTGTGTGAAATTTCCCAAAAAACAAAAGGTTAGATCAACTGTACAGCAATTTGCCAGGCAGATGGTCAGAACAATCCTTCTATGCAAGATACCAAAATGAATTGTGCAGGAACAAATTTGCAGTGCACATCGCAAGCCAAAGTAACTCCAAGACCTCTAATGTTTGGAATACAAGATAAAGGCTTAGCAATGTGTTTAATCAGACAGTCATCTCCTACCTTGCCCCGAACCATCCACTTGATGTTCAAACACAGTCCCATCTACACTTAGAGAGGGAAGTCTGTTAAGAGAAGCAGTTCCATAACATGGTCGCAATACACTGAGGCCAGCCCATGTGGAGGGGACTGTGGGCATAACATTATTTCTTTGTTCATAAAAATCATTAAAGACTAGACAGACAATCTTTAGAACAATTCTTAAATTGTTGGAACAGGGCTATGCCCTTAATATGCACTGGCCAGTGTAACTGCACTGAAATCATGTGAGATGGCAATTGAAAAATTGCTTCTAACAGTCCCATTCAAGATGGGGCTTAAGAGAGCAGGCACAAGTCCTGCTGATTATTCTCCTCCCCCTGCACCCCCTTCGCTTTGTTTTGGGGCCTGACCAAGCTTTACTAAACCTCAGTCACAGTTCAGTGCATTCCCACCCCAGTTCTTAGGACTATACACAGTTTTGAAGGAAAAAAACTCAAGTAACTTAACCTTGCTTATTTAGCTTAGTCTTTTTAAAAATTCCTCTACTATTTGGGACCCAAACATTGCGACATTGTACTTGTGCATGGGAGACTGAAAACTAATAACCAGAAACTGGTTCATCTACTGCCATTGTCCAAGCTGTATGAAAGTAGTAACCCAACGGAAGGAACTGAAACATGATTTTAACTTAATTCAGCTAGGATTCAGAGCATACAACTCTTCCTCTCAGCTGCAGAGGCAACCTGCTTGATGCAATCCAAATTATCAGTAATTCTTATTTTGAGACTAGGCCTGTAGTTGTTTTTAAAAGAGATACAATAGACAGAATTCACTGTCTCAAGCAGCAGATCAAACCCTTCCCCTGAACTAGCTACTTGAATTCCAAAGATGACTTACTGAACTATGAGGAGGGGGTACTTTCTCTCTAGTTACTTATGAAAATCTTTTGGGAAGAGCGAAGAGATGGGGCAAAAGTGGGAGGAGGTGGTTAATAAGCAACAGATTCCCTGTGCTTTGGGACTGTAAATCCAAACAAAGATGCTTACCTCTTAGAACAGCAGGGATCACAACTCCAGAGAGCATCAGCAGGATCAGGTGAAGAATGCTGTGATGGGGCATTTCTTCCTTCAGAAAGAGTGTCAGAAGGAATTTTTAAAAACTCTTCAAAGTAGAAAAGGCTTGGAACCTTCACTAATATAATGACACTTTGTCTAGTCAGATCACAAATCCCTTCATATGGGTATGCAGACACACACACACACAGAGTGCAAACACTGCAGAGACTCACGGACACCAATTTCCAGGCAGACCTCCCTCCTGAAGTCAGGAACAGCTCCACCCTCTAAAATTTGTGCCTAAAAATTCCTCCCACAGCATATGTACAGCTGGACCATTGGAAATCAGTTACCCCTCCCAATCTGGTGAGTGCACACTAGTGGTTGTTGGCTGAGTGCCCCCACAGGATTCAGGACTATGTTTGAAATGCTTATCTTTGGGGTTTCCATCCCATGGTCACACTGGAAATTAGAATGCAACAGTATTCATTACAGAAGCCACACCAAAAACAGGCATATGGTTCGATGGTTTACCCTCCTGTGTGTGGGGCAGTTTTATTAGGGCTGACATCAATGAACAAGGGCCTCCAACTTTAAGGTTAGAGATGCTCTGAAATCGAGCCAGAGCAATTTCTTGGCATCTTTATTTTCTGGACATAAAACTAGAAAGATAGATTTACAATAAAGACCACACATGGCATCCCCCGCATCCCGGGTCAGAGTTGTCTACCAAGAAGCATCTTCTAAATCACAGACACACATCAGTTTTAACCTGACTGTAGACATTTTCCTGCCCCTCTTCTCTTCCCTCAAACATGCTCGAGAAAGAGGATCAAACAGCAGAGAAAAAAAATGCACATTTTTGATCTAGGCTGACCCAAGCACCTCAATGATAAGAGATTTGGGAAAGAATTAATCTTATATAAAAGGAGAGCTTTCCAGTTTACCAGGGATGGGACAGTTTCATCATGTTCTCTCTCAGTGGGTCCAGAATTTTTTTTTTAAACTGGTATGAAGATTGAACATCTAAACTGCAAGGAAGCGAGTAATTTCTGTTCAGAGAAGCACTCTAGTTCAGAAAGCTATCCATACACAACATGAGTATATAAACATCATAGTACCCAGTTCTCTATGCTCTGAAGATGTAGTGAATTAGGTAGGTTTTTCGGTCTTAGATTTCAGATTCAAAAGTTTTTTGTTACAAGATCTCCTTAGAGCCATTTTCCTTTGATTTGTAATTCAATACATTCTTAAATCAAGCAGGGATGCTAACCCAGATTCAGGTTTCCTTTTATAACACTTTTTTGCTAGGCTAAATCTTACGCCAGATCAACTGGAAATTGGCAGACATAGGAAGGACAGAGTGGACTGGAAGTTGCCACCCTAGTCAACTGAGATATTAGGAAGCAGAACTTGCTTCAGAAATCTCTTGTGAAAAGAGGCCTCAAATGCCTCTTGCACCACACTCAACACTATCAATTCCCTGCTACACAAAAGCCAGAATGACTCTCTAGTCCCATACCTTACTAGAAAAGCAAACTGGGAACTGGAATAGCTGTATACGGACTGCACCCACCATAAACTGACAAAAACTATAGTTCCTCTTTTTCACCCCAAATATTGACACAGGTGATCCTGACCATTCTTGAGGCTCATGCCATCTTTTCACAATATAAAGGTACCAATTTGCCACTTGAAGACATTCACTCCACTGTAGCACCAACCTAAAAGGGGAGAGGCAGGATGCCAAAATATTTCGAGAGATAGTGTGCAGTGTCCATTCCAATTTACCCCATTATTTATGGTTAAGAGGAGCCTTTCCTTAGATTTCCATAGGAGTCGGATGGGGTCGTTAAAGAGAATGCAAAATAATTCCTTCTCCATACACTTCTGCTGTTTCTATTTAGCAAGCACTGCTCCCCTCTTACCTCTCATGTTCCTATTAAGCTGGAAATTAATGTGGCTTCATTTACATTCTTATGTTCTTGCAAAATCACAGATTCAGAATTACCTTTTGTAAATTAAATGCTACTGGAAAAGGGAACAGGGCAGCATTCATGAACAGGTCACATGCACAGTGGCTATTTTGCAACATTTAAGAATTATGTACAAAAAAGTTTTCAAAATACCCTCAACCAAACAGCATATTTTAAACTAAGGTAAATTTTGAGCTTAAGCACATTGGGGGTGAGGTGAGAGCACACCTGGAGATAAGTAGGAAACTAATTAACATCAATCAATGTTATCCTTTTTTTTTTTTTTTTTTAAACATGTGAAGGGTAATGGACCAATTACCTCTCCATCATGTCCTCAAACTTTAGCAGGATTTTCCTCATCAAAACACAAGCAGCAGCAAATGACAGCTAGTATTTGGATTGGGGAGAAATAAAAGCATGATTTTGTCTAAAAATGGTAAATGTACAGAATGCCCTCAGAGAGCCCTTCCCCCAACCTGAAGTGTTCAGGGTAAACCTCTCCCTTCTTTAGTAAAGATAACTGGGCTGGGAGGGTGCTTGCTGGTTTACTCACTTTCTTTGTACGTTTGAAATTCATAACAGAAAACTAGCCAAAGGCTGATCTTTCCTCCATAAACAAGGTGACTGTAAATGCATGTGTGTGTGTATGGAAGAAAAGGGGAGTGAAGATTGTGTGTCAGAATTTTCCAATCTCAGCCTACTTATGTTTATTTTGAATTCTAAAATTATCAAGTAGAAAAACCAGCAACATTCCTCAGGAGACAAGGAATAAAGCAGCAGCTGTTGCTCCACATCCTGTGTATTTGCTTGATGTTTCTTGATGAAAACTTTGATGAAGGTCAAGCTTCAGGTCGGTTTTAGCACCAGGAATAATCTCAAAAATCATCTTAGACAAAAGCAAGCAGAAAATGCGCTCTTAGATATAATACAACCAGGTTTTATTTAAGTTCTCTCTTTTTTCCCCCCCCCCGCACACTGGCAAAAGTTCAGAGGGAGTTTAAAGTTTTGTAAACATTTTAACTACCCCTCTTCCCCCCCTTTATGACTTTACAAAGCAAAGGAGACAGGGAGACCAGATTTGTAACAGTTCCAAGTCTCTCCGTGCTATTAGATCCAAAAACTATATACAAGTCTGCAGCAGTCTCTGTATAGTTACTGTACAAGTTTGGGGGGGAGGAGGAGGAAGAGAGAGGAGAAAGAGGGGAAGATTACCCCCTAAAAATGAATAAACCAAATGAAATAAAACCCAAAGCCAAACTGCTCTGGAGCAACTCGAGCCACCTTCTTCAGGCAGTGATGACAGAAAGACAGACACCTTTACACAGCTCCACACAAATGGCAGTCTCTCCCCCCCCCCAAGCACACTGCAGCCCTCTGGGAATGGGAGGTGGGATCGGGGGGTCAAATTAAGTGCATTTTGCAGTTTTGGGTTTTTGAAAACTTCTGCAGGGAGAGCTGGGATTACATAAATATTTAATTATTATGGATCGGAAGTGAAGGGATGTTCAGTAATTGAAGGTGTAGAAGGGAATCCGTGCCATTGCCTTACACTTCACTTTCTCCCTCTCCATAGTTTATAGGAATTCAGATGCTGCCTACAGTCAGGTTCTCTTTTAAATCTCATTCCATTATGAAGAGGATGGTCTCTGCCCCTTAACTTGCATGCTATTGTAACGCAAAACTGAATCACTACCATAGGAACCCAGCTGAGACTGTGGGGAATGCTTGTTTGGAAAGTAATGTCCTTCCCTACCCAAGATTGTAGCTGTCTCTTAAACGAGACAAATTCACAGCAGAAGGGCCTCCAATAAGCTGGTCCTATCCCTATGAAAGCAATATTTAAGGGAGTAATTTCAACCTGAACAGAAGAAATACACCCTCCCCCACCCCCATTATACATTCCCATTTGTCCAGGAAAGCTGAAGGTTGCTGGCGGGAGAACTCTAGTAACTATCATCACTACCTAATGAAGACAGACTCAAGCTTTCCCTCCAAAATTAATGTGCTGAGAGGGGTTGGCAGGGGGTGTGCAACATCAAACCAATCCAAGTTAAACTCCACCCACAACCACCCTCTCCTGCTGTTGCCAGTTCTAAAGTTAGCTTATGAATGCAACTCCTGGATTTGGAGAGCACCTCTTGTCCTGATGGAGCACTTAAGTCAGTAACTGTGTGGCATTTTGGTTTTGACCAATCTCTGTTAACCACAAACTCTCTCCATGATTGCACAAGTTGGATGTGATAAGCATGACCGGGGAAAGGAAGATACCATTTGCAGAATCCCAGTAGACTTTCCAGATAAATGATCAGAAGAAATGACAGCACAATGAACGCTTGCTGCCTGCAGTCAGCCATTTTGGGAATGGGTCCTATCTCCCACCCACCTAGGAGACAGAGCAAAGTCCACATGTCTATAGGCTGACAGAGACGACAATGACTGTGCAACCTGGGGTAGAAAGATTTTGTTGGGGCTAGAAGAAACAGCCTGAGATGATTGATTCTGTAAGTCACTGCAAGGTGAAGAAAAATGCAAGTTGGAGAAAGGACGGTGTCCAAAAGGTGGAGAATCCATGGTTAACAGACACAGGAAAAGCTGGTCAATCTGCACAAGATCAGTAGTCTTCCAAAGTCTCTATTTCTCCCATATTGAGCCGCTCTGATGAGGCATTCACTGAAAATCCTGTAAAACAAAAGAAACAATGTTTTAATCTGGCTGTGTATGTGTAAGTATGATATGTTATTTATTATATGCAACAGCTGCTTAAAGGAGGAAGTGGAGAATACATGCCTAATTAAACTGTGGGAGAAATTCACTGCAGACTGTAACTACCCAAACTGCAATTTGACAAAGACACCAGGGTTGCCATGCATAGATTTGGACAAAATGCCATAGGATCTTTAGTGATTAATCATTAACAGCTTAGTCCTGAGTCTCTCAAAAGATGGCACCTTCAGCATCACTGTGCCTGAACACCATGGATACTACTGTCTCAGAAGGAAAAATGCTTAAAGCACTATACAGTAGTATTTCTAAGATGTTCTTCAGTCGGGTATTGAGGTGGTACAGGAAGCAGGATTGGCTGGTGCAAAGATCTAACATCCAAGGACTGACCCTGCTCATCCCTGCTTAGCTTCTGAAGATTTGATGAACTTTCAGTCTGAAGTGGTATCAGCTTCCAATTTAAAACCACTTTTACAACTAGAAGCCTGATGGCGACAGCATGCAGATGTACCAATAGGCACAAATTAAGGATTAAAAGCACCATAAATGTTTGTGCTATTTTCAATCCCTACATGCTATTCATCTATTAATTATTATTCAGGAAATCCAATATACACTTAAAAATAACCCCCAAGTTTTAAATCATATAAATGCTGAAAATCAGATGCACTAAAGAATGCTGAGAGGGAAAGAATGCACACCAATGTTAGAAATTTCAATGCAAAGCCAGTATCTGTAGAAGAATGATTTGGATAAGGATACAAAGGTATAGTCACATCCATTCTAAACTTTGGAACTTGTCAGGTTGTTGTGTTTTTTTTTTTTGTTTGTTTTTTTTAACAGATCTCATTTGAATACCAAGAGTTGGAAAATTGTTTTGCTACATTTTTTTGAGAGAAAGAGCTACATACAAGGAACCATGCTTTATTTTCTTTAGACAGTATATGTATTCAGAGAGCTTAATATGCGATAGCTATGCAATTTAATTTGCTGCATATTATATCCAGTTTTAAAAAATTGGATATGTTTACTGTATTTACTAAGCCAAGTGGGCTCCATCTGATGGTATATTAATTCCTGTAATTTAAAAAAATGTTTTCTAGCTGAGAAAGTACATTTAAACTCTGTTACAAGTAATTTTATTTAAAATTCTGTATCTCAATTTAATATCACAGATATATCCGTAGACTTTAACCATTCAATTAAGTAACCATATCAGAGTCATATGACATGCATGTAGACAGACAGGGGAAGAGGTAATATCTTTATGGGACCTCTTCTGTTCGTGGAAGGTAAAAGCTTTTGAGCTACACAGAGCTCTTCTTCAGGTCTGGGGAAGGAAACAAAGGGAATGTAGAGGCAAGTTTGAATTCGTGTTTGCAGTTTTCATATAAAAATGTGCTGTATTAACTCTAATATAAAAATATTTATTTTGCTGAATACAGTATGTGCAATCTAGTGGATAAGGATGCTGATTTTAATATAGTTTGAGGATCACAGTACTGTTTTCAGGGAGCAGTTTAAAATGTATTAAAATCTCTTCCAATGTGTAATATGGATGGATCTGCTCATCTTTATTTTTAAAAAATAATGAAGCAGCAGTGTTAGACTATAGATATTCAGGCCTGCCTGTAAAGGCCTATACTTTAAGAACTTAGATGTATTTTTATCACTTAGCGGCATCAGAGTTGGGAAGGGGAACACGGGGTAAATTCTCTGCAGCATCAGAGCTGGGACCAGAACACTGGGGAACAGACTATCAGCATACAGAGAAGCCCCACTGGTGTGAGGTGCTTCGGAATATGCTTGCTTGGAAATTAACCTCAATAAACATTGTATTGTCTGCACTTTGGACTTCTGGTCTTTTGCTGCTTGATGTCTGCATGACAAGAACCAGGGAAGTGGGAGGGTGAAGGGAAAGCCCTCTAACAAGCAGCATCTGATGGAAAATATTAGTGAATACTATCCCTTAAGTTACAAGGTAGCAGCAAAATCATTTAAGTTAATGGGAGTTGTGGCTAAATCACAATGCAGCTTTTGAAATATTTCCCCCCATTTTTATTTATGAAAGCAGGCAATTCAGAACAAGACAACTGCCCATTGGCTAGAGATGTAAGGTTTATAAAAAGAACAAGATTAGAAAAGATTTTGCCCGCTACATGACCCTTTTAAACAAGATAATTAGGGGAACTGTGAAACTCCCACTCTTCGATTCATGAACTCTGTCCTGTTAAGAGATTCAAACGTGGGAAGGAATGGGTGGGACTGGGGAACACATGTATGTTTGTGCAGACCTCATTCATCAAAAGTATCATCAATTACCTCATTGGAGGTCACAGTCTATATGTAGAATAAAGTATGCAGAGTAGTTACAGTAACCAAGCAAACAGGATAGAATCCCTAGCTGTGGTGAAGGTGTACAGAAAGGTAAAAAGACCAAGTCTCAGGGAAAATGATCAAGGGGAAACTGGGAGGGGCTTTCAGTATTTCATGGCTTCAGGATAGAAAACACAAGTAATTACAGGCCAGGGAGAAGTGCATCAGAGGCACAGACAATGAAGCTGTCTCAAACAAGGAGATAGAAATGAGATGAGGCTCCAGATTTTGAAGAGCTGTAATTGTGGGAGACATTAAAGGAGAAATTACAGCAGTCAAGAGACAGTAACAGGAATAAGAGTTCTGGTAGATAAAGCAAGTCTTATGAAAGTGATGGTACATAGGCTATATATAAAGTTGGTTTACAGACATAGGAGATGAGAGAGAGAGTGAAGTGTCAGACTGAGCCCCTAGTCATGAAGAGAGTAGGTATGAACAGAAGAACTGACTGAAGGAGTTATATGAAGGTGGAATTTTAGTTCCCATTTTATCATCGCACAGACCAGGATATGTTTATCCCATACCAGTACTGCACAGATGCCTGCTTTCTCACTCTTTTCTAATATTAGAACAAAAACTTAGCATTTATTTAATGCTTTTCAGCTTCAAAGCACTTTAGAGACATCTTCACATCAATCCTGCTGTGGTAAAGTAAGACTCTTCCCCATCTACAAAGAGTAACTGAGGCAAATGTCAAGACCACAGAAGGAGTCAGTATCAGATCCAGGATTAGAACTCTGGAGTTCATGATGCCAAATCCTGAACTCAAACAATGTCTGTGATCCTAACAGGTGACCAGCTTTGCTAATTTCTTTTTAAAATTTATTGTGCTTTCACAGAAGGACATTTGATTTTTTGCAAAGGAAGTATTTCTCCAACATCAATATACCAATCCATCATTACATTTGATCTAAAAAGATATGGACCTTTTTGAAGCCTAAGGAACAGAAAAGATTTAATTTTATAATATCCCACTCTAGTAGTTAAATTTGCTTTATATGTAAAAAAGCTACATGAAATAGGCACTACTGAATTCCTTCCAAAAACCCCTAAGGTGGTAGTTAGATCAACATCCTGAATCTTTGCAAAATTATTAGAGTGATCTCATTTAAGCTGAGATGTCAGAGGCCTTACTGTCATAAAAATATTCATTTTTAATCTTTAATTAAATCTAGGTATGGAAAGTTAAAAAATGAAAGCAAAAAACCAATGCTGCAAATTCTGTCTTAAGAAAGAACAGGTTCTTATGGGTAGCTTTTGAAATGTCAGGGAATGAAATTTTTATTATGCAAAATCCTTCTATATTTTCCCAAACTGCAGTATTTGTTCTCATGATTATATTTACTATATCAGAAAAAGGCTGAATTTAGCTGAAAAGACTTATTAACCCTTCTTTTAATATCCTTAAAGATCCTGATATCTAAAGTAGAAAACCAAACTTCAATTAATTTAAAAATAATAAAGCAGAATCAGCTCCTCCTCTTCACACATCAAAGATATGCCAATGTATGTATATCTGATGCTTAGCTCAAATCGTATAGAACCTCAATTTTTCATTTCAACAGTTTACCCTTAATGAAAAATACCCATGTGTCAAATATAAAGGGAAGGGTAACCACCTTTCTGTATACAGTGCTATAAAATCCCTCCTGGCCAGAAGCAACATCCTGTTATCTGTGAAGGGTTAAGAAGCTCAGCTAACCTGGCTGGCAACTGATCCAAAGGACCAATAAGGGGTCAAGATACTTTCAAATCTTGGGGGGCGGGGGGGGAGGGAAGAGAGAGAAGGCTTTTGTTTATGCTCTTTGTTTACGTGGTTGTTCTCTCGAGACAGAGAGGCCAGACAGAGATCCATCTTCTCCAACCCATCCTAATCCAAGTCTCCAATATTGCAACCAGTATAGGTAAAGTCAGGCAAGGTGGATTAGTTTATATCTTTTGTTTTATGCGAGTTTTCCCTGTGTTAAGAGGGAGGTTTATTCCCGTTTTCTGTAACTTGAAGATTTTGCCCAGAGGGGGATCCTCTGTGTTTTGAATCTGAATACCCTGTAAAGTATTTTCCATCTTGATTTTACAGAGATTATTTTTTACCCCCCCTTTTTTTTTAAAAAATAATATCCTTCTTTTAAGAACCTGACTGATTTTTCCAATGTTCCAAGATCCAGTGGTTTGGGTCTTCGATGATTTTGTAACCAATTGGTTAGGATATTATTCTCAAGCCTCCCCAGGAAAGGGGGTATGTAGGGCTTGGGGGGATATTGGGGGGGGGGGGAAGATGTCTCCAAGTGGTCTCTCTCCCTGTTATTTGTTTAAAACAAACACTTGGTGGTGGCAGTGTACAGTTCAAGGACAAGGCAAAGTTTGTACCTTGGGGAAGTTTTTAACCTAAGCTGGTAAGAATAAGTTTAGGGGGTCTTTCATGCGGGTCCCCACATCTGTACCCTAGAGTTCAGAGTGGGGAAGGAACCCTGACACCATGTAAATTCATATGTTTTCTACTTCCACAGCCAGAAGTCTTTTCTTCATATCTCCACAAGGCTTTGCTTGTATTCTTCCAACCTACTTTCAAGGTAAGTAATTTCAGAATCAGGTCAAGTTTGACATTTAAGGGTCAACCAACACATCAAGACCACAAATTACAGGAAGAATCGATTCCAGACCAATATTTTTTTTCCTTTTCTATAAAAATAGGGTTTTTTTAAAATCTGCTAAATTGACTCTTTCCATCTGTTTGTAACTGCCAGAGGCAAACACGTTCAGGATTATGCCTTGCTCATCATACTGACTCCTGATAAAATCACCGCAGATGTACCTGTCTAAAAGGCCCCACATCTTGTTTTTCTGCCTCTGTTTGGGTAAAGTGATAAAACAAGCATGAACATAGGTACTTCCTTAAACCATCTCAGAAGCATATAATTGTATTATATATATTGTACACCATACACCCTACCTCACCTATAGCAGTGGTAGGAGTATTGGACTGGCAGAGTCTCAAAGCAGCCTTCAAAAATGCAATGAATTTGTTGTAAATAATTTTAAAATACAGACTACTCTAAAGGGGCTTCCCTCTATCTTTCTTGTATATATTTAATGTATGAATGTCTAGGACTAATGAAAGACCCAAAAAGGATTTTGCAGGTGAAACAAAAATTATGACCTCTATCCCAAATAAGCCACTTAGAGGAAGAGCCTCGTTTTCAAATACCAAAACTCACCTAACAAACTGGGATCTGCTCGAACCATTTTCTGTTTCTTCTTTTTCTTGCCACTCTGCACAGCTTCAAAGTTGGATTGCTGGTTGTTGCTCTGATTGGTCTGAAAGACTGAATGCAGTGCACTATGGTTCATCCCCCACACCGAATCCTGAAACAAACAAATTCTAGATTACAAGTTAGAATTAAATGTTGCCTGTTCATTGGAAATATACAGATGACACCAAGTCACTTTCCATATGACATGGATAGTAGAATATCCATTAATCTATCCAATAAATTTATTTTTTCTAAAACTAATCTTGAACCATAAAATTATCTCCCTATAAAGTTATTTACACAAGATCTTAGATAGTTACACAGCTAACAAGGGACAGAAAGATTCTGTACAATTACACAGGAATACCTGAAATATGTTTCCTCCCCCAGTCTAGATAATCTATCCCCTTCACCACCAAGAGCTAAATACAGACTGTCACTGAGCCTTTGCTACCCTCTCCAGAAATACTATCAATGTACTTCAAGATCTTCCTCCAAAGCAAAGATCAAGCAAATACGTACCTGCTGCTGCTGCTGACTGGCTTTTTGTTTGGCACGGCGCTCTAGAAACTGCTTGGCAAATTCCTTGGCCTCAGGGGTATCTCCAAGGTAGGCTCTGATGTAATCATGGACCTCGTATGGAGACTCCACTTCCTTCAGGAAAGAAACAAACGTGGGAACTGCAATACGAGGGGAAGAAGATGGACCATGAGAGAGACGTGTGTTGATGCAGGAGTGTGTGCGCGCAAAAACCAAACAAACTTTGTATTCTTTATTCAGTTTTATCAAACTATTAACCATTGTAAACAGCCTCTCCTGTTAAATTCCCCATAATATAGCCCCAGCAAAAAACGGTTACTAACCTTTACATAACTTGTTCTTCAAGATGTGTTGCTCATATCGATTCCACGTTTGGCAATGGTGCATACAGCACACACATCCATAAGATTTTTCCCTTCGTGGTATATGTTGGGCTGGCTCTAGTGCCTCTGATGCCGCGCACTTATGCACTGGTATAAGGGGCACCACCAGCCCCACATCCTCTCAGTTCCTTCTCGCCAGCTAACTTCGACAGAGGGTGGTGTCCACCTCCTCATAGCATGCCTGAATACAGGACATTATCCAGGATGAGATTCTCTGGGCTGAAACCAGCAGGCCTTTCATCCTCTCTGCTATAGCCACTAAGAGTTGCATAGATCTACAGAACAGCTTAGTCCTCTCAATGTAGAAGACTTGGGCACGCCTGACATCCAACGAATGAATCCACTGCTCTTCCAAATTCCTGTGCAGTTTTGAGAAGAAACTGGCAGGAAAATGGCTTGGTTGCTATGAAACTGTGAGACCACCCTTGGAAGGAAGACTAGTTGGAGCACAGTTGAACCTTGCCCTTGAAGAACACTGTGTACAGTTGTCCTGACGTAAGGGCCCGGACTTCAAAGACCCTTCTGGCAGAGGTAATCACTACCAGGAAAGCGACTTTCCAAGAAACAGCCAACAGATGGCACAATGGTAGTGGCTCAAAGGGAGGGCCCATGAGTCTTGACAGGACTGGATTTAAATCCCATGGGGGAACTGGCTCAGGAATCTGAGGATGAAGTCTCTCCAACCCTTTAAGAAAGCAGATGGAATCTTTTTTTGTGTGAGAAAACTGACGTACCGCCAGTTGGTGGGTGGAAGGCTGAGATCGCTGCTAGGTATACCTAGATAGATGCTGGGCCTGACTTTTTTTTTTTTTTTTTTTTGTAAGGTAGAGCAGGTAAATCCTATATAGACTGAAGGGGAGACCGGAGTTGAAGAAAGATCTCGTTGGGAAGACCACATCAAGAAACGCTTCCACTTGGCCATGTAGGTAGCCCTAGTAGACGGGTAGATCTGGTGGACTTGTTCTGAACAGGCTTGCTCCTCCAGGTTCAATCATGGAGCTGCCACAGAGGTTTGGGTAGAGTACACAGCCATGATCTTGTGCTATTGGGTCCAGGTGGAGTGGGAGCGGTAGCAGGGGTGCTACTGACAAATCTAGCAGCATGCTGAACCACCGTTGGCGTGGCCACACCAGAGCTTTAAAAACAACTCTAACCTTGTCCCACTTGATTTTCAGAAGGATCTTGTTGTACACTGGAGGAAATGAATAGAATAGGAGCTCTGTCCATTGAAGGCATCTGAAAGGGAGCCTGGGCTCTGTCCACACAGAGATCAAAATTAATGGCATTTCATGTTCTGCCTGGTTACGAACAGGTCTACCTGAGGAGAGCCCCATCTTTGGAAGATGAACTTGGTGACCTCTGGGTGAAGGCACCACTTGTGGTGAGAGGAGAAAGATCTGCTGAGGTGATCTGCCAGGGTGTTCTGGGCTCGTGGAAGATGGGAAGCCTCGAGGTTAATGGAGTGCTTCAAGCAGAAGTCCCATAAGCAGATAGCCTCCTGACACAGGGCGGAGAAGCATGCTCCTCACTGCTTACTGATGTAGATCCGGCTGCTGTGTGTCTGTAATACTTTTACTACTTTACCCATGAACTGTGGAAGAAACATTTGGCAAGCTAAGTGGACCATTTTGAGTTCCCTGATGTTTATGTGTAGGGAGACCTCTTCTTGGGACCACAGGCCCTTTGTCCTGAGGCAGTTGAGGTGGATTCCCCATCCTAGATTGGAAACTACTGAAACAAGGGACACTAATGGTTGGGGGATGACAAAGGAAACACCTGCTGTTGCCGACTGGGGGTCCTTCCACCAGTCAAGGGAGATGAAGATCGAGTCTGGAACAGTAAGCACCAAGTCCAAGTGTTGTCTGTTTGGTGAGTGCACTGAAGCAAACCATGTCTGCAGGGATCTGAGGCGCAGTCTTGCATGCTGTACCAAGTAAGTGCTTGTGGCCATGTGTCCCAGAAGTTTGAGGCAAACCCAGGCTGTTGTGACAGGGTACGCCTTGACCCTGGATATCAGATCTGACATTGTCTGGAAATGGGCCTCTGGACAGAAGGTGCTGGCGTGGATCGAGTCTAGTACTGCCCCGATAAAATCTATTCTCTGTACTGAGATGAGAGATGACTTTTTCGTTTATCAAAAGACGCAATGCTTGGAAGGTGGCTTGGACCAGGCTGATGCTGGTCTTTACTTGAGCACATGAATGGCCCTTCATCAGCCAGTTGTCTAGGTATGGGTAGAATTAGACCCCTTGCCTTCTGAGGAAGGCTGAGACCACTGCAGTGCATTTCGTAAAAACCAAGGGGGCTGCAGAAAGAACAAAGATAAGGGTGGTGAATTGGTAATGGGTCTGGTTTACTATAATCCTGAGGAATCTTCTGTGGCCTTGGAAGATGGAAATGTGAAAAGAGGCATCCTTCAAGTCAAGGGCGGTGTACCAATTCCCTGGATCCAGGGAGGGAATGATGGAGACCATGTGGAACCTCATTCTTAGAGATAAGTTGAGGTGGTACAGGTCCAGGATGGGTCGAAGACCACCCTGGCTCTTTGGGATTAGGAAATATTGGGAATAAAACCCCTTTTCCTCTCAATTTCTAAGGCACCTCCTCCACAGCCCCCACCCGTAGGAGGGTTTGCACCTCTTGGGCTAGAAGTTGCTCGTACTGAACAGGTCCCATCGTGGCAGGGGCACCGAGAAGTGAGCCGGCTGGTGAGGCCTGAAATGCTTCCTTGAAAGAGCTGGAGCATAGAGGCCCAGGGACCTGAGGGTAGCCTTTAACTCTTTCAGTCCATGGAGCTTTATGTCCATTTTATCCGAAAACAGTGACATACCATTGAATGGAAGGTCTTGGATTGACTGCTGGACCTCCTGTGGTAGCCCCAAGGATTGCAACCAAGAGCATCACCTCATGGCCACTGCAGAAGCCATTGTTCTGGCTGCGTACAGGGTCTACTAGAGTGAGGCTCTAGCTATGTTCTTTCCCTCCTCTAAGAGGGTGGAGAAATCCTGCCTGGAGTCCGGAGGCAATAAGTGTTTAAATTTCGTCAAAGAATCCCACATGTTGTGATCCTATCTCCCCAGCAGGACTTCGAGATATGCAGCTGCAATCTACCTACTGAATACATTTTTCTGCCAAACAGAGCTAGTTTCTTTAAGTCTTTCTATTTGGAGGTAATGCTTGCCTGTCCCTCTCATTGACCAGCATTGGAGCCAGGAGGAGGGTGAGAGTATAAGTACTTTGGCTGTCACGTATTTCTTCTCTTCCCTCTTCAAAGTGGGAGAGAGAAGATGGGGTCTGCCACAGGGTTCTGACTAGATCCAAAAGAAGCTATGTTGATGGACAGGGCCATCTTTGATGGTGCTACTGCAGCTAAAATGTCGATGTGGCTATGGAAATACTCCTTGAGCACCTCAACATCTAGCCCCAGGTTAGCAGTTATTCTCTTTAGAAGCTCCTCTTGGGCTTCAAAGTCATCTTGCAACAGCAAGCCACCTGGCTCCAGGGTGGCCTCACCTGGGGAGGAGGATGAAGAGGCCTGTACCAGAGGGGGAGTTCCACCTCATCCTCTGCCCCGATTACCTCCGTTGGGCCCACAACCATGTGTGTGTGTGTCAGTACTGGGCTCGGTACTGGAGTCAGGATATGGTGGCGAATGGAGCCGTGCGGGAGCCCGCCTCTCAGATGCAACCAAGTAGGACCAGTGGACGATGGTCCCGGTACCGAGGGAAACCTCCATTAGTTCCAAAATGGCCACTGCATCGGCCACTATCCTCCTGACCAGTTGCCAGTGGGTGACCCATACCCAGGTCCAGTGGCATGTAGAATGGGTACCAGCTGCAGCTCTTGGGATGGGCATAGGGCTCCACCGCAGACTCCGAAAAAGAGTCCTTCTGACGTGACCATGGGGGACCTTGCTTCTGCTGTTTGGTGCCAAGGGTCTGGGAACCAGTGCCGGACCAGGGATGACCTTGCAGAAGAAGGAAGGGCCGGCTTGCCTCTGGAAGGTATCTAGGGCCCAGGTGCTGGGAAAGAGCTTGGAGCACCATGTTCTCTCCTGTTCATTGGAGTCGGTAATTGTCCCATCAGGGTTGGTGATACTGGGAGAGATAAGTCCTTGGTGGCTGCAAAGGCCTCCAGGCAAGAAGGAACTGTGATCGCACTGGAGCCACAATGACTTCCTGGCACCAACGGAGGGGTGGGGTGTGTGTGTCCCCCCCACACTGAGCTCAAGGGCCCTCGGGGTTGACTGTGCCGCCATGGGTTTGGGGGTGGAGGATGCACTCCACTGCCTTCCCCTTGTTTGCCTTTCTTTGGCACAGGGGAGTGTCCTCTCTCCGTTTTTTTCTCACCACCAGAGATGGAGAATGGTGCTGAGAAGCACGTGGTGCCAGAGAGGCACGTCACGCTGAAGTGCTCGGTGCCGAATCTGAGTGGATTGGCTCTAATGCTGGTCTAAGAGCAACTTCCGTTAGGATAGCTCTCAGTCTAGCTCAGAGGTGAGCAAACTACGGTCTGCGGGACCATCCTGGCAGCCCTTGACATCCTGGCCGGAGAGGCTAGCCCTCCTCTCCTGCAGCCTCAGCTCACCGTGTCACCAGCAATCTGGGCAGCAGGGCTGCAAGCTTCTGCCGGGCAGCATGGCTGCGAGAGCTGCCAGCCTGCCCTGGTACTCTAGACTGCGTGGTGGCGTGGCTGGCTCCTGCCGGGCAGCACGGCTGCCAGTCCTGGTGCTCTGAGCAGCATGGTAAGGGGGCAGGGAGCAGGGGGGTTGGATAGGGGGCGGGGAGTCCTGGGGGGGCAGTCAGGGGACAGGGGGCAGTTGGATAGGCGTGGGAGTCCCAGGGGGCCTGTCAGGGGGCGGGAGCTGTCAGGGGATGGGGGCTTGGGATAGGAGGTGGGATCTCAGGGGGGTGGTTAGGGGCAGGGGGTCTCGGGAGGGGACGGTCAGGGGACAAGGAGCAGGGAGGGTTGGATAGGAGTGGGATATGAGGGGGGCAGTCAGGGGGTGGGAAATGGGAGGGGGCCAGGCTGTTTGGGGAGATGCAGCCTTACCTACCCTGCCCTCCATACAGTTTTGGAACCGTGATTTGGCCCTCAGGCCAAAAAGTTTGCCCTACCCCGGTCTAGCTTCTCTGTCTTTCTTTGTATGAGGCTTAAAGTCCTGACAGTGCTCTCCTACCTGCGCCTCTCCCAGACACTTCAGACAACGAATGTGGGTCGCTCACCTGCACAGGCTTGCCACAGGAGGCACAAGGTTTGAAGCCCAGGGATTGCGGCATGCCTGAACCCAAGGTCAAAGGGAGCCCCTCTACATTAAAGGAGGGGGACTAACTTTCTACACTAGTACTGTTCACACTAATACTAGACTAAGACTAATAAACTAAGCTAAAGAGAAGAAACCATTGAAAACACTTGCTGAAACAAGAAGAGATGTCCAGCAATCATCAAAGGCAGTAAGAAGGAACTGAGAGCATGTGGGGCTGGCACTGCCCCTTATATTGGTGCATAAGCGTGCAGTAGCAGAGGGCATGAGAACTGGCCCGACAGATACCAATAAGGAAAAAAATCTCTGACAACAGTGCATGCAGCACACTCACACCTAATGTGGAATGGACAGGAGCAAGCACTCAAAGAACATATTGTGGCAGACATTCTACTATTTTAAGTACAGAAAAGGAGACAGTCCCCTCTCACCCCACTGTGTTGTGCAAGAAAATTAAGTGTACAACCATAAGGGCAAATGAACCACTGCTTCATGACTTGCAGTTCCTATCTTAAAAAGAAAAGGAGTACTTGTGGCACCTTAGAGATTAACGAATTTATTTGAGCATAAGCTTTCGTGAGCTACAGCATCTGAATGCACTGAATGCATCCGATGGAGAGCTGTAGCTCACGAAAGCTTATGCTCAAATAAATTTGTTAATCTCTAAGGTGCCACAAGTATTCCTTTTCTTTTTGCAGATACAGACTAACACAGCTGCTACTCTTAAACAGTTCCTAACTTAACTCATTTTGCAGCAGAGTTAATATCAGAAGCTCAGTGAACCCCAGGCTCAAATGGACCATAAACAATCCTCTGCTCTTATGCTGCAATCAATACAATTTTACTGACTGAAACATCAGACCAGAGCATAGTTCATTGAAACTGTACCCCAAAAATGCTTTAGAGAGAGAGTTACAATGTTAATAATATTGCATGTATTTAGAACTAGGCTAAATTCTCATGCATCTGTGACCTGTCACCTCCATCCAAAAGGAACCACTTGTATGGGTGAGTGGGAGAGTCTGGAATTAGTCCCAATTCCATTCTAACCTGCAATATTTCACCCAAAGAGGGAAGACAATGCAGTGCAGTTTATAGCAATGCCATTTCCCAGCTAATTATGCCCTCTTGCTGAATGAACCAAATAGCACCTTGGTAAAAATGCAGTCATCATCCACATCATCCATCTTGGGATGGGTATAGGGCTGTGTGCAAATGTACAAATGTGATGTTGTTATTCATATACTGTTACAAAGCATAACATTCATTCTTTCCCACTTCTTACCATCCAAGTTGTTCGAGGTGTTGAGGGCATGAAGCATCTGTTCACACCACTGAGTGAATCCATCCTGGGTTTTATTAACCCCTTGGAACAACTTCAACAGCTTCTCCTCTTCTTCCACCTTTTTGTTCTGTCTGCTCGTAATTCCTATGGATTTACTGACAAAGAAATTGTAAATATCGCATACTATGCCTGAAACAGCCATCGATTTACTTAGACAATATTATCTAAGATTACAGTACATAGCCTACAAAAGCCCATGGATTTACAGAGGACCAGTAATGTTTAAGAGTCAACTTATTTTCCTAGTGGATAAGAAAAATCAAAGAAATTGGGACTCTGTGGACAGCCTATAAGCTGTCTGTTGCTAAACACTATTTTAAGACAGTAGTACAGAATTTTCAAGAACCAGAGGTGATGAAGCTATAGTTGGTTAAAACAGCAGTGCAAGACTGGACGTCCTTTACCAAAAACAAACTCCTCCCTGATTCCTACCTGAGGCTGGCATTGCTCTTGTTTTTATTGGTTGCGTTACGAGGCCCCATTTCCTTCACTGCATCGTCCCAGAACCCCATATTTGAGTTTTTGGTGTCAGCATTGCTCCAGATGCTGCTGACTAGATCAGATGCCCACTGGCTGGTCGGATTAGTGTTTAGAGAGCCCCACACTGAATTCCCAATGCTGCTGTGCAGGTTAGAATGCTGTTGAAACAGAACAGAAATGAGACCCTGGTTATTAGCATCAGGTCTGGAGGAACAGCAGCAATGTCTCAGAAAACCAAAATGGAGTTTGATGAGAGGGGAACAATGCAGGTAGCAATTCTCCATGTTCTGATTAGGTAAATAAGATATGCACCGTAGTACTGCGGACTCTGTTCGGCTGCTGTTGCTGCTGCTGCTGTTGCTTCTGCATCTGCCTCGCCTCTTCCTGCTGTATTTCCAAGAGAGATTTGGTAGCGCCTGTTGGCTTGGTGACATTACCCCAACCTGACATTTTTTGTTGCTGCTGTTGCTGCTGAAGGGCTTTCATCAGTTCACGCTGCTGACGTCTTTGCTGTTGCATACAAAAAGAAACAACATGCCTTTCTTACTCTCTGAAGATAATTACTATTGGGGATATTGGTTTCAGTTTGTTTTTTGTCGACATGGGCAGCACTGTTTTTATATCTTTACTCTTCTCTATGGGTTTCTATAAAAAAAGTATGTTTAATTATGACTACTGAATGGAAAAATGTCATTCGCCCATGACAGTGACTAAATTTGCACAACATTATGACCCAGGCAGTCAGTCACTCCATTTCTTGCGGCTCTAAACTCTGGAAACCACGCTCACGCGTCAGCTCTCCCCCCACCATGCTGCTATTGCACATGGCCAGGAAGCAGAGCGTGAAAATTAAACTGAAATTACCATTTTTCTTGCTTTTTAAAAAAAATTAAAATTTTAGGATGGTAGCATTTTATCTGTTGCTTTAAGTTAAAACAGAACTTTGTTTCCCCATATTTCTGAGCCACTAAGCCACTTTAATGCATAATGTACTCCTAACCCCTGATTAAATATGGTTTAAGGCAAATATCAAAATTTCCCTTTTTGAACAAAAAGGTAAAGACCATAAAAATCTTCCTGCTTTGAAAATAGTTGGTTAAATGTGGTTGAATACAACAATTGAAGGCAAATAATTTTCTTTTCCAGGGTTAAGAAATAACAGAGCTTTGCTTTTTGGGGGGGTACTACACTAAGAAACAGCAGCAAGTCAAGTGCACTATGGAACTCTTAGTGTGAGGTAGCATGGTTCACACAGCCAGTTAGCATGTAGCAGGCTAGAGCACGGTATATTTACAGGCCAGGTTGCTGTGTGCCAACTGTCCATATAGACAAGCCCAATATCAAAAAATTAAAGCTATCTAAAGGCATTCTGTAACCGACCCATTCAGTTTGATAATTTTGTTGCCTAAGCAATCTGACCACAAAATATTTCAAATAGTTCAGACCACACTATATATTTTAAATAGAAATATCAGCAAGATGCAACTACTTTTTTAGAAAGGTATATTATATAAGGTATTTGTTTTGTATTAAAGAAGCCGATACAGTTAAATGGTATGTTGAAAAGACAATGAGAAGTTTATATGTTTAAGGCAAATCAACCAAAAAATGCTAAATGACCATTAAAGACTGATTAACTGTATGACAGACAAGGTAGGTGAGGTAGTATCTTTTATTGGACTAACTTAAACTTGTCTTTTTCACCAACAGAAGTTGGTCCAATAAAATATATTACTTCACCCATCATGTGTCTCTGATATCCTAGGACCAATACAGCTACAACACTGCACGTAACGGAGTATGACTGGCAGCTGCACAGATTTGCACATATGAAGCGATCCCACTAATCTTATCAGTGAAGTGTAGGGAATAATCAAGTAATTGTAAGAAAGATATGTACAGTTGTTTTGTATTATCTCATTAATGGTTATATCCTACAGATGGACCATACACACGAGTCAAATCTCTTTATGCTGCTACATGATAAACTACTAAGCGGAAGCAGAACCATCCAGTAGCGTGAAGGGACTTCCACAGCCTCAGAAACAACTCTGACAGCATAATCAAAAAAGCTGACAAAGGAGGTGCTGTCGTCATCTTGAATAGGTCAGAATATGAACAAGAGGCTGCTAGGCAGCTCTCCAACACCACTTTCTACAAGCCATTACCCTCTGATCCCACTGAGGGTTACCAAAAGAAACTACACCATCTGCTCAAGTAACTTCCTGAAAAAGCACAAGAACAAATCCGCACAGACACACCCCTAGAACCTCGACCGGGATATTCTATCTGCTACCCAAGATCCGTAAGATCTAAGGTGCCACAAGTATTCCTTTTCTTTTTGCAGATACAGACTAACACGGCTGCTACTCTGAAACCTACAAAAAGAAAGGCTATTTTAACTTCAAAATGGACATTTTTGCAGACAACTAACAGTACTAGTCAAAAGAGCATGGAGTCATCAAAGTGGACCAAAATGATCACACCAATAGAGGTCACAGAAAATAACTTGCAGAAGTCGGTTACTGGCCAGAGGTAAGCCAGCAGGTGTTCATCCTATGGCCCAACAGGTCTTACATAGAGTAGTATGGCATAAAATGTTTTGTACAAAAATATCTTAATTTTCCAGACACAAAGTTGCAAGAAGCCATAAACATCTTGTTTTCTCACTAGGTAAGTAGACAACTCATATCCTGGTTAGATATTTCAAATCTTTGCCAGAGCATGATTCACTTTCTGATTGGTCCTTATTAATTTTGCCAATAAAATTATTGCTAGTGTGGGAGTGGTCCAGAGAAAGTTTAATGGACGGGTGGCGGTTGCTGAAGTTGTGGTGGACATCTATGAGGGAGTTTAAAGCGGTCTAGTCAGAGGATGAAAATACCACCTATGTCTCTCAAATATATCATTGATTTCTGTAGTCAAGAGAACTGACAACTTCTTGGACAAAGGGGGCAGCAGCTTTGAACTGGCATGAAAACTCAAGAATCTGCCATTATCTGAACTTCTGGTTAAAGTGTCATAAGAGCTTATGGTACTAATGAAATTCCAGAGAAATTCAAACAGTGTCAAAATCATCATCTGTATATTTTGTTTTGGGTTTAACGTGTGATAGCCTTCCACGTGTCAGTGGCATAGCTTGGCTATGGTTAGGACCTGGGCAATTTTGAACTAAATTGACATTCTTTAATAAATAAATAACTGAAGATCTAAATCCTACTTTAGAATTGTTAACCTCTTACTCAGGTTAATAGTAGTACAGACATACCCACAGATGTTAAGGGTAAAACAAAATAGCAGCCATCTGAATCCTAAGAGGATGTAAAGACAATATGAAAGGATCCATGCTATTTCAACCCAGACTCAGAACTAGTGACCCCCTTGTCCAACTCCAGGACTTTCACTGCACTATCCGCATGGGACATTACTGCATGGCAACCTGGCGCACTGTAGAGTCATACCCTACTTTGCCGCCAGTAACTTGCCATGTGGACAAGCCCTATGAGTTGTATCTGAAGTGCCCTAGTCCTGGGATTGAAAAAAGGAATGGAAAATGGATTTATCTCATTTGCTAAAGACAATGAAAATCATGCAACATGCCTCCTGTTTTGCTATAGGAAAGGTAGAAACATACGTAGTAGATTACCCATCAACACTTTTCACCAATGAATGCAAAAATATGCATCTTCTTTGAGATTCATGTTTAAGTTACTGTTAAATTTGTGTTTTGGAATGTGGTGAACTGTTCCCCAATCCAGAAACTACTTGCAAAGGAGAGGGCTGGGTTTTTTTTGTTTTGTTTTTGTTTTTTTAAACACTAACTGGTAGAGGTTATCTTCCAATGTGGTTGCCTTCCCTCTGATAGAGACATTTTAAGTACAAGCTCGTTTTGCTCTCTGTCAGATAGCGGACAACTTAAAGTGCTAAGTGGGAAATTGTCCAGTTCCTAATCTTGATAATTTATTGTATGCAGTGTTGTTGTAGCTATGTCAGTCCCAGAATGTTAGAGACAAAGTGGGTGAGGTAATATATTTTATTGGATCAACTCCTGCTAGTGAGAGCACCAAGATTACACAGAGCTCTTCTTCAGATATTGTGGATACAGTACCATTAACACAACTGTGGCTATGAGACCCAACATTTGCAGTACGAGTTTTTAAACTTTTTAACCAGCCAAGTAAATATACAGGAAATTTATAAGACCTCCCAGGATGCTTACAGAAAACACCAAGGGATGGTCAGATTAAAGTTTTACAGTAGTTACAATACCCATATCTCAAACTGTCATCTGCTCCAAATTTCTACTTTGCTAATCTTCTATACCACTTTCTGAATGTAAATCCACATAGTATTGGTGCAGGATTTTTCAAGCTCTCATAGCATTTATTATTTGGAAACTATCAACAGGATCAGCATTACCTGGGAATTTAATGACACCCATAGGGAAAAAGAAAGTTCTACACTCTGAACTTGTTTCTACAATAAAAACATCTGCTATATTGAGCTTCTGGACATCAGACATGGAAGGGAAGATAAGAATTTTTAGCTCAAAGAAGATTATTTCTGTTTTTACAAAAGGAACATTGGGACCCAAACCTGTCTAAATGAACAAAAAAATAACTAAGGATAAGTCTACATAATTCATGGCAGTGAATCTCGTAGTCCCGGTTGATATCCAAGGCTCCTACTAGCACTCTAAAAATAGATGTGTAGACTGTGCTTTGAAGTTGCAGCTCGGGCTGGAGCTCAGGCTTTGAAAGCCCATTCCCTCCCTGGAGGCTTGTTCACAGGCAACATGTGGAGGGGCTGGGGGGGAAATGTGGGATCATGTGTCCCCCTCCCCAGACTTGCTGATTGGCTTGTACTGAGCATGCTTAGTAACACTGCTGAAGCCAGCTGCCCTCACTCTGCCACCTCCCCTCCCACACTATTGACAGACATGGATCATCTCTAGGCTCGCTGCCGCAGGCTGTGTAGATGTATTCTAAGAGTACTAGTTGTAGATAAGATCCACAACAGCTCTACCCATATTTTGGTATTGTACCATACGCACATTTGTAGCCTGTTCAGGAAGATTTGCTTCTAGCTGTTGCATGCTCTTCTATGGCACAGCTAAGCAAGCTTTTTCCTCAACTGCTATTTAAAGACATTATACCTGGGGTTTAATATATATGGCATAGCTGATAATACTGCCAAGACTCCACTGTCTTTAGCCATGGCAAGTGAAATCAATCTAGGCCAAAGAAGATCAAGGGGCTAGTCAACCTTCCCACCAATCAGGAGAGTTATTCTACCACTTTAATTTTCTTCTTCCATATGCAAAAGAAAAACAGCCAAAAACCAAAAAGGACAAAAATTGTGGGTGGTCAACAACAAGAATAATGTAAGGATCAACAGCCCTCAAGAAGCACCCCAAGAGTAGCTTTATGAAGTGTCCATCTCGATCCCCACATTTTTTCTACATTACAAAGACCTGCTGTGTCCTCTTACAATTTCATTTCCCCAACACTCACTTAATATAGTTGTGCAAATGCATCTCACCCTGATCTTCTGTGTTCTAGCACTAAGTGTCAACAAGAATTTACCAATGCACCTGTTATTCAAGTTCTGAATGTCCCCAGAACATACATCTCTAGTATATTGCTGAGAATGGATATTTGCATTCAAATACAGTTTAGGCTACAAGTTAAATTTGTTTAGTAGTTTCAAATGAGTACCTGGTTCTTCACCTGAAAGACAAACCAGCCCAGATGACTTGGTCCTATTTAAAAATTTGCTTATTCCTGTTTTTCTTTTATATTTACTCACTTGATCAACAGCTAAGTAGAAACATAGCTAATTTTACTCCAACATATAGTTTGCAGACCTCACACCTACTTCAATTGAATTTACCTCCTCTCGAAGCTGCCGCTCTCTCTCTTCTTCAAGCTTTTGGATTTCTGCCAATGATAATGTGGTCTGGGACTGACATGCTCCTGAGCTGGATTGCTGGCCCCATGTTGAAGAAGAAGGGAGCTGGGAAAAAGTAGGAAATAATAATAATTACAAATTCTCTGAAGTGAACACTACTGAAACTGCAAACATACCAACAAATCTTTTGATCCCACTGAATAGAAGGGCTACTATAAGATACCTTTAAACAAGACCTTTGGGTATCAGTTTTTCAGTGCAGTCATATTTTTGTTATATGTGCCTGCAACTGCAAGGCAGTGTCAGGGCCGGCTGTGTCCCATGAACAATTACATAATAGGATACAAACTGTTATTCAAAAAAATGGCAACAACTTTGGGGACCAAAACATGTGTGCATTTGCCGAATAAAAAATTAGTTACAATGCATAAACCATTTTGATCAATTTTTTCCTCAAAAACATCATGGTATTTACTTGAAGCATATTTAAGGCTCAGTTACCTCACACTGAAGGCTACTAAAACAGAAAGACAAAGAGTATAAATGTTTTTCAAATTAAGAACTACAAAAAGGAGGAATTAAAAAAAGACTTCTTGCAGGTGCTAGTTGAATTGGGGCCTGCGATGTAGAGATCACTTTTATCTAGACCAAGGGATGCCACCTTTCCACCAGACAAACTAAGCCACATGCTTTCAGGTCTCCATCAACAACTCAGATTCTTAAAAACAAGCCATGACTCTCCTCGAAGTGGAATAAAAAAATTATGTTATTTTTCTCTTCCAGCAACCTTTCTTGGCTGGCTGAGCTCTCTTCCTTCCTTTCCATTTGTTTTAATTTACTCTCCCCTTGTCTCTCTCATCCTTCTCCAAATATTGAGCATCTCTTCCTCCCCAACAACTCTTTGCTTTCCCTTCTCCTTCCTCATCATACAGTTCCACCACTCAGTTCCCTTTCTCTTGATTCAGTCCAATTACCTACACGCCTTCCAAGCTAATTCCATTGGTCCTACACTATGGGGATGTTTTAACTGCACATATTGGGTGAGGGGGAAAGGAAGTTAACTTGTGGAAGAGCATCACCTTCATCTGTGCAAGTTGCTGCTGCTGCTGCTGCTGCTGCAACCGGCGCAGAGCCTCCTGTTGCTGCTGCCTGTGTCTTAATAATTCCTTCTGGCGCTGCAGTTCCAGCTCCTTGTGCTTTCGCTCCTCCTCTTCAAGCTGTAGTCTGGCTGCCTCCTCTTCCATGTGCAACCGGTTTTCCTCTAGTCGACGCTGGGCCTCCTCCTCTTCACGTGCCCATTTGGCAGCCTCCTCTTCCTTCCCAGGATACAAAGAACAGTAAAGTCTCTAAGAGGACTCAGAAGATCTAAATTACTTCATGAAACATGTGATGCTTAGAAGGCCTGACAGAACAGATGGAAGCTTTTTATTTAATTGTATAATATGGTCAGTAAAGAACACATTTATTCAACTTTATCCTTTTCAGGCTGAGGAAATAATTTGGTCTCTTGTCCTTCAAAATACAGATTTCACAATACTCCTTGAATTAGAAGGGGAAGCTTTCCTTATGGTGAAGGCTAGCTACAGGTCAGACAGGACAGAGGGAAAACCCAAATACTGCCCCACCTTTTCCCTGGGATTTTTATTTATATTATTAATGTGCACCTCTACTACTTGCTATTAGCCCCCTCAGTGAAGCGCTGCTGCCAGCTTTGAATGCATGAAATGAGGAAAAGTAGAATAAAAAAGGGAGACAAGGTTTGCAGATCAGATTAGAAATCAGGGGGAGGGAAATTAACACTCAAAAGATAAGATTTATCTATTTCATACTGCTAGAACAGCAAAGGAGAAGGCTCTTACACCAGCAAGCACAAGATTATGTGGTGGGATAAGGAAGGAAGTATTGCTAGATGAATTGCTAGAGTAGAAAGAGAAACAGAGACAGACACTGACATGAAGTTATGAATTTTAACAGTGGGCAACTTTAAAGTGGATTCTGAAGCTAATGTGGAGACAATGAAGTTGTTTGGGGACAGGTATGATGAAGACACCCGTAATAACTATAAGGGTAGCCTAAAATTGCTCCTTACCTATAAGGGGTTAAGAAACTCAAATAACCTGGTTGGCACCTGATCAAAAGAACCAAAGGGGACAAAAGATACTTTCAAACTGGAGGGGGGAGAAGAGGCTTTGTTTTGGGTTTTTTTTTCCCCCGTGTTCACTTGCTCTTGGGACTAAGGGGGTCCGGACATCAATTCATATCCTCCAAACCATTCTGAACCAGTCTCTCATATTACAGAAATTGTAAGTACAGCCAGGCAAGGCATACTAGTTTATCTTTATTTTCTCAACTTGTGGATTTTCACTTTGCTGGGGGGAGGTTTATCCCTGTTTTGTTGTAACTTTGAAACTAAGGCTAGAGGGAGTTCCTCTATGTTTTGTGCATCTTTTGTTACTCTGTAAAGTTATCTTCCAACCTGATTTTACAAAGGGGATTTTTACCCCCCCCTTTTTAAAAAAAAATAAAAAATTCTTTTTAAGAACGGATTCATTTTTTTTTTTTCAGTGTCCAAAGATCCAGGGATTTGGGTCTGTGTTCACTTTGTAACCAATTGGTTAGGATATTATTCTCAAGCCTCCCCAGAAAAGGGGGTGTAAGGGCTTGGGGGGATATTTTGGGGGAATAGGAACTCTAAGTGGTCCTTTCCCGATTCTTTGTCTAAATCACTTGGTGGTGGCAGCATACTGTTCAAGGACAAGGTGGAATTTGTGCCTTGGGAAAGTTTTAACCTAAGCTGGTAAATACAAGCTTAGGGGGTCTTGAATGCAGGTCCCCACATCTTTACCCCAGAGTACAGAGTGGGGAAGGAACCCTGACCATTTTTCAAAAAAAGTGCAAGATGGCTGGCAGAAGGAGTGGACACATAATGGAATCTATAAAGCTAGAATTTAGGAGGCCACAAAAAAAGGAAGTTACAGTAGGATATGAAGGGTCATGGATAAGGTTTTCAAGCAGGAGTGCAGAGTTGGCAGAGTGGAGTCAGGCAGATTGGCAAACACAGGCAATGTGGGAGAAGAGTCAAGGATGAAACAGTATTCTGTAGTAATGTCCAAAACACTACATCTTACAGAGTAAATATTTTACACTATCATGGTAGAGTACTATAAGCATTTTGCCCCTCTTTTTAAATTAATGACGACAGACTGGAAAGCTTAGGCCACAACATATTCTGGAGCCCCAGTCAAGTATGTAATGGAAAGTAAAACATTCAACAAATATAGCTCTGTCACAGGCTGGCTGGCCCCTTAAACTATTCCCACTGAGCTGAGTGTGACAGTGACTTGATATTTGATAAAGATGCAGAAGATCAGAGAGAAGACTATTTACACAGATCTGTGAACTCAGGAGAGGAGACCCAGGAGAGAGTGGAACAAGGGGATTTTCCTTCCTGGGAGAGGCTAAGTGAAGTCAGGCTGGAAGAGGCTCACCGGGAGCAAATTAGGTTCTTTGGGGGGTGGAGCCAAAGATAGGACCTGTAAAGAGTAGGGAGACTTCTGAGGTAAATTATTGGAGTCCCTGGGGAAAGGAGGCAGTGCGGGGAATCCTGTTGGAGGAAAAAGCCACAGAGAACGAACAGGCAGGCTGGCTCCTGTGAAGGGCCAAAGCACCAAGGCTTGTTGGAGAATAGCGGCTTCAGGAAGGTTTATGTTAGGCAGGCAGTGCTTGATACCAGAGACAGTGAAAGGCAGTGGAATGCTAGGAAAGGGTTGAGAACCAGGCCCAGAAGATAAGCTGATTATTTGGGACTCTGAACTACATTGGACATTTTGATAACCTGGAAGGGCTCAGAACTAGCTACTTCTCAGCCAGAACTCAGTGGCATGCAAAGATAGATGGTCTGCAGGGGGAAACAGAGACAACCCCCCTTGCAACATGGCATGGTGCAAGGAGGCGCTCCGCTGATGAATGTGAAATACTACCTACTCCGCCTTCTCAACAATAAAGTTGTGATGGCTTCCCATGGCACCAAGTTTGTTCATTCTTATTACCAGGTTGAAAGGAAAATGTAATCCATGTTTATTCAGTTTAATTCTGCCCACGTGCAGTTCCACTACCAGATTCCCATCCTGATCAGAAAGGCTCATCCTCTACTCAGCTGGTATTACTATTACGTCTTTGCGTTCATTCAGTTCCAGCATCTCCCATGTCTGAGCAGGGTAAATCCCTTGCATTCATTTTCACCTGTTTACGAAGCAACTCTTCTCGCTGACGTCTTTCCTCCTCTTCTCTTCTCCTCTCCTCCAACCTTCTAAGTGCTTCCTCCTGTTGTTGTCGTTCCTCTTCCTCCCGCTGTCGTCTTAGTGCAATTTCCTGCTCTCTCTGCCGCCTCAGGGCTTCTTCCTAAAGATGGGAACAAAAGTGATATACACCAATTCACTAAACAGACCACAAGAGTTGTCTCAGGGAAACCCTGGGCACCCAGCGTTTTTTTTTTTTGTTTTTTTTTTTTTTGGTGTGTTAGTGTTAACACTAAGCATATTATAAAATCCTAGAATCCCAACAATACAAAGTCATGGGTTAACAAATATTGTGGTAGGACATGCATCCCCGAGACAAGTGAGTTTTGATGAAAATGTTGGTTGTTTTTAGGTTGGAATGGTCTCCCAGTTGGTACTAAGAGGGAGAAGGAGGATGCCAGGCCATGGCATGCGGCCCGACACCCCTGTTGGTGCTGGGGGGATTGGCGGAGCTGGTAGGGGCTTCCTATTCAGCTCCATGTCCTTGCAGCTCCTAGGCGGCAGAGGGACCAGGGGATTCGGTGCTCCGGCCACAAGCTCTGACTGCCGCAGATCCCATTGCCCAGGAACCATAGCCAATGGGAGCTGCGGGGGCAGGGCTTGTGGGCAGCTGAGAGACCACACACTGGCCCCTCTGCCACCTAGGAGCTGCAGGGGAGCCATGCCAGTGGGACCCAGGGAGCTACCCACCCCAAGGTAAGCACTCCCCGCTGGCCCCAACACCCCGCCCCTAGCCCTGAGTGCCCTCCAACACATCCAAACTGCTGCTGCTGCTGGCCCAGGGGCTGCCTGGGTCCAGCAGCCCGTGCCAGCCCCCACTGCTGCAGAAGTCACGGTGGTCACGGAAAGTCTCGGAATCAGTGACAGTCTCACAGCCTTAATCATAACACATCAAAGAGACACACATCTTGCAGCATGCCCTGAAGGTCGCACTAATTTTGGGCTCTGATGAATCAAGGGAATGCTAAAACCATTGCCCTCATCAACAATCCTGTACTACATCATAAATGTACCGCATAAATGAAGTATAAACATACAAACTGTCATACAAGATCAAACCAATGGACCAGCTGACTGTCCGGGACAACAGTAACCACAGATGCTTACAGGAAACTACATAATGGACAACTATGGAATGACCTGCCAAAAGGGAAGTTTTTTTTATATTCCCCAGCAGTTAAATGCCCTGAATCATAAGGGTTTATATGCTTTCCGTTATCCTACCTAACATAACTGTGGTTATTCCAGGAGAACAGCTTTGGTTTCCAACTAGTATGAGAAAAAATGGTGACCCTTTGACCATTTTCTCTTTTTGCTTATTTAAATGCCGATATGCCATATTAGGGACGGTCCACGGGCACGTGTAGCATATTGTCTGGGCCAATTCTGAAACCAATGCCTACAGCTAAAATATATTCACTCATGAAGGAAGAAGGATGCAGCAGCTGCTTTTTCATCTGGCTGATAAAAGATGGCCCTAATCTTCAATTACAAGCACTTTCCCTGCCCCCAGCGATAACAAGAAGGGACTCGAAGCAATTTCTGACTTTCTGATGTGGCTCTTAGGTCTATAGGGAAGGGCTCAGAAACTGCATTTTGTTAGTTCGGGGAATGCGAGCAAAGTTTTAATCACAGAACATCTCCCTGCCCAGACTTATGGACAGGCACAATCTCCCAGTCAATGACTAGTGCTCAACACTCTACCTGAAAATGAACCAAAGACATAGGAGCCACTGGGTCCCTCTTGCAAGTCAACAGATCACTAATACCACTGTCCCACTTTCCCTTGTGGGAAGGAGAGTGCAAACGTAGCAAGAGTAGAGAGATTCCTTCCATTCCACAGTTATGAAAGGAGAGACATTGTTGCATCATGGGCAGCTGAAAAATTAAGGGGTGAACGTGAGGAGGGAAATGATCTATTTTTAAGAGTGCTAATAATAAATAGGTTTGATTTATAAACAAATGAAAGCAATAATCCAGATCACGAAAAATTGGGAGCCAAGTAATTTGAACTCCTAGGCGTGATCAACTGGACTCCACTGTTAAAAGAGAATCTTAAATTGGATGAATAAAACAGGAGTCAAGAGAGAATAATGCAATCTCCCAGATTTTCAGATATTTTTTCCTTGATGTTTCTTTCCCAGCTTTTACAGGGTCTTCATATGCAGAGTCACACAAACATACTTAAGAACAGGGTATCAATAGAGAGGCATTCACCACACACAGACCACTCTGACTATCCATTTCCAGTTTTAGAGGGTCTGAGGCAAGAGCCTTTTGGAACTCGGTAATTTATGGAGCTATATAGTTTTCCCCCATCAATTAACTTTATGGCCAAAGGTTCACATGACTCCTTTGGATTAGAAGAAAAATATGAAATATAAAAGTTTTTCTTTGGGAGAGAAATATGGTTTGACATTCGGATATTTAAAAACTATCCTTGTGTAACTGTCAAAGCCCTTTTATAGACTTCTCAGCAGCTAGATGCTGGTTTACTGATCCACCATTTGCATGTTGTAACAGGAAAAGAAATACCGGGAGCTTGACTCAGAGTTCCAATTCAGCAGATTCTTTTACTTTCTTTATGTTGTATTCCAAAAGACAGGCAAACATACCATAGGCACGTCTACACTATAAACTTAAGTTGTCTTAAGTTAAATTGACATACAGCCACCGCAGTAATTACTGCGGATTTTCATGTCCACACTACCCTCCTTCTGTTGGTGGAGAATGTCCTCACCAGGTGCTCTTGCACTGACTTAAAAGGGGCAGCATGGGGGGCCGAGAGCACAGTCTCACAGCTCCAGGTGGAGCTCCCTGCACAGAGAGCCCTGCTGCCACATATCCTCCTGGCTCCAAGTACAGATGGCAGCCTGGTTCTGAGTGGGGAGCTGGGGGGCCAGCTGTAGCTGTGAGCCAGGCACAGGATTCACAGCAAGGAGCCTACCAGACTTTCTTGTCAATTTCATGACTTCAGCATGGAGCCGTGAAATTGACAAGAATGACAGCCAACAATCAATGTAAGTAATGCAGTGTCTACACAGACAACACTGCATTGCACTAACTATACCGACACAAGACACAAGCCTTATGCCTCTTGTGGAAGTGGAGTTATGTGAGTGCAGTAGGGCACTTACATAGGCAGGAGCAAGGCTGTAGTGAAGACACTGACATAATTAGGTCGACATAAGGCATCTTATATTGATCTAACTCTGTAGTGGAGACCGGATCTATGGTTGCTCTGAAATGTAATCCTCCTGTTTCACATTCATAATCCACTTATCTACAAAAATTTCTGGAAAGCATTATCTGGTGTGCAATGTTCCACAAAGAGTCAATATTTAATTTAATGCCTCAAATATTTTATTTCTGAGTTTGAAAGTGTACCAATTCCTCATGTAAATGTATTAAAGATCATGGAATTGTATACACATGCTCTGGAAAAAATGGATATATATGATATGTTGGTGCCCTTTAAAACTTGCCAGTTACCATTGTCTGTTACTGGAATTTGCAGTACTCCCCTCAATGTATTTAAAATTGGTAATTATTGCAAATATAGCAAATAAGTGTTTATACTAGGGCTGTTGATTAGATTAAGTGCAGTTAACTCACGCGATTAACTCAAAAAAGAAATCATGATAAACAGTGCAATTAAAACTGATTAATAGCAATTAATATTTTTAAACAATAGAATACCAGTTGAAATGTATTAAATATTTTTGGATGTTTTGCTACGTTTTCAAATATATTGATTTCAATTACAATACAGAATACAAAGTGTACAGTGCTCACTTTATCTCATCTTTTATTACAAATATTTACACTGTAAAAATGATAAAAGAAACTATTTTTCAATTTACCTTATACAAGTACTGTGGTGCGATCTCTATTGTGAAAGTGTAACTTACACATTTACTTTTTTTTAAAAAATACACAACTGCACTCAAAAACAACGTAAAACTTTAGACCCTACAAGTCCACTCAGTCCTACTTCTTGTTCAGCCAATCGCTCAGACAAACAAGTTTGTTTACATTTCCAGGAGATAATGCTGCCCACTTCTGATTTACAATGTCACCTGAAAGTGAAAACAGGTGTTTGCACGGCACTTTTGTAGCCGGCATTGCAAAGTATTTAGGTGCCAGATATGCTACACCTTCGTATGCCTCTTCTTGCTTCAGCCACCATTCCAGAGAACATGCTTCCATATGGATAACGCTCATTAAAAAAAATGATGCGTTAATTACATCTTAGATTGCACTCCTTGGGGGAGAATTGTACGTCCCCTGCTCTGTTTTACCTGCATTTTGCCACATAGTTCATGTTATAGCAGTCTCGGATGATGACCCAGCACGTTTGTTTTAAGAACACTTTCGCTGCAGATTTGACAAAACACAAAGAAGGTACCAATGTGAGATTTCAAAAGACAGCTACAGCACTTGACCCAAGGTTTAAGAATCTGAAGTGTCTTCCAAAAATCTGAGAGGGACGAGGTGTGGAGCATGCTTTCAGAAGTCTTAAAAGAGCAACACTCTTGATGCAGAAACTACAGAACCAAAACCAACAAAAAAGAAAATCAACCTTCTGTAGTGGTATTTGACTCAGATGATGAAAATGAACATGCGTCGGTCTGCATAGCTTTGGATCATCATCAAGCAGAACTCATCATCAGCATGGACGCGTATCCTTTGGAATGGTGGTTGAAGCATGAAGGGACATATGAATCCTCAACACATCTGGCACATAAATATCTTGCGACGTTGGCTACAACAGTGTCATGAAAATGCCTGTTCTCACTTTCAGGTGACATTGTAAACATGAAGCGAGCAGCATTATCACCTGCAACTCTAAACAAACTTGTTTGTCTGAGCGATTGGTTGAACAACAAGTAGGATGAGCTGACTTGCGGGCTCTAAAATTTTACGTTTATTTTTGAATGCAGTTATTTTTTTGTACATAATTCTACATTTGTAAATTCAATGTTCATGATAAAGAGATTGCACTACAGTATTGTATTAGGTGAATTGAAAAATACTATTTCTTTTGTTTTTTGCAGTGCAAATATTTGTAATAAAAATAAATATAAAGTAAGCACTGTACACTTTGTATTCTGCGTTGTAATTGAAATCAATTTGAAAATGTAGAAAACATCCAAAAATATTTAAATAAACGGTATCCTATTATTGTTTAACATTGCAATTAATTTTTTTTAATTGCTTGACAGCCCTAGTTTTTACTGGTTAAGATTTTAAGGGCTATTAATTCTTTTTCAATTTTCTGTACTCCCAATCTACGTTTGACCTTTGCCTTAGTTTCTGGTCTTTAAATACAAGTTTCTTCTATGCCAAGTTTACTTATTTTGTTACCCATAACAGCTATTCCTAGAAGACCCATCATGATATGAAGCACTAAATACAGGAAGAGTTAGATTCACAGTCAGTCTTGTCCATAGAATCGATTCTGTGTATTTCTCTATGTATTATCACTCTGTAAAGGATGCAATTTTTCAATCTGATCATTATCTCAGTGAACTGTGTTTCTCTCTGAAATGAGCAAACTGATTTTTTATCCTTACACAACGTTTTTGATTATCAAAATAGGATCCTAACCACAAGGAGACGTTTAATACAATGCAGAAAAGGTAAACTGGAAAGGAAGAAATCAGAGGGGAAAAATCGTAAATTATTCCCCTCAACGCACACGAGGCAAGTCATACAGCAACTTGAGGACAAATAATCACTGGTAGCTAACCTATGGGAGCTCTAAATTCCAACATAAACAGCGACAGAGTCAACATTTACCTTGTCTGGTTGCTGAGCTCTCTTACTGAGAAAAAGTTTACAAGCTAGTCATCTCTACTCCATGCTCAGCAAACACATATGAAGATTTCCCTGCCATGTTCAACAGTATTTGGAACCTCAAATCCTTAGCACGGATGTCAGAAATCACCTATGACACATATTGCAGGCTTTACTATTTTGTGTTGGAATCCAGCTCCTTTATACAATGGTTCCGATACCATCTACCCCAGCTGCTGTTTGACTCACATGCCTCAATACAGGCTGTAACAGCAGTAAAATTGACAGGACTATACACCTGAAAGTTAAAGGTGACAGAGTGACAACTGGTCTCAGTTTTCTTCATAATCTTCTAAAACATGCCGTCTTTGGAAACATGAAACAAGTGAGATTTCTTTTGATCCTTCCTCACATTTAATGCCTTTGAATGAAATGATCAGAAACACTACTGGTATACATAGTATATAAAGATACCTCTCTCTACATAGCTATACTGACAGATCTCAAATGTTTTTTCCAACTTTATCAATCTTTCCTATTCCCCTCATGTATGTTTTCCTATCTACTCTTTCTATCTTTGCCTCTATATCGCCTTTTCTCTTCTCTAATACTTTCAACAGAATTACTCTCAGATAAATTTCAAATTGAGATAGCAGATTTTAAGCACATTTTTCTCCCTTTTCAGCAGGGTTTTGTTCATTTGTTTTGTTTTTTGTGTTTTGAGAGAGAACCACCTTTCACAAGTGTTTTAACAATGACCCTGGAAAAAAGTTTGAGTTCTCTCTACTTCTAATATCCCAACTTATCTGAAAGCATTTTTCCACTTGAAAAAAGGAAACGTTTGGTCTTAAAAAATTACTTGCCAAAGAAACCTCTTAGCAGGTAAAAATAAAATATAAAGAAGAAATCTGTTTCTCTTATATCCTTTGTTCTTTCTAACCACTTCCTTAAAAGGCACAGAATTTCAAATAAATTAAAGCAGCATGATGAGAGAAAATGTTTATTTTTCTACATCACCAATAAAAACACAGTTTAGTGTAGCAGCAATTCTCTAACAATGCAGCCAGTTCAAGTAACAGTGACTGACCAAATTGTTTTCTGACAGACCACCTCCACACTGGAAATATGATGCAGAGAACCAGAAAGAAAAAAAAAAATCACACAAAAAAACCTTATTTTGTTAAACTGGTACATGGCTGATGTGGCCTTCGACATTTTTAGTCATAGATGGGGTGTGATGAGGAGCTGAGAAGCATGACAATTTTATTTCAATCAAACTCTCTCTCTAGTGGCCCTCAGCCACACTAGACTCTTGGCTTTAAGGGTTGAACTTCTTTTTATAAGGAAAGCTAACCACATTTTCCTTATTTCACTTCAAAACTCTAAATCCAGAGATGGTTTATCAACTTTGACCTCTTCTATATCTTAATTTTTTAAAATGTTTTTCTAGTAATATGGTGCCCCAAAATGTTCATAATATTCCAGGGTTTGTTCACACCAACTATTATGTGAAGTGCCATGATTATTCCTTCTAATTTGTGCTGTCCCTATACTGAGGAAGTACCAATAGTCATTTTCCATTCTATATGGATCTTGTCACTATCCTTTTTGTCCCACCCCAATTTCATGAATCTCGCCAGTGTACATACCTTGCTGCGCAAGTTTCCTTTCAAATATTTAAAATGAGACTAAGAGCACCAGAGAAAATACTTATGTAGGGTTTTCAGTTTTAGATTAACCTAGAATCCATTGAAGCAGGAAAGTGATCAGTTTTTGTAAAATGTTCACTAAAAATACCTGAAATTTTTAATGCTTGCAATGCTGAAAACAGCTTGAAGATGGCACTGACAAGGTCTACAGATCTCCCAATCTGCCTGGGATCTCATCCCCTGGAGACAGGACTTTAAAAGGGGACAATTTTAGATATAGTTCAGGGAAACTATGATCCCGGTCATTAATCTATGATCCAGCTTACTGTTGTACAATGTAGTGAAAAAACAGACTGGATTACCATGGAATTCCCTCTTACATAAACTGCAACTATTTACTAGTATCTTTTAATCTCATAAAATCAATTTATAATAAAAATGAATTTAGAGTTCACTATCAATAATATACTTACTAACCTTATATACTAGTCTTTTATGCAGTATTGTATCAAAAGCCTTCCTGAAGTCCATGCAGAATAAGTCTACAGCTTCACCCTTCTCAGCTCTGTCACCTCCTCAAAAGAATTTAATTAATTTGTTAAGCGTTATCTCCTCTATAAATCTGTGCTAATTAACTTTGATTAGTCTGTCATTAGTTACCAGAATTTCTTCCAGTATAGAAATCAGATTTCAAGATTAGCCTGGTTATTCTGTTGATTTTTTAAAAAGTATGAACGTAACATTTTTCTTTCCAGTGAAAAGATTAAAAACGTAATTCTGCCTGACTTTCAGAATTATGGAGCCATGGTAACAGCTTCATAATCAACATAAGACACTTTCCATTATAAGACCAATTTTGATACCTCTCCCGGTCCACCTTCAAATAAAAAAAAAAAATTTCTGTGAAATTCCATATTGGTAATATCCTGCCAAAAGTGACAGTTTCTGTGCAAAGCCAAAGTGGATATGACTGGCCATTTCAGAGATAATGCCAGAAAGTGACTGGCATTTCGTTTCCAAAAGTTTACCATTCCTGCCATTGTATATGTCGGAAATAATCTGGCCTAGGAGGTCTACAGTTAGAACTAGAGTGCATGAGATATACTGAATTACACAGAATGGACAACTGAAAAGTTATTTATTACAAAAAATTAGTATGAAAATTCTGTACTGCTTGAGTGCTACAGTCTACCCTGGCATTTTCCAGCCACAGGAATTCAGTCCCCAACTATGCTACCAATTACTCGCCATTACAAACTGAAGTGATTCCATCTACATAAACATCACATGCATTAACAATGGTAAAATACAAAAAAAAACTTCATAAAAATTGAGTTATAGTTCACAATAATACAGTTTTATTTGAATGTCAAATAACAAAAACCAAGTATTTGGAAGGGAGAAAATTTTTAATCAAGGTTTCACAACCAACCTGAACATCACCCCAGCCTTTAAACCAGAAATCCTCCTACAACTACTCATCCTTGAAGACATAACATTCTAACATGAGCCAAAAAGCCCTTATGTTATACCACCTACCTACTGTATATGGTCCAGAGACTTGCACACAGAAAATCTTCCAGTGCACCATACACCTTTTATGGGATAGTTATACCAACGTTTTCCTTCTTATCTGAACAGACCAGAAACGTAACCCTTCTACATACCAATCTTCTACTATGATTATTCATTTCTCATATACAATAAAAAAACAAAACCAAACCCAAAAAACCCACCATCCCATTTTGAGCTAAAGAGATTAAGCATCCATATTCACCCTTCCTGTACAGACTAGCAACACTAATATACTGCCTGTATTTGGCTGGGAAGATGACTGACTGACTAACCACCACTTCAAAACATGTATTTGGTAGGAATTTAAGATGCATCAGCAGAATCATCTTAACTTATTCTAAATTCATCATGAGTATGTTGTTACGACCTGATGTTCACTGCTTAAGCAATCTGCCACCAGAAAAGCTGCCAGTTGTGTATGACATTTAAGCTCACAGATATTGGGTAGCTCACAATCACTTTTAATAGCTGAGTAAGCATGACATGAATTACTACTTGCATTGGAGTATACTGTATTGCTCAGAGGCATCTAAGTAAGCATTAGGGAACTTTGTGCTATTCACTGAGCACACATGCAGAGGAGGACAAGGTCTTTACCACAAAGAGTTTACAGTCAAAGATGAGATTCAATGAGAGGAAAAGAAACAGAAATAAGAGCATAAGTTTACACAGGCTATGTGCATAATTAGATTTTAAATCTTTAAAAATAAATTTCAGCAAAGTTTAAATCTCCTATAATGTGGGGGATCTTTTTAAAGATACCAAGCCCTTCACTCTAATCCAGGACTTGAGAGTTTGAGGTTTACCTTGAACATATCCATGAAAAAGCTACTCTTTTCAGAAGAGCTGAAAGTACAGTTCTAAAATGGAAAAAACACCAAGATCATGGATTCCTCTTACCAGAGTGATGGACCATTAAAAAAAAAGTCTACTCTGACAATAAAGAGTATTGAAGCCTATTTGGAGAGGTTTGTGTGAAGAACATAAGAAAAAGCCTTCAGTATTAAGCTGAGGTTCATTTTTAGAAATGGATGTTAATTTGTGGTTTTAGTCTTGAGATTGATTTATGGCTACAGGTAATATGCAAGTGAATAGGTAAGTTCTCTATTTTTCAGTCTGATTTAGACTACTTGTCCTCTCAAAATGAAGGGGACAAGCCCTTCCTTATTTAAAAAAGTTTAAACGTAAGCGTCCACTTTGTAGGAATCTGCATCCATTTTGTAGGAATCTACACATCTTCTGCACTAAGCTCCAACAGGTTGATGGAAAGGCAGATCCTAGAATGAGACTCTCCCCCTTGACATGACAGGTTTCCAATGTGAGCTCCCCAGATAAAGCTCACATCTATTGTAATTCTGTTCAACAGGTGGTCTGTGAGGGGCTTCTGCCAGCAGATATTTCCCAAGAATTTAAGAATATGCTTGTAAAGGATCAGAGATCTGCTCTCCTCCTGGTTGTCCCACTGGGGCAAAAGGTTGGTTTGCAGGTATCAAGGGAAATACCAAGCCAAAGAGAATTTTGATATTAGACATTTCCCTTCTAGCAAGGCTCATTTTTCTATTGGCAGTTATGGTCCTGCTTCTTCAACTGCACAAAGGAGTTAAACCTAGTTTTGGAATGGTCAACCTAGACAAGAGAAAATGAAGTGTAACTGGACTACTAGATACCTAGAGGTGGTTAGAGTCACATCCTCTTTAATTTAGATCCCAAAAAGGAGGGAACAAAGTATTCCATTCACAGAGGAAAATGAAATAGTCACAAGGAGGCTCCTTGGCTGTAGATCGAAATGAAACAAAATGCAAGGCTGCTTCTTTCAGCCAATGATCCAGATGGACCAAAGCAAAGCAAAAAAGACAATTCTCACCATGGCAACAATGTCAGTTATTTCTCCAGTTATTCCTATCCACTAGCCAGGGGATGATTAATGAATCTCCCAGGACAAGAGGAAACTAGAGAGGAGCTCTTCTTTCTTCCTAAGAACTTTTCTCACTCCCTGCTTCTGGAAGTCTGCTTTTTTATGCCGCCCTCCACCGCAGTTCAGGAGTCACAGCTGTCAAATCTACCTCCCAGCAGTTTGAATATTCAACAGCTGCCACTTCTTCTCTTCAAGTCTGGCCAGCAGGACTGTGAAACATCTGATGGGCAAGAATCCTTATTTTCACATACTTGCCCTTTGACACAAGGATCACACCAGTTTGGTATGCAGTAGGAATTAATGGGCTTTTCTGAAAATGCTTTATAAAATCGCTCCATGGAAGATGCGAGGAGATTTCTTGATTTAAAAAAGGAAGCTTTCCATAGGGCAGTGATCGGCAACCTTTGGCACGCGGCCCGCTGGGATAAGGCCCCTGGCAGGCCAGGCAGGTTTGTTTACCTGCTGCATCCACAGGTTCAGCTGATTGCAGCTCCCACTGGCTGTGGTTAGCCGCTCCAGGCCAATGAGGGCTGCGGGAAGCGGTGGCCAGCACATCCCTCAGCCCACGCTGCTTCCCGCAGCCCCCGTTGGCCTGGAGTGGCTAACCACAGCCAGTGGGAGCTGCGATTGGCCGAACCTGTGGACGCAGCAAGTAAACAAATCTGCCCGGCCGTGGGCCAAAGGTTACCAATCCCTGCCATAGAGTATCAAGACTCACTGATCAATTTTTCAACCCTGTCTGCTTTTGAAGTATAAAATATCTCAAACAGCTACCCCAGATGCACTGGGAAAGTGATTAAGGGGTCACTGACTTAGATCTCAGAACTTGTGAGATGTTGCTAAGAATGACTGAATTCTTGAAGGATTTGTGAGGAATGAATTTTATTAGATAAGGTAAGGGCAGAGGGTTGAAGATTAAATCCAGGTAGTCTTTCTGAATACATTTCTAAAACAGGTCTGTTAGTTCTGGCCCCTACCTGACTGAAATGGCAAATATTTGCCATTAAGCAATAAGGCTTTAGACAGAACCTATACTGTTTCCACAATCAACAACAAACAACAAAATCTTTCTTTACCCGTCCTGATGCAAAAGTAGTCTTAACCACGGACAACCACACCCCACTGTTCCCATAAGAATTGCTAATTACAGAATCACCATGACCAGTTAGATACAACATCTTCTCTTCAAGATATCTAATGTGTCTATGGATACAAATATGCTATTCTCAATCTTAATTTACAAAACAAAAGTTAGGGCTTGTCTATGCAGTGCGATAATGTGCTCTGTGGGGTGTGAATGCTAAAGAGCATTAACATGCTGTACATTAATTGGCCCACATAGACCCTGTTGATGCATTTGAACATAGTGCTGTTTGAAAGAGTACTACATTAAAGCACACTAGCGAACCTTTAGTGCACACTAGCAGGGTTTAGATGGACCAATTAATGTGCAATACGTTAGGACAATTTAGAAATCACACCCATATAGAGCACATTACCCCAGTGTGTAGACAAGCACTCAGTGCGGTTTTGAAGGATCAGTTAGTAGTGAAGACATGTAAAAACCCAATGATCTGTAGTCCAAGTTTACTATACTCCACAAATACAATGGACTTTCCAAATATTTGATGTCTGCAGGCATATGCTATGGACTTCTTTCAGCCCTTAGGAAAAACACAGTTACCTTTTCCGTAACTGGTGTTCTTCGAGATGTGTTGCTCACGTCTATTCCACAATAGGTATGCGTGCTTGCCATGTGCACTGGTGCTGGAAGTTTTTCTCCTAGCAGTACCCGTAGGAGGAGCACCCCAGCAACCCCTGGAGTGGCACCTCCATGGCGCCGTATAAGAGGAGCTGCGTGCTCCCCCCAGCCTCAGTTCCTTCTTGCCAGACAACTCCGACAGAGGGGAAGGAGGGCAGGATGTGGAATAGACATGAGCAACACATCTCGAAGAACACCAGTTACAGAAAAGGTAACTGTTTTCTTCTTTGAGTGATTGCTCATGTGTATTCTACAACAGGTGATTCCAAGCTATATCTGTTGGAGGTGGGAGGAGTTCACAGATCCCCGGGACGGCGTATGATCCGGCCAAACCTGGCGTCATCCCTGGTTTGGCACACAATTGCATAGTGCGAGGTAAACATGTGAACCGAAGACCAATGGCGACCCTACAAATATCCTGGATAGGGACGTGGGCCACAAAGGCAGCCAACGAGGCCTGGGCTCGAGTCAAGTATGCCTTCACAATTGGTGGTGGGGGAATACCCACCAGATCATAACAGGTGTGAATGCAAGAGAGGATCCAGTGGGAGAGGCGCTGGGTGGAAATCTATCAACCCCGCATGCGTTCAGCTGAGAGAACAAAGAGTTGAGAGGACTTCCTGAATGGCTTAATCCGTTCTAGGTCGAAGGCCAGGACCCTACGCACGAGCGTGTGGAGAAGGCACTCCTCACTGGATGCGTGCAGCTTGGGGCAGAGGATAGGGAGGAAAACGTCTTGGCCCAAGTGATAGATGGAGACCACCTTAGGGAGGAACGCGGGGTGTAGGCGAAGCTGAACCTTATCCTTATGAAAAACCATGTATGAGAGTTCAGAGGCCAGAGTCCTGAGTTCCGAGACCCTCCTGGACAATGTGATAGCAACCAGGAAGGCCACCTTCCACGAGAGGCGAGACCAGGAGCACATGGTCAGAGGTTTGAACGGGGGCCCCGTGAGACGGGATAACACCAAGTTCAGGTCCCATGGTGGGACAGGGGGCCTAGCATATGGAAAAAGACGGTCCAATCCCTTAAGGAATCGTCCAGTCATAGCATGGGAGAACACCGTGTATCCCTGCACCGGCAGATGGAAGGCCGATAGGGCCACCAGGTGCACCTTGACAAACGAGAGCACCAGGCCCTGGACTTGAAGGTGAAGGAGGTAGTCCAGGATAAGCTGGATCGGGGGGGGGGGGGGAAGCGGGGAGGGAGAGAGAGGGGGCACTGGGGAAACACCCTGCTCGGCGGCCTATCTGAAGAACCGGGACCACTTTGCCAAGTAGGCGTGGTGTGTGGAGGGCCGCCTACTTTCCAGGAGGACACACTAGACCCCCTCCTAACACGTCCACTCCTCCCCGCCTAGTCACTGAGCACCCACACCATGAGGTGGAGAGCCATGAGGTTGGGATAGAGGAGGCGGCCCCAGTCCTGGGAGAGCAGGTCTGCAGCGGAGCCATTGCCAGGCCCATGAGGGTGCCGTACCAATGCTGCCAGGGCCATGCCGGGGCAATCAGAAGGACCCGTGCCTTATCCATTTTTACTTTTTCTGGGACTCTGCTGACGAGAGGGAACGGGGGGGAAGGCATAGAGAAACTGGTCTGACCAGGACAGGAGGAAGGCATCGGAGATAGCGCCCCTTCCCAGACCACCCACCGGAGCAGAACTGGGGGCAGCACCCGTTCTGTCTTGTCGCGAACAGGTCCTCTTAGGGAGTTCCCCACACTCGGAAGAGCTGGTGAACCACTTCCGGGTGGAGAGACCACTCGTGCTGGGAGAAGTCTCTGCTCAAGCGATCTACCCACATGTTACGGGCATCCAGCACGTGGAAGGCCCTCAAGGAGATGTTGTGGGCTATGCGGAAGTCTCACATCTGAGGGCTTCGCGGTAGATGGCGGAGGATCAGGTCCCGCCTTGCCTGTTGATATAGAACATGGAGGCTATACTGTCTGTGAGGACCCTGACCACCTTGCCCTGTAAGTGCGAGTGGAAGGCCATGAATACCAGGATGCACCGCCCTGAGTTCCTTGACATTTATGTGTAGGGATAGCTCTGGGGCAGACCAAAGCTCTTGGGTGTGAATAGTCCCCACGTTAGCCCCCCAACCCAGGTCCGACGCATCGGACACCAGCTCCAATGACGGGACCCAGAAAGGGACCCCTTGGAGCATGTTGTTCAGGATGGACCACCACCGAAGGGAAGGCGATCACCGGGTCAGGCACAGTGAGAACCTTGTCCATCCTGTCCCTGACCTGGGAGAACTCCGAGGCCAGCCAAAGCTGGAGGGGACCTCATTCAGAGCCTGGCGTGGCGACTACATACATGTACGCCGACATGTGACCCAGGAGCTGGAGGCATGGTCTGGCCGTTGTCACAGGGAACTTCATGACCGTGTCACTGAGCCCCTTTAGGGTCTCGAATCTGTCCAGTGGGAGGGAGCCGTGGCCAACGAGGCGTCCAGGAGCGCCCCGATAAACGCTATGCGCTGGACCGAGACCAACATGGACTTGGTGTTGTTTATTAACAGGCCCAAGGTAGCACACGTGGACAGTAGAAGCATCACATGATCCTGCACCTGCGACCAGAAGCTGCCCTTGACCAGCCAATCGTCCAGGTAGGGAAAGATCTGGACCGCCCCCCCGCCCCAGTGCCTGAGGTAGGCCGCTACCACCGACATACATCTTGTGAACACCTCTGGGGTAGTGGATAGGCCAAACGGGAGGACCGTAAATTGGTAATGATTCTGTCCCACCAGGAAACAGAGGAAGTGTCTGAGCCCCTCGAATATGTGGAGGTGGAAATATGCGTCCTGCAGATCCAGGATGGCATACCAATCCCCTTGATCCAGGGAGGGGATGATGAAGACTAGGGAGACCATGCAGAACTTGAGTTTGACCATAAACTGGTTTAGATCACGTAGGTCCAGGATGGGCCCAAGTCCCCCTTTGGCCTTTGGGATAAGGAACGAGCGGGAGTAGAGCCCCTTCCTCTGAACTCCTCGGGCACCATTTCCACCACTCGCAGGGCTTTGTGCAAAGGATCCCCCAGAAGGAATGGGGGTGGAAGATGGTTGGGTGGAGGCAAAACAAATTGCAGCATGTAGCCCTGGGAGATCGTGTTGAGGATCCAACAGTCCGAGGTTCGTCGCAACCACTCTGGGAGGAAAGCACACAACCGATTACAGAAGGGAAGCTTTATTGAGGGGGGATCCCCTTTGGGAACTGTCAGGGTGCCCCCCAGCGTCCCATCAATATGGCCTTTTCCCCACCTGCTTGCCCTTGGAGGACCCAGGTTGCGGGGCAAGCCGAGACTGCCGCTGAGGGCGCTTCTTATAGTCTCTCGACTTTTTATGGGCAGCCTCGTACTTAGGCTGGGCAGCCAGAGCGGGGCCTGCTGCGGCTTGAACTTAGTTTTGGCCGGAGCCGGAACATAAAAGCCCAGGGTCTGCAGGAGTCCTTCATGCCATGCAGCTTTGTATCCATTTGTTCCACAAATGGAAACTTGCTGTCAAACGGAAGATCCTGCATGACTGACTGTGCCTCACTGGACAGCCCGGACAGCAGGAGCCATGACGCCCTTCTCATGGACACCTCCGAGGCCATGGATCAAGCTGCCGTGTCCGCTGCACCTGACGCCGCCTGCAGGGATGCCCCTGGCAGCAGCTGCACCCTCCTCCACCAGCGCCTTGAACTTTTTTTTTAATCGCACTCCTGGAGGGAGTCCTCAAATTTGGGAAGTGAACCCCACAAGTTGAATTTGTACTGCCCAGGAGAGCCTGTTAGTTTGCCACCTGCAACTGGAAACTCGAGGATGAATAAACCTTTCTGCCAAAAGAGTCCAGCCTCCTTGAGTCTTTATTTTTCGGACTGGGGGCTGGTTGGCCCTGCCGCTCCCTGTGGTTGACCGACTCGACCACCAGGGAGTTTGGCGCGGGGTGGGTGTAGAGGTACTCATGCCCCTTGGCAGGTAGAAAGTACTTGCATTTCGCCTTCTTCGAAATGGGAGCCAGGGAAGCTGGTGTTTGCTACAGGGCATTTGAAATCTTCCCCTCCCCTCATGGAGAGGTAAAGCCACCCTGCCTGGTGCTGAAGATGACAGTACATTGAATAGGGAGTCCAAGGGTTCCTCCAGCTCCTCTGCCTGGAAGGCTTGATGCTGCCCGTTTTAAAAGTTCTTGATGGGCCCTAAAGTCCCCCCGTGGGATGGAGGGGGGCAGGGCCACTATCGCCTCATCCGGGGAAGGTGAGGAAGCCGGTACGGTGCTCTGGGTATCTGCTGGCACTGGAGGGACCAGCACTAGGTCGGTCTCCAGGCACGGTGCTGAGGACATACGTCCCACTGACCCTCTCCTCAGGGGCCTGAGAGAGAGGCTGATGGTGCCTCTGAGGCTCCGGCTACCAAGCGGACCCCCACCGGGGGCTGCGTTGGAGGCCACGATGCCCACTGGTACCACTGTGCTAGCCACTGGGCCCGGTGCCACTGCACGTGCTGTGGCCCCGATGGCCCTGGCTGTTCAGCCTGGCCCATGGAAGGGTGACTACGAGTGAAGACTGGGCTGACGAACAACCTGCCACTGTCACAGGACTGGGAGGAAGGGCGATGCTGGGAGCGACGTCACCCACAGGACCGTGATCTTGATGCGGAGGACCAATACCGCCTGTAGCTGCTGCTCTGAGATCTGCTCCAACAGGCGGACCCGCGATGGCGCGGTGTCAGCGATCTATGCCCCGGGCTGCGGAGACTGTCCCTTGGCGGAGACTTGGAGCGGGATTCCAAGCAGGAATGGCAATGACATCCACGCCGCGACTGGCTGCAGTAACCCCTGCGAGACGAGGGCCCCTGACAACGTCTGCCTCAGTCCCATCGGTAATCACTCCATGGCATGGAGTGATGCTGGGAGTCCCAGTCGGATGGTACCCAACCAGACAGTCTGGTGCGAGTAGAGGATGAGCCACGTGGACGGCCCCCCAAATGGTTGCTGGATGGAGAACGGCATCAGGAACGTTCCCGCGACTGAGACCAGTGCCATGCGGGGGTGACTGTGGAGAACCCAGCGGTGGCTTGCCTCTGGAGCGGTGGGCCGACACCAGCGGCGTTCCTGGTAGCAGCATGGTCATGATATCTCTGGACGCCTGCAAGGCTTCCGGCATGGAAGGCATCTGGACATCCAGGAAGGCCCCGGTCCAATGCAGCCGGGCTACTCCGCTCAACGCAAGTCGGAGGCCTAGAGGCCGGAAGGGACTGAGGACTGCCCAACATGGCTCTAGTCTCTGCCCCTTGTTTACCTCGGTGCCGCTGCAAAGAAGGCACTTTCTTAGCCTTCTTATGCCCCATAGATGGGGAGCGGTGCCAACCAGTTGAAGGGACTAGGAGATCGCTGTGCACTGATGCTGTGGTGCCAACTCGGAGCAGCATGCTGGAGCCGGGGTCAGCGTTGACTCCATGAGAATGGCCCGGAGCCTAATGTCTCTTTCTCTCTTAGTCTGAGGTTTAAACGACTTGCAAGTCTTGCAACAATCACCGATATGAGTCTCACCCAAACAGCGTCAACAGTCTGCGTGTGGATCACTCCTTGGCATAGATCGCCTACAAGTGTTATACGCCTTAAAACCTGGGGCGCGGAGCATGCTCCAGCCCGGGTACTCTAACTAAATGAACTGTAACAAAACTAACTAACTACAGGTACTAGCACTGAATGAACGAAAAGTTCTGGGGACAAGCTACAGCAAAGCTGGAGCAGAGCAGTTCCAATGCACCTTCACCGGTGGCAAGAAGAAACTGAGGATGGGGGGAGCACGCAGCTCCTCTTGTACCGCGCCATGGAGGCACCACTCCAGGGGTCGCTGGGGTGCTCCCCTTATGGGTACTGCTAGGGGAAAAACTTCCAGCACCGGTGCACATGGCAAGCATGCACACCTATTGTGGAATACACATGAGCAATCACTCGAAGAAGAAATGAAAATTCATGAAATGAAATTCATCTAAATTAGGAAAAAAGCCTAAAAAGAGCATACATGACAAAGTAGAAATAAGGAAAGGTGGAAGATGGAAGATTAGTAGTCATTCAGGGGAAGCGTAAAGCTTGTTTGAGTAACCTTCACATTGTATTTCCATACCTTACAATGCCTTTTTGGAATGTAAAAACTATATTTGGGATTTCTAGGCTTTCCAAAGTTTTGTTTTTGTTTATATGAACTGCAAAAATTGAGACACTTTCCAAAAATTTAATCTTCTCAGCTCCAGTTCAATGCAGATTTTTGCTTGGGTAATAATACTAATTAAAATTAAAGCACTGTAAAACATGTTGACTAATCACTGCAGCCTCCAGGTGAAGTAGGAAAAACGTCCTGATTTATAGAGGAGAAAACAAAATGCACAGAGAAGTTAACTGACTTACCCAACATCACACAGATCAGAACAACAAACAGAACCCATGTCTCCAAACCCCAGTACTATACCTAATCCAATAGAATCCAATGTGCCCCAGTGTTATTTTTCCAAAGGAAACTTTTCACCCTCACAATTACAAGGGATTGGCCAATAATCTTTATCACCAAGGCCTGTGTACTCTGTGGCAGCGTTGGGTAAATTTAAAATGTGACATTTTATTCATTTTCTTATTTAATTCATTAACAAAACTAGTAAAGTACAGCTGGACTCTGATTTTGTGAAAATAAATTCACTAGCTCATGTAAAGTCATTTGTAAACTAACAGGGATGTCAATATTCTGTGAAGAAAAGTGAATACGACAGCAGTGGTAAACCGTACACATTTCTAATCCCCAGCATGGGAATTCAACTATGACAAGGTGAGTATCGATGTAACATAAAATTATAATTAGGGGTGTCTTTTTTTTATGTTTATTAAAAAAATCAACCCCCTAAACGAAATTAGCATTTTTTTGAGTTTTATGTAGATGTCCAAAAATCAGGTTGATTGGGGTTTCCTCCTTGTATATACTGTAATGAGGAAGGTATATTATATACTTTCCTCATTACAGTAGTATATACTGTACTGTAATCAATTAAAATCTAAATTCAGACACCCTAATTATGAGCCATTTTGGAGAATCACTACATAATCCTACACAGAATAAACCTACCTAACTCGTGAACAAAAGCAGAACCCAATTTGAACTGGAACAGTCAGAGACACAAAAACCCAGTTCTGAAATCTCTGGCAAGTTTCTCATGCTAAGACGGAGTACTGAAAAGGAAATATATTTCAGCAACATACCCATGGTAAAAATACTTCTTATACGGTCTTCACACACCCTTTCTAGAGATAGATCAGACTGCACAAGATTTTGGAGGTGGGTTTTCCTACAGAACTGCAGTAATACTGACACGGATTTAGTTTTAAACTGTGTTGAAAAAAATCCACCTGCTTTCTTCGCGCCAGCTCCTCCTCTTCTCGTCGTTTCCTCTCTTCCTCCTGTTGCCTCCTAAGAAGCTCCTCTTGTTGTCTTCGAAGTTCCTCCTGTCTTTTTCTCTCCTCCTCTTCTCGTTTGGCCCTTATTTCCACTTCTCTCCTCTCCTGCTCTAGCTACAATTATATAAAACTACAATTAGATACAAGACTAGAATAGGTAAAGCACTCCTACACCATTCTTTAAAGTGATTCCTTCTGAGACTACAGTATCTTAAAAGATGATGCATCAACACCATTTTTTGTTGATGACACCACCTGGGAATCACCTGGCTAGATCTGAGTTCCTATAACATGCTTTACAGCGAGTTCTTGGGGGTCTACCACAACTTTTTGTTCTCCAAATCTGTTCTCCTATGCCACTCCTTAAAACTATTCCTGAATTAAGAGGCTATGAAGAGTTGCTATGAACTTATCCCCAAATGGTACTTCCTACACCATTTTGTACCATGACTCAAAAAGGTTCTAGAATATCTGTGAATGGCCCCAACAATTAGCACTCACTATTCCGTAAACTGATTTATGCAAGAAGAGGTTGGGATTAAGAGTAGCAGTGAGGTCTGACAGTTACTGCTCCTACCCACTTCTGACTGCAAAGGGGGGAATTTAATTTGAATGTTTAGGTTTGACCCAACAATCAAAATAATCCCATTTTAAGACCCTAGAGAGATGTCTGGGAAATTTTTATTTACACGTATAAAAATATAACTATTAGTTTAGAACATCAACAGGGTCCTTCTACAGTGTAACTCATTTTTTCCAAGATGCATGATAGTCTCTAACCTTCGCAACTTTGGCCTTCTCAAGCTGCTGAAGTTGTTCTAGAGCAGGTCCCTGAGCTGCAGTATCAATGGGGAGATCCCAGACACTGCTTCCTTCCCAGACTGGAAAGCAAAGAAAAGAGACAACAGGATAATTAATATTCACAAGCAACAGTAAGCAGACTAGCAGAAGCCAACTACAGAGGGAAGTCTTGTGTATTCTGGTTATTACTACATTACAAATACTGAAAACATAATGGTGTGCTGCACTCTTATAATTATGTTCAGTAAGAGGCCACACTTCCTTACTACCCCAGGGAGCAAGGCTTCATCACTCCAACACTTTTCTGGGAGGCACAGAAGCACCAAGGTGATGGGTGTAGGCTTTACCACCAAATCCTGGACAAAATGAAGTTTGCTACATTTTTACATCTCTTTGCACAGCTTTATCTCCTTGCCCTCCTTAGCCATTCAAAATGGAATTTATACTCTAGTATGAGGTGAGTTGAAGACCTGCTTTTTAATTTCTAATGGAAGCTGCCATACCCAAACACTGATCTATCTCACTTCCTGCAAGTGTCAAAAAGAGATGCAATAGTTTAAAAGTAAGGTTCTGATTCTGGACTTAGGGACTTTCCTAGAAGAAGTCTCTTACCTGTGGGCTGTGAGGCTGTTGACTGAAGCTCCCAAATTGAGCTAGCATCTGGAACTGACACAGACCTAGTTACAGACGGCATCAGGTTCTGTTCAGATATTCTGTAATACAAACAAGAAGATTCAACATGCCACTTCTAAAGGCAAGTCTAGTCTGAACACACAATGGAAATTTTTAGTTCTGTAACATGTCATTGCATTTTCCTTCATTCCTCTCCCTACAAGCCTTTATTTAAGAAAAAAACCTGATGCTGACGGTACTACGCAGAAAGTTCTCTCTTGTATGAAGACTGTTCCGTCAAATGCTGGGTTAGTCTCCCAGTATGATACTACAAGCAGTAGTTCACAGGCTACCTTTTTCAATGGCATCTGAAATTACAGAATTGACCTGCCTCTGCTAGTTAAATATCAGCACACTGTGTGTCCTCATAACAGTCTTTTACCAATGCTGATCAGGACTTTGGTGACAATTTTCCCCACAACAGTGCCAAGCCAGGACTTCAACTGGAAGAATCTTCTCATTTTCATAAGTTCTCTCCCAAACAGAAGCCATGGACAAAAAGGTATTCAATATCCAGTTTTTTGTTTCGTTTTTTTTAAATAGTTCACACCTACACTACCTAGAAAAAAGTTGAACGCACAACCCTAGATATGACCAAGTAATCCTGAAACAGACACATGTAGACAAAAGGAGAACATCACACTAACAACCACAGCCTAACATGGACAGTAATCAGTCAAGGTCTGAAAACTCACCTCATCTTCAGGGCCTGGAACTGTTGTAAGAGGACAGCCAGTTGCTGCTGCTGCTGGGATGAGAGGGCTGCTTTTTGCTGCTGTGCCAACACCTGTGCATACTGTTGTCTTCAAAAGAGAAGCAGAGAGTCAATGGAATTTGTTCACTATTGAACTGTATAACATCCAGTTTGTGGAAGTCCCACATTATCCTCAGTCTCCACCCAGTCTAATTCCCACTAATCCAATAAACCAATCTATATGTACTCACACTGATTCCTGAAGGACATCACAAAATGGGATCTGAGAAGAGTTAGGGTATAAAAAACAAAGTAAACTGGCCTATGTGGGCAGAACAAAATTTTCTCCCTCTCACTTCCAACCATGCAATCTGACTATTCTGTTCCAATTTGCAAATTCTATACTTTGTATCATTCCTACCTCTTTCTGCACTTCGCTTTCCCAAAATTGATACAAAGATAATTCATATGCTGACCCTACTTTTGTAATTGTCCAGCTAGCTGTAAAATATCTAGTCATGTCCACATTCCTATTACAATGATAGACCTCTTGACTTTAGCAATCCTATATTGCTCAAGAAGGCTCCTTGAGTCTTCTTATGAAAGGAGACTCAAGGAGCTTGGCTTGTTTAGCCTAACTAAAAGAAGGATAAGGGGAGATATGATTGCTCTCTATATTGCTCTCTATATCAGAGGGATAAATACAGGAGAAGGAGAGGAATTATTTCAGCTCAGCACCAATGTGGACACAAGAACAAATGGGTATAAACTGGCCACCAGGAAGTTTAGACTTGAAATCAGACGAAGGTTTTTAATCAGCAGAGGAGTGAAGTTTTGGACTAGCCTTCCAAGGGAAGCAGTGGGGGCAAAAGATCTATCTGGTTTTAAGATTCTACTTGGTAAGTTTATGGAGGAGATGGTATGATGGGATAATGGGATTTTGGTAAGTAATTGATCTTTAAATATTCAGGGTAAATAGGCCTAATCCCCTGAGATGGGATATTAGATGGATGGGATCTGAGTTACCCAGGAAAGAATTTTCTGTAGTATCTGGCTGGTGAATCTTGCCCATATGCTCAGGGTTTAGCTGATTGCCATATTTGGGGTCGGGAAGGAATTTTCCTCCAGGGCAGATTGGAGAGGCCCTGGAGGTTTTTCGCCTTCCTCTGTAGCATGGGGCATGGTTGACTTGAGGGAGGCTTCTCTGCTCCTTGAAGTCTTTGAACCATGATTTAAGGACTTCAATAGCTCAGACATGGGTGAGGTTTTTCATAGGAGTGGGTGGGTGAGATTCTGTGGCCTGCGCTGTGCAGGAGGTCGGATTAGATGATCAGACCTTCTGACCTTAGTATCTATGAATCTATATTAACAGCCATCATTCAAAGATCATGAAAATGGCATACATCTTTAACACAATCAAAAAAGCTATCCGATCTTTAATTGCTTTCTTTATTATAGCCTCCTCCCATACAATCTGTTAGAAATGGGCCAGACCCCAGGGACTCCAATTCTCACCTCACTGGGCAAAAACTGATATCACGCTACAGTCTTCAATAGTTCCCCGCATCTCCAAGAAACGAGTCAACAGAGCACAAGAAGGTTCTGCATGGGGTTTTCTATGTTCCTCATAACACCAAAGATGTTCTGTCCTACCCAACTCCAAATCCCCAGAACACAATTTGCAAAGAGGGTCAGGATTTATTATGATCTGGCAAGTTGCTATCTATATAGCATTATTTTATATATACTACACACACACCACCATACAGAGAGAGCAAGCGTCCACGAGAGAGTGTGCGCACGTATCGCCAGAGTAATTATGTACTGCTTAAGAAATAAGACACTGTAAAGTGTGCCAGAGGTAGCTAGCTAGCTCTATGTTGAAAGGCCACTGCTGTTGGAGTTGCAGCATTCTCAGCCCTACTGCCTGAGGGAAACAATGTCCAGAAGCTGAACCAGGCTTATTAAAACTGCAGAGCAGAACACAGCCACTAGGAGATCTCAGATTGTTGATCTTACTGTATCAAAAACTGCTGGTACTGGAGGTGCTGCATTTGGTATAGGGCCGTAAGTTCTTGTTGTCTAGTTAGTCGCTCCTGGTCCATCTCGCCCTGTGTTTGGGAATAAGCCACTATTAACTGTGTGAATATTTACAAGTTCTAATATTGCTCTCAACAGGTGATGGAAAGAAGGACAAATGGTACACCCAACAATTTGTAAAGATCAGAATGCCTTTTGATCAAAACTTCTGACCATGCAAAAAATCATGCAGTATCACAGCTTTTATCAGACATCAGGACTAAGCCCTAATGCCTCGATGTAACAAAAGACATAAGTATATGCTAAAATTAAGTGAAAGCAGTGATCCCTCCCCTCTCCTCAAAGAGCTGCTGTTTTCCAGAGGGTTCCAAACTTGATGCTGAGAGCACATGAACTTCTAAGATCAAGGATTTATGACAGTACTCAAAGAATAACATTTCTCATTTAAAAAAAAAAAATCATTGTTTGACTTGTGATGATTGTCAAGTGCTTACCAGATGTGGAGGTGGTGCTGGACCTGGAGTGAAAGGAACTCTGCCCCACATTTTCATGATGTCTCCAAGTGGCTGGAAACTCTCATCGCATGCTCTCTTTACTAACAGGGACATAGTGAAATACCCAGCCTGGAACCACTCTGCCATCTCCTGGTTACTGAAGGGACCTGCAATATCACCAACCAATACACGAAGACACAAAAGTCAAGTCCACTGTGTAGGGAACCAAGAGTATGGAACACTTAAAATAGATACAATATCTAAATGTCAGTGGCTCACACCTTCAAAGTTCACCTTGCTCTATTGTTCTGAATGACTTATGGACTGCACATTTATTCCAGATCCTAGTTCTGTTCCTTCAAATAACAGAGTTAATTCAGCACTTCTGACAATTAAGGTACCGTGTACGATTTATATGGTGCAATTTGTACATCATTTTTTGTATAATTTACACACTTTGGGATAATATTTTAGTAGCAGCAAGGTGGAGGAAAGGGAAAATTGCTTACCTGGTAATTCTGCTTCTCTGAAGATATTTTGTAAGATTCTTGCTCCTGTGTTTTAGCTTCCTAGCAGAAGATTGTCAGAATTCCCTCAGATCTGAAGACTATTTTATTTTTGAAAGTAATGATGTAAAGAGGCAGGACCACACCCACTGGAAGCTACACTTTCCCCCCCTACTCAGTATAAATGCTATCCACTGAATATTTCAGTCACTTCTTTCAAACACAATGGAGACAAACTCTCACAAAGCCATTAAAGATAGCCAACATCAGATCAAAAACATGCAGAGAAATACACCTGAAAAATGGTAACCTCCAATGTGAAGAAAGAACAGAGGGTTAGTAAGAATCCTGCAAGAGGATGTCTTCAGAGAAGCAGAATTACAGACTAAGTAATTTTCCCTTTTGTGGAGGATTCTCTCTCCTGTAGAGCAAGAACCATGAGGGATATCTCAAAAGAAAAACACCTGAAAAGCTGGGCAGTGTTCTTTTTTATAGGCCAAATCCAAACAACAATGAATTATACTCAATGGTCCAGCTCTTCACCAGATTCCAATATCCAGTATGGCAGAGCCTCCCACAGGAGCTCTTTTTCCAACTTCAGTCAAGGAGGAACTCCGAATCATTCAGAGGGCAACAAGTACGCATGGCAGTGGGTAGCAAGCAACGTTCAAGCAGGGGCCTGAGTTGCACTCTGCTCCACTATCATGGACCTCATCAATCTAAACACCTTTAGAAACAGGGGAACTCTTCCCATTTTGACCTCAGACCCAGGAATGAGACCCCTGTGCAATTGGCATTTTTAGAGAATATATTCACTCTTTGCTTAGAGTGCAAGCTCTTTGGGTTAGGGACTGGTATTTCGTTGTATGTACAGCGTCAAGCACAAATTAAGAGATTGTTGCCTCTAGGCTCTACTATATTAGCAAATGTAAAGGAAAAAAATATTAAGCTCACCTGGGAAATTCCTTTCCTATACCCTTTATGTCCAGAAACTTCACAGATGTGTTTCCTATCACCCCTAGAAGCTTGAAGGCAAGCAATACCTCTGAGGTGGGCCATGCAAAGACCACTCTTGGAAAATCTACCCAAAGTAGATAGTTCGCAAAATTGCACACAATAAATTAGGTTAACTACTTACTTAGGCATTTGACTGAACTTCAGAGAATAAACTAATTATTCTATAGCTTTTCCAATGTAATCTTGACAGGACAGAATTGCTAGATATATAAAGATTCTCAGGTAAGAATGTGCTTCTCCCTCTCTAGACCTTTGCATACTAATAGCCTGTACAATAGGATGTTCATAACAGTGGCTGGGATCCCTGGAAGGGAGAATTAACTAAACAACTCTGTACATATTGCAAGCCTCTGAGACATGACCAATTATTGATATGCCTTTGGTATAACTATTGACAAAGGTTGCAGTGGCACAGAATGAGACAAAGTAAGAAAGGGAGTAGAAATCTTTAACAGCCTTGTTGATACGGGACCACTGGAGAGTTTGCCCACACAATACTAGCATGTCCTGGAGCTGCATTAAGCAGCTTACTATTGACTAGGATGTAGCTGACTTTTGAATCAAGTCAGCAATTTTCAGTTGCATGTCATTGGAAATTAAGACATGATCTTTGGCTGTGTCTAGAATTACTTTCAGGTGTTGCGCCTTCAGTATTCAAAACAGGTGGCTGTTCTCTACATTGACCAGAAACTAGGGATACAAAACGTTAACCAGTTAACCAATAAGCATCAGTCTTATTGATAATGTATTCGGTTAATGTTTAGAATCTGCTGTCTGCCCGCACCCAGAGTCCTGCCAGCTGGGACCCATGTAAAACATGGGTGTGCTGCAGCACACCCCACCCCACCCCATACCACTAGTTCCCCGCTTATTTTGTGAACTCCTTAATGTTTAAATGTTTAACTGGTAAAATTTTAACAGTTTAAACTTGTACTTTTTTTTTTTTAAAAAATGCTATTTACATCCTTACCAGAAATCCCTGCTATTGCAGGAAGATTATGGTGGTTTAGTGCCCTGTATGAACTGTTTTCCTCAAGAGGTCTCCAATACATAGGTGTTCTACAATAGTCAAATGCCTATTTCCAACTCCCATGGGAGCGCCCCCAGCCTCAGTCTTATTTTGGTAAAGACTCAGACTTGAAGCATCACATGAGATAGCAGAAATGCAGGTAAATGGGATGATTCTCCCAACTGGATTATGTGCTGGTGTGTTAAATTTAGAATCTACTGATATCAGTAAGTTCCTTACAGAGATTGCTTCTACTGTGAACTTATTTTTCCACCTCAAATACGATGATCAATTTAGATCAAGTGCAGCTTTCACATCCCCATTTATCTTTTGGAAAATAAAGTACTTACACAATATTTCTAGCTTAATGACATTGTTTCTATATCTTCAATATATAGATGACGGAAGCTATCTTAACTCACTTTCAGCTGGGGACATTGATGACAGGAAACCTCTCTTTTGTGTGTCACAGCAAGTCTACTGAGTATTTTCCAATATTGATAGCTAAACATGCAAGGGTCTATAGATTTTCGGTTCCATGATTAGCTACTGACACGTAACAAGACAATTTAAGATTTGTTCTAACTTAAACTTATAGAAGAGTCTAATAAGCCAAAAGGCAGTCTACAGGACATGGGATGCACTGGGTAAAGGGATACCTCTTCTAAATCTCTCTCACTATAACTGTGAAACCCCTGCACCAATGGCTCTTCTCCCTACACAGTAGCACAGCTCTCTTTTGGTACATTTTTGGGGTTGAATAAATTTGTTGTGAACTTCTCTTAACAGTTCTGTGAAGCAAAAGAGGAAGTGGAAAGGGCACAGACCTACCCTGAATTTCTCCTTGCGGATCCTTGTAATACCACTTCTGCATGGCTTCATGGAGTAATGGCATGGAGGAACCCTTTGCTCTGTGCTCTTGAAGTTTTGCTGCTAGTCTCTCATCATCCAATGCACTGTCCTGAAGATATGCCACCATTTTCTCTGCCTGCTGCAGTAGAGAGCAAGACGCATGTTAGAAAATACTGTATTACAATTAGCGCACTCACATGATGGCATAAGATGTAACTCGCGAAACAGCCTGGTGTCTATCACAAATGTCAGGAGTAGAAAACTCAAAAAACATATTTGGTGGGCTACAAGACTGGAGAACTGCACCTTTAATAATGCACTCCACACCTCTACAACTCTGTGCAAGTCTCTCCAATGGCTTTAGAAACACTGAAGTCTCACAATAACCCTGTGAGTTAGATATTGTGCCCAATTTTACATATGGATAAGCTGATGCAAAGAGATAAAGGGATTTGCCCAACAGGTCTCATACAACCAACAACAGAGTCAGGAACAGAACACAGAAATGGATATACTACCATGGGAGAAGCCTCACCTACTACTTACTAATCACTATGATCCCTTTTATTCAGCTGTTATAGAATGCAGTTTACACATGACAAGGAAAACATGCATATCTGAAACTTTCTTATATGATTTCTAAAATGCTCCATCACATGATCTGGGCATACAGAAAGTCTACTTGTTACTTGAAGGCTATGATACTTTGTTTAATTCATGATATATTACTGAATAGAATCTCTAATAAGAGATTATACTGGTGAGAGGGGGTTACTGATTGCCAGATTTATGACTTGACTTATGACATTTACTAAAGGAATAAATTGAGGGAACACCTCAAATATTAGGAAATTGATAAAAAAATCGAAGCATGTAGTTCAACATAAAGACTATACCACAGAAGTAGTCCGAGTATGAAAGGACTTAAACTATTGCCCACAAAGGACTTTACAAGTTACATTGCTTTTTTTTTTTTTTTTTTTTAAATAGTTCCATCAGAAACGGTTCATTCAGTGTTCTTCTGTTTTCTGATATTCTGTAAACAGAGGAGGAATTTAAAAAATTAGAGAAATTCTACCTGTTCTAAGTGTTTGAGACCCTCTTCATCATCTGGATCAGCAGAAATGTTGCCCATGCCTGGAGCAGCTGAGACTGATGTTTGAACTGGCTTTAGAGCAGGATGTGTATTGGAAAGAGGAGGAGAAAGATGAACAGGAGAAACTGTAGCTGGAGAGATCTGTGGCAAAGGTTGAACAGCAGAAGTCAAATCTAGAGAAAGAATTAAAAGTGGGCCATGAAATTCCTCTGACACATATAACATACAGACAGATCATAGGAAAATGGTTCTTACAATGTTAAACATTTGAGAAAGATAACACAGTAACCTGTAAGCACTGGAATAAAGATCTCCCAGCCAATTTAATAAAAATTGGAAGCACTTTCCACAAACCTTATGAGAGCAGCTGATTAACTCTGCAAGTTTTCTGCCCCAAATACCCACCTTTGTCATCTCTCTGAAGATATAATCTAACCAGTACTCCCTCCCAGGGATACCAATCATATGCATCTCAGTCTATTACCTTCTCCTCTGCTGGGCACTTTGGATGGTGGAGTGTTTGCTGTTTGATTCTCTTTATCTTCCATTTTTTCTGTTGGTTCTGGGATACATTCTTCCTTCCTCTCAAATACACTGGCCTGTAGTGGTTCTTGTGGCTGGAGTTTTGCTGGAGTACCTGACCGGGTAGATGGTGAAGACGCTCTGACTGCTTCTTCTGCTGCCTCTAACATTTGAAGGTTTAGGTTTAATTTAGGAGGTTGAAATCTAAGAATGCAGTGTATTATGGATACCTAAGAAATCATTCTTACCTGCTGTTATTGTATCTCTTTTATCCCCCTCCCTCTTGGTTGTCTTTTCAAGCTCTTTGGCTTCTTCACCATGACCCCCTTCAGAGTCAGAATGTTCCTCAACTTCTTCCACAGGTCGGAAATCCATTTCCTGTTCCTCAGGGATTGGCTCCTTCTGAACCTTCTATAGATACAACAAACACAAATAACTTTACAGACTACTTGCCACAACAGGAAATCTATTCACATCATATACAGAATACAAGGAAGGTTCTCACCTTTAATGAGAGAAAAGCCCCAGATGAGTCAAATGTTCCCATTTCTTCTTCTGCGTCTTCCAAGCACCATTCAGGGAGACTGTCCCTGTCATCTTCCAAACTGCTACTGCCACACCGCACTCGTCGGTAACCCCGCTCATCATCCCGGTCTCGGAAATCAAATTCAAACCTTCGCCGTCGCTCCATAGGTTCGCGCCAGCCTGCAGAACGAGGACCATCTAAAGGAGGGGGAAAGTAACTTTACAAGACAGTCTCACAGGACAAAAACTTATTTGGAAGGGTGATAGGGTAGGGGGAAAAAAAAAAAAAAGGACAAATAGTGACAAAAATTCAGAATACCACTATAGGGTACAAACCAGCTGGGCATTTTAAAGAAAAATAGCTGGAGTTCTTAGACTATCTCCTTTTATAAAGCCCCATATCTGAAGTCACTGTTAAAAAAAACAGCCTAAAAGGGAGTTGCATGTCATGAAACGTAGCCAAAGTACCAAAATGAGACCTACAAAATTAGGCATGATTAGATTCATTAGGATAACCACACTAGCCGTCAGTGACTGGTATATTTAAGGATGGGGATGAGGGGTGCGGCAGAGAAGAGGAACAACTTTCGTTGTATCCCTGCTTTTTATTTAAAAAAAACAAAAACAAAAACAAACAAAAAAAACCTTTCAACAACACACTAACAGTTACTTCTTGGAATGAAGAATGCTTCCTTTGCTTTCTATGCTTCCCCCCCACCATTGAGGTATCAATTTTAAAAATTGCCCAATTAAGTGCTAATACTATTCAGCAAAATTTTTCTTTATTTTCCATTTACAAATCCAGGAAATTTAATGTAAACAATAATCAGTGAAAATTAAGGTGGAGCTGTTAAAATTACATTTTAACAAGGCAATGAAAAAGGATAAGGCTCCAATATTGGCTCAGCAATATTGTATATATATAGCTTAATATGCTCTGTTTATGTCTTTAAAACATATTAGATAGATTGTGCAATACAGCTAATTAATATTCTGACAACTGTTACATGCAAAAGTCTGTTCTATTTTATTTCTGTATTCTGATTTAAAGTAAAATAGTTTTTAAAGAACTTAGAGCCTATTCCCCCAGAAGCTTTCATTCTGGATTAAAATCTCTAGAAATGCTTAAGCAAAGATGTAGATTCAATAAGTACGGATTAATGGGGTAAATGTGTTTCAGAGAACTCCAGTAACAGATATTTTTCTCTTTAATAAATACATCTCTTTGGCAGATCCTTTCTGATGGAGAGTAGCAAGTCCTAACACTCTTGATGAGGCCTAAAACATACAGGTAACTGGAATGGAACCATAAAAACATTTTTCTAAATGGTAAACTAAGAAAAGGTAGAGATTATAAGAGGCGGCATGTTTTGTGTTGAATTCTTATATTATTTGTGAACATTTTTACCGAATTTAAAGCAAAACATTCCAACATCCTGATAAGACTAAGGAAATTTCCAAAACTTGAAAGTTCCCCTAAAATGATGAGGAATGAAAACCTGTGTGAAACAACTAAATGGCAAATGTACACTGAACTAAAACTATGTTTAAACTATAAGAAGGAAATTCCATTCAGTGAAGAACCAACAATGCTAGATATGACAGCAAAATAGAAGCACAAAGAAAAAAAGAGATTTCAGAGTAGCAGCCGTGTTAGTCTGTATTCGCAAAAAGAAAAGGAGTACTTGGGGCACTTTAGAGACTAACAAATTTATTAGAGCATAAGCTTTCGTGAGCTACAGCTCACTTCATCGGATGCATGCAGTAGAACGTACTTCTCAAAATTGTTCTTCAAGATGTGTTATATATACCCATTACTCTGTGTGCAAGTCTTGTGCATCAGTGCAGGAGAGTTTTCTCTCTAGCAGTACCCGTAGACTCCAACCCAAGCATCTACATTGCAATTTTTAGCCCTGCAGCCAAAGCCCGAGTAAACTGACCCAGGCTTTGAGACTTGGTGCTGGGGTTTTTATTGCAGTACAGACATACCCTGTGTGGCCAGCATGTAGAGGCTTACAGACTTAAGACTGCTCTAGAATCCTATTGTGTATAAAGCCTCATCCATCTTGGATGAAAATAAAGCACAGCCCTTGAAAAGGAGTCCCTCAATCCTGAGCTGTACTTCTGCAGGAATCCTAAACAACTGCAACCACAAATAACGGCACATAATTACTGCTGTCACGGTGATAGAATCATAGAATATTAGGACTGGAAGAGACCTCAGGAGGTCATCTAGTCCAATCCCCTGCTCAAAGCAGGACCAACACCAACTAAATCATCCAAGCCAAAGCTTTGACAAGCCAGGCTTTAAAACCTAAGGATAGAGATTCCACCACCTCCCTAAGTAACCCATTCCAGTGCTTCACTACCCTCCTAGTGAAACAGTATTTCCTAATATCCAATCTAGACTTCCCCCACTGTAACCTGAGATTGTTGCTTCTTATTCTGTCATCTGCCACCACTGAGAACAGCCTAACTCCATCCTCTTTGGAACACCCCTTCAGGTAATTGAAGGCTGCTATCAAATCCCCCCTCACTCTCCTCTTCTGCAGACTAAATAACCCGTTCCCTCAGCCTCTCCTCATACGTCATGTGCCCCAGCCCCCAATTATTTTCGTTGCCTTCCGCTGGACTCTCTCCAATTTGTCCACATCCCTTCTGTATTGAGAGGACCAAAACTGGACACAATACTCCAGGTGTGGCCTCACCAGTGTCGAATAAAGGGGAATGATCACTTCTCTCGATCTGCTGGCAATACTCCTACTAATATAGCCCAATATGCTGTTGGTCGTCTTGGCAACGAGGGCACACTGCTGACTCATATCCAGGTTCTCATCCACTGTAATCCCCAGGTCCTTCTCTGCAGAACTGCTGCTTAGCCAGTCGGTCCCCAGCCTGTAGTGGTGCATGGGATTCTTCCTTCCTAAGTGCAGGACTCTGTGACTCTGCACTTGTCCTTGTTGGAACCTTATCAGATTTCTTTTGGCCCAATCCTCCAATATGTCTAGGTCACTCTGGACTCTATCCCTACCCTCCAGCGTATCTACCTCACCCCCCAGCTTAGTGTCATCTGCGAACTTGCTGAGGGTGCAATTAATCCCATCATCCAGGTCATTGATAAAGATATTGAACAAAGCCGGCCCCAGGACCATAGCTCTGGCTGTTGCCATAGCTCTGGCTGTTGAATCTACTGCACCGCAGGAAGCCTGCAGAGCTGATTGAAAGGCCTGATGACCTTCTGCAACAAGAGACTGGAACTGGTTCCCTAGAGGTTTCTGGCAATTTATTCGCAAACTGAGACATTGCCTCTCCATTAGAATTGTCATACTGTGCCAATACAGCCTGGTGATTGACAATGTGCAGCTGTAATCTCACCATTGAATACATCTCTCCCCAAACAAGGTCTAGTTTCTGGGCACCCCCTTCTTTGGGGGTAGAACTTTGGCCCAGCCTTGACAGTCTCTCTTATTTATTGCAGTTACTACTAGTGAACCTACCAGAGGCGATGAATAAACCTGCTCAAACCCTTGGGATGGAACTTGATATTTGCATTCAGTAAGTTTAGCCATTGGTGGAATTGATAAAAGGGTTTGCCCAGGGTCTTGATGGGCTACAAAATGACCTCACTGACAAAAGGGGCTACCTTTCCTGCCTTAGCTGGGTGCAGAATGTCAATGAGATTGTGAGAATTCTACCAAGAGAAGCCGTCATTCTTCTGAGGTACTCTTTGTAGACTTTGAAGCCATCAAGTACAGAGGAAGACACCGCCAGTACCTGAACATCATCTGGTGATGGGGATGATGTATTCAAAGGAGACAAGGAGGAACTCTTCTGAAGTTGGTCTTCCATTGCCAAGGTCGCTCGTTGCTCTGAAGGTGGTCGAGCTAGTTCTGCTAATCCGTGTAAGCAGGTTGATCAGTATCAACAAAAGACCTCTTGCAACTGCACAGAGAAGCCTCTCTTCTAGGTGATCTGCTTCTATAAGGGAGCAAAGATTTTCAACTTGATGCCAGCAGCATCCCCCAAGCCATCAAATATGGACAATGAGGAAATGGATATGGTGCTGGAACCCAGCTGTCTCTCCATCATGCTTTCCAATCTCTGGCTCTACTCTTCTCATAGAGCTGTCTGAGAGTGCAAGAATGGGATCTGGAGGAGCCCATGACTGTCTGAAGTATGACACTTAGAACTCTCTTCGGATTCTGTTCAACAATAAGAATAGTTGGAAAGCCATGGCAGTGCATTACTGGGAGGAGTCCTTAGATTTCCAGTCCCAGTCTCTACAGATAGACACAGAAGCCGACTATCAAGACAGAGTATGGTCCCAGCTTCAGCTTAGGTATCTCCAGGAGAGGGAGAGAGAACTGCACACTGATCCAATTGTGGCAAGGGTGACATGAAGGTCTTTGATGATAAAGAACTTTATTTCAAATATTCTGGGCGCCACATTTCAGGAAAGATGTGGACAAATTGGAGAAAGTCCAGAGAAGAGCAACAAAAATTTTAAAGGTCTAGAAAACATGACTTATGAGGGAAGATTGAAAAAATTGTGTTTAGTCTGGAAAAGAGAAGACAGAGGGGACATGATAACAGCTTTTGAGTACATAAAAGGTTGTTACAAGCTGGAGGGAGAAAAACTGTTGTTCTTAACCTCTGAGGATAGGACAAGAAGCAATGGGCATAGGACAATGAGAATAGGACAATGCAGCAAGGGGGGTTTAGGTTGGACATCAGGAAAAAGTTCCTAACTGTCAGGGTGGTAAACACTGGAATAAATTGCCTAGGGAGGTTGTGCAACCTCCATCACTGGAGATTTTTAAGAGCATGTTAGATAAACACCTGTCAGGGATAGCCTAGATAATACTTAGTCCTGCCGTGAGTGCAGGAGACTGGACTAGATGACCTCCGAGGTCCCTTCCAGTCCTATGATTCTGGATTCATGGGACTTAAAAACTTCAGAATCAATGAAGCAGATTCCAGCAAGGATCTTAAAAGATAAGTCTGTGGGTATAAAAAGACTGCTTTAACAGCAGTAACTTTGGCCTGTCTTCTTGATCCCAATTTGCCTGCCTGAAGTCTCAAAAGCTGAGCAGACCTTAGGCAACTGCCTCTCACTGGGTTAACTACCAATAAAAAAGTATTTCAAATAGTACAAAAAATAAACTCATAAGATTAGGAAATACGATTTGGATTTTGAATACCCACTATTTATTAACAAAAGGAACAAAAAGAATTCGGGACAGCTGCACACAGCTTATCCTGTGCAAGAATAAGCCATACATAAATTCATGTGCAGTGTGGCCTGACACTTTTCTACACTGTTCTAAACCCATAAAAGGGAGTCAGGTACATACATGCTAGTATGTGAGTATATGCAGAGACCATTCTGAAAGGAAAAGGCTGAGCTAAATAAATGGAGGCAGGCAAGTTGTTGGAAGGGCTTTACTGATTATTTTTAGTAGCACATATGGTTGGTAATGTCTAAAGACTCTGAAATGGGCAAGTGAAACCAGGTTACACCAGTGTTGATTTAAACAGATTGCTCAGTGCAAAAACAGGAAGATATTAAAACTGTTTTCAGGGGCCTGTGACCTACTACTGATTAAGAGAAAAATTCATACAAAACCATAGCCATCTGAGCTGAAAAGCCAGTGTGGTATATACCTGTTAATTCATCCACTTCCATGTCAGGAGTCTGGCAATTTCATCTCAAATGCTAGAGGATCTTTCAAAGTATGAAGCATTCTAAGAATGATAGATTTTATACCTATCTAGTATTTATGACTAGATTAACCTATAATTATTTGGCCAGCAATCTACAATACAGATCAAAATTCAAACAGGTAATAAGATTTCTTATAAGTGAACGACAGGGAACTTCCAGAATGTTTCTATGGAGTTGGTGTACTACGGAACTTCTTGACATACACAAACTTCTGAACTTCTAACTTCATAAGGTCCGTATCTTCTTCTTTATAAGAGTAACCAACTGGTACGAGATTAAAGTGCACCTATATTGCAAGCCTATCCTGGGTAACACCTCACATCTGATTGTCCTGAGGTGCTGTTTTAGCAGTTTTAAGTACAACTGAACTGTGCAACAAAGCAACAGTATGTCTGAGGAAAGGACAGGATGAATCATTCTCCATGACAAAAACTCTTTCTCCTCCACCCACATAACAGAAAACATCTGATAATACGTTAGTCTAACCTCAGGCTTATTACTAACTACTATAAACAAACAGATAGTTTGACGGGAAGAGGTAATGGAGGGGAGAGAAGAGTGTGTAGTAATTGCAAGAATGGCTCCTTACCCTACAGTAACTGTCATTTTTTGAGATGATGTAAACAATGTGGATGCCACTGGAGTGCGTACATGTTTCATGTGTACAAGATGGATTTTATTTTTAAAAAATAGCAGCATTCATTGGGGTCACACAGTTCATGTGCCTCCTCAAGCTCTTGTGTGAGGGAATTAAAGGGTGAAGCAGTCGCGATCCTCCCAGTTGAAAGCCCATGGTAGCTAAAGACACCCAACAGCAGAGATGGAGGGTGGGCTGCGGGATCCAGTGCTGACAACTGGATACATCTAGTATGTGTAATTTTTCTCCCAATGCTAAATAAATATAGTTTTGGGAAGTCAATACGTAAGTTGGATTGATTTAGGAGAAATTCTGAAACTACTTAAGGGACATATCTCGGAGGTGGTCTCGGCACTACCTTGTCCCTGTGGAATGTTGTACAGGGAGGGTCACCCACAAGCACATGACGCTCACTCACTGTTTTGACCAAATTGATTAGCCACTAGGAAGACTGGTGTGTTCAGGGAGCAAAAATACACTGAGGTCCCAGACAGGAGTGGGTTCTCTGGATTTGAAGTAGCTCTTTCAGCAACTTCACTACAATAAGGTGAGAGAAGACCCCCCCACATGACTTAACAGGCAGGTGACAAGCTGAAATTACTGCAAGGTGGACTTTGATAGAACTGAACGAGAGACCTGTCTGCTTGAGATGCGTTAGGTACTCAATGATCTTAAGTATAAAGGCCTGGGCTGGTTGTAGGTCATTTTGGACCGCCCATATCGAGAAGCTCTTTGACTTGAAAGAATTTGTCCTTCTGATAGATGTTTTCCTGTTTTGAAACTACAGGGAGCAGTCTGCCCTTGGTACTTAGACAGTGAACAGTCACAAAGTCAAGTGCAGCGATTTCAGGTCTCTGAGTATATGGCTATGATTCTGTGGCCTGGGAGCTGGATGAACAACTACAGTAGGTTTGTGAGCCAGATCTGCCTTTGTACAGAACCACCAGAATGACTGCGGCTTTGTCTCTTGATTTTGGAAGTCACCCTGGGAATCAAGGGAATCAGTGGGAAGGCCTACAGCAAGCCCCTGTTTCACTGCAGAAGGAAGGTATTGAGTAGTGATTCTGGATTCAGGCCTCCCCTAAAGCAAAAGTTCTGGCATTTTGGGTTATCTGCAGTGACAAAAAAAAAAAAGTCTATTGGCAATAGGGCCAGTATGGTACGGTGGCATGCTGAATGGGTCATGTCCTGGTCAACCAGTTGCTATTCATGCCTGTGTAAGGTGAGGTTTTCCTGGGCCAGATCTGAAGTAACTTGTGAATGGTAGCAGGGAGGCCTCTCTGCTCAAAGCCAGAGAAAACGCACAGACTGGAGATGCTAACAAGGAACGGCATTCCTCAAATGGCAGTACTGAGGGATGAGGTCTCCGCTCTGGTTTCAGTGCCCAGTGCTATGTTCTTGCTGATGTTGTCCCTGAAGGGGATCCCTCAGATTTCATGTGGGGTATCTTGGTTCTGAATTTTGTGTCAGTGCCAGTACTTTTGCAAACACTGATGTCGGCAATGTCTGTCCTCTTGGCAGTGCTCTTTGGTGAAGGACTTGTTATTATCCTTAGAGAAGTGGTGTTTCTTCTTGCCTCTCTATTTTTGAATGTCTGGTCTCATCTTAGCCTTCTCTTTCAGTTTCACCCATAAATTCGGGTGCTGGCATCAGCTTTGGCGCCAAGTTATTGCCGGAGTCAGTTGCATCGATAGCACTGGTGTCATAAGGAGGATTTCTTTCCTACATTCTTCTCCCTACCTTGAGTGTAACGTTTGCTTCAGTGGGCACTGAGGATGACCCCTCCTGCGTACCTTAGAGTTGGAAGTCTCCTTCGCATCTGAGGTAACACACATTGATTGCTCCAGCGAGTGAAGTTTGAGACATACTTCCCTTGACTTATAAGTCCTCAGCATGAATGATTTACACATCACATACTTATGTATGCAACTCTTCCCACAAACAGGAAAAGCACTGATTATGCCCATCAATGAACAGATCAGTCCCTCACAGGTTAGAGAGCGCTTAAATCCTGAAGGCTTGGAGTCTGCTGCGGTGGTTGGAGCACAGTGCCTTGCTCTGCTGTACAGCGGAATATACAGGAAGTCTTGCTGTCTTTTTCCTTCTCCCCACCCCGCTCTTTATTTTCCAAGGACATTAAAATCAATAGAAAAACAAGGAAGTGAAGAAGGAATCACCACAAAACACAACTAAATGTGGAATTAAGTTTGAAGCTCAAGGAAGTGTAGCAGGTCTAACACATGCCCAGTTCCATCTCGTTGCCTCAAGCAGTAGGAGGGAACTGAGGGAGGGTTAAGGCTGATTCAACTTTACGACCTCACATGGGAGCAAAAGGAGGCATAGGCTGTATGCTCGACCCCAGACAATGCTATTCAAAAGATTCTGATCTCGCGTGTATGAGGTGCACATAGACCTACAGTAGGATCCACAATGACACATACTCAAAGAATAAATCTGGTTTCCTTCTTAAATGAAGCTCAGTGGCTGGTGGACACAAGCACGCGTGTGTAATTTTTTTTTTAAATACACACTTTGGAGCTTGTCATCATGTGGCTGTATGTTTAAAAGTTCACAGCACTAAATTTAAAATTTTGTTTAGTGAACAAAATACCATGAACCTCTCTTCCTACTTTTTCCATAAACCTTTTGCCCTCCAGTCCCTGTTCATTCACTGCCCTTTTCCTTCAACTACTTTGCTCCTCTCCTTTCCCAGATCTCCTCTCACCTGGACTATGAGGACGCCACCTCTCACAATCCCTCCGTGACCCAGCCAGTCGCCAGCCTCCATCATCATCTTCCCCATTTTGCTCCTCCCTGAAGATGCGCCAGTTCTCGCTCTCAGAGCGAATAAACTCGTGTTTCCTCCCTGTTGTTGTTGTCCCACCTTCCTCAAAATTTGGTCTCACTGCAAAGAAAACAAGCATATAAATGAACATGCAGTCCAATCTGAGGACACTAGAAACACATATGGCTTGTAACTTATATCTGGAGCCATCACAGGAAACAAACATCTAGTCCCAAGAATCTCCAGCAGCATTTGAGAAGTGAAGCTTGGAAAGATCAATGGGAGCAATGCATTTAGAGGCCAAGAGGAATGGCGAAGAAACAAATAAGGGAAAGGGATGAGGAAGAAACTGGGAGGGAGGCAAGGATGAGAAGCAGAGGTTACGCGGGGGATATGGAAAATAAGGGCAAAAATGAAAATACAGCGAAAAGTGTGTGGAGGGAGAGGAGAGATTGTATTAACAAAGAAAAGAGATTACATGCTAGAGAAAAAACTGGAATGAAGATAAAAAAGCAAGAGAAGGAAAGCACTGTAAACTTATTTTTAATAAAATATAAATTAAAATAGTTAGTTGCACAATATGTATATAAAATCTTTTTAGGGGGACCCTATAAAACCACCTTTTATCAGAATCATTTATCTGAAACCTTTTGGGTGCAAACATATGGTGTTGGTGAATTTAAAGAGAGTCATTGTAGAATTATGGGCTGAACAAAAAATACTGCTGTAACTGCATTCAAGTTTAAGAAACTGGCAAAGAGGGTGTAAAATGTTGGTAGATCTGGGACCAATTATCCTTAATCTACACTAGATAAACACTTAAAATGCACAGAAAAATAAGAACACAGATACTTAGTGAATACCAATATATCCAAAAATAGTTGGTGTAAAGTTTTACACAAAGGTATCCACATGGGCATTTGGTGCAGGATTACCCCAATATGCATGTAGTTGTTCAAATAGACAGATAAACACCCAGTTTCCAGGTACAGCGCTGGGTCATTTCAATTCAAGATTGAGTATCTATGTGCTTCTACTAATTTACAGTCTAGAGCACAACACTCCTCCAACCAGTTTTAGGATGTCTAATCTAAGCACTGTTCTGCATCATGCATTTCTTGTATTGTTTTATCCTGTTATAACTTCAGAATTCTTATGAGCCATATCGATGTGACACACTACTTTACTATTATTGTTAACACACGCTAGCCTGGATGCGTTTTGATATCTATAAAAAGATATCAGTTTTAATAGTGTGGAAAGGCAAGTTGATTTTTCCAAGTATATCCAAGGTCCTTGTATGAAATAATCATGTCAAATATTTTAGGAGAGACAATATTTGGTGAAGTTTGTATTTCATTTTGCTAATTTTTCCTTACCCTAATGAACCTAGAAACGTGACCCCAACTGATGTTTCTGAAGAAAGAAAAGGCCTTTAGGTCACCTCCTACAAGATATCCTAAGATGATACTCTAAGAACAATATCACTCAGGAATATGTATAGGTGTTTACAGATTCCTCAGCCTGGCTATTATTACTAACAAGACCATGAATACCTGAATGCAATGATAGGACAAAGGGCAGGATTCTGTACCAAGTCATGATTTTCATAGCTAAACTATCTTGCCGTCACCGTCTGCGTGTGGATCTGTGTCTAGGGACTCCTGGTGATCACTTCACCTATCCCTGTTGCCACTCGCCCAATGGCACAGGACTTTTATGGGTAGGGGTGGGGAAAAAAGTTCTTCCTGTGAAAAAAGCCTGCGCGTGAGTAGTTTAACGTGGGGGAGCTGATGCACACCAGCAGCCACAAAAATCTTAGAGGAAGAGGCACGTGTCCAGTTGCAAGGAGATCCAAGACAACCAGGGGTTTCTCCTCCATTGCAGCCTTCGCCCACCTTTGCAGCTGTTGAGAGGCGATCCTCTTTCATCTGCCTGTTCTACCATTGAGGTCTTATACTGGGTTGTGCTGCGTTTTGTCTAGTACCTCGCCTTCAACCTTACCACCATGGGTGACCCTACCAGGAGTACAGGACTCCAGATGGCATCACTCTTAGGGTCTTAAGTATACGCAAGCTTCTCCATCACGTCAAGGCAGCAGCTCAGACATGTGCCCCTGGACTGGGATAAGGGGGAATTTTCAGCAGCAGCATTCATGACTGAGAAGGCTTTTTTAGGAACCCCTCTGCTCACTCCATACAGGGAATGGGCTAGAAAAGTTGCCCCAAATATAGGCTATCCCATCATACCTGACTGGATAACCATGTCCAGAGGGATCACTCCCATTGCAGTTGAAAAACAAATGTTTCTTGCAACTTGGAGTGTCCATACCCGACTAGACTAGTCAAAAAGTGAAAGATCCAAACGCAGAACAGCAATTGTTGCCCAAGAATTCTCAGGGTACAACATCAACATCGTTGCTCTCAGTGAAACATGACGTACAGATGAAGGCCACTTGAGGGAAGAGGTTACCCTTTCTTCTGGAAAGGAAAACCAGCAAGCAACAGGCGAATACACGGCATTGGCTTTGCAATCAAAAACCTTCTAGTCAACCTCCTGACTGAGCTCCCTGTCGGCATCAATGAGCGCCTTATGACCCTCTGCATCCATTTGGTCAATAAGTCATTTGCCACGATCATCAATGCATATTGCACCAACTCTCGACATTGAAGAACGGAAGGAATCAGTCTACACTGACCTTGATAAAATTGTCATCCATTCCAAAAACAGGTTAGATAATCCTCTTACGGGACTTTAATGCAAGAGTTGGTAGAGATTCTAACGTATGGAGTAGCACCACTGGGAAGGAAGGAGTGGGCAAGACCAATTCCAATGGCATCCTTCTACTTAGCAAATGTGCAGAGCACGACCATGTGATCACAAACACAATCTTCAGACAAAGCAACAAGTAGAAAACAATTTGACAACACCCCCGCTCAAAACAGTGGCACCTCTTAGACTACGTCTTTGTAAGAACACAGGATCTAAGATGTCCAAATCACCAGCGTCATGAGAGGAGTCAATGATTGCTGGACTGACCACCACCTGGTAAGGTCAGTCATGTCCATCAAAATTGCACCAAAACATAGAAAGCAATCCAAATCACACAGATGGCAATACAGCATCCAAACACTTCAATCCTCAGTGCACCAAGCACTTCTCAGTGAAAAACTGTCCATATACACACACCCAGAAATGACAACACAAGGGTCAAAGACGACTGGGAAGCCCTAAAACAGACCATCCATGAGGTATGCAAGGAATCCATTCGCCTTGCTACCTGCTGCCACCAGGACTGGTTTGATAACATTGAGACTACAGCCCTTTTGGATCAGAAGAGAAAAGCTTTTCTGCAACTGGCAAAACCAACCACTATCCAGGCAGAAGCAGAGCTCTTTCCATCAGCTCATAGCTGAAGTTCAAAGGAGGATCCAAAAAATCAAAAACAAATGGTGGGAGGACAAAGCAAAAGAAATCCAAACATTCGCTGACAGACATGATATGTGGAACTTTTTTTTGAGAGACAAAGATCCTGTATAGACCAAACTCATTTGGCCTCACACCTCTGAGATCCGAAGATAGTAATGCCCTTCTTAAGGATAACGAAGCCATCAAAGAGCACAGGAAGGAACACTACCAAAAGCTTCTAAATCAAGAATCAAATGTGACTGATGACACCATCAAATCCATCCTCAGCATCCAAACTGGGAAACTCTTGCCAACCCACCAACACCTGAGGAGGTCTGCAAAGCAATTAAACAAATGAAGAAAAAAGCACCAGGTCCTGATGGCCTACCAGCTGAAGTATGAGGAGAAACACTGTCTAAAAAGCTTCACTTGCTGCTCCTCAAAACGTGGTGTACTGAAAAAATTCCTGCCGACTTACATAATGCTAACATCGCCATTTTCAAAAAGGGTGACAGGGATGACTTGTGGCAACTACCAAGGCATTGCCATCCTGTCCAGCACTGGGAAGATTCTTGCTAGAATCTTACTCAGTCGCCTGCTCCCTCTTGCAGAGGAAGTACTTCCAGAGTCCCAGTACGGCTTCAGACAACTACAAGGCACAACCAACATGATCTTCACAGCTAGGCAGATCCAGGAAAAATGTCACCACCAGGATTTGTATATGGCCTTTATCCATCTGACCAAAGCCTTCGACTCTGTCAACCGTGAGGCTTTGTGGAAAATCATGTCGAAGTTTAGCTGCCCAAACAAATTTATCACCATTATAAGACTCCTCCCCCATGACCAGATGGCTGCCTCTATCCTGTGCAGTGGATCTACCTCTGAGCCCTTTGTCATCCGAACTGGCGTAAAACATGGTTGGCACCCTCCCTTTTCTCCATTTTCTTAGCAGCTATGAAAACACTAACCCAAGACACTCTACCACAGGGCACTAGCATCCAATATCTGATAAACAGCAACCTCTTCAACCTTTCTAGTCTCCATGCCAGAACTAAAGTAATATCGGCAACAATAACCAAACTCCAGTACACAGATGATTGTGCTGTAGTTGCACACTCAAAGGAGGATCTTCAAAAGTTCTTAATTGGTTCTCTGAAGCTTACAGAAGCCTAGGGCTAACTCTGAATACAGTATCGGCAAAACAAAAAGTTCTCCATCAGACAGTCCCCAGTAATCAGACCCAGCAATGAAAATCTATATCAGCAAGGAAGAACTGGAAAATGCAGAATATTTTGCCTATCTTGGCAGCCATCTCTCACAGAGGGCAGACAGACATCGAGATTCAGCACAGAATTTGCTGTGCCAACCTAGCCTTTGGCAGACTGTCTCGCCAGGTGTTCAACAATCACATCATCAGAACACATGCTAGCCTTTAGTTTATAAAGCAGTGGTAATCCCAACTCTCCTCTACAGCTGAGAGATTTGGGTGACCTACAGAAAACATCTGAAAAACCTGGAATGCCAGCACTAGCACTTTCTTCGGAACTTCCTCAACATAAAGTGGAAGGATCATTGCATTAATGTCAGTGTCCTCACAGAGGCCAACATCTTCAGTGTTGAGGCCCTGGTTATCCAGCACCAGCTGAGGTGGAACAGGCACTGTGAGTGCATGTCTAATGTATGCTTACCAAAACAACTGCTTTATGCCCAACTCGCCAAAAGAGAACGGAAACGAGGAGGCCAAAAGAAGCGTTTTAAAGACACGCTCAAGATAAACATCAAGAGATGTGGCATTGACACTGCACACTGGGAGACAGCAGCCCAGGATAGGGATAACTGGCGAAGACTTGTCAAAGGGAACGTCCACTTTTGAGGAAAATCGCCTTGCCCTGGTCACAGAAAAAAAGCCAGAAAAGGAAAGACAACGGTCATGCAGCAATCGTGGCTCAACCCTGTCTTCCAACACCACCTGCAATATCTGCAACGGGCCTGTGGCTCAAGAATCTGACTTTTCAGTCACCAAAGGACCCACGAAAAATAAAACCTGTGAAAGAGATCATCCTTGATCTTGACTATGATAGGTAAACCACACGGAATTACTGATAATAGGGCCTAGTTGGCAAGTGCAGAGCCTATACAATTTTTATGGCTTATCAACAGACTTCCTAGTTAGTGTGTCTTTTGACACAAATAAAATTCTTCTCTAATTACTTTCTGAAGCCATTCTTTTAAAAATATAAGATGATAGCGGAGGAAGGAGCAAAAGGTAAGACTCTAAATCACAAAGAATTAAACTTTGATTCTTAACTGCCATGCCAACTCTGCAATCAGTGACAGAGGAACATCTTCAGTTTGTGGTTTCAGTGAAGAGTTAAAGTCTTTCTTAGGTTATCCAAGTCCCCTCTGCAAGGGATATTATATTTATTTCACAAGGACAGATTCACACAAAATCTTATGATAGGGATTCAGGGTATTTTGTTTTAAAGGGGATTTAATGACATTTTCTAGTTCCCCTGCTTACAACAGTTCCATAAAAAGAGGCTGCCTCGTATTCAGTAAGATTACTTTAGCTGGTCAAAACAATTTCATGGTGAGATCATGACATTCCTCACAAACCCAGCAAAGTTTACTATAATAATTCAGAAAGGATGCAGTTTCTTCCATATGATGGTTATTGTATTCAGCATTGGAGTCTAATGTTTTGAGGACTGCTCTTAATTGCACCATTTCTAATTGGTACTAATAGGCTATATGCTCTATTATGTTCATAATAGATTTTGAAAATATTTGCATATGTGCATCCATATTTATATTCTAGTGGTTCTAGCCCCTCTCTTGATTTAAAACTGTCGTCAAGGAAATGACAGTTTTCCTGCCCATTGCTTTAAGAAAAGTAATGGTTCTGTTTTCAAATACTGACATAGCATTACTCATGTTAAGTTCTCCATTATTAATTTACGAGAAATCCAATTACTATTTCTAACATAGCTCGAAATGCACAACACCTAAGAGTTGACAAGGCATGATCCGGTGTACGTTTTAGGGCTGCTTGCAGGGACAGGATGACACTAGAATGACCTTGGAGAAAGGAGGTGATGATTTTAAAGTCTGGAATTTCTAGTGCAGTACATGTGTTTTAGGGATGAGGAAAGTGTGTTCAGGAGTAAATGTTATGTATAATGGAGAAAAGCAAAATCTTTAGAATTCTGGTATTGATATCTTTCCAAGCATCTATAAAAGCAGGTCTAGATAGTGACATTATGTGACTGCTTTGGTGCCACACTCCTCAATTAAACAGTAAAGGGAACACACCATGACTTTGCTTAAGTCTCCATGTACCAGGACAACATAAACAAGCCAGTCAATAGGCAGTGACAGACTACAAGGACTAAGGACGCTAACTACTAAGGATTTGGCAAAAAATGACCTTTAACCCTATCTCTACTAAGAGACACTGCTCCATTTTGAAAGTCCAACCAATCAAAGATCAGGAAAAAGCCTCAGAAAAGTGACAACAGTGAAGTTACTAAAATGTGGAGTAACGTGGATCCAACACAAAGATGTACATAGAGTTTATATAAAGTTCAAATTTTCCACAGTATTAGTAAACTGAATTTACATACAGTTCCTAGTTCCCATCTTACTGGGTTGAAATTACTTAGTATAGCAGTCAGGTTTTGACGATGGCTTTTCTAAGATGAAAAGAATAAAATGTAATCTATGGTCTTGCCTTGCACTAATTGACTGGACTTCCTGAGGAGAAGGAGCAGTAAAAGGGCACCTGTGTTCATGTCTGACACAAAGCCAGCAACAGTGTTTATGGAAAACTTCAGAGAGAGCAAATAGGCATCCAGCCAATAAAGTCTACAGCTGTGCAATTTGGAATAGCAAAGTGACTAACCTCAAAGAACAAGATTGGAATCTGGGATCCAGCAGTTTGATAACTTGTTTATGTAGAGGATTTTCTAATAGAACAGCAAATAACTTCAACTCCTTTTCCAGTGTCATGAGTTTTCCACAAGATGTATAGTCTATATTCTTTTCAAAGAAGAACAGGATCATTAACGGCAATATTATTGCCAGTGGTTAACTGGGGGGATGGGAGTGGGTGGGGAGGATATCTATTCAGTACTATGATTCTCTCTCCCTTTCCCAGCTCTTTCGTTTCCTCACCAAAGGAAGTTAATAAATACTCTGATAATACTTTGCACTTGTTATAGCTTTCAGAGGACCTCAAAAAACTTTACAGAGATCAGTAATTTGTCAGCACGTTTTATAGCTAGAGAAAACTGGACAGCACTTAGCACAATGTAACACTACTAGACTACCAACATATAAACATCATAATTAAGGCTGCGAGTCTGTCATGGAGGTCACGGATTCCATGACTTTGAGACCTCCGTGACTTCTGCAGTGGCTGGCTCCAGGGCTGCCTAAGCAGCTCAAGCAGCCGCTGCTGAGGAAGTCTCAGGCCACCGCATCCCACCACCCAGCCCCCTCTCCCCAGCACCTGCAGCAGTCCCAGCACATGCGCCACCGGCCACCCCCTCTTCTCCAGCACCCGTGGTGCCCCAGACCATGCACCCCCCAAAGCACCCAAGATTTAGTCAGGGGTATACAGTACAAGTCAGACAGGTCACAGGCCATGAATTTTTGTTTATTGCACATGACCTGTCCATGACTTTTTACAAAAAATACCCTTGATTAAAAAGTAGCCTAAATAATGTAACTCGTCTAATGTCATACAGTAAATCAGTGAGAGAATCAGACAAAATTCAGTTCTCCAGATTCCAATTCTAAACACTAAGTAATACTGCCTCTCCAGATTCCCAGTCTTAGCTCCTCCTCTTCCCACCTCCTGTCTCCTTCTAAGCTCTACCATTCAAGCATCCTCAGGTGCAGCTTCTAACTAATTTTCCTGGCAAGATTCCTGGATTTCTTTTGAAGTCTTCTGTTTTTCATTAAATTCACTAACATTTGCTGGCACTGAAGTTAATGTATCAGAACAAATATAAAAATAAGAAAGAGGAATGCAGCAGGTCAAATTCCTACGTATGTCCCAGTAAAACTGTTCATCTTAAGCATGGGCTAGTATCCCAAACCACTCAAGGAGGGTCTGTTCAGAAACATGTGACCAGAACCATAAGCTTTCTACATTACAAAATATGTCTTATAATTTTAAAAAAAAAAAAAAAGTTTGTCACAGTGGAAGTGCAATCCTGCTACAATATGTAAGGAGACTGAAGGACAAATCAGTCCTACACGCTGGCATGAGTGGAGGGTGTCCCCTTGTGCTAAATTAGTTTCCCTTGTCCTGGAGGTCATAACATGTCTATCAGAGTTTATGGTGCTGTGCCTGAACATGTATTAAAATGTTCTGCACTAATGAAAAAGAATTAATGTTCTGTATTTTTTGTTTTTAAAAAAGGAAAAACCATGAGGGGGAGATTTCATTTCCTAAGTAGGAAAGTCTACATTAATAATTTTCCCAGCAGGCCTTTAGTAGTTTTACTGAAAACAATCACAGCCTTTGTTTCTCAGATCCTCTTACGTCTGACGCTCACTCAAAGTCCTCACATCAGCAGCTAACTTACATTTTTTTCTTAAACACTGAACTTCATCACAAAGATATCCTCACAGCTCATTTTAGTGGTGCTGGAAGGTAGACACCACAGGCATATTTTCAGCTAAAATTGTTTTAATTAGCCAGCTGTTCTACTCAACACTAAATTTGAGGGACACCAGAATGTAAGTGGTGCATTTTATTGTCCAGAATTAGTTTCACCACATTTTCAAACCACAGAAACTTCCTCTATTCTACATAGTTTCATCACAGGTTTAAAGAAAATCCCATGAGTAATTCAATACTTTTACAAAGGAGCAATATGGAGATGGAACAGAAAGGGCAGGATCTACATCTTCTGACTAGCATTAGACTACAAATCATCTACAATTTCCAGTGATTGTGACTAGGCTCCACCAATATCCACTGTTAGGTGCAGCCCACACTGTTTGCTAACAAGACTCAGGTGTAAGAGACCCAATGAAAGGAAGTAAGCACAGGAAGAGTACATTAGATACAAGGATTCCCATCTCCACCCAAATATATTCTGCTTGACTTTAGTTAGGAAAAAATGTTAGAGAACATTTCATATTTTAAAGCAGCTGTAGGAGGAAAAAGTTCTGAGGAATTTTGTCCCTTTGAACTTCCAAGTAAAACCTTAAGTAAGATTATGCAAACCTAAAGACCAATCCTGATTAGTGGGAGGGGGGAATGCAGCTCTTCTCCAAATAAGTTCTTGAGGATTTCTCCTCGGCTGTTAGGGTTTGTGTTGGATAAAGAAAGCCCTCCTAACAAACCAGCATTCTTTTCCACCTGATCAGAGCTAATTGGCCCCCCTGCAGACAAAATGACCAATCACATCAACTTCAGATGAAAACCAACCCCCCCCCGCATTATAAACAGAGGAATGAGACATGTAAACCCATTTCAAAGAAGAGATCCCTACAAACTACAACTGTGGAAAGTTTCTTGCCTGTACTGGGACAAGAACGTAAGATTATCGCAGTCTACTTTTTGGACCCAAAAGCTCTCCCCTTTCCCCTGCACACTGATAAAAGCTTTAAAGACATTGGTAAGTACATGATAAAATTACCTTTTTGGCAAAGTTATTTACAATAGCATAATTTTAACTTTAAAACATAATGCAAGTTATTTTCATTGTGGAAAGAAAGTTGAGAGCGCTTTTGCTTTTGAAGCTCCCTACTGAAATATCCCCTTCAACAAAATATTTCTGTAATTCTTCTCAAATATGAGCCCTTTTTCTAACTGATAATGCCCACCGTGGCATAAGACGGAAGCCAAATTTTCCATCATTAAGAACCCTGGCAGAAAAGGGCATTGGAAGGAAACTTCACAATGCTCAGCAGATGCATACAACTGAAGTTAGGGTAATCAACTATTGCTGAGGATGGGAAAAGACCAGGGAATCAAACCGGTATTTATTTTGATTTGGTTCAGACTTGAGTTCAGTTGCATTCAGTGTGTTTGGGTTCAGTTCTGGATCAAGCAACTAAAAGTAAATAAATAGTGGTTTGGTTACTGGTTTGAACTGGTTCAAACCAAATTTCAATCCAAAAGAATGGAAGAAAATTTAAAAAGTTGAAATTTATTGAAACTATTTTCTTTGACCATTTATTTACTTTAACTGTACATGAATTTTCCTAGTTCTTGAGTTGTCAGAAAACAATTTTTGAAATGAATAATTTGTTTGAGCAAACTAAAATACCATCTTCCAAACTAGACCTCTGTGATAAAGGGATAAATATGAGTTTAAGGCAACAGCTCTGCCTCAAGTGGGGCAACAGGTGGGAGGAGCTGCCCTGGGGTTGGGGATGGCTGGGAGATAGTCTGTCTGTGGCGGAGATAGGTTGGGGAGCCATTATCTTTCCTCAATGTTGAAGAGTTATCTTTAACTTCTGGACCAGGAGCATTCCACTTCTCTTACCAGGATGAAGTCTCAAAGTATGTCTACACAGCAGTAAAATATCTGTGGCACCAAGTCTCAGAGTCCAGGTCTGGCTTGTGGGGCTAAAAACAGCAGTGTAGACATTCAGGCTCAGGCCAGAGTGAGGGCTCTGAAACCCAGGGAAGTGGGAGGGTCTCAGAACTCAGGCTTGCTGTGGGGTTTTTTTGTTTTTGTTTTTTGCTGTGGAGATGTACCCAGAGATGGTACAGCTATATCTGGGCCCCCTGCTCTCTCATGTGCTGCGCACATAGCTCCTAAACTTCTCCTCTCTTTCACTACTCTTGTGGGCTAGCCTTCTTCGAACCTTTTCTCATTATATTGGGGAAGGCCTTTCTGGTTGCAATCACATGTCTAATTGTTATTTTGTTGTTTTATAATGAAAATAAGATCACAGTAGTTTGGTGGGTGTTTTTTTTTTTTTAAATGTTGAGCTTAAGAAATGCTGGACCTTTATTTTCACCAGTAACCCACATTTTTTTTCCAGCTCAGTTTTGATTCAGGTTCAGTACATAGGACAAAACCATGGTTTAGGTTAAGTTCTGGTTCAAATAAAAATAGTGGTTCAACCTGATTCTCTAATTCCGGTCTTTTCCAGAAAACTGAACTCCTCTAACCCTTCTACCTTCCCACTGCATTCATCAGAGCCCAGTAAACATTTAGCTTTAAATGATAATCTTATGACTAAGGTCAGTTTCAAAGATCTGTCAGTGGCAAATTGAGTGTGCCTATGAAATGTGTGTCACACTATGAATTAGCATGATTGTGTTTTGTTCATTTGAAGGCAACTATTTAGGAGCATCATGCATGTACCACCAGGCATGAATTGCACTGGTCTGGAACATGACTGGTTATCTCATATAGGTCACTGGGATAGTTTGCTGTACACAGGACTGGGGCAGCATTTGAGAAAATGTGAAGTTACAAAGATGGATAGCTAACAGAGGTAAACGGGTACATTTTATCCGGATATTAAATATCAAATGTCCAGAGTTTGTGGACCAGCTCCTTGCCTAACTCTCCTGATCTCCCCCAGTTCCCAATAATAAACCTTTATCTAGGACTTTGCATCCAGATCTCTAAGAGATTTCACAAATGTTTACCTTACAGGATGAAGTTTAAACAGTTTCTTGGTAAAGCTTTTCTAACTTGAAGGAGACCAGATAGTATAGGGCACTCAAATGTCACTTCATAATCAATGGTTGAAATAATGGTCTAATAGTTTTGAACAGTACAGTAGCATATCAATATTGATCTAGTCAAAATCTCAATCAATAAGGAGGCTTGCTTTTGGTTTACATTGTAATGTAAACAATTCCCCTCTCCCCACCCCCCCCCCACTGTAAATTTTACCTCAGTCTTTCAACAGTTTAAAATTTAATTAAAAATTCAGTATACGTATTACACTTTCTTTACTTCGGGAGAATATCTTGCTACTTCTCCCTTTTTACTCGCAACAACTGCCTCAGAATCACAGAATATACAGGCCTTGGCATCTGCCCTGGAATTCATGCCTTGCCACAGAACTGTGCTGCAGAAATTAAGTTACTTTAGCTCTGGCAGTGCAAATTAAATCTTGAAAATGTGAATCAATTGTAAACTTACACCTTGCCTTCCTAATTCTGCAAAAAAACTTCACATGACAGAGCTATTATTCTAACTGCCCCCATTCATCTCAATGGGTGTTAACACAAAAACCTAGAGACAACATTGATGTTTAAATATCAGCAATTTTACTGCTGATAGTTGTACCACAAGCATCCAGCTAAAGGGATTATCCCACAAACCAAACTGCCCCCAGTGCCTCCACAGATGCCAAAAGCACCAACTGTTCCCTTCCCAGCTTCCCCAACAAATTCTATGATGCAGTTATGCATTCCCAATACAAAAATCTACAGTAAATATGAAGTGTGGGGACGGCATTAAATAAGCTGGATTTAATGTCAAACACCTCAGACATTGCTGTGCAGACTGTGTATTAATCTCTTAAACTGAAATTTAAGTGAAGCTGCCACAGAATCTAGAGACCTTACTGCAGAATTTAGGTTCATTTTGCCATGAATTGCACAAGGCCTCAACAACAGTAAACATGAGCTCTCACTGCTTAAGTTATAGAAATGCCAATTAAATCTGAAATAGGTATAAAACATTTTTCTGTCATTTGTGCTCACGTAATGCAAGTTTGGATTTTATTTACCTCCTCACAGCAGTGGCACATTAGTCAATAGGACTCCACTAATATTCTCAGAATCATGCTTCAATACACGGCTAAAAGGAAACTGAAGTCTATACTAACTAGAACGATAACTGTGAGCTTTTGTGCAGTTACTTCCAGCAAATTCCTTCTTTCATAGGATTTTTCTCCTTACACCAGTTTGTTGTGAACACCAACTAGACTACAAACAGTACAATCTACCTCAGAAGCTTTTCAAAGTCAATTAAAATAAAATTTGCAAGTGATGTAGTGGAGCGTGGGAAGCTAGGGTAGCAATCTGAAAACGTTTTGCTGGAACTCTGATCCAAATGAGAAACTATTCAAAAGCCCCAACAACAAAGCAAGGTGGTTACAACCTTTGTAGGAGAACAGCCTGAAAGTGCATTTGCTACAATGTCCTCAGTCAGGGTATAGACATGAAGAACAAATCTTAAGACACATTTGGTGTCAGAATATTTGAGCTCCTGTTCACAGGAGTGAGGCTGAGCATGAACTGCCTAGAGAAGCAAGGGAAAGATGGGAAACCAGGGTGGCATGAAACAGCCAAACTGCTTCAGCTGAAGAGCCACAGAGCAGAGGGCACAAGAACATGTATTCAAACTGGCAAAATGAAGCAGAGTATAGGGGTTCAGGACAATGTACTCTTGTAACCATTAAACTCTATAGAGAAGGTAGCAGCTGATTACATGAACATCAGGGATATACTAAAGTGGTATTAAACAGCTGCAGAGGATGGCTTTATTGTGGACTAACCAACAGGGAGCCAAGAACCAGAAAAAAATCCGATTCAATTAAAAAGCCACTTGGGATCTGCTATGGAAAAGAAAATAAAGCATGAACTACCTTGATGCTTAAAGAAGTTAGCTCTAGCTACCCTGCTATGATTTCCTTCAACTCAATTGATTTATCAGAGAAACTGGATTGAGGAATGGACAAGATGGTGAACAGGAGGTAAAGAAAAGAAATAAAAGGAGAAGAGAAAGAAGCAATGCCATGTACACTTCTGACTGAACAACCATCACTTAATTCTCAAAAAAGTAAGAGGCAACATAAGAGGAAGGACTGGAAACACTGGAATAATATATCAAAGGAAGGGGATGCAAAGAAAGAGGTTGAGAAAAATCTCTTTGGTAGCAGTAGCTCTTCTAGTCTTGAGGTAGCATGTCCTGATTTTAACTGACAAGCAGATTCATGAGATAAGAATTGGCAAGAACAAGGGCAAACAAAGGCATAACAAAATCCGATGGACAGATGTTGAAGCTAGTCAGATTCAGACTAGAAACATTTTTTAAAGTGAGGGTAATTAACCATTGGAACAACTTACCTATGATTGTGGTGAACTCTCCATCACTGGAAATTTTTAAATCAAGACTAAATTTTTTCTAAAAGGTATCTAGTTCAAAAAGGAATCAACCCATAGAAGTCCTATGACCTGTGTTATGAAGGAGGTCAGACTAGATGCTCACAATGGTTCCTCTTGATCTTATAATTTATCAATCTATGAATAGGGAAAGTAGAAAATATGTAAATCATCTGACAGAGGCGGGGGAATAACATTGGGAGAGGAGACAAGTAGGTAGAGTGTGAACAGTTATCTTTCGTCTGACTTCTCAAATACATTCAAGTTGCATCGGCTTTTCAAAGAACACTTGCGGGGGTGGGGGGGAAGAGAAGGAGGAAGAGAGGAAGTCCTCAGACATTCTAGATTTAGAATTCAGAACCTAAGCCTGCTAGTTTAGCTTCCCCCCTCCTCCCACAAAACTCTTCTCATCCTGAATCAGCTGCACTACTTTTGGAGCCTACTTACACTTTCTCTCTCTCCATCCATCCCAACAAAGAAGCTTTGTCCCGTGATCTAACTTAAAAACACAATAGGTTCATACCCTCCTGGTTGTTATTTTTTAATAAACATTAAATATGAAGTCTAAACTCATGTACTTTAAAATTATTCACTGCACCACTGATTAGTGATCTGACACTATAATCAATACCATAGAAAGGACTACTTTTCCAGGCCAAATAGGACTACAGCAGCAGCCTATCAACCTCACCAGGACAATCTCACTGTTGAAGTCTGAAATGGCACTGACAAGAGAGACTGCTGTGAAAAGCACTGCTTAGGTTAATAAGGATGGAGATATTATTCTTTCATTCTGAAATACCTTCAAGATTGTTACAGTACTGGAATTTCCCTAACAGAAAATGTCTGAAACAACTTGATGTAATGAAGAAAGCTGGATGCAGGAGAGGTTGAAATCAATATTAATAAACCATTAGTAGTAATCAAATAATCAAGTCACTGTATCAACCAAACTCCAACCTTATCTTGATTATGCTCTGCATTGTAGTGATATGACAGTGCTCTACTGTAGCGTGGTGTTTTATCAGAATATGGGGGAGGAAAATGAACCTGAAAAAAACTATTCCATATTTGTAAGGGTATATAATACTCTGAGGATTCCTGTTATTGCTTGTCACTACTAGATTTAGTTTTTTCTAAGGAGTAGCTCTGCTCTGCTTTGTCATTCTATAGCCCAAACTACTCATAAAACATGCCATAACTGCCCTCCAGTCCTCATAGCAATTTACACAAAAACAGTTTTCCTCCAAGAACTCATATGGTTTATCCCAGAGGCACTTAGGTCTGCACACATTCACCTTCCTTCCAAGTAATTGAGTATGTGTTTCTCATGACCGCAGCTTATTCCAAGAATCTAAGATGATAAAGAGGCACTGGCTCCAATTTGTTCTGCACACAGTCCCATCATTCCTATTGACTAGCCATAATACTCATTCTATAATCCCCCTCAAGGCACTAAACAAGGCCATTCTGAGTCTTAATGCAACACTCAGCTCTTCGGACCAGTAAATCTGATTCCTGGTACCTAAAGCACTTAGAAGATTTTACTGTTTACTTTGTGATTTCCTACCACTGCTGCAAGACCAGAAACTGTATTCTTGCAGAGCTGTGGAGCAGCCCAAAGACTGAAGTAATATAGACTGAATAGCCTCAGTGGAGGGCAGTCCGTGGAGGCCAGGATTAGGGTTATTAGCAGAGTAGACTGTACTCAGCACTCCCAATGATTGACTCAGCAGATCGTTACTCATGCTCTATGCATGGAGGAAGGAGTGGCGCATTATTTAAGAAAATTCTGCCTTGTTTTTCAGAAATAAAAAGACCACCTGAAAAGCAGCTCTGTGTGGCTCAAAAGCTTGTCTCTCACCAACAGAAGTTGGTCCAATAAAAGATATTACCTCATCCACCGTGTCTGTCTTGTATTTCAAAAAACTATTAGAATCATTAAAAAAACCCACACCTGATCTTAGCCATTATATAGTTGTGACATATTCACTGCAAGAGATAAGGAAACAACTGTACTTAATAGGAGAATGGAGAATAAAAACATGGAAAAAAAAAGCCCCAAGATCCTATTCAAGCGATCGGTTATTCCTCAAGGCCCTTGGATGCATGTTCCAAATAGAAGTAAACCATACTTGTATGCACGGGGAACCCACCACCACAAGCAAAGAAAACAGTAAAAGATCTATTCATAATGCTTACCAGGATATGGTAATGATCATATTTAAATCTACATATGAAGAATTAATATCTAGAACAAATTATAAACTAATAAATCAAATGAGTCACAGGTCCAATTCCAGGATCAATATGCCATTGATCAAATAGGAGATAAAATCATTTCTATCTTTGTTAAAGCAATCCTCATTTTACCATGAACAGGTCAAATCCTAGGTATTCAGACTAAGGCTGGTGGCTACTAACGTGAATATAAAAACTGACATGCTGGACTAGGTCAATGATCCCTTTAGCCTGGTATGTACAGTGGCAAGGCCTTCAGAAAAAGGTGTGAATCTTCATAACCCACTTAATTGCCCATCCTCTCATATACATCTTTATGCCCTGAAGCATTTGTATAAAGAGAAACTGCCTAACTTTGTTTATTTCTTCATAATCAATTTGCCTCTACACTAGCCAGTGGCAGTGAGTGTCATAACTAATAAATGCAATGGATTAAAAACTTAGAGTTTTTTATTTGATGGCTTTTAATTGTGTGCCCTCTTTTTTTATGGGAAGAGCTAACTAGCAATAGGAGCTCCCAATAGGATTTCTCTTCCATTGAGTATTTATATAAAATTTTCTATTCAAGTGTAATAGTCTCTTAAGCCAAAAGTTTTTAAACTTGGTGCCCATAGTTTGGCTCCTAACGAACTGCTTATCAGAGGAGCTGAACATCTACAGCACCCAGTCAAGTCCATAGGATCTGAAGGTGCTTGGCACCTCTAAAAAGAAGGTTATTCTTACTTAAGATCCTAAATATGAATGTAGGACACATAAGGCACACAATTTGCAATTTTTGGCTCTTGACTTTTATATTCCCTCATATGCAACTTCACCTTCACTTAAAAAATTTCCATGAACTTCTCTAAACTTTTTCCCCCCCCCTCCTATTGTTGCAGTGGGGTTTGGAGGATTTTATTTTTTAGTTAAAGTGACCAAAACTGATGCTGTATTTAAGCAGAGGAGTTATCAATTTATATAATGGCATAATATTTTCCGTATTATTCTATCCCCTTCTTAATACAGCCTAACATCAGCAGTGGCCCGAGTACGTTCAGCAGAAGAGGCTCTCCCCCAGGTACCAAAATTCTAGTCAATAAGAGAATATGGTTGGTAGAGGTAAAGGCAATTTTAAAGAGGCAGAAAGTCAGGAACATCTGTGAGGAAATTTTTGAATTATAGAAGTGAGGTGGCGAGACACAGCCTTCCCCCAAGAAAGCAGATAAGGGGAAGAACTGTAGTAAAATATTAGCTTATTATTCTTTAGATTGCTATATTGCTTTGCTAAGATGAATCTCAACATCTAATTGCTATCATCACAGATGTAAAATATTAAAGTCTGTTTTCCACACAAGCTGAAGTGCTACAGCTGCTGATCTGCCATATTAGCACAGGTATTTGACCCAAATATAAATTTGGGGGAGGGGTAAAATATGACAACTCTGTTTAAATGACTCTGTAGGGGAAATTTTAAAAGTAATCTGATGTTTAACAGTCTTTTTTAGCTAATCGTTACCACAAAAGCAGTGGTACATTCCACTCCAAAACTCCTAAATCAATCTTCTCTGGATTGCAATGTTTAAGACATCCTTTTTTGGGTGCAGGGAGTATTTGGTCCCTGGCTGATGTGTCAGAATCTGTGAACATTAGCTGAAATACAAATATGCAGGAGCTTAATGAATTTTCTCTTTTTAGTTTTCAGAAGAAGAGGAGATCAGATATGATAGACAGCAACACCACCAAATCTAGTGCCCCGCTCCTGGATCAAAGGCACTTGAGGATGGTGACTAAAGATGGACACAGCACACTACAGATTGATGGGACCCAAAGGAAAGGTCTGGCATACCTACGAGATGCTTGGGGAATACTAATGGACATGCGCTGGCGATGGATGATGCTAGTCTTTGCTGCTTCTTTTGTCATCCACTGGCTAGTCTTTGCAGTGTTCTGGTACCTCCTGGCCGAGATGAATGGGGACCTGGAGTTGGATCATGATGCCCCACCTGACAACCACACCATTTGTGTTAAGTACGTCACCAGCTTTACAGCTGCTTTCTCCTTCTCCCTGGAGACACAGCTCACTATTGGTTATGGCACCATGTTCCCAAGTGGGGACTGTCCTAGTGCTATCGCCCTGCTTGCCATACAGATGGTCCTGGGGCTCATGTTGGAGGCCTTCATCACAGGTAATCAGGTTTATTTCACAATTTTAAATAGGGTAGGTCCTTTTAACCACATGTAGGGAGTAGATTTGGTAAAATTCTTAATCTCATTATGAGTGCTTCCAGAGGGGACATAAAAGGAGTAGGGCCAGTTACTAAAAGAACAACAAGACTGAAATTTCAACTTCAAAAAACAGTTTTATAGCTATCAAGTATAATCCAACTCCTTTTAAGCAGTTAAAGACCTATAAAAAGGAGAGGCACTTGAACAACAGTATTTCAGGATTTGTACAGTAAACCAGAAAGTGTTGCTCTTTACGGCAGCTCCTCTCCTGACAATTCCAATGAGTTATTTTCCTCCATCTTCCTCTATCAATTTCTTTCTTCCAACCTTCCATTGATTTGAGGTTTAAAATCAATTTGTTTTGATACAGACTCTCCCAGGTTTACCCAAAACTTTAGCTAGTTTGTTTAAAACTGGCTGAATTTTTTTACCCCCCTTCACTTTATTGTTAAGTATCCATGGGTAGCCAACACCCAAGAACACTTTAGGATCCCAGTGGTACTTTATTTAAAGTTACTTAAAATGGCTGAACTATGGAATAATTTTAGACAAATATAGTATACTGTGCAAAAGGTTAGTGTACTGTATTTTAAACAGTTTCATTAAACAAAAGACCACAATTATATACCATAGCCAGTTCAAGGAGTGGATCTTCATCAATCAAGGGCACATCTTTCTGCAACTGCACCCTCATTCTACAAATATTACTGTTTTACACATGCTAACAGATTGTGGAGACAAAAGTTTATGGAAAAAGCCAAGGCTTTTTAAAAAAAAAGTGGATTTATTTTTATTAATAAATTGAGAATAGAAACTGGTGCCAGCAACTATTAGTATGATGGGAGCTGTACTAGGTGTAGACTAGATCTAATAATTTGAAATCAAGCAGTCTGAGGATAGTTAACAGTATGTCCATCCCACTAAGCCACCTCCTCTTCTCACGGGCCATTCCATACAACTTGGGGACAAGAAAGAAACTAACCTGACCATCACGATTATAGTTAATTCATTCTTTCCTGTTATACAGGTGCTTTTGTGGCAAAGATTGCCCGTCCAAAGAATCGAGCATTCTCCATCCGCTTTACTCATTCTGCAGTAGTGGCACACACAGAGGGCAAGCCATACCTTATGTTCCAGGTGGCCAACACTCGTCCCAGCCCACTCACCAGCGTTCGGGTTTCAGCTATTCTTTACCAAGAACAGGAGAATGGTCAGCTGCATCAAACTAGTGTGGATTTCCACCTGGACAGTACCACATTAGAGGAGTGTCCATTCTTTATCTTTCCACTGACCTACTACCACTCCATTACCCCATCTAGTCCTCTACGTGTTCTCCTCCAAGGGGATATCCCTCGCCATTTTGAGCTAGTAGTCTTCCTCTCAGCAATGCAGGAGGGCACAGGGGAAACATGTCAAAGGAGGACATCCTACCTCCCATGTGAGGTCATTCTACACCATCGCTTTGCTTCTATGCTGGCCCGAGGTGCCAAAGGGGAATATCAGATCAAGATGGAGAATTTTGAAAAGACTATTCCAGAGTTCCCAGCTGCAGCAGACTCTAAGAGTCCAAAGAGGACTGACATGAAGATCCGCATCAATGGACAGCACACTGACAGCTTCCAGATTTCTGACACTAGTCTGATAGAATAGAATTTGGACTTGGTGCCAGTTTGTTTTTTTTTTAATTACATTAAACTTTCAGGTTAAACTTTCAGCCTTCCTTTTCCCCCCTATTTTCTTTTGTGCTCTTTCCCTTTTCTCCATCCTTTTCATTGCAGTATAGTGTGCAGAGTAAAAAAGCATAAAGTGCACATGTAAACTGATGAGAAGCTGTTTTAACTGCACAGAATAGAACGTCAGGGACAAGTACCACACTACAAGTTGTGGGAAAGTACTAGTGCTACCTGCTGAATTCACTAGACTATGATTAAAACTGCACTGAGCCTGAAGTGTGAGACTTGCAGACTCCCACAGTTGACCAAAACCTAATTAAATGGTATGTGGGTAGGACACTATAGCAAAATATGCAGCAACAGTACAATAGAAGACTTAATCTAAAATTAATCTGAGGTTAAATTACACTAGTTTGGGGATCAGCAATGAGGTAGTTCCAAGATTGTTATAACCCTTTTACATTAAAACTTTCTGGATACATGGTTACATCAATTTTCAGATGGCTGAACATCCTACTAAAATCACTGACAGTCTTTTCAGTGGCAGTGAAATGTATAATAGATGTACTTGTTTATTACATGAAATCAAGAGTACTGACTGCAGTTCTTCATTCCACCAGGTCAGAAGGGAATATAATCTCTGTGACAGATCTGTGAAGACAGCGAGTGCCAAAAATCCTAAGTGTATATATGTGACACACATGCTACAGTGGAGATATTTTCATATTTGGAAACATTTAATAAATTATTTCAGCAGTAGAAAACAGACTGTTATACAGCAATTCATGTTCTTGCATGTCTCTTGGCACAGTGAAATTTTGTGTTCTCAGCTTTGCACATTTTACACTTCGAGTAGTCTGGCACTACAGGATGCACTATATCTACCAAGAACTGCATCCATTTATATTTTATGCTTTTTAATATAAATATCTATATCTGTATACACAGCATATAGATAAATCATATCTACAAAATCAGACACATTTGAATTAATTTTAAAATAAAAAAATTGAAATAAGTGCTTATTCATGGGACTTTTTTGCCAGGAGTGCCTCGTAAGAATACCAAGAAGAAAGAACCGTGCTCCTATATGCAACAATTTCTAATATGATCAAATGGGTTAACAGTTAAGTGGACTGTCTGCTGTCAATTCACAGCTTCTCAGCAACGGAATGCAGCTTTAAAATGGCTATTCTGTATTCAGACTGAAAGAACCAGCAGTTACCATCAAAATAAATGTTGCCATCCAAGGATAATTAAATGACTTTTCCCAGCAATAAATGTGGCATAACCACTACTAGGCAGTTTAGATAAAACTATGTTTACACACTGGAGCTGATTTTATTATAAAGTGACCTACAGCAGGATATATAATCTGAAGCCATATGAGGCGGGCGCTGTCTAGTGGAAGTCTTTTTTTCAAACCCAGAAGTACAGAGGTTGTCAAGCTCTGGTCATGGAGAACCTGGTAAGATAGCTGTTTTGTCATAAGGTGCCAGCTGCACCTTATTTCCAGAAGGTAATTTCTATTAAAAAGACAGCTAAAGAGATATTAAAATATTATTACTTTTCCATGTTAACTATAGTTGTAGTTGTCACAGGAATGTGTTATGTACCATAGGAAGGAGGAGGTCCATGCAAAACTGGAGAGCAGGTGGCCAATCTCTGAATTCAAAAATAGTTCATTACTCTGAAAATGTTTCCATATTCCTTCCCTACAACTCTACAGGCTTCAAGGGCTGGTTTTATTATAGAGAATGGATACTTTAAATATTATGTCTTTCATTCTCAGTATAATGGAACCATATTTTAGCCCACTGTAGTGCCTGTACAGTAATAGCAAACACCATGTTGTATTAATACATTAAATTGCGTTTGCTCTCACTTTTCATAGTTGGTCTCGCACATGCACTTTGAAGTTCAGCTTCATAACATTATTGGTCACACTCCCAAGATATGGAAAGTAGTGGTGATGGGGGGGTGGTTGTACTATATTTATCCTTTTCTATTTTTAAGCCCCAAACCAATATCCTAAAAGTACTGAGGACAACCCTTAAAAAGCAGCAGCAGAGCAAGAAATTGTACTGTAAATACTTCATTAAGCATGGAATAAAGTACAAATAGTTCAAATACGAGGAAGGAGCTTCTTTACATATATTGACAATTCTCCACTTTAAGTCACATAATCCTGTATAATTCAATTATTCTGCAATTCTGGAGTGTAATAATACATCTCGGTCTATACTAAGGACATTGAATGGTGAGACCCTACCAGAGCTATGAACATACCCAGGTAACATAAGGATCCTTAGAGTCAGGGTAATTCTGACTATATCATACTGAGTATTTTGAATTTTAGATCTTCGGTCCTTAAAACTATCCTTTTTTAAACCATTCATTATAGCTGTTTTTAACTTTTAAAAGCAACAAGTTTAAAAAAGAGGTAAAAAATGTTCATCATAAAAATAATTAAGCATGTTCTTTTTAATATTCAAGTATTCCTCACATAACAAGCATAAATATGCACTCAGATGGAAATCTATTTGCCACATTTAACACTGACTTTCTAAGTGTCTTGTAAATCAAACATTTGTAATGTGTTAACAGTAAAACATGTATTTGCTGATCACTATTCCTGCTTGGAAACTGATGGACTTGTTTAAGATCAGATGCTGTGTAAAAACTGGCAGGGCATTTGCCTTTCTGTGTGATTTTTCTAGATGTCCATAATCTAACATATGACTTGTTTAATTGGCAAATAATCTAAGCCTTTGAGAAGAATTTTTGGGTATTTCTGGCTGAAAGCCATAGGGTCAATGGCAATTTGCATAGTAATTCCTGCAATGAATAGTGTACCTTTGCCTTGAATATCAATACCAAGACTGAAGGTTGCTGTTCAGTTTGTGAATTGATCGCATCAACTGGAAAACACATTCTGAATGCTAAAGAATTTGATCATTAGCAGTACATCAATTATAAAACATTTGAAAATTAATCCTATTTATTGGGCAATTTGTACAGGTTTTCTTAATTTTTTTTTTTAAACTAAGATATTTTCCTGGGGTCCCATTATTTCTGAATTATCAAAATATTCTAGAGTGGTTTATTGCCTGCTTTCTAGTTCCTACTTAATCTATGACATTTTGACGACCCACAACACAGAGGGACACGAAGAGCTGGTGATTCAGTGAATATCTGGTCAGAGAGTACTCAAAGGCCTTATTGGAGAACACACTATTATTGGTTAGTTTGGGCAAAGAAGATGCTGTTGGTGGAAAGTGCAAAATTGAGAACTTAAATCCCTTGTCAGGTTTAGCATGGATAATGGTAACAAGTCACTGCACTCCTTTTCTAATGAATTTCATCCCTGAACTTGAGAGAGCATCTCTCGTTGATAAATTTACTTGCATGCCAATTCACTCCTTCACCTCTTGGCTAAGATTGCTAACAGTGCAAACTGTTTTTTTTGTGATAGGAATGTGTCCACTAGGAAGTGAAACTAGGTTCCTTTTGACCCCAAGTCATTTTACATAAGCCACTAAAGGACCATTACATAGCAGTGACTTTTTCCATTACTGACCAAGGTTGAAATCAAACCAAATCATCATTGACCAGCCCTTTTTGGTTAGGAGACAAAGGAAAGTTGTCAAGATTTTCCTTCTCCGGGGCACACAAATCCTTAAAGGAGTGACAGGCAAATCTAAGTGGATATAGTTATAACCCTGAGAGTATTTTATATTAAAAATCTGAACAGTTTACAAATATGGCCTTCAGCCATATCACCTCATGCTGTGATCCTGTCTGTTCTCACAAGCTAAACAGGATCAGACTGGGACAGTACCAGAAAGAGATGCGAAAGAAACAGGTGCAGCAGCAAGTTATGTCAATGACCTGGTAGTTGGTATTCTTCCCTTTGAGTAAATACTAAACCAATAACTCAGAAATCTGTTAGGGGGACACACACTTTCAGATGAGACACAAAGCCACGGTCTTGACCACTTGTGGTTACTAAAGATCCAAAGGTTTCAGAGTAGCAGCCATGTTAGTCTGTATTCGCAAAAAGAAAAGGAGTACTTGTGGCACCTTAGAGACTAACAAATTTATTAGAGCATAAGCTTTCGTGAGCTACAGCTCACTTCATCGGATGCATTTTCCACCAAATGCATCCGATGAAGTGAGCTGTAGCTCACGAAAGCTTAAGCTCAAATAAATTTGTTAGTCTCTAAGGTGCCACAAGTACTCCTTTTCTTTTAAAGATCCAAAGACATGCTTCGTAGGAAGAGAAGCATTAATCCTGGCATAATTCCAGCTAGGGTAATTACATTCTGTATACCGAAATTCCTCATGTCATTTCACTTAGAAGAGATCTGCTTCTCATCCTTAAGTGACATAGTGTCAATCTGCATTGCTAAACTGCTGCTGTGGTTTCATTAATAAATGAAGTGAATTCTGTGCATAGTTTGGTAAAATTGCTAAGTGTTTTCACATCCATCAGGACGAAAAGGTGCTAAAATAAATGTAATATCATTAAATCAAGTTTTGTTGTAGCCACTAGTGCCTCCAGTCTGCCATTTCTACCCTCATTTGCCTTTGGAAGAAATCTCTACTCTGTTTATAGGAGCTAATTTGGGGTTTTGTTCCTCCACAGATTTCCAAGCAAGGAGCTGCAAAACAACGGTACAATGGCCACTTTGTAGTTACATACTAGAATATCAAAAATATAAACCATAACCCCTAACTACCACCACAGAAGAAACACTCAAAATTGCTAATCTTTTGAATTTCCCCACTTTTTCAGAGAGATATTAAATTCTGAAGACACAGGGAGCCAGAAGAGTTGTGAGATGAAGTTAGATGCAGACAACTTTAAATGAACCCTAATTGGTCATTCTTAGGAGCAATGTCTCCTCCAGAAAAAGGAAGTCAGGCAGAGTTAGGGACACCTCGCTTAACTTTGTCATCTTTTGAGCCAAAACCCTAGGAACCAAAAAATTAAGCAACCTTAAGAAAACACGATCAACTCAGATACCTGAAGAGGAGATTCAGAGGGCTTTGAAAATCAGATGGCAATTACAAGCCTTTTTTAAGACACCTATCACCATGGTAACTTGGCACCCTTGCAAAAAATAGCAATACACACCTACTGACCCTAAAGGGGTGAGATTTTCAAAAATAAAGGGCTGTTAGACACTGCGTTCCTATTGACTTACGGTAACTGGACCCTTAAATGCCCTTTGTGCTTCTAAAACTTCCCCTCCAAACAGGCAACATATTTTCTGCCACAAGCCTTCCCCATCCACTCACCCAAGAGCCATCTTGGCTTATAATGCTTCAAATAAGACAACCGGTACCTCTTCCACTGTACCTTAAAAATGGCTAGACCAGGGGCAGGCAAACTTTTTGGCCTGAGGGTTGCATGGGGTTTCTGAAATTGTATGTAGGGCCAGTTAGGGGAGGCATGGCCCGGCCCCCTATCCAACCCCCCTTGCTTCTCGCCCCCTGACGGCCCCCCCAGGACTCCTGCCCTATCCAACCCCCCCTGCTCTCAGTCCCCTGACCGCCCCCAGACCTCTAGCCCCTAACTGCCCACCACTACCCCATCCAACCCCCCTCTCCTTCCTGACTGCTCCCCCCCCAGACCCCTGCCCCATCTACCCCTCCCACTCCCTGTCCCCTGACTGCCCACGGCCACCCCATCCAACCCCTCCTCTCCTTCTTGACTGCCCACATGCCCCAGGACCCCTGCCCCCATGCAACCGCCCTGTTCCCTGCCCTCTGACTGCCCCAACCCCTATCCACACCCCTGACCACCCCCGAACTTCCCTGCCCTCTATCCAACACCACCACCACCACCCTGTCCCCTTACCATGCTGCCTGGAGCACCAGTATCTGGCAGCACAGAGCACTAGGTCAGGCTGGGCTCTGCAGCTGCACTGTCCCAGGAGGTCATCCCCCAGCCGCCCAGAGTGTTGCGCTGACGGTGCGGTGAGGCTGCGGAGGAGGGGGACAGCAGGGGAGGGTCAGGGGCTAGCCTCCCGGGCCAGGAGCTCAGGGGCTGGCAGGACGGTCCCACAGGCCGTAGTTTACCCATCTCTGGGCTAGACAATGGCTCTGACTAATTTCCTGTGAAAGCAAAGAGCTCCACAGCCAAGAATCTCTCACTGAAAATAAATACTCTGTTGTATGTTCCAGAAGGTATATCAAGAGCATTCTGACTAATTGCAAATCCATCGAAAAGTATGGTGAAGAGAATTGCTGGGATAGTCAGATGTCAAATACTTCAGGATCTACATGACAAACACTTTTCCTTTTCCCCCCCTGCTGCTGGTGATGGCTTATCTTAAGTGATCACTCTCCTTACAGTGTGTATGATAAACCCATTGTTTCATGTTCTCTGTGTGTGTATATAAATCTCTCCTCTGTTTTTTTCCACCAAATGCATCCGATGAAGTGAGCTGTAGCTCACGAAAGCTTATGCTCTAATAAATTAGTTAGTCTCTAAGGTGCCACAAGTACTCCTTTTCTTTTTATGACAAACACTGCCACCTTGAATGTGCCTTCAGAATCAAATTGAAGTCAGTGCCAAGAATGGAACACACGTGTGTGTTCGGACTGGCTTGCCCCAAGTAAGCAGCAAGTTCCAGATGAAGTTCAAGTGGAGGATTTGTTACAACTTCAAAAATGTGTAATTGCTCTCTGTCAGAAGCAATATAAAGATGGGAACCTCAAGGAATTCTTGATGAAGAGGACTCAAACAAAGCAAGAACAAGCAAGAGCTCAAAGAATGTACTAAGGAACTTTTTGATAGTGTAGAGTCTGGACCCAGGTACGTGAACCTTACGTAACGTAGTAGACCAGGAACATAAAGTTTTAGAATGGCCTATGTACATTTTATAACAACAATATATCTTACCTGGATCTTTTCGCCCTGGTTTTTCAAACCGCCTGTCTCCCCTAGAAAGGCAGAATAAAAGTTTCAAACAAGGCTTTGGAAGCATGCCATCATTTCAGGTGCAACACTCACACATTTTCTCTCTCTCACTAGACCTATGGGGCCAAAATTTTAAGGGTAGTTCCGTGCCCAGATACTTTTGAAAATGCCAACAGGAGCCTATCTAGATCTTTAGGCATCTTAATACCTTTAAAAATCTAGGCTTAACGCATTGCAAACCAACAAAAGCCTAAAACTAATAGAAGAGCCCTCTCCCCAAGAGCTATACTGGAAATGACGGTTTCTAGAACACCTCACTTTCTCAAAGCAGTGCTCTGTTCATGCCCACAAGTAATCAGCAATATAAGCTTTTGAACAGTGGTTTTTTTGTTAACAGCTGGGATTCTAGCAACATTACTATATGGTCTCCACTTCAGAAATTCCAAGACAATCAACCAGTACATATTCCTACAGAGCCTTTCTGAAATATATTTTGTGGATGAAGGGTGAAAGCATGGGATCCAAGCAGGTGCATCTACAGTATATTTTAAAGTCTAAGCTTTTCTGTTACCTTTCCTCCCAGCTCTGAGATCTGTGCATTTCCCTGCCTCCTCCTCGCCCAAATCCACCCTCCACTTCGTCAAAACTTCTTTGGTAGAAACCACTTTCTCCTCGGCCTCTGCCTGCAAAGACAAAAAAACAAAGAAAAACGTTTGTAAGAAGAACTTTACTTCCCTTTTCTAATGTCAATGTAACCTCATTTTATAATCTTCTCCTTAATGAGACACTGCAACCTGATAGTGGGCAAGTCTTTCCTCCATCTCATGAGATTAGTATTAGTGTTTAAATCCACTCACTTAATATTTCAAAGCTAAACATTTCCCAAGAAACTGATTTTGGAAATTAACATCTACATTTCAAGAGACATCATTTCTCACAAGCTTGTACACCACACTTCATCACCGTATTTGGAGCTGTGCATGAAGGATGACAAATTAACAGGCTGCCAAACAGGGAAGATTTAAGGCGAACATGAAATAACTTTTGGGAATTTGGAAATAAGGTAATTGGAGTCTTGGTTATAGTTCAGCACACCAAGTAATGCACAGAAGAGCTACAGAGAACACAGGGAAAGGAGGTGAAATAAGTACAGACTGAAGAAGAAGAGAAGAAACTTGGATTATTATGTAACAGTTCCATTATTAAATAAATATATTATACACGAGAGAAAGATGCAATAGGCACCCACAGAAAAGATAATCAAGATGTGTCAAATCAGTTTCTACAGAGCTATAGAAAAACTAGCGAAAATTAACTGAAGCAGAGAACTGAAGTGTATAAATATGTGGTAATATGCAATAGATCAGTATAAACAGAGTGCATGCTAGAATACTGGCAGTATTGACACTGAAGCACATTAGCCTTATATTATACTCCAAAAAGACAAACTTGGTTTACGAACACATGCAGAATACATGAAAAAGATAATCAAAGCTAGAGCCATTACCCTGAAAAAAAGATTAACACCAAACAAATGGTCATATGGTAGTCAAAGATACTGAAGCCATGTCTTAACTAAAAAAACAGGTTGCACTGTATAATGTGTTAGAAAATATGTTTTAGAAAGCATGATTTTAAACAGACTGTAACCTAGTGCAGAAAGGGCAAATTGAGTTTAAAAATAAGTTAACTGTTTTTGTTCAACCCTAGCTTGCCCCCAATTGACTATCCTGTGGCCAAGTTCTCCAACCTTCCCTATTTTCTTATGGAAGTGGAGTGAAAGAGAAGTCTAGAGTACCTGAGGCTGACAGTCTTGATGTAATGTGGAATAGACAAAGCACAGAACACAAGGCCTATCTGATATCTCAAAGGCAGAATGAAGAATACAGAAGCCTCTCTAATGCAAAGACAGAGGAAAAGGACAAAAAAAATATGGCGTTTTTCAAAACACTATAAATGGAGGTGGGGAGCATTGCTCTTATTATTTGTACTACAGTAGTACCTAGAGGCCTCAATGTGCTAGATGCTGTACACATATATAGTGAGAGTCTCTGCCCTGAAGAGCTTATCTACACAGACAAGACAAAGTAAGTATTATCCCCATTTTACAGACGGGGAACTGAGGCACAGAGATATTAAGTTATCGACCCAAGATCACACAGGAAATCTGTAGCAGAGCTTAGAACTGAACCAAGATCTCTTAGGCAATCAGGGGTCTCTAGTCACACCATACATGTTAAGTAGAAAGTAGATGTGGCTCTAATCCCCTCACCACAAATAAATAGCATGGAGTGTTCATGTAGTCAAGTTGTTAGAGGATTAGTATTAAGAATGGCCATAACAGCAATGTGTAAGAATTGATCTGGCTGTAATTTATTTTCCCAACTCAGATATTTTAAAGTAGAATTTCAGGCTGCCAACGGCCTAGATATTTGTGAAATGGCAGTGAAAATGGAAAAATAGGAGGAAAAACATCCCTATGCCTCAGTTCATAAAGAAGCAGTACAGTGCTGGGTAAAGCTGCCTCAGTTATGACCTCTTACTTGAACAGGAAAACAGCAACAACAACAAAAAGTCTAAGTCTGTAGCCCAGTCCACAAAGACTTAAATCCTTTCCTTCTCTGACGCCTTCCTTCATGAATGTAAACATTCCAGTACTCAAAGCACCCAGCTTAACTACAATCCACAGGGAGCTCCCAGGAAAACAAATCAATTAGAAAGAAAGTTCAAGTGCATGACCTTGGATTGCTTGTGGAGTATTACTTTAGAACAGAGAAAACGTGTTAGTCACAACTAAAGTGACACCACACAAAATGTATGAGATTTTAGGTACGAGCAATTTCGCCCTTCAGCAGAAGGTTTTATGATTAAGCTGCCTTGATAATGCCAACTTAATTGTAAAGTTACGCTTCAGAATACTATTTCACTGAACGTTTTTACTGACACTTATGAAAACAGCCTAAAGAAACTTCTGCACTAAGAGCAACAAACCCACTTGTACATGCCTAGAAATTTATGGAATGCATTCAAATTAAGTAATGGGGTATTATGGCATTATTGCTAATTGTTAAATTGTGTTTAAAAAAGATTATTTCTCTCATAGCTAGTCATCTATTAGATTTGGCAATTAAGTTAGCCATAGTGAAAGTTCACATTTTTGATGAGAATAATTTCTATGATAGACTCTCAAACAGATTTATTCTCTGACAAAGATTTAATGGTAACCTTATTTTAAATAGGTTTCAGAGTAGCAGCCGTGTTAGTCTGTATTCGCAAAAAGAAAAGGAGTACTGTGGCACCTTAGAGACTAACAAATTTATTAGAGCATAAGCTTTCGTGAGCTACAGCTCACTTCAAGTAATAATAAATTTGTTAGTCTCTAAGGTGCCACAGTACTCCTTTTCTTTTTGCGAATACTCTTCAAAAACTCTTCTTTAAAGAACAATGTTAATAAATTGATTAATTATTTTAAAAGTCTAAAAACACTCAAAATATATGCAATTCTCATTTAAGGTTACAACACCAATTTTGACTCTGCCTTTGCTTTCTCTCCTATTCTTCCCCATCTAACTTTCTAATACTGGCCACAGATCACCAACTCTTGCTAGAAAATAAAATTCTCACTTCTGCATCAGATAAATTTAACTAACTTCCAACTGTAGATCCAAATTCTGCTCTTAGTTACACTTGTGAAACTCTATTCCAGACACTAGGCTTGCACAGGTGTAGCCAAGGGCAGAATTTGATCTATAGAAGCTTTATTACTCATGATGAGTAGCAAGCTGTAAGCAACACAGAATGACCTTCAGAACCGAGATTAAGTTTGCAAGACTAACATTAAGAAAGCATTTGTATTTCTGAACTGAGAAAATCTGTTAAGGAACTATTGCCATTGAGCAACAAACCATCATAGAATTTTACAATACCATTTTTACAGTCACTCATCAAAGCAGAACTGCACTTGAACTTCATCCTTGAGTAAAAACATTTACGTTGCATATTAAATGTTCTCATCACAGATTTTCATCAAAGACTAATTGATATACATCTTCAGCTTCAAGAACACTGAGGATTCATTAGCATAATTCTGAATTCTGTCATTGCAGAAACCTCAGTTTATTTCCTGAATTAACAGTTGTATGGGGAATCCTAAAATCACACCTTAAAACCAAAAAACTAATTGTCCTAAAAAAAAAAATGCAAGGAACAAGTAGCCGCCAATATGATTTGGAGTGGACTGTTCAATGATCTATAGTTAATAAAACTATACAGGAAGTGAAAAGGCAGCGAAGAAATTTAAAAAAAGTCGGCTAAAGCTTGGCAGGAGAGACAGGCAATAAAAAAAATCAGAATGAATATGGTGTGCAAAGATTAAGGGAAATTTAAAAAGCAGGTGAAAAATGAGGATGAAATTAATTAAAATCAAGGAAGATGTCTGGACAACTGGAAGTAATGAGGAACTTGTATCTGAACAAAGAAAGATTAACTCAGAACAAAAATTTTGCTATCTTGAAAACTGGGTAGGTAGTGGTAGACTGAAGGAAATACAGTAGCAATATTCAAAGAAGAAATGAAGAATGATTCTATTAATCATAATGCCATAAATATAATGCCTATCCCTATACAAATAATGAATCAAATATTGGGGGGAGGGGAGGAAGAGACTTTTAAAGACAAAATTGATTGCTATTTTTGACAGAACTGAAGAATTGTTGGATTACAGCCAGATTCTGCCACTCTTAGTCACAGTGAGTAGTATCTTACTTTGCAAGTAATGCCACTGAAGTCAATTGGAGTATTTGAAAAGTAGGTATGTTACTGTGAGTACAGGTGGCAGAATCTGACTAAATTAGTCTATCACTGTAAATGTTAGTGACCAAGGGGAAGAAAAATGCAAGAGTTGCAAAAAAGGAAGGGTAAAGAAATAGAAAGGGGTTTCAATATACAAGAAAAGGTCAGAAAACACTGAGATTCAACTTGGGGGGAAAAATGCAAGCTGAAAGTCCAAACCTATGACCATTTATCACCCAACAAGCACTGTATGCAGTATAACTGTTTGTAAATTTGAACCCTAACATACCTGAGCAAAGTGTCCAAAACACAGATATTTAACAGGAAAAAGAAACCCGGACAGCTATAATACTAGCACACACTTAGGTGAGACAGAGCAAATTAGACTTCGGTTAAGAATGAAGTATGGCATCAGAAAAGGCTGATGCAATTCTGCTACATTGGCATTATGCGAAACAAGGAAGTAAAAGCCCCTCTTTCTTGTTCTTTGGTACAACTGTACCTCAAATTTTTAAACAAGTCCTGGGCAACTCATTAGCAAAGAGATATTGAAAAACTTGGAGAAAAAAATGAGAGAGAGTCAGCAGGAACTGCTATTAAGACAATGAAAGAACTAAAATACATACAGCTTAGCTAAACAACCAAGAAGGGGCACATGATAGCAGTCCACAAATATCTGAAAGATGTAGATGCAAAGGAGGAAATGGAATTACAGGGGAGAACTGAAAATTAGAAATAAGAGGAACCTTAAAACCAAATCAGGAAAAACTTCTGTACATCCAATAGCTATGAAATTGTTTTCAAGGAAGGTAGTGGAAATACCACTACTAAGGGACATTTAAAATTAAATGGGACAGCATGAGAAAAAATGTGGCACTTGCTAGGCTATGGATATGACCCAATAAGTCTTTTCCATCTCCAGCTTCTAGCATTCTATATGCAACAAACCACATCTATTAGTATATGAAAACATATTGTTGTGTTCATGAAAGCTAGAGAATTAAAGGCTACTATCAACATAAAAATATTTTTTTTTCAAAACAAATTAAAAATAAGTTCAGGTACTATACCTTACCCTGAGCCTCCCTGGCATTATCTGAGGACACATTTCCCCATTTGCTTTAAATGCTGCAGTGTGGAAGGACCCAACAAATAAGGGAAAATGACTTTAGTGAAGTAGTAAAATTGACAAAACAAAGTGCTATCAGTGAACAAAATAAACTGAAAGAGAGACCTTATGCCTCCACTAATCTCTTTCAGTTTGTTATCTAAGGCATTGCACAGAATAGAGAAGGACTTCTTTCTGATCATTTAAGTCAGTGGCTCTCCAACCTTTCCAGACTACTGTACTCCTTTCAGGAGTCTGAGTTTGCTTGCATACCCCCAAGTTTCACGTCACTTAAAAACTACTTGCTTACAAAACCACACATAAAAATACAAAAGCGTCACAGCACATTACTGAAAAACTGCTTGCTTTCTCTTTTTTACCATATAATTATAAAATAAATCAATTGGAATATAAATATTGTACTTACATTTCAGTGTATAGTATACACAGCAGTATAAACAAGTTGTTGTCTGTATGAAATTTTAGTATATACCGACTTCACTAGTTTTTTTTTTATGTAGCCTGTTGTAAAACTAGGCAAATATCTAGGGGTTGCCAACTTGAGCCTGAGAAGGAGCCAGAATTTACCAATGTACTTTGCCAAAGAGCCACAGTAATACATCAGCAGCTCACCCATCCGCTCCCCCCCAGCTCCTCCCACCCACTAGTAGCGCTGCCAGTCAGCGCCTCCCTCTCCCTCCCCACATCTTCCAATCAGCTGTTTTGTGGCATGCAAGAGGCTCTGGGGGGAGAGGGAGGAGCGAGGACACTGCAGGCTCAGGGGAGGAGGTAGGAAGGGGTAGAGTGGGGGCAGGGCTTGTGCAGAGCCAGGGGCTGAGCAGTGAGCACCCCCCTTAGCACATTGGAAAGTTGGCACCTATAGCTCCATCCCTGGAGTCGGTTCCTATACAAGGAGCCACATATTAGCTTCTGAAGAGCCACATGTGGCTCCGGAGCCACAGGTTGGCCACCCCGATCTAGATCAGCTGATTAACTGTTTGGAAGACCTCTGCATATCCCCAGTTTAAAACCACAGATTTAAGTTAAAATCAACCCTTTCAACTTCTTAATTAATGCTCCTGTTCTCTCCTTTTATGAGCGACTCCAAATTTTTTCTAATACCATCTCATATAGTTGGTTATTCTTTACAACCCTGAGTCAAGCAACCTTACACTTTCCTTGATATTCCACCTCAAAACTGTTCCTTTCATCACTCTTTCAATCCAAATTTATATAATTTAACAAAATAAACACACAAAAGAGGAACCAGATATGTATGTAACTTGTGTTCCTAGTGATCTTGTGGTATTGAAACCCTCATTCTCCCACATGCACTTTCCCTCCTTCGTCAACCCCTGCTGCATTAGGACCTTTAAATGGAAAGTTCCTTGGGGGCAGGAATTTGTCAGTTTTATTTGGTTGTATAATTCCACATCCTCTCGTGGTGTTATCCAAATAATGGTGGTCAATTTTCAGACAATTTAACCTAGACCTTTCCCCCATCCACTGTATCACCCCAGTCTTCAGAAAACAGCTCACCTCGACCTCTAGAGGAACTTCGACCTCGAGGAGCCCCTACCACCATTCCTCCTCCTCGTCCCGTCAACCGCAGGACAGCAGCACTGTTTACAGACATGGAGAAATTTCTCTGCCAAGAAGAGGAGACAGCCAAGGTGAGATAAACAAGCAAAAGTACCTTTCCCTATACTTTTTAGCATAAAAATTTTACCTACCCCTTACTCTCTTCTGTATACACTCTCTGCAATTGAAAATACTCACGAACCACAAAACCAATTAAAAGATATGGAAAAAATTGCTTAGATACATGGGGAAGTTACTAAGGGATCCCATTTAAAATATCATTTTTCAGCATCCTTTTCTTCTACTCTTAGTGTTTCCTTTCCTTTCAACCTCTAAACTAACAAAGGCTAACATTTGCCTTTATCTTTCCATCACCTTTCTGGAAGATACAAGAATGCAGCACAGTCAGCTCCCTGAAGAGCAAGGATGGTGGTATCAGCTAAGATATTATGGTGACAGAGAGCCAGAGAAACAGGTAGTGAGGCAGATGACAAGTCCATGCCAGTAAAGGACACATTACAATGAGCTGTGAGACAAAGTTACACTCCAGCCCCAAAAAAGTGACTTACCTGAAATTCTTATTTTCAAAAAGTAATTAAAAATGAGCTGCAAGTACCGTCTCCCATGCTCCCTGCATATGACTGACTGGAATGTCAATAGCTTAAAATTCATATCAGAGAGCCACCTTCTAAGTGATTAATACATGCTTACTCACTGATATAGCGCACCAATACTATCTTCAATCAGTTCATTTTTAAAGCAAGACAGTAACATATCTCCTCCATTCTTCAGGAACATGGGGTGGTTGAGAGGGAATCTATTACAATTACTACCCTTCTGAATAATAATTAGAAAGTATAATCTTTCTCAAAGTATAGTAACAGAAATAGACCACTTCTGAAGACTCAATATTTTTATGAATCACTAAAAGTTTAACAAAAAAGCTAATTTTAGTAACAGAAAAAACTAACAAAAATCCTATGCAACAGTCATGGAGTGCAACAGAGACAAGAAAAAAAAATTTACTAAGGACATTTCAACATAGAACAACTAGCTATATAGGAACACCCCAAATGTTCTGAACATAGACAGTTGGAAGTTTAGGCACTTCTGCCCAGAAACCAATTCCGTAACACAAACATACCAAACTTGGACTCACGTTGTACTTCCAAGTCTAAGCTTTAAATAAAAAAAAATGCACAGAACTCCAAGTAGTTGTTCGGTAGGTCTTCTAGAAATTAATCTATTGGGGGTAGACTAGCATTACTTGCGTGCCTCTGGACACATCTAACTTAATATGGCCTTGAAGAGTCCAGTCTTCTAAAGGAGTAACGATGAGACAAGCAATTAGATCGCCATTTAGACTTTATATATTGTTGTCTAAAGGAACAGGAAACTGCATGCACTGTAGTTTATTTCAAATAAATCCAAACAAATATTTGACATTTGGAAAGGAAGAATCTCTCCAAGAGAAGACTGGTAACAATGAGCATAGCTCGAAAAAAATCCTATCACCCATCGCAGGTACAAAACTTTCTTTGATGAGTGTTACCAACTTCTACAAAATCTGAGTATTCATTTAACATTTTTTTTCTAGCTCTTATAATTGCTGAAAAAACCTTCCAAAAATTAAATGAACATGCACAGCTGTGATAATATCTTCCTCAGTCTGCAAACAGATTACTTGAGTATCTTTGCTGCTGCTCAGATTTTTGCTAAGTGAAAGTTGGCAGAGTGCAAATTAATCATATTCATAACCCTAGTCAATTTCACTCTGCTACTACTTGGAAAAGTTAAAAGCAGAAACATATGCAAGCTGTGGAATATCTCCGAAAAACAGAGGAGGGGAGCAGGTAAAGTAGTGGTAACACTTTGGATGCTGAGACAACAATGGTGGGAAATTTTAGAAAAGGTCTACTGTAGAAATGGCCACAGAAAAAAGGTAAACTGATCATACACAATGGTTAGACAGCATACATATAGAAAACAGGAAGTCATGTAGTCACACTTAATATATCACCAAAAAAACTGTAATCATGAAGGACTGTCATATTAGGAAACTGATCTAACTTCAACGTAGAAGGTGGTTAAGTAGCACAACTGGTCAGAGCAATCTGTTGTTCTTTTGGATTTTCTCAGAGCAATTGCAAGAGGTGAATTTTACTTTAACTTATAACCTTTACTAAATTGACTCTTTAGAGTCAGTGTTCTAATTCAATAAAAAATGTACTTGAAGCAATTACTTAAATCTTCCTTTTGCACGATATGAACAACAGATTGCACGTTTATCTAAAAGTACAATATCTGGTTGCTTATCCATCCATGGGAAAAAAAATGCATATATACAAACATAAAACATTTTGGTGATCTACAGATAGTCAGGAGTTGGACCACTGTGACCATCTAGACTGACCTCCTGTATAAGACAGCCCACAGGATTTCCCCAAAATAATTCCTGTTTGAACTAGAAAAATGGTTCTCAACCTTTCCAGACAACTGTACCCCTTTCAGGAGTCTGATTTGTAACTTGGCGATATGCAAGACACCTCACTTAAAACCTACTTGCTTACAAAAATCACACACAAAAATACTAGTGTCACAGCACACTATTACTGAAAAATTGCTTAATTACATGGTAAAAATGAGAAAGAATCAATTGGAATATAAATATTGTAGTTGCATTTCAGTGCATAAAATATAGAGCAGTATAAACAAGTCATTGTCTCTATGAAATTTTAGTTTGTACTGACTTCGCTAGTGCTTTTTATGTAGCCTGTTACAAAACTAAGCAAATAATAGCTGACATGATGTACCCCGTGGTAGACCTCTGCATACCCACAGGGGTATACATACCCCAGGCTGAGAACCACTGAACTAGAGCATCTTTTTTAGAAAAACATTCAGTCTTGATTTAAAAGTTGCCAGTAACAGAGAAGCACCTCAATGCTTGCTAAGTTGTTCCAAGGATTAATTATCGTCACTGCGAAAAATCTGTTTTAATTTGAATTTACCTAGCTTCAACTTCCAGTCAGTGGATCTTGTTTATTATACCTCTGTCTGCTAGATTATAGATCCCTTAATTATTTTGTTCCCCATGTAGGTACTTATATACTGATCAAGTCACCCTTAACTTTTTATTTAAACTGAATAGATTATGCTCTTTGAGTCTATCATTAATAAGTCCTGTTTTCCAATCCTCTAATCATTCTCATGGCTCTTCTCAGAATACACTCCAATTTACCAACATCCTTCTTGAAATGTGGAAAACAAAACTGGACACTGACCCAACAGCAGTTGCACCAGTGCTAAATAGAGGTAAAGTACTTCCCTACTTCTACTCAAGATTCCCACTTGTATATCCAAGGATCACATTTATCCTTTTGGCCACAGTATGGCACTTCAAATTCATGTTCAGCTGACTATCCACCAAGATCCCCCTTTGTTTATGCTTAAATTTTTAATTTATGGGAGGGAGAGGGGGAGAGAGAGACAGACAGACATAGCACCATATTAGCATGTAGATGTATTTTAAACATTTGAAGAAGTAAATAAGTTAGTCTAGAGACCACACTCTGATCAACAGCACGTGGCGATCTAGCGCATATAGTTGACCATTTGAGAGTCTAGCTATCAACACTGTGGATCCAAGAAAGGCTCAGTGGTAATTTGTGCATCTGTTGGGATACCAGGTCTCAAGACTCTTAAGGTCCCCAGCACATACACTGGTAAGTATGTAGGATTTAAAACTCAGGAAGGAGCTCTGCAGTAGCAGGAGCAATCAATTATTCAGGTTGATTATGGGGGAGCGGGTCCCCCAACCTGGATCCCACTGCGGCCTCATGATGACCTCAATGAGATGTTTCTTGAGGTGGAGAGCTTGGTTTTCCCAGGTACAGGTCGGGAACAAGAGGCAGATACTGCACTTGGACGTGATGGGGGCTTCTCCCAAGCAGTACAAATAGTGTTGGTGCTTGTGAGAGAAAACAAGCAAGGGAAGGAAGCGCATACCTTGAACTCCAACATCTTTGGCTTATCTAACGTCCCCCAAGCTCTAGGTACCCTTAACACACAAGCACTTAGAGTCTACCGATAGACATTTTGTGATTGAATATTGGCCATTACTTGAAGCAATCTTCAACACCAAAAAAATAAGAGGACCAACACACACTAAGTAATAAGAAGCTTGATTTAAAAAAAAATGTAATCAGAGAAAAATAAGACCGCTTTGGAAGAAAAACTTACACAACAAAATTTCAATGTTGGCAGTGGTTTGATGCTTCAAAAACTTTGTTTTATTTGTTAGAGAAACTAAATGGCTACACTAAACAACTGAAAACTAAAACTGTCTAGGAAGAAAGGAGAAAAAAATAAGCAGAAAAGGGGACAAATGAAGTTTCTCAACCTTTTGCAGACAAAGAGAACTGATGACTATAGGCAGTTCAGACAGAGTCAACCATGACACAGTATAAGAGTTTGGAATTTGAGATGAAAGAATTTCAGTAATATACTATGCACTAGGTCGGAGCACAAGATTCAGGAGCTGTATCTATACTATACTATCTATACTACCGTTTACCACTGGAGAAAAATCTCTTAGCTGCAAAAGCACTGAAAGAAGTCCAAAAATCAGCCAGTAAGGTAGCAAAAAGTCAGTGAGTGAAGACCAGAAAATAGAATAGTCTTGTGCAATTAATGACGCGTTCATTGGCACCAAATGTTCACTCTGTTTTTCAAAGCATTCATTACATGTGCAAAAGGATTCAATGAGAATATCAGATTTTTTGTGAACTTGGGGGCCCATTCATAGGACAGAAATACTGAACTCAGCCCTGGTATACACTATGAGTTCAGGTCGAATTTAGCAGCATTATATTGATTTAACCCTGCACCCGTCCACACGACAAAGCCATTTTTATCATCCTAAAGGGCTCTTAAAATCCATTTCTGTACTCCTCCCCGACGAGGGGATCAGCACTGAAATTGACATCGCCGGGTCAAGTTTGGGGTAGTGTGGACGAAATTAGACAGTATTGGCCTCCAGGAGCTATCCCAGAGTGCTCCATTATGACCGCTCTGGACAGCGCTTTCAACTCAGATGCACTAGCCAGGTACACAGGAAAAGCCCCGGGAACTTTTGAATTTCATTTCCTGTTTGGCCAGCGTGGCGACCGCATCAGCACGGGTGACCATGCAAACCCAGCATCGCAAAAGGGCTCCAGCATGGACTGAACGGGAGGTACTGGATCTGATCGCTGTATGGGGAGACGAATCTGTGCTATCAGAACTCCGTTCCAAAAGATGAAACGCAAATACGTTTGCAAAAATCTCCAAGAACATGATGGACAGAGGCTACAACAGGGACCCACAAACAGTGTCATGTGAAAATTAAGGAGCTCAGGCAAGCCTACCAAAGAACCAAACGGCCACTCCGAGTCAGATGCCACTTCTATGATGAGCTGCATGCAATTCTAGGGGAGGCCCCTACCACACCCCTCTCCGTGGACACTTGCAAAGGGGGGGGGAGTCTCATGCAACAGGGATGAGGATTTTGTGGACAAGGAAGATGAGGAGGAGGAGGATAGCACACAGCAGGCAAGCAGAGAAACTGTTCTCCCCGACAGCCAGGAACTGTTTATCACCCTGGAGCCAACATCCTCCCAACCCTCCCAAGGCAGGCTCCCGGACCATCAAGTCGGAGAAGGCACCTCTGGTGAGTGTACCTTTGTAAATATAATACATGATTAATTTGCCCTGAAGACTTGGGATGCATTCACAGCCAGTACAGCTACTGGAAAAGTCTGTTAACGTGTCTGGGGATGGAGCAGATATCCTCCAGGGACATCTTTATGAAGCTCTCCTGGAGGCACTCCCAAAGCCTTTGCAAAAGGTTTCTGGGGAAGGCAGCCTTATTCCATCCTCCATGGTATGACACTTTACCACACCAGGCCAGTAGCATGTAGTCTGGAATCATTGCAGAACAAAGCATGGCAGCGTATGGTCCTGGTGTTTGCTAGCATTCAAGCAACATCCGTTCTTTATCTCGCTGTGTTATACTCAGGAGAGTGATCATCCCAGAGAATTGGGGGGGGGGTAGTTTAGTTGGGTTTGTGCTGCACATTAACCCGAAAACCACAGCCCCTCCTTTTAAATGGCCAACCCAACGGGTGCTTGGTATGGGAAAGGAGGGTGCTGCTGTTTAAAACCATTCCCACGTTATGAAGGTTGAAGAAGCCGAAAGACTGTGGCTTACCATGGCTGCCTGCAAGCTGAATTCTGTTGCCCGACCCTGCACGTATGATCTCTCACACCAAACCGGCAGGCCCTCAATATAAGAAGCAAAATGCGACCTTGTACTGAAAGCACATGTGCTATGTAATGTTAGTAGTTGGTTCACTGTGAAAGTCTCCCCATTGTTCTCTAAAATGTGTCTCTTTAAATACTACTCTCCTTTTTTCTCCTCCCGCAGCTGCAAATGTTTCAACGTTCCCCCTATCATCTCATCTCATCTCAGAGGCTAGTGCAGATACGAAGGAGAAAAAAAAAAACCTCACAATTAAATGTTCTGAGCTCAGGCAGTCCTCCCGCACTAAAAGAGCTCAGCAGAATGCGTGGAGGCAAACCATGGCAGACTCCAGGAAAGCAGAAAATGAACACGAGGACAGGAGGAACGAGCCAGATAAGAGGTGGCGGGAGCAAGATGAGAGGAGGCAGGATGCAATGCTGAGGCTACTGGGGGATCAAACTGATATGCTGCGGCATCTGGTAGAGCTGCAGGAAAGGCAGCAGGAGCCCAGACCGTAACTGCAGCCCCTGTGTAACTGCCCGCCCTCCTTCCCAAGTTCCATAGTCTCTTCACCAAGAAACCCAAGAATGCGGGGGGTTGGGGGGGAAACCCTCCAGGTATCCAACTACTCCACCCCAGAGGACTGCCCAAGCAACAGAAGGCAGGCATTCAATAAGTTTGGAAGTGCAGTGCGCCCGTGCCCTTGCCCTTCCCTCCTCCCCTCATCCACCACCCCACCCGTTAATTCCCTCCTCTACCACCCCTCTTGAACTACCTTGGCAGTTATCCCCCTATTTGTGTGATGAATTAATAAAGAATGCATGATTTTGAAACAACAATGACTTTATTGCCTCTGCAAGTGGTGATCAATGGGGGAGGGTGGTTGGCTTATAGGGAAGTAGAGTGAACTAAGGGGGCGGGTTTTCATCAAGGAGAAACAAACAGAACTGTCACACCATAGCCTAGTTAGTCATGAAACTGGTTTTCAAAGCTTCTCTGATGCGCAACGTGCCCTGCTGTGCTCTTCTAATTGCCCTGGTGCCTGGCTGAATGTAATCAGCAGCCAGGCGATTTGCCTCAACCTCCCACCCCGCCATAAACGTCTCCCCCTTACTCTCACAGATATTGTGGAGCACACAGCAAGCAGCAATAACAATGGGAATATTGGTTTCGCTGAGGTCTAACCGAGGCAGTAAACTGCGCCAGCATGCTTTTAAACGTCCAAATGCACATTCTACCACCATTCTGCACTTACTCAGCCTATAGTTGAACAGTTCCTGACTACTGTCCAGGGTGCCTCTGTATGGCTTCATGAGCCATGGCATTAAGGGATAGGCTGGGTCCCCAAGGATAACTATAGGCATTTCAACATCCCCAACAGTTATTTTCTGGTCTGGGAAGTAAGTCCCTTCTGGCAGCTGTTCAAACAGACCGGAGTTCCTGAAGATGCGAGCGTCTTGTACCTTTCCCGGCCATCCCACGTAGATGTTGGTGAAACGTCCCTTGTGATCCATCAGTGCTTGCAGCACCACTGAATAGTACCCCTTGCAGTTTACGTACTGGTTGCCAAGGTGGTCCGGTCCCAAGATAGGAATATGCGTTCCGTCTATCGCCCCACCACAGTTAGGGAATCTCTCAACACCCACCCTATCCTCCTGCACCACATCACTAACTCTGTGCCTTAGAGCTCCATTGGTAAAATGGGGCTAATGCTTCGTTTCTTACAGCCTTTGTCTCGCCTATTTAATTTGGAAACCCTTTGGAGCACAAACTGGTCTTCTCTATATCTGTGGATGGTCTACCACAATGGAGCCACAACCTTTGTTTGTGTTTCTCAGTGCTAACGTAATACAAAATAATAAAAGAATTCTATTACTGCAACAGGCAGCAAAAAATGCCAATGCAAAAATAATTTTTATTTCTCCCCACTCCCCATTCTTATTTATGGAGAGGTGTGTGTATACTGGTATAACAGGGAAGAGGAAAGATTCCTCCCAAACACATCAGACTTTACTCTCAATAGCCAATAGGATGGAGCAAGAGACTTTGAACTCCCTTATTTTACAAGCCGGTTTTGCAGGGTTGAGAGAAAGCAGGATTCCTTCCTAGAGGCCTAATCCAAACAGGAATGCTCTAAGTATAAGGAATGAGACCCACATGGCTGTTATACATAGGATGGTTTCCACCACAGACAATCTCAGAACACATGATATTCTTTGAAGAGGAATCTCAGACAAGTTCATACCACCATCTAGTAAAATGCAAAAAAATAAGGTGGATCACTTCAGCCTGAAGCTAGCTCACTATAAGCTAAAGTCACTGTCACCAAGAAAATTAAATTTCCATGTAAAACATGAGCTCACAAGTTGGGCAAATAGTTGGGGTGGGGGGAGGCGGTGTGCACACCCCTTTATAATCTTTACCAGTGGTCAGAGCACTTGGCTGGGATGCAGAAAACACAGGTTTCAATCCCTATTCTGGAGCAGGGACTTGAATTCAGGTCTCCCTTCTGCCAGGTGACTGCCCTGATCACTAGGCTACAGGCTATTCATCTCTCAATCTTTCTTTTCAAAGATGTTTGATTTTGTAAAAGTACTTAAATATTCATTGGGTCAAAAAGAGAGACTGATTCAGAAGAGGGATTTGAATTCACAACTGTTAACTCTAATGAAGCATGACAGACCCACTTACTCGAGGCAACAAGAGGTCCTGGGATAAAGAGCTCAGTCTGCTTCTGACAGGGAGGTCCTGGCAAGCTACAGAAAGTGACTGGGCTGGCTATCCACTCTGGAACCCTTAAAAAAAAAAAAAGTTAAATTTTGATCCTTTATGAGAGGGAGCTTAGGACCAACTTCTTCTGCTGCTTTTGTTGGGGCAGATGTCTATCAGGTTCCCTTGAAGCCAGATATCGAGATGAAAACTGACTTTCTTGTAGAAGGAAGCACAGGAACATAACAGACTCAAGAAAACACACGTTGGCCTTCAACTAGAAATGATCCACATATTCCTCAGATCCTCGTATTTTTCCAGATCTCTTTGTAAGACCTTGCAGCAAAGTAGACCTACTGACATCCACCCCAAAGCATCCACTCCAGCTATCACATAAACCACACCAAAAAGCCATCCCAGAGCTGACGTTAGAATAGGTTTGTGCTTTAAACTCAGTGTGTCTAAGAAGAAACCTTACCTGGCCATGAACCTTTTACCAGAGCTCAATCTGCCCTTTGCTCATGAAAAGCTAGCAGCACACCACTTGCAGGATTGCAATTATGGGCTGGTAAAACTTTGTCCAAAGGAATCCCAGCACCAAAGCTCAGGATCTTGGTGAGCAATAATGTATTTGTGGTAGTGCTAACCCTCAAGATCTCACGTGAGAAACAAGTCCACATTCTCTAGAAATAAATGTGTTTCTCAATTGCCTTTTAAGACTTGGGCTTTGATGTGAAGTGTCTGCCACAACTTCAACTAGTCAAATATATGGTGCAAGAACATGGCAATTCTACTGAATGATAGCTGCTTGTTCAGGTAACTCATCTGTGCATTCCTCCTGAGCATTCTTCCTTCCTCCTAAGAGGTAAAGGCAGTGAACAAAATCCTGAAAAGCAAGCGTTTCTGCATGCAAGTTAATTCCAAAGTACAAAACAGAGATGAAGAGGCAGAGTCAGGACACCAAGCCACAAAACACAGTGTCCAATAGACTTCTTCTCAGTCAAGGAACCAAAGTTCCTTTGAAATCTCTGGGAACAAACTTTACCAGCGCTCCAGCACCAGAAGCCAAAATTGCTGTGATGTCCACAAATAAGACTATAAAGACTAAGTCTGGCTAGAAGGTAGGGAAGAACAGAAAAACAACACAAAGACAGACATGATGAGAGGATTGAAAAGCCAGAGGACAAATAGAGAGCCAGAGGTCTTGCAAAAAGAAAAGGAGTACTTGTGGCACCTTAGAGACTAACAAATTTATTAGAGCATAAGCTTTCGTGAGCTACAGTTCACTTCATCGGATGCATTTGGTGGAAAAAACAGAGGAAAGATGTATATACACACACACAGAGAACATGAAACAATGGGTTTATCATACACACTGTAAGGAGAGTGATCACTTAAGATAAGCCATCACCAGCAGCAGGGGGGGGAAGGAGGAAAACCTTTCATGGTGACAAGCAAGGTAGGCTAATTCCAGCAGTTAACAAGAATATCAGAGGAACAGTGGGGGATGGGGTGGGAGGGAGAAATACCATGGGGAAATAGTTTTACTTTGTGTAATGACTCATCCATTCCCAGTCTCTATTCAAGCCTAAGTTAATTGTATCCAGCTTGCAAATTAATTCCAATTCAGCAGTCTCTCGTTGGAGTCTGTTTTTGAAGCTTTTTTGTTGAAGTATAGCCACTCTTAGGTCTGTGATCGAGTGACCAGAGAGATTGAAGCGTTCTCCAACTGGTTTTTGAATGTTATAATTCTTGACGTCTGATTTGTGTCCATTCATTCTTTTACGTAGAGACTGTCCAGTTTGGCCAATGTACATGGCAGAGGGGCATTGCTGGCACATGATGGCATATATCACATTGGTAGATGCGCAGGTGAACGAGCCTCTGATAGTGTGGCTGATGTGATTAGGCCCTATGATGGTATCCCCTGAATAGATATGTGGACAGAGTTGGCAACGGGCTTTGTTGCAAGGATATGTTCCTGGGTTAGTGGTTCTGTTGTGTGGTGTGTGGTTGCTGGTGAGTATTTGCTTCAGATTGGGGGGCTGTCTGTAAGCAAGGACTGGTCTGTCTCCCAAGATCTGTGAGAGTGATGGGTCGTCCTTCAGGATAGGTTGTAGATCCTTGATGATGCGTTGGAGAGGTTTTAGTTGGGGGCTGTAGGTGATGGCTAGTGGCGTTCTGTTGTTTTCTTTGTTGGGCCTGTCCTATAGTAGGTGACTTCTGGATACTCTTCTGGCTCTGTCAATCTGTTTCTTCACTTCAGCAGGTGGGTAATGTAGTTGTAGGAATGCATAATAGAGATCTTGTAGGTGTTTGTCTCTGTCTGAGGGGTTGGAGCAAATGCAGTTATATCGTAGCGCTTGGCTGTAGACAATGGATCGAGTGGTATGATCTGGATGAAAGCTAGAGGCATGTAGGTAGGAATAGCGGTCAGTAGGTTTCCGATATAGGGTTGTGTTTATGTGACCATCGCTTATTAGCACTGTAGTGTCCAGGAAGTGGATCTCTTGTGTGGACTGGTCCAGGCTGAGGTTGATGGTGGGATGGAAATTGTTGAAATCATGGTGGAATTCCTCAAGAGCGTCTTTTCCATGGGTCCAGATGATGAAGATGTCATCAATGTAGCGCAAATAGAGTAGGGGCATTAGGGGACGAGAGCTGAGGAAGCGTTGTTCTAAGTCAGCCATAAAAATGTTGGCATACTGTGGGGCCATGCGGGTACCCATCGCAGTGCCGCTGATTTGAAGGTATACATTGTCACCAAATGTGAAATAGTTATGGGTCAGGACAAAGTCACAAAGTTCAGCCACCAGGTTAGCCATGACATTATCGGGGATAGCGTTCCTGACGGCTCGTAGTCCATCTTTGTGTGGAATGTTGGTGTAGAGGGCTTCTACATCCATAGTGGCTAGGATGGTGTTTTTAGGAAGATCACCAATGGACTGTAGTTTCCTCAGGAAGTCATTGATGTCTCGAAGATAGCTGGGAGTGCTGGTAACGAAGGGCCTGAGAAGGGAGTCTACATAGCCAGACAATCCTGCTGTCAGGGTGCCAATGCCTGAGATGATGGGGCGTCCAGGATTTCCAGGTTTATGGATCTTGGGTAGCAGATAGAATACCCCAGGTCGGGGCTCCAGGGGTGTGTCTGTGCGGATTTGTTCTTGTGCTTTTTCAGGGAGTTTCTTGAGCAAATGCTGTAGTTTCTTTTGGTAACTCTCAGTGGGATCAGAGGGTAATGGCTTGTAGAAAGTGGTGTTGGAGAGCTGCCTAGTAGCCTCTTGTTCATACTCCGACCTATTCATGATGACGACAGCACCTCCTTTGTCAGCCTTTTGATTATGATGTCAGAGTTGTTTCTGAGGCTGTGGATGGCACTGTGTTCTGCATGGCTGAGGTTATGGGGTAAGCGATGCTGCTTTTCCACAATTTCAGCTCGTGCACGTCGGCGGAAGCACTCTATGTAGAAATCCAGGCTGCTGTTTCGACCTTCAGGAGGAGTCCACCCAGAATCCTTCTTTTTGTACTGTTGGCAGGAAGGTCTCTGTGGGTTAATATGTTGGTCAGAGATGTGTTGGAAATATTCCTTGAGTCTGAGACGTCGAAAATAGGATTCTAGGTCACCACAGAACTGTATCATGTTCGTGGGGGTGGAGGGGCAAAAGGAGAGGCCCTGAGATAGGACAGATTCTTCTGCTGGGCTAAGAGTATAGTTGGATAGATTAACAATATTGCTGGGTGGGTTACGGGAACCATTGTTGTGGCTCCTTGTGGCATATAGTAGTTTAGATAGCTTAGTGTCCTTCTTTTGTAGAGAAGCAAAGTGTGTTTTGTAAATGGCTTGTCTAGTCTTGCAGAGAGCTCCACTGCTGACTACCATCAAGAAGGAACTGATTGTAAGGTTCAAAAGATGGCAGGCATCCACATGTACATGGAGAGCTGGTACAAAATCAAGCTTGCTACAACTACCCTTAAGGACCAAAAACTTTAGAACAGGGGTTCTCAAATTTTTTTCACAGTTTGGGCCACATCTTAATAGATATTATCCTGTGGACCACTGGCTCTGTCACTCATGGTTAAGCAGCCCACTTTTCCTTTTCCCCCTACCTCCCACTGTTCACAGGTGTATCTATAGGAACTACAGTAGGTAAGTACGCAAGCAATTAAGCAACTTAACATTTTGTATGTAAGCAAGTACACTTACTTTTTAATCAAGTTAATAGCTAGAGACAGGAGGACAGTCAGCACCACATGACCAGCCAACTTTTCATAGGCCATAGATTGGGAACCTCCACCCTACAGCTTGGGGAACTTCACTTGTCTCACGGTAAGGAGCCCAGAACCGAAGAGTGAAAAATCAAAAAGCGGTTTTGTTTTTAGACAAAGACTGCCATTGAATCCTTGGGGGATTACTCATGATTATCTCCTCTGTAGATCTGATCAAAAACTAGGGTACTCTTCTTCCCTTGAGATGAAAAGCCAAGGGCACTGCATTGTTGCAAATACACCATTCTCACAGGCAAACAGCTTCCTATTATAAGAGGGAGACCAAGAGCCTTCTTGACAGTTTAAGTAATACATTTCCTCCGTGACATCTAAGAATTTGTATTATCTGGATTGAGATGAATGATGAATACCTTGAGAGCCAAATTTTGGAAACCTGAGATCCAAGAGATTTATTTGTGAAGTCAATCTTCTTTGGCTTCCAAGGACATGAGCACAAGGACCACATTTACCACCAGAGATGGAAATTGAGGTAATAATGGCTTCCCTTTAAAACTCTACCACTCGATAGTGAGTACTTGGGGAAGTAGTAAAACCATCAAGACCCAGGCAGCAAGTCTGTATTACAATTGACTGTTTAGCAGGGGATCCTGCAGGGCTCTGACACCAATTGGATAGCCATCTCTAACATGAGAGTTGACCTCACCATATAAGAGCCACTCAGGAGAAGAAGAATTGAAAAGAATGGATTTTGCCTGACTTTGAAAAGTATCCTCTCCAAGGCCCCATTCAACAACCTCTAAGACTGATTGTTATATCTAGAAAAGTTGGAAGAAAATGTCCTCAAAATATAAAAAGCGGGACAACAATTGTTGTTTTAGCAGGCACAGAAACTAAGGCAGAGGTACTGTTAAGGAGAACAGTGAGCGCAGTGCCTTTAAGATGACATAGAACTAAATATGGAGGTCACTCACCTGTAACCAGAGTTCTTCAAGATGGACTCTGCATAGTCACACTTACGGGATGTGCCTCAGGTCCAGCTCTGACTGTGGAACTTTTTGATAGCAGTGCCCGTTGGAGCGTTTTCATGCCCCCTCCTGCCCCTCCCCTCACTGTTCCTGAATGTTCTGAGGGTGAGGCTATAAAAGGGGATGTGGCACTCTGGCCGCCTCAGATCCTTCAAGTGCCTCCTCCAAGCCCCACTTTGGCTGTAATTAGGACTCTGAGGAAGAGAGAAAGGTGGGCAGGATGCGTGAATATATCTCATAGACCTCCGGCTAAGGTGAGTAACCTCCATTTCTTCTTTGAGTGTCCTCTGCATATTCCCACTCATGAGGGTAGTTTGACAAGCAATACTGCCCTTTGAGGAAGGTAGGACATGGAATCCTAATTAAACAGGGTACTGCCGGGCCAAACTGTGTATCAACTCTGGATGCTAAGTCCAAAGAATAGTGTTTTGTAAACAGATGCAGGGAACTCCACATTGTACAGACCTCTGTAAGAGTAATATGTCTAAGGCATGCCATTGAAGCTGCCTTGGCTCTCTCAGATTGTGACCCAATTTCCTTAGGGACAAGGACTGACGCTACAATGTAGGCCTCATGAATGCAGAGCCTAACCTATTTTGATAGTGTTTAAAATGTGATTGCTTTGAATTTTTTGCTGTTAGCATAGGAAATCAACAGATATGGTGATTTCCTGAATTGAGTCCTATTTAAAATAAGCTAAAGCCCTTTTTGTATCTAACGCATGAAACATTTTCTCCTGAATGAGAGAGAGATCTTGGAAAGAACACTGCCAGTTTAATGGATTAATGTGATGTTCAGTTACCACTTTAGGCAGGAACTTGGGACGGGGATGTAGCAAAACTCTGTCCTTAAATAAAACAGTAAATAGTGGGTCTGTAGTTCACTCACTTTTCTAGCAGATGTTTAACTGAGAGGTGAAATAAAGGGCATTCTGCCATTGGCCCAAATGGAGGCTTCATTATCTATGTGAGGAATATGTTGAGGTCTCCACACAACAGAAGAATCTAACTCCTGGGGAATGTTAATCCTTTCATAAATCTCAATTCACTTCTGTGTGAATACTGACTTGTTACTGGCATAACCTCTCGCTTATAGATATGGCTACTAGATTAACCTTCATTGATGGGCAAAAAACCTGAAAGTTTCATCTGTTGCAGTTATTCTAATATATGCTGAACTGGAGCCATGGCTGGGGTTACATTATTATTGTTTGCCCAAACAAATCTCTTCCATTTGAGGTTAACAACACTTACAAGTTGATTCTTTCCTACAGTTAATTAGGACATGTATCTCTAGAGAGCAAGACTACTCCAACTCTACCAAAGCCCTACAATCCTGGTCTTCAGACATGGAGAATATAGGTCTGGGCAATAAACTTTTGTTCGGTTAATTCAACAGATCTGGAGTAAGAGGGAGAGATTGGTAAACTTTTGACAGCCAAAGGTGGTCTGGGAACAACTGTTATCTCAACCATGCCAGAAGACCAAAATTACTTTAGTTCTGTACTGTTTTGTATTTGTTTTTTGCCTTTTTTTTTAAAAAAAAAATTGTTTTTTAACCCCCCCCCCCCGTGGATTAGGAAAAGTGAGAGGAAGGCATACAGGAAAACCTGATTTCATTTTATGAGGAATGCATCCGAAGGATTGGTTGTCACTTCCTGCTCTCAAGCAAACCTTGGCTCATTCTGCATAACTGGAAAGAGATCTACATCCTGACACCCCAAGTTGAAGATGGTGCATATCATCATCTCTAACACACACTCATGGAGTTCTGTTGTGTCTGCTCAGCTGATTCGCAAGACGTGTCTCTCCCTGCTAGACATAGTACTACAAAGTAGATCTTGTGCTGAATGCCTCATTGCCACAGACCTACTGCTTCCCTTCATAGTTGCGCTGAGTGAGCGCTTTCCTGCTTGTTTATATAGTACATAGCCATTGGTCTATCCATGTCAACATGCATTACCTTCTGACATGAGGAAGAAGAGCTCTTAGAGCTCAAAATATTGCTCTGATTTTTAGAACACTGATGTGCATTCTCTTTTCATAGGAATTCCCATGGTGGCACACACGCTGTTGAAGTGAGCTCCTCAGCCCACATTGAATGCGACAGGTTATTATTGCTGATGGTGCTGGAGGACTGAAAGCCACTCCTTTCATAACAGATTCTGAGTCCACTATGGCAGAGACAGGAACACATTGTCAGCCAGTACTGGAGAGACACTCTCTAAGCTGGGTGTGAAGTGTAAGACACAGCTGAGTCTATGAAGTCAATTAGTCTAAGAAAGAGGAAGATTTTTGGCATGGAAGTTAGTGTAGCAAGGACATGGCTCATTTAATCTTTGCAAACATTTCTTCAGGCAAAGCAGCGCTGCAGAATGAGTCCAATATCACGCCTATGAAGGTGATCCTATGTGAGAGTCTCAATAATGATCTCTCCCAGTTTATCCCTAGGCATAACTTCTTGAACAGGGAGCATATTTAAGATATAGCTCTGGATGCATTTTCTTCTGATAATGCTTTGATTAGCCAAATCATATATAAATAGAGGAGCACTTTGTAAAAATCCTGGGTGCAGTAGAAAGGCCAAATGGAAGAACTCTTAACTGGAAGTCAGCCCCTCCTACTAGGAAACCAAGATACTTTGGTGTGCTGGTCTAAATTGAGATATGGAAATGTGTATCCTTTAGATCAAGAACTACAAACTAGTCTTGTGTTGAAAGGGAAGGTATTATACATGCCATGGTTAACATAATGGAAATGGTGCTTCCTAATGAAGGAATTGAGCTCCCTCAGGTCTAATATAGATCAGAGACCTCCATCCTTCTTTGGAATTAGAAAGTATTTTGAATAAAATATTTTCCCTCCAAATTCCCGTTATCTCTTTTATGACTCCTGCTTCCAGAATAGAGAACCTCTGATCTTAAGTTCTCCGGAGAGGGTTCCCTGAATAGGGATAGAATGGGGGGAGTTGGAAGGAGGAAGAGACCTGAATTGGGTATCTGCTGTGTACTATTGCTAATATCCACATGTTGGTAGTTCTAGCACTTTAGCAGTCATAGAGCTTACAGAGGCAGTCTCCAAATGGGGTGGGTAAGGAATGTCTGAAAAATCGATCTGCAGTTCTCTGGCCTTATATCAAACTTGAAATCTGGTCCAAAGTTGACAGTGGTTTCTTTACCCTTTGCACATGGCTTAAAAGATCTTCTCCTTTGGTGCTGCTGCTGTCATTCAGCAGATGTGCCTCCACAAAAAAATAAAATGGAAGATGAGGATAGACTTACTTCTGATACTTGAACACGAGTACACCAGATCTTTTTTTCATGTTGGTATATTCCCAAATTTATGTCTGTAGAGGCCTTCATCCTCTCAAAGGCCTAACCTGTTCTATCATCCAATAATCCACGTCATCTGAAAGAAAGGTCCTCCATTTTAGCCTTTGTTTCTGGAAGGAATCCAGATGATCTAAACCAGTGTCTCAACTTTTTTGATACTAGGGACCAGCTTGCTGCCTTCCTAAACTGTCAGGGAAATCTCAGGGACTGGTGCCGGTCCACAGACCAGTCATTGAGAAACACTGATCTAAACTATGGATGTCAGAAGGATGGCAAAATCAAGTGCTCTAGCAGAAGCTTCAGCAACAACAAAGGCCTCAAACCATATTTTGCAACAAACTTTCTTTCAGAAATGTGGGCATTAGCCAATTTCCTCTGACCTTCAGGGAAGAATTTCACAAACACTGCCATCTTTTCCCAGAGATGGTATTGGTAGCATGCCATAACAGCTTTCTAATTTGTCACTCTGATCTCATACACAGCAGAAGAAAATACTTTTCTGCCCAAAGCATCCATCCTTTTTTCCTTTATCAGAAGGCCTGGAGTGAACCTGACATCCTTAGACTTTTGGACAACAGCCTCTACCCTCAAGTGAGTTGAGAGCTGGGTGAGTGTGGAAAGGGAAAGGGAAAGGAAAGAAAAGAAAATCCTCATATAGCAGCAGATATAATTAATCAGCCTTTTTGACATTGCCTGAGCAGAAATAGGAATTGACATATTGCTTTTGCAATAGCACAGTCTAGAACCAGAAATGCAATTCTATTTTTGAAGATCCAAGGATGTGAAAAAAAAAAAAAGTAAGAAGTCTCAGTGGAGGATCTTCAGTGTAGCTGCCATCCTGTTATGTGAAACAACAATGCACCCTCACAGGGGAAAGCAGCTGGAGTAATCCCTACATTTTAATCTGGAATGGTCTGGTCCTTCAGGTTCAGGTCCATTTCTAGTATTCCTCAGGTACTATAGGCTCTTGTGGCAACGTGTCTGGTACAATGGCAGGAGATTGCTCTTTGTTCCCATGGACTGATCTGCGAGCTTCACACTTGACAATGGAAAACTTGCCTGAACTCTTGGAAAGGGAAGAACCCTAGAATAACGGGCATGTTGTGGCTCCAAGCAGTGCCTAGGAGGCGGCCAATAAGGCCATTTAGCCCATCAGGGTATATGCCATTCCAGTCAGAAGTCCACACCTGGTTACATTTCACAGAATCTGCAATGGTATGAATCCTCTCCATATGTTTACTTACCAGCAAACTTTTCCTTAGAGTCTATGTGGTAAATTGGCGAGGCTGCTCAGACCTCAATAGTAGAGGGGAGATCAGTGTGTCAGGGGCAGAACAGAAAAGAGTGATAGCATTTTACTAGGAGAGCATGTGGGAGTTTTAGGTGGTCGGAGAGATGGTGATTCAAGAAGCTCCTCCATTCATCTGCTCTTCTCCAGAGGAGAATCAACAGTATAGAGGTCTGATGGACTCTGTCTCTTGCATCTTTGTCACTTCCTTCCGGATCCAAAATAAACTCAATTTGTTGATTCATATGATGGAACTGAGCTGCCATCAGCACAGCCAATTGTCAACGAGACTTGGAACAGAGAGCTGGATCTAGCGTGTCTGAAATATTAGCTATTTGCTTCGTTGTAAGATCAGTATCCTTCTGTTTTAATTCAGGATCGGGCTGACTAGAATCCATAGACAATGGATTCAGAACATATCCTTCTGCCCCAATCCTTTTGGGCTCTGCTGACAGAGCTCTTCTTGAGCACCAAATCCTTTCCTAACACTGAAATGACTGGATCCATTGGGTTTTGGGGGTGGGGGGAGAAGAAGGGAGATGGGGGAGTAGCAACAGTCTCTCCTCAGAGGCCTTTCTCATCTCTACTTTCTAATTTTGGATTCAACAATATTAGCTCTCTTCTTGAGTCCTGCAGGTTTCCTGAAGCTTGAAACCCAAGACAGAACCTTTTGCAGAGATTTCTGCTGTTTCTCACCAGAAGCATCGTGGGGCAGATGCTTGTCTGTGCTCCCAAGGATTTGAGAGATGTGTCGGATCTGAAAAACTTGGCTGTCACACCGCCTGCAGAAGCGGAGGTTGTGGTCTATTCTGATGTTTGTCCAAGCCTTCAGGGGGAAAGAATTGCAGATAGAGTGCCTTCCTAAGCATCTCTCCTTCCTGGAGGCAAGCTACACATCTTGTATTAAGTTCAAATGCCAGAAAAAACAGTGGGACAAGAGGCCTCTTCATCTTTGGATCCACCACTGGATCCTAATCACTGAACCAACACTCTAAACTACTACTTGGGGGGGGTGGGGGGGGAGAAGAAAACCTATCATTAAAATGTTAAAATTTTAGTATTTACACTAAGATTTAATCTATTATGAATGCTAAAAGTGTATAGAAGGCATTGATCTAAGCCAAGGATCCATGTCAAGGGCCTAGAGCAGTTACTGATTTATCAGCGTGGCAGCTGGAAGAGAAATTGCCAGAGCAACATGCCCTCTTTTACAGCCTTACCCTCAGAATGTTCAGGAACAGTAAAGGGAGGGCCAGGAGGGAGAGCAAGCGTCTTTCCATAGGCAATGTTATTGAAAAGTTCCACCATCGGAGCTGCATCTCATGAGCATGAATAGGCAGAGGACACTTGAAGAATCAGCAGCCATGCAATCACCAAAATGGTAAATTAGTATTAAAACTTCTGTATTTTTCTTTTAACTGCTATCCTGATGATCTGAAAATTCTGTGAACTCAGAGACAAGGTCCTATAAAAAGCTACATAAATCTCAGACTCATTTCTTGGAAGCTTCTGACAATTTTGGATTACCAGATCAGCTAGGGGTTGCCCGCTATTAATATAGCGGAAGCAGAATGATGAACAAAGGGATCCTGCTTAAACAGTATAGGATGCCAACTGGGTTTAGATGCCAGGAACCTGGACTCTATGCCAACACAGGGCTCTCTTATAGAGCTCTTTCCCAACCGTAATCTTATATTTTCAGATATAAATACAGCTTATTTGTCATCTGCCATTAGTCTAGCCCCAGTCCACAGAATGTTCTTAGTTATTCAGATTAATTTTTCACAAAATCATCTCTTAAACATCTGCAGATACCAACCTGTTCTTCTTCTGTAAAAGGTACAAGTGCCAGTGGTGGCAGGGGCTCCTCCTGTAAAATAGGTTGAAACTCCTTATCCAGAAGGTCTGAAGGTATCTGCAGGGAAGGAAGATAGCATGTTAAGAGCTACACTACAGATCAAGCATTACAGCCCAGTATACACATTCCAGAGATGGCACTATGCACTTCTAATCTCCACCAACAAAACTGCTCTCTCTGTTCAATACCCACCTGTCTTTCTCCAGGGTTCTGGAAGCCAACATCCATGAACACAGCCAGCCAAAAGAACAATTATTTACTTTACTGTAAAGTGCGGTTCTTAGAGATACTTTGTGTGGATGCTACTGTAGGTGTACATGCACCCCATGTGCATGCAAACAGATTCTTTTTGCCAGCAGGGTCCACTGGGGCGATACCTGTGCCCTGCATGTCCTCATACCCCTCACCAAGGACATCAAAGGTAAAGCAAGCCCAACTGCCCCTCAGGTGCTTTGACAAAACAGAATCATAATACTGAAGCACTCCATTTTAGCAGGGAAGGAGGACAGGTCATGGGATCCATATGGACAAAACAACTCAAAGAACCACAGTTACTGTTGAGAAAGCAATTATTCATTCTTCAAGTATTTGGCCATGTGGGTCCCACTTTTGATAACTATTTAGCAGTTCTCTCTAAGGAAGTCGATGCTAGAAGTCCTGTTTGAACAGAGAGACTACAGGCCCTACCAAATTGGACATCTAATCTGGCAACTAGGGAGTAATATAGCATGTGAATGTGTGTAGTGAACTTCAAGTAGCTGCCCTGTAAGTCTCAAGCATGCAGATGAAGCTGCTTGGGCTCTACTCATGCATGCCATAATGCAAGAGGGTGAATTAATTTAGACAGTTCATACAGATCTTTATACAATTAGATACTACTTGGGATGACAGTTTGAATCAAAATGGCCTGTCCCCTTACATCTAGTCCCAAAGAATACAAAAAGCCTGGGTGACTTGCAGAAGGGATTTTTTCCTACCGAGGGAATTATGATAGTGTGATCAACATGTCCAGTGTATGAGACTTAAATCTCTCCAGGAGTCAAATGCAGTATAGCTAAAAATACCAGGATATGAACTGATCCAAATGTAAATTTGAGACGACTTTGGGTGAGGTCTGAGAGTCATGTATCCTTATACAATAAAGCATAAGGAGGCTTTGCCATCAATGCTTGGATCTTGCTCACTCTGTTAGTCAAAGGTGGTAGAGAACAAGACTGCAAAGGATCAAAGGAGGGATCCATCAGGGCCAGAAAGACAACATTTAAGATTTTAGAAAAGAGGGGCTGCCAAGTAAAGGAAAACCACGGACCATACCTTTCACTAACTTCATAACTATGGAATGTGAAAAGATAGCATGACTTTAAATAGAAGAGTGATATGCTCTAATTGCAGCTAAGTGGACTCTAATTGAGCTAATGGAGAGAAGTGTTTGCTTCCAAGATAATGAATAGCCTAAAACACTACTAGACAGTGACATCTAGCAAATAATGAGGCGCTTGGATAGCAGTCTTTACCACTTTAATATATGTTAGCCTCGTAGAAGCCTTTTTTCTTTGAATATGAGTGTCCCGCACTTCAGAAAATCACCTTCTGTTCATAACGCTCAGCTAGCAAACGTGCATACGGTCAGATGTAGAGATGAAGGACTGGGGGCAGGATTTGGCGCTGATCTTGGGAAACAAAATCTGACAAGTCTGCTAGAGCAATTGAAGACTGCATCCGGAGGTGTATCGGGTCAGGACTACAAATACTGAGGCTAATCATTAGTAAGGCCTTGTCTGGTCTCATTTTTCTGAAGACGCCGAAAATTCAAGGGATCATGGAAGAGTATATATCGGGTCCCTTGTTGGGATGTTGCTGAATTATGAATTGCTGTGATTCATATGAATGAATGAATGCGGAGAACATGAGTTTGGTATGGCTTGCTACATCTGAATTTGCTAGAGGATTCTGGGAGCAGGGATCTCTTAGCATCGAACAGTTGGGATGGAAATTTACTGAGAGAGTGCTGAAATTTCACTTGAATGGTTAATCAGAGGCTCTATCCGTGTATGTGTTTTCAACTTCAAATTTTGGTCATATCAGCTGATGGCCAGCTCACCAAGTAAAGAAAACGCAGAAAATATGTGATTAGTGAGATGGGTACTGAATGACCCAGGTAAAAATTACCCTTTAGGATGGCACCACATTAAGAGCTCTAGTGAATGATTGATGAGAAGGCAAACATCAACTGACCTTCGGTCTTTGTCTTGCAGTCCCTTCTAAAATATTAATTAGAAAAAACAGGCATGGAATGCCCACAGGGCAGATTTCCAGGACATGACTTCTTTGAGAACAACGGTTTAAATGTTCAGAATATCATATAGTTCTTAGTTCCTCTATTAACATCTGAAGAGGTCCATAACACTAAGACAGGGTCTTAGGGTAATCAACCCCTTGCTACGAGAGACTTTTGTAGGATTTTTGAACCAGAGGGCCTCAGGGTAACCAAAACCCTGCTTCAGGGTCATCTAACAGACCAAGTACTTGAGAAGAAAAGACGACTCAATCTAGGACTGGTAGCTAAATCTGCTTGGTTTGCAATCAGGATACCGTGTAGGGCCAATATAGTTACTGTGATGTTCCCCTCTTGTGTTATCTGGACCAGTGATCTGCTAGGCCTCTCCAATCCTTGACTCTTGGAACCAGCCTTACCCTGCTCTGCTGTGAGAACCCCCACTCCTGGGCTGTTCACGCACAGCCTCTGGCATGTAAGCTGCTCCCAGCTACTTGCAAGCGATTTACACTAGCCAATACCTCTGGTCCCAGACATAACCCTGGGAACCTCCGTCTTGCAGTGTCCAGTTATGACCACTGGATGCTGCAAGCTTATAAACTGTTTGTCAATTTAACAAAGAAATGGATATGTACCAGGCTTGTTCTCCCAAGGGGAGTCTCTGACACACTGCAAACCAAATGCACTGCTTCAGGTAGAACAAACAAACATTTATTAACTATAAAAGTACATTTAAGTGATTATAGTCAAAGCATAAGAAGTCAGATTTGGTCAAATGAAAAAAAGCAACACACATTCTAAGGTTACCTGCCAGACATGTTTCCAATCCTGTAGGTGAGGGATGTTGAAATGGATCTTTAATGGCCCACAGCTGGGCAGATTATTACCGGTACCAGTGAAAATTTGGATTCAATTTGCTCAATGCATAGCAGTTTATTTGAGAGAGAATTACACAAGCAGTAAAAGGCTATATAATACATTTTCCTAATAAGCTTCAGTTCACCATGCATATACCCTCAGTAACTGTGACGCTCTGTATCTCAGGGGACACCCTACACCCCAATGTTTATCTTTATAAAATTGTGTGGTATCCAATGCAAAGTTTGTCATGTTGGGTGTCTTTGGAAGGCTCATAATGCACTGAGCATGGTTGTTATAGTGATGTTATAGTAATTGTTACAGTAATATAGTAAGGTTCTAGGTTATGATTCATGTATATAGTTATGAGGTTGAAAATCTATCCTCATGGCTTAAAGCAAGCCCATGCAAAAACTCTTCAAGAACAGAGAGGCAGTTCACACCTCTTCAGGGCATAGATGGGACAAACCCAGCCCAGCCTCGCAGGAACAATGGACGCTGGCTTAGGCAGCAACAAACGAATCTGTTAGACCCTTGAGGGCACCCCCTTCCTTTGGGCAGTTTGGTGAGCAATGAGGTAATGCTCACCTGACTCTGAAGTGGGAGGGGGTGCAAAGCCAAGAGGAAAGAGGACATTTTGCCATGCTTTCTCTCCCACCTACATCTACAGATGCCACCACTACCAAGCGTTTGAAATGCTGATCAAAGGGGAGAGCCTGACTGAAAAGTAACTAACCAGCCTGTGGTGAGAAGCATCTACGTTTAAGGACATTGAAAATGTTAAGATCAGCTTAGAATGTGTGTTATAAAAGGGAGTCCATCTCTTGTCTGAACTGCATCTCATAAGAGGGGTCCTTGAGGAGGACTAGATTTGAGGGGCATGGGGGCTGGCAAGGACTCAAACTGAACCAAAATCCTTTGTTGACGACTACTAGAACCCAATGGTCCATAGCAAATTCCAGTTCAGACCTCCAACAAGTTAAAAAAAAAAAAAAAAAAAAACAGCTGCCAAACAAGAGGGTGGAGAGGCAGTGTGGGCATACAGCCAGTCAGATCAGCCCAGGGTTCTTGACCATGATGTCTAACTTGCTGCCTGGATCCAGATGCAACATGAGTGGTAGCTGAAAAGAAGGCTGAATTGCTTCTTTGCTGGAAGAAGGGGTCTCTTTCTGGGAAGCTCAATAGATTTCTGTTGGTAATATGAGCATCATCTTTGAGGCTTGTCCTCTCTCCTCCTCCAAGTTGGAGAATAAAGGCCCAGGGAGCAAAGAATTGTCCTGGAATTCTTCAAAGAATGTAGCACTTCATCCATGTTAGGATTAAATCAGAACCTTCAAACAACACATTCTCAATGGTGACCCTAACTCTTTCAGTACATCTGATTATTTCAGGCATTAAGATTCAATATGGTAATAGAAGTAGAGACAGCTCTCACACCTAGAGCGGCCTGCAACATCTTGGCAGTCAGTAAGAATGGACCTCAGCTCCTCCATAGAGTCCTGAGGTAGTTTATCTGCAAAATGGGAGATCTTATCCTACTAGAGGTAGACATACGTCACTGTCAAAGTAATAAATATACTCTAAGAACCTGAAGGTTGACTGAAGAGTAAAGTTGCAGGGCTGGAGGCCAGTGATTTCCTGGTCCTTGGCAGGTTTGAAAATAACTTCATATGTGGTGTGGATAACCTGCCCGATATTGTGGGATGCAACATGTTAAATAATTTATTGACTTCCTTGGGCCACTCCTAATGTCCAAGGTATCTGCTATGAGTTTTAACAGGTCTTGAAAAGCCTTAAAGTTATCAATAGCGGATGATAAATTAGGCTTAACATCTGTATCCAGGAAGGTCCATGGGATGACTACTAGTACTACAGGAGGTAGATCTTCTTCCCGATCCTCCTCATTTTTGGCTACATGCTTCACAACGTGAGGTGCTTATAGTGCTCCAGAAGGCCTTGTAGAAAGAGACCTGTTATGAGACAAAGGAACGTTCAATGACTGAGGTCTAGAAACTAGAGTTTTAAGGGTTCCAAAGTGGCCAGTAAGGCCAGGTTTGCAGGACACCAGGTATGGTATATGATATTAAGGTGGAAACACCCACAAGCCCTAAGGATTCCCATAGGCCAGGAGTCTCCGAACTACGGCCCATGGACCCATTTGTCCGCCTCTGCAACCAACATCACATCAGGTGGCAGGACCCCGGCTGGCAGGAGCCCACGGCAGGAATCCCAGAGCAGCAGCGGGCTGAGACACAGTCCACTCTGGGGTTCCTGCTGCGGGCTCCTGCCAGCCAGGGTCTCACTCCACTGCCAGCCTGGGTTTCTTCACCCAGGCCAGCAGCCGATGCTGGGTGGGGTCAGCAGCGGGATCCTGGCTGGCAAGGGGCCAGCAGCAGAAACCCCAGAGCAGCGGCAGAACTTCATAATGTCACTGCATTCCTGCCAGGGTCGCAGAGCCAATGAGCACACAGTAAGTAGGTTAGTAGCGGCAGAAGGAACTTAATGTGTGTGATGAGTCATTGTTGTTTCCCTCGGTTTTTGTCTTAGCACGTGTCAGACTAGTGACAACGTATATTCATTGTGTTTAAGTCCGTTGCGATTGGGGCGATGATGTCGGGAAAAGGACAGAAGAGAAAGGTTGATTCTGAATGTCAAGTGTTTAAAGAACAATGGAGTGTGAAGACTATTTCGTTATCGAATCAGGTAGGAAAGCATTGTGTTTAATATGTAATGAAACTATCGCAGTGCTAAAAGAATACAACATTCGTAGACATGAAACCAAGCACTTGTCGAACTACTCTCAAATATACAGGAAAGCTACGTTCAGATAAATTAGAATCCATGAAACATGGCCTATCGTCACAACAGTTTATATTTAAGAAGAAAACGGAGAACGAAGCTGCAACAAGAGCCAGCTTCCAAGTGGCACACACAAATGGCAAAACCATTTACTGATGGTGAGCTAGTTAAAATATGTATGATTCAAGCAGCCGATGAAATATGCCCAGAAAAAGTAGATTTATTTAAGACAATTAGTCTTTCAGCAAACACAGTTGCTCGCAGAATCGAGGACATTGGCAGTAATATAATTTTCCAGCTGAATGAAAAGGCTAAGAAGTTTGAGTGATTTTCCTCGCACTTGACAAGTCAACCGATGTTTTCGATACTTCACAGCTGCTGCTGTTTATTCGCAGGGTCGGCAGTAATTCTGAAGTTACGGAAGAACTAGCTTCTGTGCATAGTAGGCATGGAACAACCACAGGTGAAGAGATTTTCAAAGAAGTTGAAAAGCCACTTTCTCAATACAACCTGCAATGGAAACAACTGAAGTGCATTACAACCGATAGAAGTAGAAACATGTGCGATTCAAAACAAGGTTTGGTTGGACAAATCTACAAAGCTTGTGAAAGTGTGGGCTGTCCCAAACCTATGATTCTTCATTGCATTCTTCATCAGCAACCATAGTGCAGGAAATATTTGGATGTGTCATATGTTATGGAACCCGTAGTTTCAACCGTGAATTTTATTCGCTCGCATGGACTTAACTATTGTCAGTTCCAAGCATTTCTGGTGGAAATAGAATGAGAATATCACGATTTGCCCTACCACACTTCAGTTCGATGGCTTAGCTGTGGAAAGGTTTTGTCACGATTTTTCGAGCTTAGAACTGAAATTGAAATGTTCCTAAATTAAAAAAAACAAACCAACAACCGACAACCACCAAACGAAAAAACGATCTCTACCTTTACTCACAAACAATGAATGGCTTTGGAAATTAGCTTTTCGTAGACTTGGCCAAGCACATGAATGACTTCAATCTTAGACTACAAGGGGAAAACGGGCTTATCTGTGACCTGTACACCCATGCAAATGCATTCAGGCAAATAATAGTTCTTTTCGAGTCCCAACTGATGAGGGACTGCTCTGCTCACTTTACATGTTGTGAAAAGTTCAACCAAGAAACTGAATCACGATTCCCAACTAGGCTTGCACAAGAAATCATTTCTGATCTGAAACTACAGTTCCAGGAGCGTTTCTCTGACCTTAATGTGAATGCAGGAGAAATACAGATCTTCCAAAACCCATTTGATTGCGATCTTGAAAAACTGCCACCTGAACTTCAAATGGAAGTGATTGACCTGCAATCCAATTACTTGTTGAAGGACAAATATAAGGAAGGAAATCTGGTAGACTTCTATAAATGCCTGCCAAGTGATCAATATGCTCATGTAAAAAACTTTGTCCATGGATTAATGTCAGTGTTTGGCACTACTTATGTGTGAAAAAACATTTTCAATGATGAAATATGTGAAATCCAATGACAGATCGACTTTGATGAACATGTACAATCAATTTTGATGATAGGGAACACTAACTGAACCACAGCTAAATGAAATTTTGTCAGAAAAACATCAGTACCATACTTCTCACTAATCCTAAAGTATTTCTTTTTTTAAAAGATTTTGTATACATTTAATTTTTTCCAGTTGCTTCGGCCCACAAAGCCCCTTCAAAAATCTAATATGGCCCTTGTCTCAAAGTTTGGCGACCCCTGCCATAGGCCTTTGGATTCTGTCCAACCCATGCCTCTTTTGGTGTCAATGAAAAGAGTGCCATCTAGACTTCCTTTTGGACTTCTATTCATAGACACTGGAGATTGAGGGACAAATCTAGGAGAAGGTTCCCTATTATGATCTGACAAAGAAGAGACAGGAACACACTTCCTCATACAGTGCAGCCAACCTCAGGCGTTGATAGAGGCTGAGGAGACTGGGATATACGTCTATAAATCAGAAAGAGGGACTCCAGAGTAGTGTGGTGGATAACAATTTTATTAGTCTGAACATCTTTGGTTCTGGAACTGACAGAAGCCTGTTACTGCCACTGGACTGAGTAATGGATGCTGGCACAATGACAAGGTTTTTAGGAGCTGGGAAGGACAGTACCAAGCGAGGCAGAACCAAGGGTATCAGTACCAAAGGAGGTGTCATTGAAAGCACCAATGCCAAAATGGAACAATCAGTGACCAGAGTAGGTGCATGATTTAATTTCTTGCCAACAGGCCAAGGCTGATAGCTACTGTAACTACATTAACAAAAACTCTAAACCCTAACTAGAAGACCAGGGCTGCAGGATAGCAGATGGACACTGCTAAATTCCATCTTGCTGTCAGGAGTGGTAAGAACTAAGGGCAGTTGGGTTTGCTCCACCCTTTATGTCCTCAAGTGGGAAGAAGGGACACTAGCACATGCAGGTTACAGGCATGCCCCCTATGAACACTTCTGGCCAAAAGATTCCAATCTCATATGCATGGTGCACATGTGCACCTAGAAAGAGAACCACATGGACATATATAAAGAACCTGCACTTTTGTTCTCCGCTAAGGAATATGCATTTAAAAAAAACCAAACAACCTAGGCACACATCGTACAGAGAGACCTCTTTCCATAATTACAAGATCTTGGGATTACAGACAAGCCTTCTTCCTATCCTCTCCCCCCCCCCCCCACACACACACACCTTATTATCCTTTAGGAAAAGTGCTAACATTTCTTCTCTCCCATAGCGATAATCTGCTAGCTTGTACTTTGGCAAAGCAGGAGAAAGGGGAGGCGATGTCACTCTCCCGCCACTGGACAGAGCTCGCAGCCTAGAATAAAGCAGAGGAGGAACAAAATTAAAATGGACAGAATCTATACCTGTGTGATCATATCACTCCACCAGACATAAAATAGAGTTTGAGATGGATAAAATAAATCCAACAATTGGAATCGATTGGCTTCACAGATATCTTACAGCAGTAGAGGAAAAAATCCCAGGACTAGGTTTGTTTGTTTGTTTGTTTTTTAATTATTAAAAAGAAACCCTGCTTACCACACAATGGCACCAGCATAGCAACAACATTCTGCTGATGTATAATTAAATTTCTCCCTACAAGCACATCAGGAAATGCTATCCACCACAGCATAAGAAGATGGCATGGTCTCACAATTATTGTTCTACACCCCATGGATTACCTTTCTTGGAAGCCCTACTTTACTTGTTAGTCTAAAACAATACCATAATAAACAATTTTAAGCATCATAAAATGTCCTGCAATCGTTAGCCAATTTTAGTATTTTAAACACATTTTTAGATTATCGCTTCCAAACATGTCTGCAGATTGTGTCTGCTCCCTAAGTCAGAAGAACTATCTTTAGGGGTGCAAGAGCTGTACATTTCTTGGAACCTCTTCTAAGATCACAAACAAGAATAATTGGTATGATGCTTTTCCTGATGTGGACACCACCCCACAAAGAAGTGGGACTGAAACAGTGAACTCATTTAAAAAGACAATAGCTGTCTGATATGAGTTTTGTTGCATGTTACATAGGCTAGACTCAAATCAATGATTTACAAGTAAAAAACTCCATGGCCTCTAATTTTCTGAGATATAAACCCGTGTAAACTTTCATAGTTGATGTGATGTCAAAAGCAATTGTGTATATTAATATAATCTGATGATCACCCATTTTGCTATGTTCTGCATATGCAACAGTGATTATTTTAGTGTCAATTAAAGTAGAGCAATTCCAACTAAAACTGCAAGTAATATTTATTGCTATTTGGTAGCACCAATTTTTTAAGTTTCCTTAAAGAATCTATAGTTTATTTTTTACAATATTCCTTCCTCTGGATCAATATATACAGAATATCCCAATAGCCAAATGGAAGGAGGGTTCTAAATCCATTTCTAAAATTCAAGGGTAAAATTTTCAAAAGCACTTACTGTGACTTAAGAGCCCAAGCTTTTGAAAGTTTTACACTAAAATTTTTCTTCTTCTAAAAAAGACCTGAAGATGTTCAGATTCATTCTGATTCTTGGCCTCCATTGGGACGAAACTCTCCATCACTGATGCTAAAGATATCAACCCACTCATGAACACCTGCTGGAGCATGAACCTAGCCTCAGGAGAGTAAGTAAATGCTGCATGGTTTTGCAAAGTTTATTATTTGTAACTCTCAAAAGATATAAACTAATATATGCTTGAAAAAATATATATACTTGACCTCCCACTAGGCTGGCTTCATGCTCCATCAAACTTTCATAGAATCACAGAAATTTAGGGCTAGAAGTAATCTCAAGAGGTCATCAAGTCCAGCCCCCTGCACTAGTGAGGACCAAGTAAACCTATACAGATGTTGGTCTAATCCAGGGGTTCTCAAACTTCATTGGACTGCAACCCCCTTCTGACAACAAAAATTACTACACAACTGCAGGAGGGGGGACCGAAGCCTGAGCCTCTCCAAGCCCTACTGCCCTGGGGGGGGAGGGGGGGGGAGTGCAGGGGCAAAGCCAAAGCCCAAGGGTTTCAGCCCCAGGCAGGGGACCTGTAACCTGAGCCCCGAAACCGGGTCTGAAGCTCTCAGGCTTCGGCTTTGGCCTCAGGTACCTGCAAGTCTAACACCAGCCCTTACGACCCCATTAAAATGGGGTTGTGGCCCACAGTTTGAGAACCGCTGGTCTAACCTGTTCTTATAAGCCTCCAATGATGGGGATTCCAAAACCATCCTTGGAAGCCTATTCCAGAACTTAACTACCTTTATATCTAGAAAAATGTTCCTAATATCTAACCTAAATCTCCCTTGCTGAAGATTATAACAACCCTGAACATATTTGAAGACAGTTATCAGGCACCCCCCCAGACTTCTTTGCTCAAGACTAAATATGCCCAGTCTTTAAAAATCTTTCCTTGCAGATCATATTTTTTAAACCTTTTATCATTTTTGTTGCTCTCCTCTGGATTCTCTCCAATATATGCACAATATAGTTCCTAAAGCATGGCACCCAGAATTGGATACAATCTCCAGGTAAGGCCCTAGGTGCTGAAACAGTTCTCTTTCACCTCTTACATACAACGCTCCTGCTAAAACACCCCAGAGTGATATTAGCCTTTTTCACAACTGCATCACATACAACTCGTTCAATTTGTAATGCACTATAACCCACAGCTCAATTTCAGCAGGAACACCACCTAGCCAGTTATTTCCCATTTTATACTTGTGCATTTGATTTTTTCCTTTCTCCGTGTAGTACTTTCCACTTGTCTTTACTGAATTTCATCTTGTTGATTTCAGACCTATTCTCCAATCTATCAAGGTCATTTTGAATTCTAATCCTGTTCTCTAGAGTACTGGCATCCCATCCCAACTTGGTGCCATCTGCAAATTTTATAAGCGCTCTCTCCACTCCATTTTTGAAGTAATTAAAGTGCTGAATAGCACTATACCAGGATTGACTCTCCAGGACCCCACTAGATATGCCCTTTCAGTTTGACAGCAAACTATTGATAACTACTCTGAGTATAGTCTTTCAATCAACTATGCACTCACCTTATAGTAATTTATTTTAGACCACAATTCCCTTGTTTGATTATGAAAATGTCATGTAGGACGGTGTGAAACACCTTACTAAAACTAAGATATCATATCTACTGCACATCCCTCCTATCTACTACATCAGTAATTTGGTCAAAGAAGGATATTAGGCTGGTTTGGCATGATTGTTCTTGACAAATCCATGCTGGCTATTCCCTATAAATCTATTATCCTCTAGGTGCTTACACCCAGATTGTTTAATAATTTGTACTAGTATACTTCCAGGTATTGAAGTTGGGCTGACTGTTCTATAATTCCCTGGGTCCTCTTTGTTTCCCTTTTAAAGATAGGTACTACCATTTGCCCTTCTCCAGTCTACTAGGACCTCACCTGTCCTCCATGAATTCTCAAAGACAATTGTTAAACAGTTCTGAGATTGCTTCAGTTAGTTCCTTAAATTCCCTAGGATGAACTTCATCAGGCCCTGGTGACTTGAATACATCTATCTTATCCAAATATTCTTCAGCCTGGTCTTTCCCTATTTTGGCTTGCATTCCTTCTCTTTTGTTGTTAATACAGTAAAAGCTGTGTTATCCGGTATTTTACCGACCAGAAAGCTCTAGAATCTGGCATCTCAGGAGGGTATGCAGGGTGCAGTTTCTGGGAGGGAGTTTGGGTGCGGGAGGGGGCTTGAAGCAGGGGTTGGGGCATGAAAAGGGTTTTGGGGTGCTGAATCCAGGCAGTGCTCACCTCAGGTAGCTCCCCGCAAGCAACGACATGTCCCTGCTTCTCCTAGGAAGAGGCGCAGACACATGGCTCTGTGCACAGCTCCCGCCCCGCCTGAGCGCTGGCTCCGCAGCTCCCATTGACCAGGTACTACGGCCAATGGGAGCTGCGGGAACCCTCTACCCTGAGCCCCCTCCCACATACAAACTCCCTCCCTCTTAGTGAGCAGGAATTTAAGACTTCCTAGCACCTCCCATTCCTTCAACATTCCAGAAAACAAAGCTTTTATTGTATTGTGTTGAGTATATGGTTACCATTAAACTTTTTAGTGAAAACTGAAGCAAAATAGGCATTAAACACCTCACCCTTCTTAATGTCATCAATTAGCTCTCCTTTCACAGCAAGTAGAGGACCTTCCCTCTGTCTTTCTCTTGCTCCTAATCTAAATTTGCTCTAACCTGCGCAGCCGCCTATTAAGCCCCTCCCCTCCGGCTCCAGCATAGGCCTGCCACGGACTTGCCGTGGCTGGAAAGAGGAGTCTCTCCCCCGGCCCCAAGCTCCTGCAGCGAGAGAAGTCTGAGGGGAGTACTATCTCCCCACTGCAGCCCCAGCGCAGCCTGCACCTCAAACCCCTCATCCCAGACCCCATCCCAGATCCCGCACCCCAACCCTCTGCCCCAGCCATGAGCCCCATCCTGCACCCTGAAGCCACCATGCCCAGCCCCACCCCAGAGCCTGCACCCTCAGCCAGAGCCCTCATCCCCCCACATCTGGTCCCCAACCCTCTGCCCCAGAGGGTTACACATCACCTCCACATTGGTGCATATAACAAAATTAATTCTGCACATGGATGTAAAAAATTAGAGGGAACACTCTCCTAATGGATTTAAAGAACCTCTCTGTATGGTCTTTTATATCCCTTGCTAGGCGTAACTCATTTTGTTCCTTGACTTTTCTGATTTTATTCCTACAGGCTTGTTCTATTCTTTTGTACTGCTCTTTAGCACTCTGTCCATGTTTTCACTTTCTGCAGGATTCCTTTTCGATTCTCAGGTCATTAAAGAGCTCTTGATGGAGCCATATTAGCCTCTTACTATTCTAGCCATGTTTACTTTGCATTGGGATAGTTGGCAGTTGTACATTTAACATCGTCTCCTTGCAAAACTGCCAGCTCTCCTGAACTCCTTTATCCCTTAGATTTTCTTCCTATAGTATCTTATTACCAGTTCTCCGAGTTAGTTAAGTGTGCTTTTTTGAAGTTTATTCTGAAGTTATTCTGCTGCTCTCACTTCTTCCTTTCCTTAGATTCATGAAATCTAGCATTTTATGATCACTTTTATCCAAATTGCCTTCCACCTTCATTGTTGGTATGATGTCATAAGCAACTGTGTCTGTTAACATAATCTGACCACAGCCTATTTTCATATGCTCTGCATGAACAACAACGTATATCACAAGGGGAACCAGCAATGAAAGCAGTTCTGGACACCAAGACCTTAAAAGAAAAAAAGTTTTAAACTAAAAATTGATTCAAAGCCCATCTTTCACTTGGTTATTTAGGTGTTCTTTACATATTTGTACAGTTAAGGTAGTTCTGTAAAATTAGCTTGTGGGTCACTTAATGCAGCTTTTATGTTTTAGTTTGGCACTTTCCTATGGCAATTTCTTTAATGCCACTTTTATATCAGCAGGACACCATTATATTCCAACGTGCCATACCACAGAGACTGGATGACTCAGTGTAATGTTTCACTTGTAGAAGACCTTTTCAAATCTAACCCAGTTTGAATATGAACAACAATCATTATCTGAGAAATAAATAGACGAGTCCAATACCAAGTTGAGATTCCTAGGTTTTAAGGCCAGAAAGGGCTATCATCATCTAGTCTGACCAACATAAAATGGGGCTCAGAACTTCACACAGTAATTCCTGCATCAAGCCTGCATTCATGGCTAAACTAGAAAGAATCCACTAAAAAGACATCTAGTCTTCATTTAAGACTTCAAGTGATGGAGGGATAATCTGCTACATCCCTTCGTAAACTGTTTCAATGTTTAATTACCCTCACTATTAAAAACGTGTGCCTTACTTTTCTAGCTTTGGCTTCTCACCACTGTGGATCTAATTATGACTGGACTGCTAGATTAAACCACCATGTAGTATATTTTCTCCCTGGATAAGTAGAGTCAGTGATGTCAACCTCTCAACCTTCTCTTCAATTCATTAATAGATTGAGATTAAGCTTAAGTCTCTCATTGTAAAACATTTTCCAGACAAATCATCTTGTAGTTCTTTCCTAAACCCTCTCCAATTGTTCTACATCCTTTTTAAAAAGTATAGCCACAAAAATAGTTACATTTTTTCAGTAGTGGTCTCCCCACTACCTAAGCAGTGGTAGTATCTCTTGTACGCCTCCCCCATAATTTATCCATCCAAGGATCACGCTAGCTCTTTCGAAGCAACATCAATTGGTATTTTTATGTAGGTTTCAGAGTAGCAGCTGTGTTAGTCTGTACTCGCAAAAAGAAAAGGAGTACTTGTGGCACCTTAGAGACTAACGAATTTATTTGAGCATAAGCTTTCGTGAGAAGTGAGCTGTAGCTCATGAAAGCTTATCTCAAATAAATTTGTTAGTCTCTAAGGTACCACGAGTACTCCTTATCTTTGTGTATTGTTTCAGCAGAGAGGTCAAGACTGAATAAGCAAGGGGGGCAAAGACTGAACTACTATCACACCTCTAGAATAGTCTTTATCAGGTCAAGGACAAAGCACATTGGATGGGTATTGTAATAAGACTCTCAAACAATCACTGTAACATGATGTAACTTTCCAACAATGCATCCATTGAAGCCCTCTCTTAACACGGGTATTTTTTCTTATGAATAAATACTGTGAATGTGGTGGGAGGGAGAAGGGGTACAAATTTCTCAGACACACTCCACCTTACAAGTTTTTATTTTCAAAGCTGAAAACAGAAGGCTTATGTATCTGTAGAACAAGTCCATCACGGGTAGTGTCAGTGCTAGTTTCCTCACCAATATGCCTCATATACAATGATCAACCATCTTAAACATCAAGATAGTTCTTCACCTTTCTTGTGCATTCCTTGGATATTCTGGAGAGTCTGATGTGTGTTTATTACAATGACATAAAACCTCAAATTCCTTTCACACAGAGCACTACATAGTCATATGATGAAGATTACTTTTAGTCACTATAGACCAGAACTAGATTTGAGTAACTGCTGAACAGACACTGTATCCAATCCACTTTTATAACCCATTCAGCCTCTCCCTCCTCCCGAACATACATGTCCATAAAGCCTTCCTAGTTTTCAGAATAAGGTCCCAGACTCTGACAAAACAGAAGAGACTCACCATTCAGGCCCAAAGTTAAGTGTCTGAGTTTCTCCTGCCATTTTCTTCTTTTCTACTCCTCTTTAAAAAAGTGTTAACCTAAAAATAAAATAAATAAATCAAATCAATCTATCACAAATTAAGAATATCATGAAGACAGTGGAGTAATTTTTTCTTCATAAGGTTAACGTGTCCTCAATACACAAAGGCAGACTGCAGCTCGACATCCCAGCCATAAGAAATGCTAAAAGCGGTAACTGATTAAGTGGTTCTACTAGTGAATCTAAGCCGGGGTGGCCTACCTGAGCCTGAGAAGGAGCCAAAATTTACCAATGTACATTGCTAAAGAGCCACAGTAATACATCAGCAGCCCCCCATTAGCTCCCCCCCACTCCCACTCCCAGCCCCTCCCATCCACCAGGAGCCCCATGGATCAGCGCTTTCCCTCTCCCTGCCCGCGCCTCCCGATCAGCTATTTTGTAGTGTGCAGGAGGCTTGGAAGGGGAAGCGGGCACGCCAGGCTCGGGGAGGGGATGGGAAGGGGTGGAGAGGGGGCAGGGCCTGTGGCAGAGCCAGGGGTTGAGCAGTGAGCACCCCTCCGGCACACTGGAAAGCTAGCACCCGTATCTCCAGCCCCGGTGCCTATACAAGAAGCCGCATATTAACTGCTGAAGAGCCACATGTGGCTCCGGAGCTACAGGTTGGCCACCCCGATCTAAGCTCTATAATGCAATTAAAAATGAAATACAATTAGTTTAGATAACAGGATATTTTGTCCCAGACACCATTTCCAACACCCCTAATTTGATCATGGGCAGAGGAATAAACAAGGCAATTTGCACAGTCTCTTTTGATATTAATAACCAATTAAAAAAAATCTGAACACACCAGCAAATACCTACTTAGAAACCACTACTCCTCTCCTCTGCAGAAGTAAAAGTTTGATTAATGAAGTCACAGCTATACAATTTATAAGTTATGATAAATTACAGAGCTTGAAAAATCCAGTCACTTATCCATGGGAAATAGCAAGATTTCCTAGGCAAGTGCCAGGATATTTCATTTAAAATGTTCTATTACTTACAAGGGGGGGGGGGGGAAAGGAGGAGGTTACCTACCTGTAACTGGAGGTTCTTCAAGATGTGTGGTCCCTATCTCAAGTTTACACATGCATGCCATGCGTTGCAGGAGCAGAAAGTAGTAGTAGTCTTTCAGTCCATGCATATCCCCTTGCTTCATCTCATGGTTTCATCTGAGGTGATAACGGCTGGGTGGATAGACCACATCTCCAGTTCCTTCTCCATTGCAAATTGAACAGATTCACAGCAGAGGAGGAGGGTGGGAAGTGAAATACAGATAGGGACCACACATCTCAAAGCATCTCCAGTTACAGAAAGTAACGTCCTGCTCTTCTCTGAGTGATGGTTCCTACTTTATTCCACTTAGGGTGATTAACAAGCAATACCTAATTCGGAAGAAGTTGCAAGGATGAGGATGGAATGGTTGAATGGAGGATAGCCACGCCGAATGAGGCATCCATTGCAAAGTTCTGCACCAAGACATAATGTGCAGCGAAGGTATACACTGAACTCCACGTGGCCGCCCTACGTGTCTCAAAGTGGTACATAATGGAGAGTGGCCATAGTTGATGCCTGGGCTCACATGCAACAGGCTCTCATCCCAAGGGGTGGAGACAGCCCAAACAATTGATAGACTGTAATGCACCCAAACATCCACTTGGAGGTTCTTTGTGTGGAGATTGCTTGCCCCTTAACGCTCTCAACTGTTGTGATAAACAATCTAGGAGACCTCCTGATAGATGGTCTCCTCTGCAGGTAGAAGACCAAGGCCTGGCAGGCGTTAAGGGACCAAAGTCATCGTTCCTCGGCCAACATGAGGCTTTGGAAAGAAAGCAGGTAAAGTGTATGGGTTGGCTGAGATGAAACTGGGATATGACCTTTGGTAGAAACTTGGGACGTAACCACAGAGAGACTTTGTCCTTATGCAAAGTGGTGAAAGGGGGATCTGCCATCATGACCCCAAGTTCACCTACCATTCTTGCTGAAGTTATAGCCACAAGGAAGGTGACTTTCATGGAAAAGAGGGACACAGAGCATGAAGCCAGCAGTTCAAAGGGCTGTTTCATTAGTGCCACAAGAATGAGGCTGAGGTCCCACTGGGGAATGATAGGTTGTTCAGGCAGAGAAGTTCTGAGGAGAACTTTCCAAAACCTAGAGGTCAATGGATGTGTAAATACAGAATGTACTTCCACAGGGGGATGGAAGGCTCTGACTACCGCTATGTAGACCTTGAGAAAGTTATGGGTGAGCCCCGACATCTTCGAGAACAGGAGGTAATCCAAAAGAAAAGGAAACTCCATTTCCTCTGGGGAAAGCTTTTCCACTTGGTCCAGTAGGAAAGCCTAGTGGACTCTTTCCTGCTGCTCAAAAGGATGTCTTGCACTTCCTATAAACATTCCCCTTCTAGAGAAGATGCCCATCCAAATATCATGCACTGGGGTGAAGCATCTACAGGTCAGGATGTCTGATTGTGCTATTGTGTTAGCAGCTTGGGGGAAGTGGGGATGGCGTACTTGCAGCAGGCATTGTAGAAATGGGAAGGTGTATTTGATCTAGTTCAACCAGCAAAGTATGAGAGCATCGCCTTGGGAGTGGATACCTATATCCTCTAGAGCACCGGCTGCACACTCCCATTGCACAGTTCCCAGCCAATGGGAGCCAGGGGGGTGGTGGCAGCACCTCCGCCAAGGAGCCAGACCTGCTGCTGACCACTTCCAGGGTGCAGCGCAGTCCGCATTGCTAGGACAGGCAAGAAGCCTGCCTCTGCATCCCGGCTATGGCGCTGACTGGGAGCCACCTATGGTAAGCCCACAACCCAATCCCCTGCCCAAGCCCTGAGCCCTCCCCCAAATCCAGAGCCCCCTCCTACATCCCAAACCCCTCATCCCCATCCCCACCCCAGAGTCCGCACCCCCAAACCAGAGCCTTGACCCCTTTACACAGCCCAACCCCCTCCCACAGCCTGAACCTCTCACTCCTGTCCCCACCTAGCAGCCCTCACTCCCACACCCCAACCCTCTGCCCCAGCTCCATTGCGTTGCAGGAATCAACAATTTTCTTCAACTGAGTCACCAGGAAAAAAGTTTGACAATCACGGCTCTAGAGCAATATGTGCTGCATTTGTTGCTGGAGTGGGAGGCAGAGGGGTCTCTGGCTGGAGTCCCCCCTGGGTTCAAAATGTTGCTTACTACAGTATTGTGGAGTTCCCACTCGTGATTGGTCACTAAACTTCTGCTGAGAGAGTCTGCAATCATATTCCGAGTACAGTAATTCCTCATTTAAAGTCGTCCTGGTTAATGTCATTTTGCTGTTACGTTGCTGATCAATTAGGGAACATGTTCATTTAAAGTTGTGCAATGCTCCTTTATAACGTTGTTTGGCAGCCGCCTGCTTTGTCCACTGCTTGCAGGGACAGCAGCCCGTTGCAGCTAGCTGGTGGGGGCTTTGAACCAGGGTGGACTGGCAGCCCCCATATCAGCTCCCGGTTCCTTAAGTTCCCTGTGTGGCAGCCTCCCAGCAGGCTATCAATTGCCAGCAGTTCAGCTGTCCCTCCCCGCACTGCCATGTGCTGCTCCTGCCCTCTGCCTTGGAGCTGCTCCCCAGAGCCTCCTGCTTACAGGGGGTCGAGGGGGGTTATTGTCAGGTTGTCCCCCTCCCCCCTGCACTCAGTTTACTCCATCTTCCATAGAGCAGTGGGGATATATGACAAGGCTCAGGACAGAGGGAGCTTCCTGGCAGCATCCGCCATCTCAGTTTGCTGATCAACTTAAAAAGGCAGTGTACTCAAGAGTAGGGTCAGCATACTCAAAGGAGCAATGCGCACCTCTCTCTCACACACACAGGGTGTGTCTCTGTCTCTCTCTGCCATGCTGTCTCCCCTCCCTCCATTCGTGCTACCTTGTAGAGTGTGAGGCTACATTAACGAGTTAAACCTTGAGGGCTCAGCCAAATGCTAGTTCGTCATTTAGCAGTATGGCATTCCCTGGGAAACATCCTCTGACTTCACCACCTCAACCAAGCTCCACAATCATCATCACCGTGTACCAGTATTAAATTGTTTCTTTAAAACTTATACTGGGTGCAAGTTATATAATATAGTCTTGTCTGGTGAAAAAAATTTCCCTGGAACCTAACCCCCCCATTTACATGAATTCTTATGGGGAAGTTAGATTTGCTTAACATCATTTCGCTTAAAGTAGCATTTTTCAGGAACATAACTAGAACGTTAAGCAAGGAGTTACCCAAATGATAGTCTGCCAACAACAGGATCTTGTGGCAATGTACCAATTCCATAGATTGACCACATCGGCACACAGAGCAGTCAACCTCATGTTCCCTTGTTTGTGGATGTAATAAATAGTGGTGGTGTTGCCCGACATGATGAAAACACTATGGGAGCCAATGGATGGAAGAAATGCTTGACACATTCTCCGTACTGTCTGGAGTTCCAGAATATTGATGTGCATCTGAATTCCTGAGGGGTCCATGTAATTTGCATCATCCCCTCTCCCACATGCGCTCCCCATTCTGCAAGGGAGCAATGCATCATCACCTGTCCATGGAGAATGGGAGGAAGGGGATCCCTACACAGACCTGTTGCAGGTCTGTCCACCACTGGACGAAGAAGAGCCCCAAGGAGGGGGGAGAAGAGAAAGATAGTCATCATAAGGTCCATAGCATGCCGTGGGGGGGGGTGTGTGAGTAAACTCTCTGGATCCACATCTGTAGGCAGAGAAGGTGGAGGTGAGCAAAGGCAATGATGTACATGCAGACGGCCTTGTGGCCAAGAAGAGATAAGCAAATTTTATGTTCAGAGGCCAGCTCCCACTGACCTTACAGTTGGGAGTGTTCTGCACATCAGACTACAGGTGTCTCAAGCTGGTTATCCAGAAAATCAACACCACACAGTGGTAACCTGTGGAAATTTTGGTTTATGTGACCTGCCCAACATCACAAAAGAACTCTGTCATAGAAATGGATAAAATCCAATTCTCCAAGGCAGCATTCAAATGCCTTAACGAGAAGACCATTCTTCTACTTCCTGCAGTTAATGTAATTTCCTGAGTTTTTTTAAAAACTTAAATTGGAAGAACAAAAGTGTCATCATGTGGAACCATAATGACCTGCATATTGATCATCATCTTCAGATCCACAGCCCATTCCTCTACCACTTGAGTGAAGGGAGTATTTGGTAGCAGGAGAAGGCTGCTGCTATGTTCTATGTGGACATGCCCTAGAGGGGAGATGACAGGGTGTCTCACAGGCTATTTGCTAGACAGCAACAGAATGTCGAGAGTTTGGAATAACAGGTTCAATTCCAGGTTCTGTACAGAGTGCACTCTAGGAGTTAGACTCTTCTGCTTTGTCTTACCCATCCCCAGCCAATCCCCTTCTGCTCTAGTCCAATCACGTTCCTATCTTCTCAATGTGGGCCAATTTGTGTAAATTTTCACAGGGACAGAAGACACATCCCTGACACCAGGGCAAGCCCCCTATCAAATGTTAAGCCCTTTCTCCAAATAGAGACACCTGAGCTTCTCACTTAAATGGCTGTAAGATCTTTTTTAAAGATGGGCAAAACATTTTTCCCTACCATGATTCTCAGAAAAGGCTAAAGTGTTTTAGCTGAAATGTTCAAAAGAAATCTGCTTTAGGCTGACATCCAACAAGAAAATCATCAGCCAAAATGATTTAAGTTTGGCAAAGTTATAAGCAACTGAAATCAAGATCTTATAATGGAAAATATATAGGTGTTGCTACCCATCTGCATCGCCAAAAGTAGTCGTTACTGTGTGTTATAATAATGTTGCCAGTGAAGTGTCATCACTGGGTTTTTACAGTTAGTGCTCTAATTAAATGATTTAGGAGCAGAGCAGTTCACTTTCCTCAGAGCTATTATACCAGACTGTCTATAGACTCAGGCAGGCACTGCTATGTACATTTATATTTCAGTTCACATATGGAAGGGCTCCTTCACAACTATTAATGTTTTTGTAAATGAAAACAGATTCTGAACATGAATGTGTCATGAAGGCCACAGATTACGTGGACTATCTGATACCCGTTTTATGTCATCTAGTTTCAAATGGTACAAAGCATTCGTCACCTTTAGTGGTTTGTGACACATCAGCTGATAAACCCACATCATAGCTAAGTGGGTTAAAAAAATCAAAATCACGCAACTTCGTGGTCTGACAATTTGTTACCTTTCTGTGCTTTTGTAATTGGCCAAAATAGTTTAAGATATTGGAGCTTAAGTATTAACCAAACATCTGAAGACCCAGACCTCAGACTAATAGTAATACAGTGTAACAGTCTAAACTCCATCTGCTGATTATTATCCTGGCAAAATGTGTGCATCAGCATTTACTTTATAACAATGCTATAACATATTCCAAATTAGAAAAGCAGGCCCAAACCAGTTTTCAGAAACAAAGACACACTGCCACCCCAACTAGGTGTTAATGGACTATCACCTGCTTAAGCCTTCAGCATGACAGGGGGAAGCATGAAGAAGAAATTTACATTTCTTCATAAGGACGGGTCAAACCTCATGTCCCCAAGAGACTGTCACCACGACTCAGCAAGGATGTTTCTAGCACAAGAAACTGAATTATAAAAAGGGATGCTGGCTGCAAAGAAACTCAGACAACGGACTGCCAAGTGTCTGGTGAGAAAGATATTTACTTTGAACCCATTTTAGTTTAAGTTAAATATCAGTTGTATTTTATCTTTTATTTCTTTTGTAACCAATCCTGACCTTTATACCTCATTACTTGTAGTCACTTAACTATAGAGAGAAAAGAAGGATTTTAATAAACTTGTTTCACTGTTTTATCTAATGAGAGTGCTTGGATTATAATGTGTAGGAGACTTCATTTGGGATAACAAAACTGGTGCACATCATTTTCCATTGATGAGATGACAGACTTTATATGAGCTTTATATGTTCAGCACAGTGCTGGGCAATACAAAATGCCTATTTCAAGGGGAAAACTCTGGGACTACAGTATCTGCTGGTGTTCTTCTGCAGTGTAATTTATGAGTGGCTAGTCAGTAGCACTCAACACTGTATAGCTGGGAGCAAGTTACATACTGAAGGCTGTGTGTTAACTGGCCAGGAGTGGCTGTTCACCAGTAAAGCAGAGTAAAAATCATCCCAGGTTGGAGATCTGAGAAGACAAGCTGTTCAGCAGTCCAGATATACAGCCATCATTCTTTGGACTCCCTAGCATCCATAACCATCAATGTCAGTTAACCTGGAGAGCAAACCATTTTTAAAGTACAAAGAAAAATACAAAGCTAGCTAGCTACTGTCCACCTCTGAACCAGGGAAGAAAGGCTTCTCCATGAATTCCTGTGCTCTAACAGAAGATCCACCACAAAACAGTAACGGCTGCTTACTGGAGAATCTGCACAGTAAGAACTTTTACACAGACAGCATATGCAGGGACAGTCTTATTCACAAGCAAGTGACTGATGCCGCCTCACTTCCCAGGCAATACTGCAATTTACGATTCAATCATCAGTTTCTAGTCACAGGACAAAAAAGGGAGGAACCTTATCAGTTCATCCAGGTAGAGGGACTGACAGAAGAAGACAACTCCTAGCCTGATTTGATTTGCAAGGCAAACTACTGCAAAAGTAAAGACCATCTTGTGAGTGCAAAGAAAATGTAATCCAATAATGTTAAACCTTAAAGGGTTTTCTCTATGCTACCAGGTAAAAATTAGAGTACAGAAGTTGTTGTTATGGTTACAAAGTGTTTGTTTTCTTAAGTTCACAATCAAGAGGTCAAATATGATTTAAGTTTTGTAATCTAGGGACTGATCCAGGTCCAAAAAAGTCAACGGGGCCTTTCCATTTATTTCAGTGTTACATCAGGCTCCCAGTGACCAGATTTTTTGGCTTAAAACTTCTTTAAGGGAGAAGATGCAAAGTGGCTAAGTAAACAAAACAAAGAGACTTGTGCATGTTGAAACACTGACACACAGCGAAGGCATCTGATAACACAGCGGTTCTCAAACTGTAGGTCGGGATCCCAAAGTGGGTCAACCTCATTTTAATGGGGTCGTCAGGGCTGGCTTAGACTTGCTGGGGCCTGGGGCCAAAGCCCAAACCCCACTGTCTGGGGCCGGAGTCTGAAGGCTTCAACCTTGGGCAGTGGGGCTGAGATTACAGGCTTTGCCCACCCCCCCCACCCCCGGGGTAGCGGGGCTTTTGCCTCCCACCTCAGGTGGCAGGGATCAGATGGGCTCAGGCTTCAGTCCCCCCTCCTTGGGTCATATAGTAAGTTTTGTTGTCAAAAGGCGGTCACAGTGAAATGAAGTTTGACAACCCCTGTGATAACGGAAAAGCATTTACCACAGCGTACTTCAACCATTAATATTACTCCAAGACAAAAATATACAAGCCACCACAATTTTTACAGGAATATGTTGTTCTTTCTTCTGAAACTTTGAAAGTACTGTGGTTTTTTGGGGTGTTATCACCACTTTCAAATCCAACTTAGGTGAATAATTGGTTAAAGGAGTGGCCTGTGAGGAACGCTATCTATGTGGTTAGATGTAGCATCAGACACATTAGTATCATCTTGTTACAGGATGGAGTTTTACACTTCTGCACTGAAATCCTTCTCATTTTATAGTTTATTTTAAAGTTATATGATTAATCAAATTTTTCAATTCTAAAAGAGTTTGGCTTTCACATATTTAAATTGCTTTTAAATGTCTAATACATTCATCATGTTTATGGGCAGAGCACAACATAGCTGACATCATGAAGGAGGTTGAGAAAAAAAGTTTTATGTACAGAGATTAATTTTGGAACTGAGTAAGAAACAGTGGGGTAGATCCTCAGCTGATGCAAATTGCTCTAGCTCCCCCCACTGGAGGTAGGACAATTTACAACTACATTACGGGCACCAATGTGTTTTTATAAGTCTTTCAGCAAGAACCAGAGCATACCCTTGGATTCAGTGAGTTTGTGTATGTTTTCACTGCAGATTTAACTCAGTTCATTGGCACCTATGTCTGAGTATCCAGGTTAGCCTATCCCAAACCCGTAAAGCCAAACTACACCGTTACTGTGTCCTCGCTGATGCTGCTCTCAGCTGTGTGTGTGTCAGTGGGGGCTTAGCCTATGGTTCTTAGTGCTGCAGTAAGCTAAGCCACTCTATTATATGGAGTGAATTCTCTGTCCTTCTGGGCAGGCAGGGGGAATTGTGGAAAAGCAATGAAGGACTGTCTGCACTGGATTGATTTAGCACGCATCCTCAGTGCAAAGAGGACAGGTTACCAGCCCAAGCAAAGCAGCATCTGAACTCTAGCCTATACCCCAAGACAGGCCAGCTAGCATGGCTTGAAACCAGCACCACACATGGATGGGAGAGGGGTTAGGAGCAACATCCGAATAAAAGCCTGAGTTTATTCTGCAGTGATGACATACTTCAAGACCCTGGCCCTAGATGTAGTTCTCTTTCTGGCACAAGAAAAAGCGACTGCTACAGCCTTCGGGTCCTTGCAATAGATACAGTCAAACCTACTCATCTGACCATTCTGGACTACAACAGGTTTAAACAAAGCTAGTCATCTTCCGTATGGGTCACACGTCAATATCTAGATTGTTCAGCCATCTAACTGCTGCATTATCAAGGATAGCAAAGTACTGTAGTTCACCCTCACAATCTTCTAATCGTGCACTCCTCCACCACGTTTGACTGTCTGCATCACTACCCTGCAGTCACACTGTGAAGACTGGGCTAAGCCAAATTCCTGCACTGTGGCAGCCACACTGGCTGTCCCTGTCAGAAGCCTGTTAAGCCTAATCCAGGATCTGTGTTCCAGATGCAAACTGATGAATTTCAGAAACTTGCTTACATTCATCAGCATGCCGTCTCTCTATCCAAGAATTGCTGCAACTCTGCAAGGACATACCTGTTAGCCAATACGCCACTGTATATCTCTTGAGATCAGCACTGGGCCAGCAGCACTGGATACGAGTGCATCAATGGCCGCTGCAAAATGATATTGTGAAGGTAGTTGTGGCAAGTCAGCAGAAACTACGGGTGTTTTCTTCTGGAAGTGGGCAGAAAAATCTTATGGGAAGTGGGCATTGCTTATGTATACCTATTGGAACCATTGTCAACCTTGCACAAGGCTGTTTTCATGCGCGCTTTCTGCCATGAACTTTTAAGGGTAATGGCTAAGATTAATATTTTGTCATGGTTATGTTTAGTTAAAAGTCACAGACAGGTTGCAGGCAAACAAAAATTCACAGTAGCCTGCCACCTATCTGTCTTTATTGGGGGGGAGGGGGGGGAAGGACTGATTGCCACGCAGGACAAGACAGCTCCAGACCCTACTGCAGCCACTGCGGGAGGGGAGGCGGGACTGCTCCAGCCCCTGCTGGGGTGGGGGGGGAAGCTGTGCACCCATGGGACAGCTCCAGCACCCACTGCAGCCACAGGGGGGGAGGGGGTGTGGAGGAGATGAGACAACTCCAACCCCTGCTGCAGTGGGGGCTGAACCCGAAGAAGTCATGGAGGCCCGTTAAAGTCATGGAATCCGTGACCTCGATGACTAAATAATATCCTTACTAGTGGCATCTTGTCCAAGTTCTGATTGCCTTCTTGTGGCATCCCCCATGGATAGTATAAAGCAAACTCAAACTAGACAAAACGCAGAACAGAAGTTCACATTCTAAGCAACAAGCTCAACAAAATTTGTAATTTTAGGGAAGTCATCATTGCCTACTTCAAAGCTCTTCCGACTGTAATTTACACCTTTAGGGCTGCTACATGTTTTAAACTTTGGGAGACCTGAACTCTGGAGAAGAGCCAAGTAATCTCTCTCAACCTCAGCCATTTTTCCAACACATGCTTAATCATCATCATGAACATGTGAACACAAGAGAAGAAATACATAGCTCTCCCTTTTCAAGCAATTCAATGTTTACCCAGGAGACTTAAAACATGCGTCTCTCTACATAGCCATTTCAACCTTCAGGTCTTGTAGAGCAGGGCTTGGAAAATTCATTCACCTATAGTTAACAGAAAGCTTTCCCTAGAGTGGAGGACTCCTAAGACATCGTTCCTGCAGAATTTAAGCACCTGTATGTTAATTACATTTCTAACCTTTATGATTGGAAATATAACCTTGAGCTGTAGCTCACAAAAGCTTATGCTCAAATAAATTCGTTAGTCTCTAAGGTGCCACAAGTACTCCTTTTCTTTCTTCCCACTTTGAACTACCACAAAATATTCTGAGTCTTTGGGCAGCTTTTGCTTCAGTGCACATTACCATTAGTAATATTCTCAAGCAGCACAGTGAAACTAGCCATGGGCTGGTCACTTTTACAGCTGCTATATAGAACTTTGAGCAGCAGGATTTCACTTGCAACTTGCTCCTCTGCAGAAAACCTATCAGTAGCATAAGAGACAGGAAGTAGAAGCATTGAAGGGAGAGCCTGACAAGAAAAAAAGGATAGGTTAAAGATTCTAACCCTGCCCCCCATAATAGCAGAGACCCTACCTACCCACTCATTTTGCATCAGCAGCTAGGAGAGTGGCAAAGCATCAGAGTAATGGAGTTCCCCATCCTCCAGCAGCAGAATAGGGAGGGAGAAAGATCTTTTACTTCTTCAACAAATCAGATGCAAATGGGAGCTCCAACATTTTTTAAAACACATTAGCCAGAGAGATGTGAACAATCAAGCCTCCATGCTCCCTGTCCCGACTGCTCTGACCCCTATCCACACCCCCGCCCCCTGATAGGCCCCCCAGGACTCCCACACCTATCCAACCCCTCCGTTCCCTGTTCCGACAGCCCCCCCCGGCCAAACCTCCACCCCATCCAACCACCCTCTGGGACCTCCTGCCCCTTATCCAACCCCCTCTTGCCCCCGCTCCCTTACCATGCCGCTCAGAGCAGCGGGACTGGCAGCTGCGCCGCCCAGCCAGAGCCAGCCACACCACCATGCTGCCCAGCAGGAGCTCGCAGCCCCGCCGCCTGGAGTGCTGGCAGCACAGCGAGCTGAGGCTGCGGGGGAGGAACAGCAGGGGAGGGACCAGCAGCTAGCCTCCCCAGCCCAGAGCTCAAGGGCCAGGCAGGATGTTCCACTGGGTGGGAGGTGGCCTGCAGGCCATAGTTTGCCCACCTCTGGTCAAGGGACAGCACCTTTCCCAACTCGCTGGAGTAGAAACTGAGTTTTTCACCAAAATGTTGTTTCTAGGCCTTACTAGCATCCAACACACACCAAAAAACAAAAAATTCATGAGTCTCTGGCTAGCAGGTGGCTGGTAAATGTTTCTTGCTCTGTACCAAAGCAGTGCTCTTCCGCAGAAGTTCCACTAACATGCCACATAGTATGATGCCAGGTCATACAGTCATCACATTGTAAACTAAGGCCATGTCTATACTTACAAGCTTACAGCGTCACAGCTGTACTGATACAGTTGTGCTGCTGTGAGAGTGCACACGTAGCTGCCTTATGCCGATGGGACAGAGCTCTGCCATCGACATAATAAAACCAACTCAACGAATGGCAGCTCCTGCAGACGTAGCACTGTGCACACGAATGCTTATGCCAGCAAAACCTGTGTCATTCGGAGTGGGTTTTTTCACACCTCTGAGCAACAAAAGTTTTGCCAACTTAAGTGCTAGTTTAGATATGACCTAAGCCATCATATCTAATTAGCACGACCCTGCCACTATCTGTTCCAGAGGCAGAACCTATATAGCGCCTCCTTTCCATCTATCACATGGTGCTGTAACTAAGAACATAAGAATGGCCATACTGGGTCAGACCAAAGGTCCATCCAGCCCAGTATCCTGTCTACCACAGGGCCAATGCCAGGTGCCCCAGTGAACCTAACAGGTAATGATCAAGTGATCTCTCTCCTGCCATCCATCTCCACCCTCCGACAAACCCTAAACTGCTACAAAATGCATTAAATCCAACAAAATGTATGTATAACATTCCAAAACATATGAAGTCAAGGCACACAAATAAAAGGATTCCTGGAATGAACAATCATTTTCACATGAATTTACCTAACCAGACCTCTGTAGGCCTCATATAGCTACAGCATGTTTTATGATTCTCAATTATGTTTTCCCCACTTTGCAAGATTTTCCATGCCCCCAGGTAGTAAACACAAAATGTTTAGAAAATGGATATTTCAGAGTGATAAAGCATTTCTAGATTTTCATTGGAAAAGTACTTCAAGAACTCTCCCATGTAGAATCTACTACAAAGTCTTCTTTTCACAAAGGAGCGGCTCTGAAACATGACAGTATAGCTGTCACATGAGAGGATAAGAGACAAGATGTTGGAGTGACAGGCTAGTAACAGGGCAGTCTGCTTTAACCAACTGACAAAAAAGTTAGTTTTAAATAAAAGGTTGCTACCATGTATGCATAACGCCTGCTTCGCCCCGTGGGTGCTCACCCCTCCTCCTGGCTCCAGCCCTGCCCCAAATCCACTCCCCTCCCTCAAGTTCCCGCCTCTTTACCACCTCCTCCACCAAGTGCACTGCCTTCTCACTCCTCCACCTCCCTCCTGGAAAGTCCTAAGTGCCCCCAAACAGCTGTTAGGTAGCAGGTGGGAAGTGCTGAGGGGAAGGGGAGGAGTAGGCGAGGTGGGGGCACAGGGAGCTTGGCTGTCAGTGGGTGCAGAACACCCACTAATTTTTCCCCATGAGTGCTCTAGCCCCACAGCACCCACAGAGTCTGTGCCTATGCGTGTATATATACACACAACATACAACATATGTAAGAGTATATCATCAACACCTCCTGGGTCAATCTATTCTATAGCACAGGGATTCATGGAGAAATCTTTCCTGCCCAGAGCAGAAGAGGAGGGTAGTTACACTCACTTGCTTTGTTTCAAATCAGACAGAAAAACTCTGTGTGTTTGTAGATCACCTACTACAATGGAGCTGTGATCTGAAATGAGGCCTCTAAGCACTACTGCAATACAAACAGCAAACAATAAGGGCAGGGAAATAGTCAAACAACGTCACAATTCATTCAGCACCTGATCCAACTCTAACTGAGCCCTATGTAAAGAGGGGAGCTGAATCAAGCCCATAATTTCTTAAGTATGTAGTTGTAAGCTGCATATATCAATGGGGGGGAGGGAGACAGGGAGCTTAACTATGTCCCATATCCCTGTTCAGCCTCCCCCTATAAATAAGAAAATGTTTATACCCCCTCATCTTACAACATCAGTTTCCAATACGTGCTACAAATTCTCCACATATAGCTAAGACAATGGTTCAACCACCGATTACTAGCGAGTAACACTAACATCTCACCTTTTACATCTCACATGTAAACCAGAAGCTCAATCTTACCCCATTCCAACTACCCACCTGTAAGTGGGTCATGAGACCAGAACATATAACTTTAGTCTTCACACAGTCCAGAAACATCTTCTCCACACATTCTCCCCATTCTACCATGAGGCAGAAAACCCATCTACACTCCCAATATAATTGAATTCTTACGTTGTCTTGATTTACCCTCCCTAGAGAGGGTCACTATCCTCCAGATACCGACCACACATCTACTTAATCTAAAGTCACTTTATACATGTAGACCAAAAATCTCAACAGTCTATTCAAATATTATTTACCACACAAGAGAAAAAGGAATCCACATATCTCTATACAATGTATGACATTTTAATTTGTAGTCAGTAATTTAAGAAGCATTTCAAGTTGTGGTTTGGGTCTATGACACAAGCATTTCCCTGTTGGATGATATGAGAACAGAGTTAAAAGATCAAATCATGAACTAAAAAATTTTTACAAGAGTGAAATAAATGTTGCCTACTTAAAAAAAAAAGGTTGCTTGTTTAAACAGCAGAAAAAAGCCTTGATTTCCAGTTTTATTACATTTATGTATAGCCTGTTTCACCCATTTACTTGGTGCGTTTTACAGCACTTTCCATATAGTCAATTTAATGTTTTCACTATAATTAGTTTTGCATGTTTGTGGGGGGTTTTGGCACAGCTCAGGGACAGAAAAACATTTTGAAAATAGGATTATGTGGTTGTAAAGCACTAAAAAATTGACGGTGGACTCAGAGAGAAGTGTACCTGAAATTACATTGAAGTCATTTTTTAAAACTGAATATTTCAAATTTACAATTACCTTTAAAGGATTTTAGAATATACAATCTGATATTTTATATAGGTACACATAAAATATCATCTGAATGGTGAATATCTTTGTATATTTAACTACCTGTTTATTACCATATTTTTAAATGCTTGAGGGAGGGTATGTTAAACTATAACCCTCCTTAGCATACATACATTGTAGCAACCTTAATTTAATTTTAGTAAAGCATTTTAAAACAAAAAACCTGAAGCTCCATGATGGCTTTGAAAAGCTCCATAGGATCCCCAACTCTCCGTTCTTCATATGCAATGCAGATCTTAGGAGCTGTTTGCAGGTCCTTGGTTTCTTCTACTTCACATTGCCCTACAAAAGTTTATGAACTATGGAGAAAGGATGGTCCAGAGGTTAAGGCTCTACTCTAGTGCCGAATTTCTTGCTCCATCATCACAGACTTCCTGTATAAGCTTGAGCAAATCACAGCCTCTGTGTCTCAGTAAACCATGTGTAAAATTGGGTTAATGGTACTTTCTCTCCCTCTCAGAGGTGTTGTAAGCATAATTCCAATAAAAGACAGATACTCAGATGCTACAGTCATGGGGGCAATATATCTATCTAAGATAGCCAGACTTCTGCAATGCTGCTCATACATCATAAGCAGCTAAGGCAAACGTTAAGGTGGATTTCTGCAAATAAGTACATTAAGTAATTTAAACTGTATTTAAAATTATTTTAAAATAAGGCAGTTTCTTTTAAAAGCATCCATAATTTAAGTGTTTTCACCACTTGCTTTCAAACTCTCCAAAAACCCCTCAGATGTACTTGAGTGAAGTAATATAAAAATACTTTCTGTGCAAAAGTATAAGCAATATGAACACAGGATTTATAATGGCTACCTACTTAGCAGTAACTCCTTAGTTATGGTGATAAGTGGCTTCCATGTTCAGGGAATTTTTAGCTACCTGTAATTCAAAAACAGGTTGACAAAGTTTCTTCATATTTTAAGAAAGACAGCTGGATGTCATCCACTGCTGCAAACTAAATTACTAACAAAGACACTCAAACTTGTAAAGCTGGGAGTGAGATCCTGATCCTTTATCTTCACACCTTGACACTACCACTGGAACTAATAAAGTGAGTTACAGGAAAGTAGTATAGCAGGACCCTACGTTCTTTTTAATATGCAGCCACCTCAAGAGGGCACACTGTTCACATGTACATCATCACTAAATCTTCTTGGTTATAACCTATTTCCTTTAAGTATAGCCTAAAAGCAAACTTTAAAATCCTTGTTTAAGCTTTTTGTCCCCTGATTGTTTTACATTTAAGATTCATGTATCATTTATCCCAGTATTTCCTTGAACTAGAGTACTGGAGAGCTAGTACGAGCATGACATCACAAAACCCATGGAATAGAATCCTGAACTGAGATGAAAATTAATTTTTAAGTCAGACTGTTTAAAAACCATGGATCTGTTTGTTAACAGCTATTTAACTTAACTACCTGAAGGAACAGTTTGGAGACAAGATCTTTTTGAAACATTTCAATTACAGGGGGTGGGGGGGGTGGAGAGGGAGAGAACGACTCCTGTATCCGTCATTTGGACTTCCAAAGAGAAGTCTAGCAAAAGAAATGAAAACATTTAATATTTTTGACATTTCAAATGTTAAACACAAGCAGAAAATCTAAGGAGAATTTCAGGCCTCAACACATTAAAGAAGAAAAATAAAATAAAATGTTGCAGCAGGGGTCTCCAACCAACTCAACTTTGCAGGTCACTTAACTAATGCCAGGTCTACATTTAAAACTTAAGTCGACCTAGCTACATCGCTCAGGACTGTGAAAAATGTCATGCCCTGTACAACATAGTTATGTTGACCTAACCCCCATTGTAAATGCAGCTAGGTTGTCAGAAAAATTCTTCCACTGACCTAGCTACTGCCTCTTGTTATGATGGATCTACTGCAGCAACAGAGAAATATCCCCTTTGTTGCTGTAGTAAGATGATCTGTAACAGTGCTTGTAGTGTAGATGTACCTTTAGTCACTCAAACTGCTTTTTCCTTGTGTGTTCTAGTACACTGCAAATACCATTTGACAGAATTTAGACTAGCAAAAAGTCATCCAGCCAACACCCCAAATCAACATGGATAATGTGCATGTGGGCTACCCGTCATCTCTCACTTCCACAGTTCATCCCAAATGGAAAACTTGATTTGTTTCTTTAAAGCATTCATAAATTTGCAAGGCATTATTCAACTTTATTTGTTTTAATTTTTAACTTTAAAAAATTTCAGTTCCTGACAGAGGATCTTTTAGATATTAAGTCTTTGGAAAGAGTGGTATGTTCTGCTTTAAAAATGTGCGTACATGGATTTTTCTATTCCCCAGTTGGTGTCTGAGACTTTTCAGAAAGCAAGATGATTGACTATATGGGGGAAAATAGTGAAATTGACTATACACAAAGTAAAAATGAAAAAATAGAGCTCTACACCACCTTTCTGTTATAGTAATATCTACTTTTAACTATGACCAATACAATGTTTTCATATAAAAGGCTGATTTTTTCAAGCCATTTTCCCTTTAAATTTATTGTACATTTTAGAGAGAAAAGGAATCTTTTTAGATTACTTTTAGCGCCTTTGCTGGACATCATTTTATTGGAAAAAAGAAGGGATGTTCAAGGTATTTGAGAAATTTTTTTATTGATGCATTTCACAGGTCTCTTGATGCATTTTCAAAGGATGAGTAGTAAACCAAGATGCAATATATACATTTTAATGATCTATATTAGCTGAAAACAGAGACACTAGAAAACAGTTCAAAAAAAGGCTCTGCAGCAAACCTGATGACAGAGGATGTGCAAGTATATCCACAAGCCTAGATGAAATGGGACCCCTGTCCAGCTCCTGAAATCACTAACAAATATTTTACAACTTTGTCAGAGAACTGAAGATATATTAAGTCTTCAGACAGACAGCTGTCAAGTTTTGCTATGACTGCTATAAATTTTCACTGTAAAGTACCACTTCAGTTGATGGTACCCCTATTTCTTACGTATTTAATACAGTTAACCAGGAAGCAGAATCTTGCATTTTGTCCATGCTCAATGAAGAATCCATTCTGTGACACAAGAGCTCTGACACCAATTACCTCACTGGATCAGTGTGTCTATGCTACATTTTTTAAGTTCTCCCACTGTTGCACCTCCATGGATTCTCCTACTCGTACTGACAGGGCGCAGGCTTATTACCACAGTATCAGCTAAGGGCAGGTCTACAGCATGGGGCTAAGTCGACCTAAGTTACGCAACTCCAGCTACGTGAATAACGTAGCTAGAATCAACATACCTTAGATCGACTTATTGTGGTGTCTGCATAGCACTGGGTGCTTCTCATTCTAGTGGAGTACCGGAATCAATGGGAGAGCAACCCCCGGTGGATCTATCGCCATAGCTCGATCTACAGTAAGTGGAGACAAGCCATAACTCTGATCTAGACAAAGTCTAGACAAATTAGTGACCACCAGTGCCTTGTCTACAATAATGCTCCTACCAGGCCTACTACCAACAGAATTAGCAGCAATAGGTGAGTTCAATAAATGTCAGAAGTTTTCTTGACTCCTATAACAACTGTTTTTACGTCAGAGATCCAGATTATCATAATGTCCAACTATTGCATATTCTACTCAAAGCCACACTCAAAAGTCAACACATGTTTATCTTTAATTAGACATTAATAGGCAATAAACACAATGAGTAGAATTGTGGAAAAGGAAACACTTTTCAAAAAGTGGCACAAGCTAGCTCTTGAAGCAAGAAAGCAAAGGGTGATGAGCTGAAAATGATTAAATTAAAAAAAAAAAGCAAATCAGAAATAAAATTTAGAGAACAAAATATGGACAGCAAAAATAATGGCAAAAGTAACAACAAAAAACAATGCCATCATGTTGAAGTTATGGGCATAGGAGTGTGTGTGTGTGGAGGGGATGGGGGGGTGTTACTTCTGCTATGTCAGGCTGTACTGATCCCCTTGACCTCAAACTTGTCTTGATTTAAACTACAGTTATACATGCTTGAAAGTGCTGGGAGTGCTTCATTGACATTGAGACTACTTGTCTTGGATTAATACCAAACATACATGATCCTGATCAATGAACTCTTCAGCCTGCCAAGGCCTCCATGGTCACACACTGCTGATTATTCCCCTTAACACCGAGCTCACTGAGAGAAAGGCCTCAGTCCTGAACCAGCTCTTCTCTCCTAGTGTCTGCAATATGACAAGGCCAGACATGCTCAGAGGAGAGTGGTGTCAGTGCGAACGGAACCTGCCCACGGCTCGCCCAGGACACGGGACGGTCCCGCTAGGCTAGGAGAGGAGAGTTCACAGGAGTTAGGGTAAGAAGGAAATTAGCAGGAACCTCAGGTAGCCCAGGATAATCCGAGAAATCCTGCAGCTGCCTGACAGGCTCCGGTCCAGCGGCACTCGCCCAACTCACGGCAGAACCTGCTGCCAAGGGACCGCTTGGACGGAGCCCCCACCTCACAGAGCCAGCAGGGAGTAGGACCAGGACAGGGTCAGGCTGCCGGAGTCTCCTCGGAAGCCACGGGGGGAAAGACGAAGAGCAGAGGCTCCGGGAAAGGCCTCTATCCCATAAGCCAAATCCAAACAACCTCGGCTCCTCATAGGCCACGAGCCTCCGTGGCTTCTATACCCCAAGCCCACTGCCTTTGCCTGGGCAGTAACCGTAGGCGAGGCCGGTGCTTCCAAAGCGGCCTAGGCACGTTCCCGCAGCAGGGCCGCGTCTGCGGAGCAGACACACCCCGGGCGGGAAGGGGAAAAGCTCAGACCCTGCTCGGCGCCCATAGGAGCCGGCCAGAGCCAGCGGGGTTAATTACCTGCGATCCCGGACGGAGAGTCTCTCACACCCGAAGCAATTCCTCAGTCCCAACAACACAAGATGGCGGTCGCGCCGCCACGCATTGTCACGTGATATAGGGCACCACCTACCCGCTTAGGCCCCGGATGGGAATAGCGGCGGCTGGAGGAAGCGCGCGTCCGAAGCTGAGCGCGAGCTAACAGTTGAGAAGCCTCAACGCCAACGGCTGGCGCGAGCCCCGCCCTCGTGCCAGCACGTGGCCTCGAGACACCATGAGGCCGGCCGCGCCCGGCTCTCTGCCTGTCACCCAGCTGTGCCCAGCGCCAATGCTTCCCTCCCCTCGCTGCTCCAAGGGTGTGCAGGGCTGTCCCGCCACGGGCCACCCTGGCTCCTGCCCCTCCTTCAGCCTCGCCCTGCCACGGGGCCTAGGCCACACCATCCTGTCACCCAGCCCCAGGTCAAGCTGGGGGACCAGTCTGGTACTTCCCCACAGCCTCTGCGCCATGCCCATCTCACTCTTCCGTGCTCAGCTGCCCCACATCCTCATTTCCCCCGGCCTGTTAAGACCTTAATCCACCATAGAGCCTAGACTCCTTCAACCCTCTGACATGTAGCCAACCCCCACTTCGTCTGCAGCAACCAGCCTGTCAAGGCATTCGGGCTTCTTCGCCTCCCAGGCAGGCGGTGACTGCAGTGCAACTTGATCAGTGTTCAGGGCCTGATGAAATACATCTTAGAGTACTCAAGGGGTTGACTGAGGAAATATCCGAGCCATTGGCTATTATCTTTGAAAACTCATGCTAGATGGGAGAGATTCCAGAGGATTGCAAGAGGGCAAATATAGTGCCAATCTATAACGACAATCTGGGGATTTACAGATCAGTCAGCTCAGTTTAATAACCCAGAAAGATAATGGAGCAAATAATCAAGCAATCAGTTTGCAAACACCTAGAAGATAAGGTGATAAGTAACAGCCAAGATTCCTTTATCAAGAACAAATCATGTCAAACTAACCTAACAGCTTTGTTTGACAGGGTAACAAGCCTTGAGGATAGGGGGAAGCAGTAAATGTGGTATATCTTGATTTCAGTAAGGCTTTTGGTACTGTCTAACATGATCTCAAACAAATTAGGGAAATGTAGCCTAAATAGAGCTGCTATAAAATGGGTACATAATTGGAAAACCATTCCCAGAGAGAAGTTATCAATGGTTCACAGTCAAGCTGGAAGGGCATATCAAGTGGGGTCCTGCAGGTATTGGTCATTGGTCCGCTTCTGTTCAATATCTTCATAAATGATTGAGATAATAGTATATGGAGTACATTTAAAGTTTGAAGACAATACCAAGTTCAGAGGGGTTGCAAGTGCTTTGGAGGATAGGATTCAAATTCAAAATGATCTGGACAAATGGATAAATTGTCTGAAGTAAATAGAATGAAATTCCATAAGGACAAATGCACAGTACTCCACTGAGGAAGGAACAATCAACTGCACGCATACAAAATGGGAAATGACTCCCTAGGAAGGAGTACTGTGGAAAAGGATCTAGGGGTCATAGTGGATCACAACAATAAATATGAGTCAACAGTGTAACACTGTTGCAAAAAAAAAAAAAAAACAACAATCATCTTTCTGCAGTGTATGAGCAGGACTGTTGTAGGCAAGACATGAGAAGTAATTTTTCCACTCTACTCCATGCTGATAAGGCTACAGCTTTGTTTGACAGGGTAACAAGCCTTGAGGATAGGGGGAAGCAGTAAATGTGGTATATCTTGATTTCAGTAAGGCTTTTGGTACTGTCTAACATGATCTCAAACAAATTAGGGAAATGTAGCCTAAATAGAGCTGCTATAAAATGGGTACATAATTGGAAAACCATTCCCAGAGAGAAGTTATCAATGGTTCACAGTCAAGCTGGAAGGGCATATCAAGTGGGGTCCTGCAGGTATTGGTCATTGGTCCGATTCTGTTCAATATCTTCATAAATGATTGAGATAATAGTATATGGAGTACATTTAAAGTTTGAAGACAATACCAAGTTCAGAGGGGTTGCAAGTGCTTTGGAGGATAGGATTCAAATTCAAAATGATCTGGACAAATGGATAAATTGTCTGAAGTAAATAGAATGAAATTCCATAAGGACAAATGCACAGTACTCCACTGAGGAAGGAACAATCAACTGCACGCATACAAAATGGGAAATGACTCCCTAGGAAGGAGTACTGTGGAAAAGGATCTAGGGGTCATAGTGGATCACAACAATAAATGAGTCAACAGTGTAACACTGTTGCAAAAAAAAAAAAACAATCATCTTTCTGCAGTGTATGAGCAGGACTGTTGTAGGCAAGACATGAGAAGTAATTTTTCCACTCTACTCCATGCTGATAAGGCTACAGTTGGAGTATTGTGTCCAGTTCTGTGCACCATATTTCAGGAAAGATGTGGACAAATTGGAGAAAGTCCAGAGGAGAGCAACAAAAATTATTAAAAGTCTAGAAAGAATGATCTATGAGGAAAGGTTGAAAAAAATGGGTTGTTCAGTATGGAGAAGAGAAGACGGTAGACATGATAACAGTTTTCAAGTACATAAAAGGAGAAGGGTGAAAATTGTTCTCCTTAATCTCTGAGAATAGGACAAGAAGCAATGGGTTTAAATTGCAGCAAGGGAGGTTTAGGTTTAGGAAAAGCCTCCTAACTGTCAGAGTAGTTAAGTACTTGAACAAGTTGCCTAGTGGTTGTGGAATTCCTGTCATTGGAGGTTTTTAAGAACAGGTTAGACAAACACCTGTCAGGAATGGTCTAGATAACATTTAGGCCTGCCTTGCGTTCAGGGAACTGGACTAAATGACCTACTGAGGTCTTTTCCAGTCCTACTCTTCTGTGATTTCCAAACAGGATCAAAGCAACAGCACTCAACTGCATGGGATTAAATGGTGAGATATAGGAAGGTTCAAGCCACATATCAAACTCAGTCACCCTAAGAGGAACCCCACTGTACCGCAGCAGGTATCACCATACTACATGCTATATTTATCCAGAAATTGCAACCCTACAAGCCAGGCCCCCTAAATAGAAACACATTAAAAGCTAGTTTTGATGAAGTGCAAGATAGAAGACTGTAAAGCTTTTCTCCCCTTTCCTCTCTTCCCCTACCCCCCAACCAAACACATTTACAAAAACAAGATTCAGAAAGGGAAAAAGACTTGCTACTTCTGCTCTCCTCAGGGAAGATGCTACAACTCCCCAAATTACCACTTGTGAAACTTCCTTGTAATATGTAAAAAAAAATCCAAAAAGTTGTTTGTATTCTAGGAAGTCTCCAACTAGCATCAAATCTTACTTACAAAAACATTTCATTCAGAAAGATAAAGGAATAACTTGCATTAAATTTTAATGTAGAACTGTTAGATATGTAGGACAAGAGTATAGTGACCCTGGCTATACAAGTCCTTCAAGGTTCCAGTTATTTTACAAAACTCATACTTCTGTTCCAAACTCAAACTTCATGGCTCTTAAGCACTGGTTCTTATTTTTTCCCACATGAACCACTTACTTATAATAATGTATTGATCCTCACTTCATGATTTCACTGTAGCAAATTAAACACTTTCTTACATTAAAAGGTTAGTATGACGACAGTAATAAAGTGAGTTTATTTTCATCCAGTCTCCTTAATGCTCTGAGTACAACTGGTTGGTTATATTCCCTCAGTCTGTACAATTTCTGTTTGTTTCCTTTCTGAATATATAGTGCTTACCAATTATTAACACCAAATCTTTTATTTCCTACAGCTCTATCCTTTCCAGGTCATTTTAGATTTTGGCTGTGCTTTTCAATTTTATTGTATTCATGAACCCAGTTGGATAGTGTCCTACTTGGTTAAAACATGGTTCAGTGATGTTAGTGAACTTTTATTCAACATTGTCCCATGGGCAAGTATTATCAGTAATCAAACTCAGTGTAAGGGTACGTCTACACTATGAAATTAGGTCGATTTTATAGAAGTAGATTTTTAGAAATCAATTTTATACAATCGATTGCGTATGTCCACACTAAGCGCATTAAGTCGACGGAGTGCGTCCTCACTACCATGGCTAGCATCGACATATGGGGCAGTGCACTTTGGGTAGCTATCCCACATTTCCCGCAGTATCCACCCGCCCACTGGAATTCTGGGTTAAGCTCCCAATGCCTGATGGGGCAAAAACGTTGCGGGTGGTTTTGGGTACATGTCATCAGTCACCCCTCCCTCCATGAAAGCAATGGCAGACAATCGTTTTGCGCCTTTTCTCCGTGCAGATGCCATACCATGGCAAGCATTGAGCCCGCTCAGCTCAGCTCACTGTCACTGCAGCTGTTGTGTCCTGGGTGCTGCTATCAGCAGACAGTGCAGTAGGTTTGCTAACCGTTGTCATCACCCCTTCTGCTTCAACTCTGCTCTCCTACAGCTCGAGGGATCTGTTCTGGTCTTCCTGGGTGCTGCTAACCATCATCATCCACTGCTTCTGCTGCAACTCTGCTCTCCTGCAGACACCATACCACAGCAAGCATGGAGCCTGCTCAGCTCACCGTCATTGCTGCTGTTGTGAGCATTGTAAACACCTCGTGCGTTATCCTGGAGTATATGCAGAACCGGGCTAAGAGACGCCAGCACGAGGAGGATTTTGATGAGGACATGGACACAGACAATCCTGAAAGCACGGGCTGTGGCAATTGGGACATCATGGTGGCAGCGGGGCTGGTTGATACAATGGAACGCTGATTCTGGGCCAGGCAAACAAGCACAGACTGATGGGACCGCAGGTATGGGATGATTCACAGTGGCTATGAAACTTTCGCATGCCTAAGGCCACTTTCCTGGAACTCTGTGAGTTGCTTTCCCCCACCCTGAAACACAGGAATACCAAGATGAGAGCTTCCCTGACAGTTAAGAAGCGAGTGGCAATAGCCCTGTGGAAGCTTGCAACTCCTGACTGCTACCAGTCAGTCGGGAATCATTTGGAGTGGGCAAGTCTACTGTAGGGGCTGCTGTGATCCAAGTAGCCAATGCAATCAGTGACGTTCTGTTATCAAGGGTAGTGACTCTGGGAAATGTGCAGGTCATAGTGGATGGCTTTGCTGCAATGGGGTTCCCTAACTGTAGTGGGGCGATAGAACGCATATCCCCATCTTGACACCGGACCACCTTGCCAACCAGTACATAAACCGCAAGGGGTACTTCTCAATGGTACTGCAAGCACTGGTGGATCACAAGGGATGGTCGGGAAAGGTGCATGACATTTGCATATTTAGGAACTCCGGGCTGTTTGAGCAGCTGCAAGAGGGGACTTACTTCCCAGACCACAAAATTACCATTGTGGATGTTGAAATGCCAATAGTTATCCTTGGGGTCCCAACCTACCCCTTGCTCCTATAGCTCATGAAGCCTTACACAGGCAGCCTGGGCAGTAGTAAGGAGCAGTTCAACTATAGGCTGAGCAAGTGAAGAATGGTGATAGAATGTGCCTTTGGATGTTTAAAAGCTCGCTGGCACTGTTTGCTGACTAGGTCAGACTTCAGCGCAACCAACATTCCCATTGTTATTGCTGCTTGCTGTGTGCTCCATAATATCTGTGAGAGTAAGGGGGGAAATATTTATGGTGGGGTGGGAGATTGAGGTAAATCGCCTGGCGTCCAATTTTGAGAAGCCAGATGCCAGGGCAATTAGAAGAGCACAGCTAGGCATGGTGTGCATCAGAGAGGCTTTGAAAACCAGTTTCATGACTGACCAGGCTATGGTGTGACCGTTGTGTTTGTTTCTCCTTGATACAAACCTGCCCCCCTTGGTTGATTTTAATTCCCTGTAACCAAACCACCCTCGCACCTTCAAAATAAAGTAACTATTGTTTTGAAACCATGCATTCTTTCTTTATTAATTTAAAAAAAAGTGAAATAACTGACAAGGTAGCCTGGGTGGTGTGGGGTTGGTGAGGAGGGAAGGACAAGGCCACATTGCTTTTTATAGCCACACTACAAATCAAACTGTTTGAATGACAGCCTTCTGTTGCTTGGGCTGTTCTCTGGAGTGCAGTGGCTGGGTGACCAGAGCCTCCCATCCCCCACATTCTTGGGCTTCTGGGTGAGGAGGATATGGAACGTGGGGAGGAGGTCAGGTGGTTATATAATGGATGCAGCTGGGGTCTGTGCTCCTGTTGGCTTTCCTGCAGCTCGATCATGACACTTCATCATGTCCGTTTGCTCCCCTATTAGCCTCAGCATCACCTCCTGCCCCTGCTCTTCGTACTCCTTCCTCTGCTCTTCACGCTCACTTAATGCTTTCCTGGCCTCTAACACTGAATGCCTCCATGCATTAAGCTGTGCCCTATCAGTGCGGGAGGACTGCATGAGCTCGGAAAACGTAATCGTGAGTGCGTTTTTTTCACCTTCTAATCTGCGATAACCTCAGGGACAGAGATGATAGGGGGAGCATAGAAACATTTGCACCTGGAAGGGGGGGAGATAAAAAGGGAGAGTAAAATTTAAGATGATACATTTCTGAGAACAAAAGGAAGACTCTTTCACAGTGAATCAAGCTATTCACAGCAGACAGCACATGTGCTTTTGGTACAAGGTCACATTTTGCCTTTTATATTGAGCACCTGCTGGTATGGTGACACATCACACACGGCTGGGCAACAGAATTCGGTTTCCAGGCAGCCATGGTAAGGCAAAGGGTGTGCGGGGTTGGCTTCTTATGCATAACATGCATCCAATGAAGTGAGCTGTAGCTCATGAAAGCTTATGCTCAAATAAATTTGTTAGTCTCTAAGGTGCCACAAGTACTCCTTTTCTTTTTGCGAATACAGACTAACATGGCTGCTACTCTGAAACGTGGGAATGGTTTCAAACTGCAGCGCCATCCTTTCCCATAGCAAGCAATGGGTTGGGTTTCATATTTAAAAGGAGGGGCTGTGGTTTTCGGGTGGACGTGCAGCACACACCTCCCCCCACCCCACCGCGTGGCTATTCTCTGGGTTGATCCCTTCACCCCTCCCGCCACCGCATGGCTATTCTCCGGGATGATCCCTTTTAGCCAAGCACAAACAGCCCAGCATGAACAGGGTAAATCAAACATTAAACACTACTGCTTTTAAACCCCCGTACTGTAGTTATAAATGTGCACTCACAAGAGCTACCTTCTCCGGCTTCAGGGTCGGGGATCCCACCTTCAGAGGGTGTTGGGTCCAGGGTGATGAAAAGGTCCTGGCTGCCAGGGAGAATGGATTCACCACTTGCCTGCTGCGCATTCTCCTCCTCCTCCTCTGCCTCCCTTCCTCATCCACAAAATCCCATCCCTGTTCCATGAGACTCCCCCCTTGCAGGTGTCCTTTGTCTTTTGGTAGGCTTGCCTGAGCTCCTTAACTTTCACGCGGCACTGCTATATGTCCCTGGTGTAGCCTCTCTCCAACATGCCTGGTGAGATTTTGGCAAATATATTTGCATTTCTTCTTTTTGATGGGAGTTTGGCCTGCACAGATTCTTCTCCCCATATAGCAATCAGATCCAGTGTCTCCTGTTTGGTCCATGCTGGAGCTTGTTTGCAATTCTGGGACTGCATGGTCACCTGTGCTGCTGAGCTCGCCACGCTGACCAAACAGGAAATGAAATTCAAAAGTTCCCAGGGCTTTTCCTGTGTACCGGACTAGTGCATTGGAGTTCAAAGTGCTGTCCAGAGTGGTCACATTGGAGCACTCTGGGATAGCTCCCGGAGGCCAATATCGTCAATTTGTGTCCGCACTACCTCAAATTCAACCCAGCCAAGGTCGATTTTAGCGCTACTCCCCTCACCGGGGAGGAGTACAGAAGTTGATTTTAAGAGCCCTATAAGTTGACAGAACGGGGTTGGTTGTGTGGACGCATCCATTTTAAAATCAACCTAACGTGGCTAAATTTGACCTAACCCCGTAGTGTACAGGGCTAAGTCTCATAGTAGTTACTCCTGGTGCAGCAGGTCATTGCAGGGTCTAGGAAGAGGTGCATTTATAGGGAGGGGCCCTTGAAGGAGATTACTACAGCTGTTTAAAGCTGGGGGAAAGACAATGAGGTACAATGATTTAATCAACTTGTTAGATCTCAAATGTAATCCTATTTCCAGAAGGAAAATCATCAGGCAATCAGGGTAAGGCTTTTTCAGCTAAAAATATTACTTTATTTTTAGCCTTAAACAACCATATTAGTACTTGATGCAGCCTAAAAACTATCATTAGCTGTTATGTGACATCAATAAAGGAGTGACCATTTTTAGCTGAGAAAACCATTCTCTAATCAGGGGATTTCAGCCAAATGCATTTGGCTTTACCTCTGAGCTTTCATGTGAAGAAATACTTGACATTGTGCACTGAACACTGGCCAAGGCTGATGTAATAGTTAACATAAGTCTTTTTTTTCTTTTTTTGAGCCAATAAGTTGAAAAGTGCATTGCTCAAACTGATTTTGAATTCACAGAAAAATGATAACACATTAAATATATTCAGCAAAAAACCTTAGAATTTAGGATGAGCTTCATTCTAAAATGAACCTCAGGAGATTGGAGAGACAAGGTGGGGGAGGCAATGTCTTTCATTGTACCAACTTCTGTTGGAGAGAGAGACAAACCTCAGGAGACTGGTCTGAGGGAGATCTGCCTCTACAGCAAAGTTATCAGGTTCTGGTCTCTGACAACTTGTATTTCCATTCTCTTGGCTCATTGCTATTAATAGTGGCTAGAACAGTGCAAGAGAGGACAGAAAGAGTTGCAACCCAAGCTGTCAGAATAGGAGCTTGCAGCTCTGCTGCAGAAGCAGCTGTGCCTTATTCCAATGGCTTTTCTTGGCAGCAGTCAGTTAGATCATGTGAACAATTCTTTGTACTTTACTTTGAGAGTTCAGAAGTGGCCTGTGTCTGAGATGAGATAGTTTGTGGGGACTTTCTTTTAGTCAGAGAAACCCCATAAAAGTGAAACTATCAAGCAACATTTCAAAGAGAGAGCATTTTAAAGAAATTCCTCTGCAAAAGTTAGCATTTGTCTGAAATTTTACTTGGAAATTTCAAAATACATTTTAGTATCTTATTAGATTTATCCTAGGACTTCCATTATGGTCAAGCAAGCAGACCATAAGACTATTACAAGCAGACCACAAGACTGTACAAGACTACAAAACTGTCTGTGGGGCCAAATTCATCCATAGTGTAACTACAGGGACTACAGCAGATATACACTAGGTATGAATTTGGCTCTTAGTAAGCAAACACTCCTACTAGTCTGACTTTTATTAGGTTGTTGAGGTCGTTATGTACATTAAAGCCTTTTGAACTGCTAAACTAATTTGAATGTGCTATTACATTTCCAAGTGAGGCAGGAATTTTTTATTAATTAAAAGCTGTCAGTGACCCATCCTTTTCATGCCATCCTGGCTTAGGGAAGCAGAGTACAACCTACTTTACTGGATCAGTGGAGTTAGGAACCTATAGGATAGACTTTGAAAAGAAAAATAAGTATCATAAACCATGAGCTTTAAAGATGTTCTGATGGTACCTGCATCTTATCTGTCTCTGTTTGGTTATTATAAAATGTACTTGTTTTATATTTAGAGATACCAAGTACCTCATCTGTGATGCATGTGTTGATATGCACCCAACAGCTCAGAAAACACTATGAGAGGTTTGATTGCAAGAGATGGTGAATATCTGCAACTCTCCTTTTCACTGGGAGTTCTGAGTGAGAGAACCCCAGCATGAGCATGATCTGTCACCAAAAGACAGACAGGGAAGACAAACACATAATATAGGAGATCAGTTTTAAACATCAGTTACAGAGGGAAGCCACTGTCATCTTTAACTGCTTATTCCGCAAGACAGACTCACAACGTGATGCTGCTATGCGGTGTCCAGATGGTATTTTGGGACCCTTTAGCATCCTGCAAACTAAACTTGAGTGGGCACAGAAAAGAGGTCACGTTACTCTTTAATACATCCTACCACTGGAGGTTTGCAATACAATGCTGACAATACCAAAAGGGTTAAAAGTCAGATTTACTCTCCTAAATCATATGTATAAATATAAACACTCTTCTTCACAAAAGAGTAAGAACCCACGCATAAGATGCTCCCTTGATCAATCCATTTCACTAAACTCATGTAAGTTCCTCCTCCTTCTAGTCTATATGTACACAGAGCTTTTTAGTTAAAATCTCCCACCACCGTACTAACATTGATGCTGTTCAGTCAATGACAGTAGTGGTGGAAGCATAAGTGCAAACAGGGCACAGTTGGCCACTGACATTTTCACCATGTCATCTAACCCTGCTCAGAACAGGTTTAAACAATGGTCAAAGTACTAGTGGCTCCTACTGCTGGAAGATTTTTTTAAAAATCTACCTATACAAGGCTCCCTTGAGTTTCCTGTCCAGAAGATGAGTGATTTTAGGCCTGTTCTACACTGGGGGTGGGGTGGGAGGAATTGATCTAAAATACGCAACTTCAGCTATGTGAATAACATGGCAGAAGTTGACGTACTTAGATCTATTTACCACGGTGTCTTCACTCTCTCTCTCCCGTCAACTCCGCCTGTTCCTCTCACCCTGAGGGAGTACCGGAGTAGATGGGAGGGCGCTCAGTGGTAAATTTATCACGTCTAGACTAGATGCAATAAATCAATCCCTGCTGGATCGATTGCTGTCCGTCAATCCAGAGGGTAATGTAGACAAGCCCTAAGACTTAACTTCATCTGGTGTCTTTTGCAAAAGGGCCTTGTCTTAACAGCGCTTCTTATACCAGTGATTTCACCCTTTCCACAATAAGTTATTCACCATATGACTACTTTCCAAGGCAGTAGTCCTACACACACCCTAACCCTAACCTAATCACCTGTAGCCTCCCCTAGCTGTTTAAATGGGTTTTACATCTGTTTATCACAACAGGAGCAGTGCTGAGAGCCAGCATGGCTCCACCTAACACATTAGCAGCCAAGGGATGGACCAGCAAGTAGTGGGAAGCAGATATTTGAGGGCCTAGCCATTAAATCACCAACAGTGGGAATAGGGATGCAGCTAATATAAAGGAGAATGAGGTCTTATTTTTGAGAGGAAAAAATACCTCTTGTATAATTTTACTTAATTAAAATATAATAGATATCATGGGCTGATGAAAGCAAGGAATATTGGATTAAAGATTTCCTAAATTTTTACACCTTGAGCATTGCCAGACAGGCACTGGTCAATTGTGTTAGTTTAGATCAACAGTTGTGAGCAGGGTGGAACAACTTAAATCAAGGTATTTTAATATCAGTGCTTTTTGTAACACTAACTTCAAAACTTTTGCTACTCCAATTTTAGATTAATTTTTTAATAAACCAAATGAAATGATGTTTTTGTAAAAGATGACATGACTGGTAATCTCTCATTTGAATTTTACAAAACTGCTCTAGACAAAACATAAAAATATTGAAAACTAAGGCAATGATTTTGCAGATATGTAACTTAATTCACATAATAATCCCGCTAATTTCAATGGGACTAATCATGTGCTTGAAGTTATGTACATAAGTGTTTGCCAGAGCAGAAGCAAAAATTGTAAATTAAAAACTTAGTGGCATAAAATCTTTCACACTTCAGAACAGAATTACTTCAATTTGAACAATGAAAAGTTAGTGAACTTTGTACACATACACCAACATTTTCAAAATAAAAAGGGGCCCAAAATTGTGCTCCTGCCATATTTAGACACCTAAAAGTGTGGTTTTCCTAAAACTTCTAAATGACTTAGCACAAGTCCCATTCACTTCAAATTGCCAACTCTGATGGAGTACAATTTGGTTGAAACACTTCAGCTTTGACTTTTGGAATTTCAGTATGTCACAAGATGGTATTGTTTACAAAAATAGTATCAACTATTTACTTATCAATTTTGCTTGAATGTGTGTTCTCACAATACACAAGTTAATGAGGCCATGAGCTTTTCTTTTTCAGCACAGATGAGCATTTTAATTGTGAAAAATTTTACTAGGAAAAATCTATGTAAAATCTGACATACTAACAATTAAGGAACAAATTTGCAAACTTTCCAGTTTTGAGAAGGAGAACAGGGATGGATCTGTTTAATATGGTAAACAAGTCATTGGGAAAGCCAGTCAGTGACACCACAACTAGGACACACTTGCTTTAAGCAATTAAGACTGACAAGAGTCAGAGTCAAAAGTGATGAGCCTCAGGAGAGAGACACCCTCAAAAGTTCCCAGATCAAACACAACCAATAGACTACAGTCCATCAAGAGAGCCAATAGCTTTTCAAGTGATTGTCCACATAGTTTCCTGTGCAAAAGAGATCAGATTCTTTTGCCAGCAGTGTATGTTGGGGCCCCAGCTGCGCCCTAGATATCCTTTCACACACATACACACCCCAGTGGAAGGCATACAGGGTGGAGGAGGCCCAACCATTCCTCAGCTCCTTCTTATTGCTCATGGCGACAAGAGAAAACCTTTGTAGTGTTCACCTGCTTTCCTAGCAATAAATACTATCCTATTAATTGTTAGTTACTAGTTAGTTGCTACTGTAGATAATTAGTTTGATTTTGCTTGTAAGCATTAAAAAACCTTTTAATCAGTTAATAGGCATGGGAACCCACACACACCCTACAGGGGCTCCAACTGCCATGCATAAGCAAAATCTCCAGGATTTAAAACCTGCTATTCTTGTAAGTCTGCAATGCCTCTAAATGATGGGCACTCTAGGTGTCTTTTTTGTTTAGGCAAGGAACATATACCAGAGGATTGCTCCATCAGCTGCTCATATTCCAAACAGATCCATAAGGACCTGGAAGTCTACCTGAAATTATGCCTTCTTCCGTGCTCCATGAAGGCCTTTTTGGACATGGATCTACTGAAGGCTCATTCTTCCATCCAGTCCCTTTCAGTGAGAGCCCTGCTGAGTCAAGATTCCACACTGAGCTCTAGGGCAACAAGAGATTCCAGTGATCTGCTTTGATCTCTTTGAGGACAGCTTCAGAAAGGGGTAGGAATAAGCACTGCTCCAGAGTCAAGCTGAGATTTAGGTCATCCATGATGCCTGCAAAATCTAGACATGAATAGACAAGGGTCTGACACCTTTTGGACTCATCAGTCCAAGTGCAGCTGCTGCCCTGACAAAGGTTCCTCTGGCTCCCCAGTACTGACGGTTGAACAGGTGCTTGTGGTACCCACTAAATACAGGGAACACTGTTCCTCCAGCACAGACTCCTCGGCACCAGGCTGTTTGCTATCATTCCTAATGGTACCTAGAACATGGATTGTACTGAGTGATTTAGCTCCCCTGAACCTGGAGTCATCTTTGTTGGCTTTATTGAAAGTAGTGCTGGCTAGACCACCATTCTCCGAAATCTCAGTACTGCAGACAAGGGAAGCATCAGTAGAACTGACTGCGTCCCCTTCTCTAGTAGAGACATTAGAATGCCTTTATACATCTGAAAGCATAGCCCCATCTCTGGAGGAAGTGTATTCCTTCTCATCCTCCCCATAGGTGTACAGTAGGAATTCATCTACAACTCACCCTTCCCTCCATGGGGATCACAATATGAATTTGGGAGGCTCTCCAAGGCTTGCTTTCAGTAGGAAAAGTGAGAGTTCTCAGAGAACAGCCCCCCTGGTATCGTCCGCTATGTCAACCAGTATCCACATGCCTATTAACAGTGGCCCTACGGGGCATCCTGGGGTGTGCTACCCCTTACCTGAAAGCCAGTAGCTACTGCCCCCCACCTTATAGGACTATATATCTTTCTCCCAAGAGGCAGTATGGACCTATTCAGCCAGGTCAGTTAGTATAGCCTTACATACTAGAGATACAAGATGAGGAGAGCAACAATGATTAGATAGCTATGAGAGAACAATCAATCTCGGCTGTGATTTCCTCATTCTCCTCTGATGAGGCAGTGAAACTTTAAATGTCTTCTCTGGCTGACAATTTTAAGACATTCCATTATCTTATTAAATGCATAGCAGTGGCTCTTGACATACACTTAGAGGTGATGCAAGAAAAATCATAACTGCTGGACATTCTGCATCTTCCATGCCTGGTAGACTCTCCATGCCTATAAATCAGGGACGGTTGAAACCTAGAGGGACCTGTGGCAAATTCCAGCATAGAGTCTAGCCACATCCAAGCATGCAGACAGAAGGTAACAAGTCCCAAGAGATTAGAATCCTTCTAGTCTTACCCATTGCCAGGATCTCTTATTCTAGCACTTGTCCAAGAGAAATCCAGATAGCAAACGCCTCCCAAAACATGCTGGAGAAAGACCCCATAAAGCAGGATTTATTTAGACGTAAAGTCTACTTGTCAGCCAGCCTCCAGAAGGAAGGAAGTAGCTAATTACCAAGTGCTGCACACAAAATACAATTACTTGCACTAGAACAAGCTGTCTCAATTTATGGACAGGCTTCCTATGAAATATAGGGAAGAGTTAAATCTATATTGAATGAAGAGCAGCTGATAACCTGCACTTCCATTCAAGCTGTACTTGATTCGTCCAATAGAGTGGCATGCATCATGGCATGGCCACATCTGTGGCAATGAGAAGATTATCCTGCCAGAAACATCTGGAATACCCAGGAAGGTGCAAATAACAATAGATGGCCTTCCCTTTGAAGGCACTGAGCTTTTTAATTCAAAGACTGATCAGGCCCTCCATTCTTTAAAGGATTCAGGCCTATAAGTCCCAGCTCCAAGAAGGAAGCAAAGAAGTTAACAGATGGGATTCAGGCAACATCCCTCTGCCTGAACTATTACCAACCCCAGAGGACCTCAGAGCCACCAACAAACAAACAGTTTCCACCAGGGAAAACCCTCAGTCTCTTCCTCCACTGCTGCACACTCTGGGTCTTCAGGCGGGCAGCAAGTTTGATGCCAGTGGCCTCTCGCTCTCAAGGATCTCTTCCCCTCTACCCAAACCTTTGGCAGCTTCCTCTTTTGTTTTTAGGAAGCCTGGCCTCTGATCACCTTAAATCAGTGAATCCTGGAAATTGTAAACCAAGGGGTATTCTATCCAATTCCAGTCACTTCCTACTCCTTATCCCCCTTTGTTGTCTTTTTTCATGGACACTTTTCACATGATACTATTAACACAAGAAGTGGATTCCCTTCTACAACTTAGAGACGTGAAGAAGGTGCCCTTAGATTTCAGGGGCAGGAGGTTTATTTGCATTATTTTTTCAGCTCAGAGAAGAAAGGGTTGGTGTCACATTATGGACCTTCTAGGTCTCAAGAAATTAATCTGTTGCTTCAAGTTCAAAATTGTGACTGGCCTCCATAATTTCTTTGTTAGATCCTCCACATTGGTTTACTGCTATCAGCCTTCAAGGTGGCCTATTTTCACCTACCCATTCATCCAAACCACAGGAAATACCTCAGATTCCTAGTAGGAACATCTTGCTACCAGTGAAATGTCCTGCCCCTTAATCTTTCTACAACACTGAGGATATTCACCAAGTGCTTGGAAATCATGGCAGCGCATCTAAGGAGACCAGTATCCCTGTGCACTCAGACCTTATTGACTGACGGATTCAAGGAAAAATCACAGCAACAGGTAACCACTTGATCCAAGTAACCATAGAGCTCTTTTTCATCCTAGTCTCCAAAGTCAAAAGAGAGAAATAGACATTTACTCTGACTCAGAGCATAGAGTTCATAAGAGCAGTGATAGATTTCAAGTTAATGAGAGCTTACTTCTCAAAAGAAAGATTTCATAATACAGTGAACGTCATCAGCCAACTTCAAGCTCACTCAAAGACATCTGGGGCAAGTTCTCACTGACTTCTGTGACACATAGCCTAATGCACCTCTCTGACTCAGTTTGCCGGACTTCACCTACTAACTAAGCAAGGGTGTCTGAAATCAGTATATCTACTCAGCAGGCACCACATGGACATGACAGTTACGGTCTATCATTAAATGTGCTATCCCCATTAAACTGGTGGAAAGACCCTCTTCAGTTGAGGAACGGAATATTCTTCTCTGCAGCTCTACTTACCAAAACTCTGGTGAGAAACACCTCCACTGAGGAATGGGAAGCTTATCTAGATCTGTAAGTTTAGGGCATATTGTCCCTTCCGGAATTGCATTTACACATAAATGTCCTGGAACTCAGAGCCACCATCCTGGCATGTAAAGAATTTCTGCCTCGACTCCAGGGATCCACAATCTAAGTACAGTACTGATAGAAAATACCACAACTAAGTATTATATCAATAGACAAGGAGGAGACAGGCTACCTGCATTCTGTCAGGTGGTGGCCATTCAGTTCTGGACCTGGTGTATTCATCACCAGATCACACAGCTGGCCTTGTATCTTCCAGGCATTTAGAAGTCGCTATTGGATCACCTCAGCAGACAGTTCTCAGACAATCACAAATGGCTGATCAAGGATCTAGTGTTTCAGAGCATCCTTCACAAAGGGAGTTAGCTATCAATAAACTTATTTGCCACAGATCAGAACAAGAAATGTAAGGTGTTCTGCTCCAGTGATGGCTCCAGTCTTGCCTCCCTGGCAGACCCTTTTCTTATCCCTTGGAAACTGGCATTCAAATGGGCCTCTCCTGCTCCCCACTATACAGAAGGTCCTTAAGAAACTTAGGTGAGGTTAATGATCATGATGGCCCCTGCCTGGGCCAGGCAGTTCTGGTAATCAGATCTGATAAATCTCTTTACACAGCTTCCTTTACTCTCCCCCACACCAATTACCTTACCAGCTCTTCCTGACAATCATGCAGAACCACAGCTCCTACCTCTGGATCCAGCATCATCACATCTGGTAGCCTGAATGTTGTCCACCAAAGAAGTTTTTCATCTGAAGTTCAAAACATTCTGCTCCAAAACAGGAAAGACTCAAGCTGACTTATAAAGCTAAAGGAAAGAGGTTTTGTATTCGGGCATCTCAGTACTAGTTCCCTCCCTGACAACACCCATTTCAGCAATATTGCGCTATTAACTCATTTCTGTAAGCTCCAGAAAGGTCCATCTAGCAGCAATATATGCACTTGTATCCTGGGCCACAGTATTTTCTCACTTTACAGTGGCTAGATTCTTTAAGGGCCTTACTCATGCTTTCCCCCCAGTTTGGGAGCATGATGACCCCCACCACTCCTTGGGACCTTGTAGGCGTGCATAGCTGTTCCTCACTGTCTATCTCCAAGGGTGGCCACACCTCTCTGCTCTCTGTACAAGGGAGAAATTAGCTGTCTATAGGGCTCAAACCCACCAGCAGGGTAGAGCAGCGAACAGTTCAGGGACCCAGGCCCTTAGGCAGGGCAGGGCACATTGCAGTCTAGTGCTCCATCCCTCGGACAGGGGCGAGCACCAAGTGGTCAAGGGGCCCACCCAACAGGCAAGCATCAACTGCAGTCTACAGGGCTTAGGCAAGGGGTGAGTGCCATACACAGTCTATGGGGCTGAGGCCAGGGTGTCTGAAAAGCACAGGCCTCCTGGCGTAAGGAGTGGGAGTACTTCCATCTTCTGTACACTACAAATGGCAAGCCCGCCCAACTCCATCACATCCCAGCCCACGGCCCTAATAGTGGCAGAGTGGTCTGCCACTGGGTCAGCAGGGAATCCACCCACAACACACTGCTCGTGTCTATGGCAGCACCACTGCCAGACAGTAGTCTGGTTTCCCTGGGCTGCTTCCTATACTCACCCTAGGTTGTACCTGCTTCCAAGGGTTGTCTTCCATCCTCTGTACACTACAAGTGGCAGTCCCAGCAACTCCTCAGTGTCAGGATGTTTGGGTAGCTCCGGGGCCTCCTCAGGACAGCAGAAGTCTTCTGCGGGCCCCTGCATCAGCAGTGGGGAAAACACGTCCATCTTCTTTGGCAGCTGCTCTCCAACTGAGCTACAAGGCCCCGCCTTTTATACTTCCTATTCTTAAGGAGGGGGAGTACTGCCATGCCAGGTGTTGGACAACAGGGGGGAATGCAGGCCTGCCTCACTCCACCACGTCCCAGCCCAGGGCCCTAACGGTGGCAGAGTGCTCTGCCACTGGGTCAGCGGGAAATCCACCCGCAACACACTGACCACGTCTCTGTCGGCACCACAGCTAGATAAGAACATAAGAACGGCCATACTGGGTCAGACCAAAGGTCCATCCAGTCCAGTATCCTGTCTTCCAATGGTGGCCAATGCCAGGTGCCCTAGAGGGAATGAACAGAACAGGTAATCACCAAGTGATCCATCCCATGTCACCCATTCCCAGCTTCTGGCAAACAGAGGCTAGAGACACCATCCCTGTCCATCCTGGCTAATAGTCATTGATGGATCTATCATCCATGAACTTATCTAATTCTTTTTTTGAACATTGTTATAGTCTTGGCCTTCAGAACATCGTCTGGCAAGGAGTTCCACAGGTTGACTGTATTATGTGAAAAAATACTTTCTTTTGTTTATTTTAAGCCTGCTGCCTATTAATTTCGTTTGGTGACCCCTAGTTCTTGTGTTATGAGAAGGAGTAAGTAACACTTTATTTTCTTTCTCCACACCAGTCATGATTTTATAGACCTCTATATATTACCCCCTCTAGTCGTCTCTTTTCCAAGCTGAAAAGTCCCACTCTTATTAATCTCTCTTCATATGGCAGCTGTTCCATATCCCGAATCATTTTTGTTGCCCTTTTCTTTTTTCCAATATATCTTTTTGAGATGGGGCAACCACATCTGCACACAATGTTCAAGATGTGGGTGTACTATGGATTTATATAGAGGCAATATGATATTTTCTGTCTTGTATTCTATCCCTTAATGATTTCCAACATTCAGTTTGCTTTTTTGACTGCCACTGCACATTAAGTGGATGTTTTCAGAGAACTATCTACAATGACTCCAAGATCTCTTTCTTGATGCAGTCTAAATTGGCTCTTACCACTCATTTTATAATGTATAGTTGGGATTATATTTCCCAATGTGCATTACTTTGCATTTATCAACATTGAATTTCATCTGCCATTTTGTTGCCCAGTCACCCCGTTTCCAGAGATCCTTTTGTAGCTCTTCACAGTCTGCCTAGGACTTAACTATATTGAGCAATTTTCTATCATCTGCATCTCAGATGGTAGTCTGGTTCCCCTGTGCTGCTTCCTATACTTCCCTTTGGGTGTACCTGCTTCCAAGGGTTGTCCTCCATCACCCCAGGCTACACTGCAAGTGGCAGTCCCACCAACTCCTCAATATCAGGTGTGTCTGACCATTTGGATAGCTCTGGGGCCTGCTCGGGACAGCAGAAGTCTTCCACAGGCCCCTGCATCAGCAGTGGGGAGAACACGTCCATGTCCTTTTGCAGCTGCTCTCCAGATGAGCTTCAGGGCCCATCTTTTATACTTCCTGTTCCTATCCCTCACTTCTGCTTCTGGCATGGAGAGTGTGGCCTTCCTGGTTCTGCCCACCATGGGGCGTCTGGCTGTCCCTCACTCTCAACCTCCAAGGGCGGCTGCCTTTTTGCTACAGACCTCTATATAGTATTAGCAGATTTGATGGGTCTCCCCTTTGAGCCATTAGCAAGCTGTTCCCTATACTACCTATTAAGTAAGTCTGCTTTTTTAATAGCCATTACACCAGGGGAAGGGTAGGGGAGAGTCATGTCCTCATGGCAAACCTTATATAGGGTTTCATAAGGACAGGGTTCGTCCTAGTCCCATTCCCAGGTCCTGCCTAAAATAATTTCAGTTTCATATCATAGAATCATAGAATCATAGAATATCAGGGTTGGAAGGGACCCCAGAAGGTCATCTAGTCCAACCCCCTGCTCAAAGCAGGACCAAGTCCCAGTTAAATCATCCCAGCCAGGGCTTTGTCAAGCCTGACCTTAAAAACCTCTAAGGAAGGAGATTCTACCACCTCCCTAGGTAACGCATTCCAGTGTTTCACCACCCTCTTAGTGAAAAAGTTTTTCCTAATATCCAATCTAAACCTCCCCCATTGCAACTTGAGACCATTACTCCTCGTTCTGTCATCTGCTACCATTGAGAACAGTCTAGAGCCATCCTCTTTGAAACCCCCTTTCAGGTAGTTGAAAGCAGCTATCAAATCCCCCCTCATTCTTCTCTTTGCAGACTAAACAATCCCAGCTCCCTCAGCCTCTCCTCATAAGTCATGTGCTCTAGACCCCTAATCATTTTCGTTGCCCTTCGTTGTACTCTTTCCAATTTATCCACATCCTTCCTGTAGTGTGGGGCCCAAAACTGGACACAGTACTCCAGATGAGGCCTCACCAGTGTCGAATAGAGGGGAACGATCACGTCCCTCGATCTGCTCGCTATGCCCCTACTTATACATCCCAAAATGCCATTGGCCTTCTTGGCAACAAGGGCACACTGCTGACTCATATCCAGCTTCTCGTCCACTGTCACCCCTAGGTCCTTTTCCGCAGAACTGCTGCCGAGCCATTCGGTCCCTAGTCTGTAGCGGTGCATTGGATTCTTCCATCCTAAGTGCAGGACCCTGCACTTATCCTTATTGAACCTCATTAGATTTCTTTTGGCCCAATCCTCCAATTTGTCTAGGTCCTTCTGTATCCTATCCCTCCCCTCTAGCGTATCTACCACTCCTCCCAGTTTAGTATCATCCGCAAATTTGCTGAGAGTGCAATCCACACCATCCTCCAGATCATTTATGAAGATATTGAACAAAACGGGCCCCAGGACCGACCCCTGGGGCACTCCACTTGACACTGGCTGCCAACTAGACATGGAGCCATTGATCACTACCCGTTGAGCCCGACAATCTAGCCAGCTTTCTACCCACCTTATAGTGCATTCATCCAGCCCATACTTCCTTAACTTGCTGACAAGAATGCTGTGGGAGACAGTGTCAAAAGCTTTGCTAAAGTCAAGAAACAATACATCCACTGCTTTCCCTTCATCCACAGAACCAGTAATCTCATCATAAAAGGCGATTAGATTAGTCAGGCATGACCTTCCCTTGGTGAATCCATGCTGACTGTTCCTGATCACTTTCCTCTCCTCTAAGTGCCCATTCATCTCCATGAACCATTCATCTCCATGTTTTCCTCCCCAGTCCTCACGCAGCCTTGGGGAAAGCTATACTTCATTCTCTTGATGGCCTCCTATTGCCTGAACAGAATGAAATAATTCAGGAACATACATAGATCATTCATGGCCTTTCCTGAAAAGGGTTAATGGTCAGGCCATATCCTTCCTCATAATGATCATCAAAACAGGTACCCCAAATCTATAAAAACATATTGCAGGTTAGCCAGGTTACATCCACCAAGGCACATCAGGGCTCATTTAATTCTGCTGCCTGTTTGAAGAATGTCCTTTTTTCTGACATTCGTAGGGCAGTTACCTGGAGTTCTAACCACACCTTTACAAGATGCTACTCTTGGATAGAGGCTTCCAGATCTGATGCCCACTTTGGTAGGGCTGTCCTGCAGTCACTAAGCAGGACTCCTACTACCCATTTCCAAGCAAACTGCTTGTTAGTCACCAAGAGCGAATCCCTATGTACAATCACTCCAAAAAAGTTCTCTCTCAGTAATGTGGTTCTCAGACATGTGTTGTCCACAGGAATTCCATGACCTGCCCTCCTACTGTCCTACTGTGGAGTTTTATATATGTGAAGGAACTGAGGGATAGTTGGGCCCTTCCACTCTTTATGCCCTCAAGTTGGGAGGTGGCACAAGGACATCAGAGCACAAAAATGGCCCCAAACCTGTTGGCCAAAAACCCAATCACATACACACCAAGAGTCGAATCCATGTGAACATCTCAAAGAGCCAGTTACTGTAAGGTAATCACTTTCTTTCTCGTAACCATAAAGATCCTACAGACCAGATCTGTTCTCTGCCACTATACATAACTTGTTAGAGCAGTCAACTGAATGGCTCTCACAGGACAAGGCAATTTGGGAGTAGCTCAGTCTGATTATTCAAAGAAGAGGTACCCATAGGATTGGGAAAGAAATCATTTAATATCAAGCTCTCAGATACAGTATATATAAAGACAAATTACATGGCCCACTGAGATTCCCTAAGTGGGATACTCAGCAGCAGTATTTACTTGTTTGTGGTTTTCACTCCCTCCCATTCCATCTGGCCATCTTGCACATATGGTGAACAAACAGTTCAGCATCTTACCAGAACAGCGTCCAAAAATCATAGAATCATAGGACTGGAAGGGACCTCGAGAGGTCATCTAGTCCAGTCCCCTGCATTCATGGGCAGAAGCAGATTAAGATTTATTGAGGCCCTGGGCACAAAGAACATTGGTCCCCCCACACCCTGGGGGCCATGCCCCTCCCACCCACTTTTTAACATCGGCATAGTAGCCTCAGACAGGTGTGGAGCAATAGCAGCATGGGTGTAGTTAGGGGGTGCTACCCAGCCAAACTACAAGCTTCGGGACAGAACGACAGGAGGAGCGGTGCCACATGTGGTTGCTGCCTTGGGCAGAAAGCCCAGGTGGCAGCAGGGACAGCCTGTCACTGGGAGTAGGAGGGACCTGGGAGGGGCAGCCTGGCTGCAGCGGGACCCAGCGTGGACAGCCTGGCAGCAGGAGCCGAGCACAGGCATAGGAGTGAGCTTGGGTGCAGTGTGGCAGCCAGTAGCAATGGAAGCTGTACCTGTTATCAGAAGAAACTAAAGGAAAGAATATTTAAGGACCCCCACCTCCAAAAATAAGCTTGATTCCCCTGAATTAAGATCTATCACTTATTAGTTGCAACAGGCAAACACTTGAATGCTCTTAAAGGGTAAATCAAAAGGATTTATTAACAATCAGGCTAATACAAAACATTTATAAAATAGCTTGGTGGTTTTTACCAAATACAAACAGGCATGAAGTCCAGACCCAACTAGAACAAATGGGCTAGCAATATAAAATGTCTCCATGTTACTCAGTCAGTATGGCTGTAGGCTGGATGGAGTCAGCTCATGTCTCTCTCTTTTGATGTCCAGAACAGATGTGCCTTCACCAGTAGAAACAGGTAGGTGGTTGAAGGACCATGCGACCCAAACACAGGCTGCCTCCTGGGTGGACCGCAACTTGTCACACTGTGTCAGTCTCTTATGTCATCCCGTTACCAGGCAGATTAGCTTGTTGTCATGTGACCCTTTCCCATTCTTCCCCTTTGAAACTTCCTGCCTTTGTTCTGTTACTGGGCAGGATTACTTAGGCATTAACTAATAAAAATTGGATACCACAAAAAGGGCACCAAACTGAACAAGAAGATGGTGCACAAAAATGGAGGGTAAAAGACAACAAGAAAAACAAAATGGCTAAAATCAGCCAACATGCCGATGGACCCTCCCTGCCTGGGTCATCGCTGCCTGTGACCTTCCCGAGGCTCCCCACCGCCTCCCAGGCTGGGGAAGGGCCTCCTCTCCCCTCAGACCATGTTGAGTCCAAATGCAGTGCTCTTTCAAGTCAGTAACTGTCAACCACAGTAGTATAATTGAAGCTTTTTGAGGAAAGCTGATGTGGGAAGGTGTTCTGGAGACTTCCTCTGGTTCTCTCTTCTTGAGCTCCTCATCCTGATTTCTTGTTGCTTGTCTCTGACTTTGTAGTGTACTGTGCTGAGACAGCAACACTTAATGTATTGTGGAAGCTAATGTTTGTGAAGTGCTGTTATCTTCTGATGGAACATGTTAATATACAGCAAAGGAAAAAAAATGGTTCCCAGTTTACATAACCTGGGAGATCGGAGGACTAAAAGATTTTAGGAAAATGCACTCTAATCAGTAGTCAGGGCCATGGCTATAGAGAAGACCTATGCCGTTACACTGTTGGATATGCTATTAATCCCATGCTACGTTTCACCATGTCAGCCTTCAGTAAGAGCTGTTAGTCCTCTCCTTCCCCCTCCTCAGCCATGCTGGCAATCAGCATACACCAACAGAAACACAGTAGGTTCTCTGAGGCACTCCATCCTCAATATGATGCTTTTATCTATTACCTACACAAGGTTAGGACTCTTTACATGTCCTAAAACTAAAAGGAATGTTTTTTAGCTGTAAGTACCACCATGTCAAGATTTTCTTACAGAAGCATTGTGCATCAGGGAATTCAATTCAGACCGCCAAGGGTGAAAACCAATGGAGCCCCCCTCCTTCTCCCCCCATCTGTCAGCATCTTCAACTTTTTGCTGAGGCACCTGTGTGGGAGAGAGAGGACACAGCCTCCATTTTAAGATTTGAAGCAACTGACGGACCAAATGTGAACATTTTTCAATAGACAGCATTTCACATATTTATACAACACCGTCCCTTGGAAATTAACATCATTAGCCTTTGCATAGCCACAATACTGTGCTGTAGTGGAAATATTAGGAGGGGGGCTGAGCACTTCCTCGCTCATGACAGCTGTTCTGGGCTTTGGAGTAGCGAATAGGCACATTTTAAGAGCGGGATCTGTGCTGAGAATTCTTGGACAAAATAGTATGTTCGAGGACTTAAAATAAACCCATTGACAAGATCTGAGGTATTAAAGAAAGTTTTATTTGTACATTTTAGCAACAGGAGAAATAATTGAAGATAGAGTTATCTGCGTTGTTGTAAAGAATAAAATCATTTAATTATAAATATTTAGCTAAAAAAGCGTGATTTATAAAATATAATCTGTGGAGATATATACACAGTTTAATTGTTTAGCAATTCTCCCACCTGACATTAAAGATTAGAGGTTTTTCTATTTATTATTCTACACTCACAATTTAGTGCTCACAGTTTAAGAAGCAAAACAGACAGATGAAGACACAGAGGGTCAATCAATCAGATAGACCACTGGTATGAGTCTTATCTTGGAAGGAATTTGGGCAACAATAGAGAGGCAGAACATAAATGCATCCAAAGAGGCTTTGCAAGGAGGGATTGTTCCCCTTTTTGGCGGCCTTCAGAATATAGAGACATGCCCACAAGTTCTAAAAACTTCCAGGTACAAGTCTCTTATGCTCATAAGAAATGGATACCATTGGCTAAGGTAAGGTATCATGCTAGCTTACTAAATTCAACTCTGCCAAATGCACCTCAGTCTTGATTTGTAACCCATCTGCTATTCCCTTTCTGAGCAGAAACTGCTCATTTACCAGATTGGTTTCATAGAGTAATGACTTTAAGGACTTCATGAAAGTCACTTTTGCACTTACAACCTCAGCATGTGAACAGGTTTCCAGAGGTGAGAGGCTAATGCATCATCCAATTGTACTGCCCAGCTGGCAATATTTCTTAGACATAGATACACCTACTTGCTTCTTCTAAATTCAAGGGCCTAAAAAAGTCTAGTGAGGCTATGGAGAGGATTAATAAAATGTCATTGACAGGTCAAAAACCCATCAGTTTTCTATTCCATCTCTAAAGTAGAGCTAATTTTTCTCCTGCCAAAGTCGAGGGTAAGATGTTCCTTGAGGAAGTCCAGCTTCTTTTACTGAAAGCGTTATCAATATGGCATTTCAGAGGGTAAAAGCTGGAAAGCTCCAATTATACTCTTGGCTAATAGAAAAGATATGTGACTGTCCATTTCATTCACAGCCCTGCTGACTATCCTCCCTGTTCACAGTGCTGCCTCTAAAACCTGTGTATTTGGACTCTGAGGGGGGGAGGGAGGGGAGAAAAGAGGAAAGTAAAGGATGTATGATATTCCTGCTAATGTTCAGTGGAGGGTAACATACAGGAAAGTAATCTGTACTTTGTACATCCTGCATAAAGGCATCATGGGAACTAAACAGGAGGAAAGGGGTTATGAAAAACAGAAACCAAGGAAAAAATATAGTCAAGAAACACGGTCATTCTTTTTGGGTTAAGGAAAGCTGATTTGCTACCTGGCTCTTCAGCATTAGGATGAACTTTAATTTCCCTAAGGACTACCTGATAGTTTAGAGTGATGAGTATGTACACAGTTCTTATTGTTCATACCATATGAAGACATGGTAGTTGTGAGCGCTGTACCCTTTGGAATTGAGTTAGAAGCTTCTTTCTGAAAGGATGGTGAAGTTCTAGCAGGAGATACTCTCCAGGCACAGTCATGATTCATGGAAATGTACTAAGTAAGAGAAGTCTCTAGTGGTAGAATGGATGGTTACTGGCTGAATGCAGACTTTAGCTCCCTGAATGCTGCCCGACGGTGTTTCTTCTCTTCCTCCTCCCGCTTTCGTTCATCCTGCTCTGCCTTGATCTCTGCTTCAAACTTACTGGCTGAAGAAAGGGCTTGAACCTGTAAAGGGAAAGAGCAGACATGAGCTATGGAAAGCATTAAGAATTTGAACGACCTAGCAGCACATCTGTCTACCACATCTTCCTCCAGTTACCATATTCAGTGGTGCCAAAACTGATTAAGGATTAACAATACTACAGTAGCTGGATATTTACACTGAAGACCTGTTGGTTCAGTTTTATTCTCAAATCAAGAGGACAGTTTCATTTACCAATAGTCACTTTTCACTGGAACTGAGCCAACAGAAGGAAAATTGTGTGGATATATTTATTCCAACTCATAGGAAATATTATTGCAACTTCTTATGACCTTTTGGGTGAAATACAAAATGAAGCTAAATGCAGATAAATGCATGAATTGACTTTCAAGATTTATAGCAAAAAGAAAAGGAGTACTTGTGGCACCTGCATCCGATGAAGTGAGCTGTAGCTCACGAAAGCTTATGCTCCAATAAATTTGTTAGTCTCTAAGGTGCCACAAGTACTCCTTTTCTTTTTGCGAATACAGACTAACACAGCTGCTACTCTGAAAGATTTATAGCACAACTGTGTTGACCAGTTCCGTATCTCCCTTCCCTAATCACAGGAACTATGTAACCAGCCATTACAACATGAGTCATGAAAACACAATGAACTTTCCCCAGTGATAAAAATTCTTGCAGAAAACTTGATAATTCTGAATTGGGACCAAATAATAGGACCTCAGTCTATGGCCCATTTACAGACCAAAGAAAGAGGCATAGTTTGAGAGTTGTTTTTTCAGCTCAACTTTTCAACCTTTGTTTTAACAGCTTTGCTATGCTACTCCCAATGAGTATAACAAACATCTATTTTTGTCCATAGAATTCCTTTCCGACAGTGTTTTAACAGCTCAAAAAACCCAGTCCAACCAAACATGAAGATATAGCTTTGTCATGTTATTCAAATCTAATGCTTTATGATGTTATTCTAACTTAGAAAACTGAACAGACAAGGAAAGCAATCTCAAATATTGTATTCAGAACTAAGCTCTGTATGCTGGTGCAGGAGAAGAGGAAATTCCTTGCAGTGAATATTACAAGTTGGTCCAGGAGTCCTGGTCTGTGTGGTATTCAGTGATCACCCAAAGCTTAAGGTGCTTGTAAAAGCTCTGCTTTATTCTGTGACCAGTTCCAGCTGACTGTGTTTAAGAACAAAAGCTTCAGAGCACCCTGGCCCGACTCTGTGGGTATGTCTACACTGCCATCGGGAGGTGTGACTGCAGCATGTAAAGACATACCCTAAGCTAGCTCAATTAACAATAGGAATGAAGCCACAGCAGCACAGACAGCTGCATGGGCTAGTCTTGACTGACCAGGATCCCAGGTAAATAGTCAAGTAGCCACCGCCCATGCTGCCACAGCGTCACTGCTGCTATTACTTGAGCATGCTGCAGTCACAGCTCCTGACTGCAATACAGACGCACCCTTTCTCTGGGAAGCTTAGCCCCTAATATCTCAGTCTCCAAGATATTTTGTGAACTATTTTTGGATGACGACTTATTTAAATGGCTATTTCAGCTCCTGAGATGATGGGCAAGAGCACAAATGGGATGGATTAAGACAGACGACATCTACAGGGTGCTTGAAGGGAAAGGAACCACCACTGGAGCAGCAAACCCTGGCAAAATAAGCCATTTTATGGTTCATTTATCAGCAATGAGTAATGCTCACTGGGGCACAGAATACAAGTCTGAACAACAAATGGCATAACCCAGCATGGCAGTGAGGATGTGTACTCTGTGTTGAGGAGGAAAATTCACAGCTTCTTAAATTGGTGGAATAAGTGGATATAATTCCTAGTGACACTGCATACTGTCCAGCAGTCAAGCATAATGTCCATTCCAGGAGACACATTAAGAAGAGAGAACCGGGACTTGCATAGCAAGCTTTTTCAGCTTCCCCACCTCCACTGCACCACCATACCTTAGCTTCAAAGAAGTTCTTGGCTCCTTTAACTCCCTCAGTGGAAACATCTATCTCAGAGAGTTTTGCCAGAGTCATCAGCCCACTGTCTTCCTCAAGCTCTCCGGCTGCAGCTTTATGGAAAATCAGCAGGAACTAGCAAGGAAACAAAAAATAGACCCACCAAAATTCATCACTGAAGCTCAAGCTTTCAAAGAGGTTTATTACTATTCCAAGCACTTGAACTATAAGAGCAGCAACTGATGTATGAACCCCAGGGTAAGAATTTGCAATTACCACCACAGGAAAACATTTTATAAACAGAAAGGAAAAATGTATTTACAATAAGCTGCCTCCATACTTTGGATCCAGTACTGCACACTCTCAGACTGGAGAAAGAGGGGCCTTTAGGAGAAGGGGCTTCCCACAAACCAGAGCTTTGGCAGCAGTGTGGTTCACGCATTGCCTAATCACCGACACCACCAGGGCCCAGAGAAGAGGATGATCTCTTCTCTCCTCTCCCCCAGCTGAGTGAGTAGTACAGCTGCACGTTGTGATTCTCTAGAGGGCGCAGCTGCCTCAGTGTGTGCCATAAAGCTGCCACATGTGCCGTCACCCCAAGCCATTTTGGTGGCCCTTATGTCAGAGTTCACCACACTATGCATTATAGGGTCTCAGATCACACTGCATAACACACTGAATGAAAGCATGAGAACAGAAGGCTGTCCCCACTCTCAAATGAATCCCCACCTACAGTCCGCAGTTGTCCAGATAGGCTCAATGGAACCTACATCACACAGGACTCAACTCCATAGACAGGACTGTGCATTGTACGCTAGTGCTTGGAAGGGATCAGGGAGAGCTTTTGACTCCCATGAAGATTCCCTTTAGCTGTGCAGGCCAGTCCAACTTCACTGTACTATATACAGTAGTATAAAGACCATCTCAGGTCAAATGTACCTGAACACTGGAGTATGAGTGTGGATGCTTCAATCTTTATTCTTGCATAGGATCAGGGAGAAATTATGGAACCCAGGACACCCATCCTTTACTTGAGGAACTACCAAGTAGTTCAATGCCCTTCTGCCATTGTAGAGAGGGCTGGAGCACTGGATCATTTTTAAGAGCATGTTAGACAAACACCTGTCAGGGATGGTCTAGAGAATATTTAGTCCTGCCATGAATGCAGGGGACTGGATTAGGTGACCTCTCGAGGTCCCTTCCAGTCCTATGATTCTATGATTATGGATCAAAGCCAAATTCCCAAGAGAAAAAACGGTTACTGACCTTCTGTAACTGTTGTTCTTTGGTGATCTTCCAAGAGAGAAGTAGTAGAGGGCATGACACTAGAGGTTCAAATGGAGGGCCTGTGAGCCTTGACAGGACCAGGTTGAAGTCCCATGTAAGGATCGGCTCATGGACCGGAGGATAGTCTCTCCAAATCCTTGAGAAATTAGACTGTCTTCTGATGAGAGAACACTCACCAGCTGTTCACTGGTGGGTGGAAGGTAGAGATTGCTGCTAAGTGCACCTTGATAGATGCAAGGGCCAAACCTTGCTGCTTTAGATAGCCTGCAGGGAAGAATGAACCAGAGAGAGACCTCGTTGAGATGCCCATCTCAAGAAGCATTTCCATTTGGCCACGTACGTAGCCCTAGTTGACTGTTTCCTACTATCTAGCCAGACCTGTTGAACCAGCTCTGAAATACATGGCTGAATCTGGAGGAAAAAGGCAACATCCATGTTGTCAGGTGAAGGGAGGTGAGATTCAGGTGGAGCAAAGGTTCAGTACAGCTTCAGTGGCTATAGTCTTGTGTGATCAGGTCCGGACGGAGCAGAAGTGGAAGAGGGGATGCTATTGATTGATCCAGTAGTGTGCCAAACCAGTGTTGATGTGGCCACGCCAGTGCTACAACTCTCCGCTTGATTTTCAGGAGGTCTTTGTGAACCAGAGGGACAGGGGGAAAAGCACAAGCCAGGGGCCCTGACCATGAGAGCAGGAAGGCATCAGATACAGAGCCAGGACTGTGCCTGCACAACAAGAAAAACTGATGGCACTTCCTGTTCTGCTTGGTCGCAAACAGATCTACCTGGAGAGATCCCCACCTTTGGAAGATTAACCTTGAGATCTCCGAGTGAAGGGACCACTCGTGGTGAGAGGAAAAGGATCGGCTGAGGTGATCCGCCAGTGCATCCTGGGAGATGTGATACCTTGAGATGAATGGAGTGCTTCATGCAGAATTCCCACAAACAGATGGCCTCCTGACAGGACTGATGATCGAGCATCTCTCTGTTTGTTGATATAGAACATGGCCACAGTATTGTGGGGGGAGATCTGAGATCTGGGGGAGGAACACTTGGCAGGCTAAGTATATAGACCTGAATTCCCGGACGGTTATGAGCAGGGAGAGTTCCTCTTAAGACCATAGCCCTGAGTCCTGAGGTAGTCGAGGTGGGCTCCTCAACCTAGGTGTAACACATCCAAGACTAGGGACACTTATGGCTGAGGGGCGACAAAGGATACACCCATCATTACCAACTTCAGGTCCTTCCACCAATCCAGGGAGGTGAGGCCTAAGGGAAGAAGAGTGAGCACCAGGTCCAAGTGGTGTCTGTTCGGGAAGTAGCCACATCTGTAGGGGCCTGAGGCGCAACCTTGCATGCTGAACCACATAAGTACACGTGGCCATGTACCCCAGAAGCTTCAGGCAAACTCGGTAGTTGTAATTGGGTGTACCTTGACCTTGGATATCAGAGGTCCAATATAGTCTGGAATTGGGCCTCTGGAAGGAAGGCTCTGGTCTGGGTTGAAATGAGCACCACTCCAATGAATTCTATTCTCTGAGTTGGAACAAGAGTCAACTTTTGCTCCTTTAATCAATAGGCCCAGCACCCGGAAGGCGACTTGGACCATGCTGATGCTGTTCAACATGTGAGTCTCTGACCGACCTTTGCTCAGCCAGTTGTCAAGGTAAGGATAGACCTGGATGCCTCACCATCCGAGGAAGGCTGCTACTACTGCCATATGCTTCATAAAACCCAAGGGGCTGCAGACAGGCCGAAGGGAAGAGTAGTGAACAGGTAGTGTCATTGATTCACAATAAATCTGAGAAATCTCTTGTGGCCAAGAGTGAGAAATGTGAAAGTATGCATCCTTTAAGTCGAGGGCGGCTTACCAGTCCCCTTGGTCCAGGGAGGGAATGATGGAAGCCAGGGAGACCGTGTGGAACCTCAGTTTCTTGAGAGATCTGTTGAGACAATGCAGGTCCAGAACGGCCTTTGGGATTAGAAAAATATCAGGAGTAGAGCCCCTTTCCTCTCAAGTCTTGAGGAACTTCCTCCACAGTCCCCATGCATCAGAGAGATTGCAACTTCTGGGTGAGGAGTTGCTTGTGAGAAGGGTCCCTGAAGAGGGATGGAGATGCATGGTGGGAGGGAGGGGTTCGATAAAAACTGAAGAGTATTGCCCATTGTCACTGTATTTAGCATGCAGCGGTCTGATATTATGCGGGACCATGCTGGGCTGAAGTGCAATAGACGGTCCAAAAATAAAGGGGAGGCAAGATCTGAAGCAGGAACTGGTATAGCACCCTGGGGCACCGCTTCAAAAGGCCTGCTTGAACCCACTGGAGGACCTATGAGACCATGGCTGGGAGGCTGAGGTGAACAGGAGTGGCTGATGCCATTTGTAACCTCTCCCTTTCCTTTTGTAGGGCTCCTGTCTCAGAGGTGGTGCCGATAAATGAGGTGGCTGTTGGAGCTTGAAGCGTTTCCTGGAAGCAGACAGAGCGTAGAGGCCCAGTGACCTGAAGGTGGGTCTAGAGTCCTTCAGGCCATGAAGCCTTGTGTCTTGTCTACTCTGAAAATACTGAGGCGCTTTCAAAGGGGAGGGTCCTGGATGGATTGTTGGACCTTGTGAGGTAGTCCTGAGGACTGGAGACAAGAACAATGCCTCATGGTGACAGCACAGGCCGTTGTCCTCTCTGTCACATCAGCTGCATACAGAGCTGCCTGGAGAGAGGTCCTGGCCACATTCTGACCCTCCTCTAAGAGGATAGTGAGTTCTGCCTCCAATCCTGAGGCAGAGAGTCTGAACTTGGACAAGGAGTCCCACAGATTGTAATCATATCTCGCCAGCAAAACTTGCTGATTAGATATACAGTTGAAAGCTACTCATTGAATAAACCTCTCCCCCAACAGATACAGGGTTTTTTTTGCATCATTTGTTTGTAGTGCTCATCTGCCCCTGCATGTCCCTTTTGTTAGCTGCTGATACAATGAGGGACCCGGGGTGAGTGTGCGTGCGTGAGTACAGGTATTCAAATCCACTTACTGACACAATATTTCTTTTCTGCCCTCTTTGAGGTGGGGTGCAGAGAAGGAGTTGCCACAGGGCCTTGACCAGACCTATTACAGCCTCATTAATGGGCAAGGCCGCTTTGGAGGGAGCTGCTGTAGCCAGAAGGCTGTGGGATGTTTCCTTAAGGTCCTCAATTTCCAGCCGCAGGTTAGCTGCTATCCGTGTCAGAAGGTCCTGATGGGCCCTGGAATCGTCTTGCAGAAGTGAGCTACTAGACCCTGAGATGGCCTTGTCTGGAGCACGAGGAAGCAATGGGAGCCACATCCTGAAAGTCGGTACCAGGGTTGGTACCGGAGTCAGGGCCTGACGCTAGCCCACCTCTTGGAAACTTCCAAGTAGGATCAATGAAAGGAAGGGCCCGATACTGGGGGAAAGCCCCAAAGGTTCCAGTACGGCCATTGCATAGGCCTCTGACCCATTGGTCAGATGCCTGTGGGGGAACCTGCACTGAGGTCCGGTGGCACATAGGCTGGGTACCTTAGGCTGCACATAGGGTTCCCCTTCAGATTCAGATGAGGAGTCCTCTCCCGGTGACTACAGTGAAGCTGTACCCCTCTCTGCCTCCCACATGGTGCCAAGGGTCCAGGGACCAGCGGTAGACTGGAGATGGTTGTGATGATGGAATCAAGGCTGGCTTGCCCCTAGAAGGTGCTGTTGGGGCCGGTGCCAGGAAGGAGTTCGACGCTCTCTGCTCCTAGTCATTGGAGCTGGCAGTTGTTTCATCAGCATCAGGGGGGACTGAGAGTGATAGTAAATCTCTGGTTGCTGAGAGAGTCTCTGGGGTCCAAGACAGTCAGGCTGCTGGTACGGAGGTGTTTTCCAGGTGTTGGCAGACGGTGCAGCACCAGACAACGCTCTGGGCGGAGTTGATGGTGCCACCATGAGACCAGGAGTGGAGGAGTGGCCCTGAAACAGTCGCACTGCACTGCCTACCCACTGCTTGTCATTTTTCTGCACCAGTGAGTGCCCTTTGCTGGTGCACTGCTTTTTGCGTTTCTTCCTCAGCATCGGAGATGGTGAACAGTGCCAGGAAAAGCACAGTACCAGAGGAGTACCTCACACTGAAGCTCTTGGTGCGGAATGAGAATGGCTTGGCTCTGAGGCTGGTTGAGAGTGGCTTCCGTTAGGATAACCTTGAGCTTTATTTTATGGTCCTTTTTAGTATAGGGTCCTGGCAATTCTGGCACTTGTGCCTCATGTGAGTTTCTCCCAAGCACTTTAAGCAACTGGAGTGTGGGTCACTCACAGGCATAGGTTTGCTGCAGGAGGCACAAGGTTTGAAGCCAGGGACCAGAGCATGCCTGCCTCCTGGGGCGAAGAGAGTCCCTCGATGATAGTCCTTAATGCTAGCTACAATATCTTTCTACTCTAAAACTATGTTTAAAAACAACAAAGAATTAGAGAGTCCAAAAACCACTGGGAAGAAGGATTGCTGAAGCAAGAGTGGTCATTCCAGCAACTGTCACAGGTGGTAAAAAGGAACTGAGAGGGTGCGTGGCTGGTGGTGCCCCTTATATCTGTGCATAAGCATGTGGCGCCAGAGAGCTCTAGCGCTGGCCTGACAGATACCACTGAGGGAAAAATCTCCAGCAATGGTGCACACACCCCTAACATGGAATGGACAAGAGCAAGCACTCGAAGATGAACTGTTATCCATATTAGAAAAGAGAATGCCTTCTGACATTTCGTATACCGATAGTGGGAAGCAAAAAGATTAGGGATTTTTTTGGTTGTTCTGGGGGAGGGGAGTTAATTTTGTCCAGCTCTAGTGTTAAATCACTACTCAGGATTCTCCAGAACATAGAGAAGACTTAGGACTGCATCACAGCTTTACGATTATCACCTTGCTAGGCTATTATTTGGACAGAAGGAGGTTTTCTTCTATTGTGTCCAATAAGAATATAGGAGATTTGCTATAGCAAAGGTCCTTCAGTGGTCACAATAGAGCTATACCCTGTCACACTCAAGGACGGTTTAAAAAGTGATAGAAGTGCCTATGCAACAACTCATTTTAAAACCCTTACAAGAGCACTTAACTAGAAATGTTTAAGGTACCAAGAGGTACCTGACTAGAGTGCCTGCCAGGTTATTTAAACTGTAAAAATCAGCTTTTTTGCAACATCTGAGAAGCACATTTTTCTTCCCCCAAAAGTAATTAAATGATCTTCTACATGGCCTCAAACTTCCTGACGGTGCACCAAGTTTCAGTTGAGGAGAAATTACATTTATGTTGCAATCCTCTGAAGCCAGGATTTATGATGCAAACACTAATACATGCAACATTAATCTTGTTGAAGTACTGCTGTAATTATGTCTCACCATTGTGCTCTCAGCTATTTTGTAGCCTACATACTGGCTTTCACACAGATTCACCTCTGTGGAGAGGAACTTCACCAGGCCCTATTGTACCACTAAAGTCCAGCATGGAGGGGTTAAGTAACATGTAGGAGCACGTGTGCTCCCTTCATAAGGAGAGATTTCAACCACACCAAATGTTAAAGGAGGTTCAGTTCTGTATTTCCTCAATCGGACAGGATTTATGACTGTTCCAGTGCAGAGATCACACACTTCCACTAGAGGACAGCAGCATCTCAGCAATCTCAGCCAGTTCCTTTTCCTTTCATCACTAATGCATCAGGAAAAACAGAATTGTTTATTATTTCAAGGACAGTTACTGAACAGCCGATGGAGGTGCAGCAGTTTGAGACTAGGGTGGGCAGCATAATTAGTCCTGGCTATTCTCTACCACAGCATCCAAGTGTAGCAGAAGAAGATTTGCACAATAGCCCTGTAAGCTTGGTGTGCTTATTAAGGTAGAGCACACAGAAGGCAAGCTGTTGTATGGGGATGCTTCCTACCCTCTCCAAACAAAATTTAAAATTAGGTGAGGTTTAGCTAAATGAGTAGATCAGCCCACTCAAAAACTTGAGAAGACCTCCTTCCATTCTATTCAAGTCTGTTTTGTCCTCTCCTCCCTCCACCAAACAACCCAGATATCGTTTTGGATCTCTGATACACCCTGAACCTCTGGTTGTACTAGTATTAGTCAGCTGTTCCTCCTCACTGTTCCAACCCCACCCTTGAAAGCCAAACTTCCTGGCATCCAAAAAGTCTACTAGAAACAAAGCAGCCCAGAGGTCTGTTGCAAATGCAGTCCAGGGAAGGGTAGGTCAGTGCCTGGAAACACCCAGCCATGACCAATCACAAGGACGTGTGCGCATGAATCACCCTGAAACAGGGGAATCAGGCAGCATTCCTCTTATGGAAGATGGGCTGTTACAGCAGGGAAAATATGCTGCTTTACTAGCTACTTCAGCCAATAAAAGGCATGTGGGACTTACTCACCCAGACAGAAAAAGTTGGAAACAGATTACAGTGGCCATTTACCAGTTGCTGATGTAGAGGAGAAGCAAAGTGCATAATTCCAGAAATTTTAAAGACTCCGCTGAGAAGCACAGAGAGCAGGGCACACACTTCCAACCGCATGATCTTGACACCAACGCTCTCCATGATTCTTAGTGACCCAGCACACACACTCCTCCTCTATCAAAAAGCCATATTGCAGTTACACAAACCCAGACAGAGTGCCTGCTGACCTGCAAAATGACAGCAACATGGCTACTGTAATCCTTGCCTGGTGTGTACAGCATAAACTTTGAGACATGAGGAGAGGTATTTAATAAACTGAAGTGGAGAGGCACTGGGCTTTGAATCTATGCACAGCTGGACACAAACCGTACCCCGGGGAATCTGTAACTTACATTAACCCAGATAGTATACATGCAAGTTGGGTCAGAGATTGAACATTTTACTAGTACAGGCACAATGATCCTAAAATGGATTTTACTGATTCTAGATATGGACAGAGTTAAGTATTGTTGTTACAGCTATTATCTGTTCTTTTCTTTGGTGGGTGGGAGTTTGAGCCTAGGCATTGTAGAGTAGTTATGCTTCTCTTTTTAAGCATAAGCTGTTTAACCTGAGTCTGAAAGAGGAACTTTGTGGAGTTAATTGATGACATATTTATGGACTCTTGACAAAGGTCATAGTAAAAGTCAATTTTATTAAAGAACATGCCAGTCAGGTGCAATAGGAAGCTAGTGTAATACAAAAAGAGTCGTTTACAGGCTATCGAGGTAAGCAATTCACAACATGGGGTTTACAGTTTCTTCTGCTCTGGTGCACTGTGGGGACACATAGGAGGGAGCAGATGACTAGCAGCTATGGACTCCCGCATAATGTCCTGTGACATGCTGTTGTCCAGTGCAAGTGGTACACAGTGAATAGATGTAGGGGTCTGCTGCTGAAATCACTGCGAGTTGGTTTTCCTCTAAATATGTTCTCATGGAACTTCTGCTCCTGTAGCCTCTCCTGCTCTGGAATTGCCTTGGTACAGCAATAGTCACTGAATTAGAAATAATAAAGCAACAACTGCTGTTCAGTTTCCAGTTCTAATACCTTCCCACTCCCCAGTATCAGCACCCTGTAAGGACATAAGCCACTTTCTTCCAAGAAAAAGTGGGGAGGAATTGGATTTTTTGAGCAGGATAGGTGCAATTTGCAGCAGCTGCTAAAGGTTACCTGTTGCAGACTAATGGGACCTTAGGAACTGTGTCCTGAGGGTTTCCAGCAAGAGCAAGGAAAGCCTTAACCAAGAGGGGCCAGTGAAGGCGTAGCAAGGCTGAGAAAATTTGTATTTGTTATTCTCAATTCTCTGAGGATGCTCTGAGGCTGGAAAGGCACAGGGACCCTACTAGTTGGCACAGCTAAATTAGACACACACACGCACTTCCCACCCCAAACTGTTAAAACTAGAACACCAGTTTTAGCCAAGGTTTGCCAAGATTACTCCAAAGAACCAAGAGAAAATTATGGCTAACATATTAACATGGTTCCTATTTGTTGACTGTCAGCAGAAGGGAAGCGGAGTTGGACAAAACAACAATTGATTCCACCTCACTTGCCAGTGGTAGATACAGAGCAATTTGCTACCAGATAATGCTTATGAATTATACAGAAAGGCAGAATCAAGTGCATTTGCAGCTAGGTAAGGGCAGATAACTAAGCATGGACAGGTTTCAGAGTAGCAGCCGTGTTAGTCTGTATTCGCAAAAAGAAAAGGAGTACTTGTGGCACCTTAGAGACTAACAAATTTATTAGAGCATAAGCTTTCGTGAGCTACAGCTCACTTCATCGTATGCATGAAGTGAGCTGTAGCTCACGAAAGCTTATGCTCTAATAAATTTGTTAGTCTCTAAGGTGCCACAAGTACTCCTTTTCTTTAAGCATGGACAGAAAGTGTAGCATACATGCTGAGACTCATTTTCCAAATGTGTAGTTTATTACAGTAAGATTTAAGAGTGCCTCTTATTTAAGAATTTCACTGCTTAGCCATCATTTTGCATCTGGCTACATGACACAACAGAGCCAGCTTCTGTGCACAGTATTTCAAGTGTTGACAGAAATCTCCCAAAACAGTCTTTATGACTGAACACAGAGGGGGCTGCTGAAGCCAGCAGGGTTTGAGGAAGCTGGAACAAGTGGGTGGAGCAGGGAGTAGGCAGTTGCCATTTTTGCTGTGGTAACAGTGCAAGGAGGGAGCTTACTGACACAAGGAGGAAGAAGGGACACGTACCCTCATGGGAGGTTGCATCTGTCCATTTTAATAATGGCAGTGGTATCTACATGACACCAGAAGTGTTCTCTAGTCCACACATATGCAAAACCAGGCCGCAACAGAAAACCAAAAAAGTAACATATATCCGTTGTAGAGGGACCCTTGCCCCTCAAGCAGTCGCTTTTGTGAACCTGGAACTATCTGAAGTAGTCTTGTCATCCAGTATAGTATCCATGAAGCTTCCATTTCTTGTCTTCACCCCTAGTTTCACCTGGGACAACAGACGTGGTGTTCTGCTCCACCAGATTCCTTGGTACCATCCAGAATTATCTCAGGCTCCATTGATAGAGCCCTCAAAGAGAGTCCAGTTTATTGTAAAATGGGTAGGCTTTGTTCCCTGCCCCAGAGCACTGCTGACCTAGACTCAGAGACAGACTTTCAGTTCTTCTGTTTTTCTTGCCAGAACCAGTAATACCCTGCTCTCTAACATGTTTGTATCCTTGTTCTGACATCACTGTATTCTTAAAAAGTTAAGCTGCAGCTGGTACCCCCTCCTGCTCACAAGTGTCCAGCCATCTGCTTTGGGTCAGCGGCAGCACACTTGCCAAGTGCATTGTTCCAAGAGATGATCACTGTTCCAACAAGCCATTTTTCAGTGTGCACAAGTGGATGGTGGTGAGAAAGTAGCATGCAGTGGGATGTGTTTAGATGAGGAGCTTCCAGAAAGCCTGACCTCCTATGCCAGGTAGACAGAGTACTTAAGCAGTGACTGGTGAGAGGACTGTTTACATAGCTGAAATTAAGACAGCACTTCCCACCTATGCTGGGATTTCATCTAGTGTAACTGACACTGTGGTTACCCTCATTCTGAGTAAGTCTGTTCCATCAGATGATGCTAAGAACATTCATGCATCATAGAAAATAGCCTGTGCATATATGGTGCAATAGGCATGTGCTATAAGTATGTGACTAGGGACATGCTATACCAGAGAAACAGAGTCAAAGCCAAACAGAAAAGTAGGCAGGCAGTATTTACATTTTTCTGCATTTAAAAAAAAAAAATTGATTCCCTGCTTCTACCACATTAGATTTCCCTGTAGTTTCACAATAGTCAGCCTTTTCCAACAATGCATTGACTGAGACATCACCAGGCTGCTCTACATCTCAGCCATTGCCACAGGAGGAATTGATGTTTTACACTAATTAGTGACCAACTACTTTAGAATGTGAACTATCAGCAAAGAATTTTTCACAATAGATGTGGTGACAAACACACCCAACAGGATACAGAGACTGATGTTTAGAGTTGCTGAGAAAGCTGACTTTTCAGAAGCAGTACCCTCAGATGTGCTAGTGTTGAGACCCTACAACGTGACTAACAGCGGCTGGTTTCCTCATCTTCACTCATCTCCGTTCATGTCCTTTGCCAACCTAGCAAGCAGCTGTCTGCACTCAGTCCTAGTCTACTCATGCCCCTTCCTACGCAACATACTGCATCTGTTAGTGTCCAGCTGCTGCCTACCCTTTGTTCACACCCTCTTGACAAAAAGAAAAGGAGTACTTGTGGCACCTTAGAGACTAACGAATTTATTAGAGCATAAGCTTTCGTGAGCTACAGCTCACTTCATCGGATGAAGTGAGCTGTAGCTCACGAAAGCTTATGCTCTAATAAATTTGTTAGTCTCTAAGGTGCCACAAGTACTCCTTTTCTTTTTGCGAATACAGACTAACACGGCTGCTACTCTGAAACCCTCTTGACAGTAGCTGCCAGAATTCCCTAGCATTTTTGAATTGAAAGTTACAGGTCCAAACAGTTCAGGGTTCAGAGTCTTGGTTGTGGAGACAACAGAAATCCCCTTTGATAAGTTATGGAGCCCTGCTCTGCCTGCTTGAGGTAGGAGGATAAGCATTACCCCTTCTAGGGGCAGAGAGGGCAGAAGAAAGCTCCCAGAAACAAGACAACTCCCTGCAACTGATCAACACCTGCCACAGCATCCTAAAAAAGGGATGGCTATAAGTATATTGGATGACACTGTTGCTCAAGACAACACTAATTATTTAACTGCTAAATCATTAGGCTTCAGTTATCCTCAGTCAGAAGTAAAAACTGTTCCCATCCAGCTCAGAGCTGTGATAAGTGCATTAAACTGCATTATACACAGGGCTTGGGATAGAGATCAACAAGTTTGCAGACATACTTGTTGACAAGTATTTCAAAATAAATTACCAAAATAATTGAAACTGGCGTGATTATATTGTGTTATTTTGACAAAAATATGCAGAATTTTAAAATATTGTGTGCAAAATTAATTTTTTGGCAGAGAATTCCCCAGGAATAAAGAGTTGCATCTTGTCATTCAGTTACAGGGTGCTTCATGCAACAGAGTCTGCCTACTTCTCTCCCCTGCTGATTGCACCTCCACCACCGCATAGCCTATCAAGCTCTCTCAGGCTTAGAAGAATCTTGGCCAGGTTAGAAGGAGGAAGGAAGATCTAGCACAGCCCAATTCAGAGAAAGGATACACCGGCAGTGTTCCAGATTGATACTGCCTTGGCTATGCAGCCCCCTCATTAGATACTTCTTTGCTAACCCTTACCTCACGGAAGCTGAGCTTGCCATCAAAATCCTCATCCACTTCCTTGATCATGTTTTTCAGGCCCAGATGGGTCTGAGGCGCTCCCAGCTTCTCCATCATCAATTTCAGCTCCATTAGGTCTATATACCCATCCTTTCCAGAGTCATACCTGAGGGGACAGAGGGTGAAGGTCAGTATTTGTCACACCTCCTCCTACACTGACAACACAGGGAATTTTCAAAGCTTAGTTTCACAACATAGGTAAGCGGTAGTCTAATTACTGACACTCTAGGCAATGTGTTCATAGGACATTCCTCCAGAGAATGAAGTGTGAAGACAGAAATCCACCATCGATCCATGCTCAGAGACATGGTGACCAAACCAGCTGTTGAAATCTGTTAAGTTTGGGGAAGTCACATGTGGCCTTTGAAATTAGCTTCCTAGGATAAAAGCAGATTAGTCTGTAGGGAAAAACGCAGAAGTGACTTCGGAGCAACTGTGCCAGAAATATGAAGGGAGGGAGTAGGGAGGAACCCACACCACCACCACCAGACTTTAGGCCCTTGCCCATTGGTAATGTAAATACACATGCCTTGCAGGCCTAGTGAAGTGTTTATCAATCCATGCATTCCTACAACTCAATGCTCTAAACCATGCACAAGGGTACTAGAGGATTCAAGTCAACCCTGTACGCCAGGCACATACCAGAGAGCTACCCAATGCCACGCCTAGAAACATCTATTCCAACCAAGGTCTTTCACACTACTTTAGAATTTAAAAAAAGATGGGATTGTCACTCAACCAACAGGAAGCCAAAATACTCTGGCATAAGTGTTTTACTATTTGAAGGGCTCCCTGTAACAGACAGAGATGCTATATAATCTAAGAATACTGATTCTGTAATAAATTTTATGAATACAGTGTGTGACCTGGTCAATAACGTTACTGTGTAGTAATTACTGAGTTAAGACTTTTCTGTATGAATGTACTGAGCCAGCTTACTAGATAACTATTGGGAAGACCATCAGAGAAACAAGAGGATAGCTATAGCTAAGCAACCTCTCAAATACTTGGGGGGCAATTACAGGACAGCGGCCTACTTCCAGGCTCCAACTTGAAGTTATACAGCTGATTTGCCAGCATTGGGAACTAACAGATCAAAGGGCTATGAACAGTTATGAAGTGGACTTGTTCTCTGAGAAGAGAGGTAAAAGGACAGGACAAGATTTAAAGTGACACTCTGGTGCAGGGGAAAGAGAGAACTGTTTTGTCAGTTAAGGGAAGAGACTGGTCACCCAGACCCTAACAGTTTTGGAGGTCCATAGGAAGCTTAAACCTACCAAAAGCCCGATGAGAGAGATGGGGAGGTACTTGGTAAGGTAGACGTGTGTACACTGCTTATTTTTTACAAGATCTTTTCTCTGAAACACTGTTGTTCAAAATACATACTTTGGTCATTGTCTTAACCACTGATCACTGCTCCTGGAGCAAACAGAACTGCAGGTATTGAAGAAAAGTCAGGCCTACTGAGATAATTGTAGTTACTGCCCGGGGAGTGCAACCCACGGCTTGATCTGAGAGTTGAAGAATCACAGGATTCCGCCTCTAGAAAGGAGCTAGTTAGAGCCCCTGGATCTGAGAGAAGGTATACCCCAAAGAGACCAGGATGGAGGAGAGGAGCAGATAGCCCAGTAACTGTGATACTCACTAATGGGGGGCTAGTAGGAACTTTTAAGTTGAGAAGAAAGGTGAGATTCTGCTCCTTATGCAAAATAAAGGATCACTTTAGGAATGCACAAGGATCCAGAAATGGTAGTCTGCTGCAGGGTATCTGGCAAGTTAAAGGAGAGAAGTATGGAGCAATCTATTGACTTTCAAACAAAGGTCTGTGATAAACAGATTGAAGGTAGCGGCTGGGGGCAATAAACTGAAGACAAGCAGCTCTTGGTGCAGACACAGACTGCTATAGGCTAGACTGTTACTTCCCTAGATTCTGAAAGAGAAGAGAGTTCTTCACTGTTAAATTTAATTCAGCAAAACTGCTGTTTCTCATAAGTCAGCAGAGATACCAGTTCAGAAGGAAGCAGCAAGATGAAAGTTAAGACATTAAATGGACATACTATGCTGATCTGATCTTTAAATTAAAAAAAATAAGTTACTTGATTTTCTAGCAGCATGTGCCATGCCAACTCTTTTAGAGTAGTGCCTTTTCGTGCTTTGCTGTGGGCTTTAGGCATGTGCTCATAAGGCTTTTACTTTTCCTTTAGAGGGGAACAGCAATACCTGCTGAGTCTTCAGTGGTAGAAGCCAATGGATTTAAAGTGTTAATAGATGAACATGAGACTTTTGATAATTGAGGAGACTTAGGATCCATTGGCTTCTACCACTGAAGACTCAGCAGGTATTGCTGTTCCCCTCTAAAGGAAGAGTTTACTGCATTACTGCAGGAGAGATGGAGAGAAGGAAGTACATTGTAATTAAGGCAATAGGGGTGATGAGTGAATTGGAGCTGAGAAAGCAAAGAAAGGAGCTCTAATGCTGAATAAATAAGGAAGGGATCTCTGCCAGTTGCAGCACTTACAAGAGCACAGCATCACTCTGGACAGGGATTCAGTGCGTAACTTAGATAAGAAACCACTGCAGAATGGCTGGAGCTGGGTGAGTTTCCTAAGTGGAAGGAAGAGTGGGGAGGAGTCTGACTGCAGGCAAGCAACACTACTGTATATCCCATTTTTTCCCTTTACCCTACACTCTTCTCCCTAATCCATTCTCAGCTTCACTCCCTTCCAACATTTCAGTATTCTTAAGTTAGTTCAATACCTTTGATGGCTTCAGAAAGAAAGTCCCAGTCACAGCTTTTAAGCTTTCCTCTTTGCCAGAGCAAGTCAAATCTTCCCATCCTTCACATTTCACTCACCGTGAGTTACGTTACAACAAAAACTAGCCTTCCAGACTTTAAGAGCAACATCATCACAGTTCCCTTGAAAGAAGCTCAGTCCAGTTAAGAAGCTTACACAGTCAGAAAAGAAGCTGCATTAAAAACAAGCATGAACAAAGGTGCTGGTCTCTTAGCTGTTGTATGGAGTGAGCAGAGTGAGGTGGGGGTACAACCAGGACTGTCCCCCTATCCACAAGAATGAATACACACAGGGGAAAATGGAGAATGCTGCTTCTCCAATGGGTTGGGATGGCTTCAAAGTTTGTCAGAACCGTAAGTGCCAGGGGCTGCTATGCAGCTTTCCTCCTTTTCCCATTGTGGATCCAGGAATGGCACCCTAAAAGGAATCCCCAGCACCCTCCCCTTTTCCAGCAGCTTGAAGGGAGGAGGAGGAGGAGGAGAGTTGGCTTGGCTTCTTGCTTGACCATCACTCTTGGCTAGTGCCTCTTCCACCAAAAAAAGCTTTCAGATTGGTCTATGGTCAGTAGATTTAAGGTAAAATTTTCAGAAGCACCTAGTTACTTAGGAGCCTAAGTCACTTTTGAAAGCTTTATGCATAGTTTCCTGGCTATTATATACTTGATAAAGTTTCTAGCTGCATGGTAGCAGGTGCATGGATGGGGGATTGGTGGTGAGTGGATGCACTGGGTGGTTGAAGGAAGGAGGCATGAAGGAAAATGCTGATGGGGAAGTATGGGGGTTGTCACTTTCTTCCAATGCTGAAAAAGGAATTGATTGGAATAAAGGAAAGGGTACGATCCCTGAAGCCCTCCCGTGTTTGCTTCACTGCAGAACCCTCCTCAAGCTTCACCCCCGCCCCCATTTCCTGTCCACACTTATTTAAAAAAAAAAAAAAAAGAGTATATGAATCCACAGCTGTATACAGAGCTTTTGGGGAAAGGCGGTGGAAACAGAAGAAAAATAGGGAAATTGCTATAGGGATGGGGGCGGGGGAAGGAGAGAGAGTAAACAGACATGACAACTCAGGAAAAAAGCTACAGTATGGTTCATTACAGAAAAAATTGACTGAGGCCAGGAAGTTTACCAATTTACCTAGATAAATATTTTCTAGTATATTACCTGCCTTAGTATTAAGTTGCATTTTAAAAATGTCACAGCAATTTGATTGATATGGTAACAAAATATAGTATCCAATGGTTATTCTTTTTAAGTGCAAGGAAAGAAGGCGCATTAAGTGGCAAGGGGTCTGGTATTTGTCTGTGGCTAGAAAGAAGCATGGTGTGTTTTTCAAGCCCTGACCGGAGCATCCAGTGCTGTCTCCATGACATGTATATCTGAAGCCTGACTAGAAATACGATTGGAATGAATATTCACCATCTGGGTTTCTGACATAGGACACATCACCTTTTAAAGATATGTCCGTTAATTCAAAGCTGAAGCAGAAGAATGACAAATGCCTGGAGTTCCTCCACTCCTCATAAAAGCGATGGACTGTGCGCAGACTCCCTAAAAGGCATGGGATGATCTCACTCTTCAAACAACTCATTTAGCATTAGCAAGTTCATCTGCTGTTAGACAACATGCAAGACTTTACAATGTCCATCCTGCCCGGCTTGTAAATATCACTACAACAGGGAGTCAACATGTCACACCCAGCAACCTTTACTACTGAATGAAACATTTGTTTCCAGATTGGGGTCTTTATCCTTAGCTGGAAGGCATTTCCCAGTTTGATTAGTGCACCTGTGGCGATGGGGAATAATGCAAGGCAGCATTGGCATCCCTGATTATCGTTCACACATGACTCCTTAAAATGTGGGTTATATAGCTCCAAAAGAAACTGATGTACTGTACATTGTGTACTGTATGCTCACTTTAGCATCATTTTAGTCTAAAAATTAAACATCCCACTACCAAAAACTCAGTTTGACTCTGGCTTCTTATTCCTTGATATCAGGAGGCTAGTTTGTCAGCTATGACAGCACTCATTTGACCCCTCAGCATGCTAAGCCAGCCTTACAGTATAAGGGCTGGCCCTGGAGGGGTTAACCAACTGTACTTGGGTCCTGGAACCATCAAGCACAGTTTCATGGCTGCCAGCAAACAGGCAGCACAAAGCTGGGATTGTGAGAAATTAGGTCTTGTCAGTAGTGGGCTGAGATGGCAAAACGACATTGTACCAGTAGCACAATAGGTGTTCAGTTCACAGAGCCAGGTCCAGCCTTCAGAGCAGGGCTTTCCAAAACAGTTTAACCTCTGGATTTTCTGTAACCACTCTGCTCTCATTTCAAGAGCGAGGCAGGGGATAAGAACAGCTCAGGAATACAATATCAGAAAGCATTCCTGCTTACAGAGCCCTCAGAGCCAACTCTGAAACACAGGAATAGTTATGAACTGTACAGTGTATTTGATAGCTGGCAAGACCCCTTCCCCAGATGGATGGGGGGGGAAGAGGACTTGTTCTTCCAGACTCGAAAACTCATTACAGATCCTGCAGAATGAAAACTGCATCCTGTGAATCTTGGATTACAGGCATACCACCACCCCAAACAGGCTTAAGATATAATAATATAATCTTGGTAAGGTTACTCCGGTACTTCAGAGCCACATGACTATGCTATTTAAGAGAGATACATTTGTATGATTCAACAGAGATACATGCATCCTCGTGAGGCCTCTGGTTCTGCAACTAGCCTTGTGGACACAAGTACTCAAAGTGTTAACAGGAAATACAACCCACACAGCCACAGATACATCTCTATTCAGCATGATGAAATCAATCCTTTGATACTGATAGTTAGAGCCCTGCTTGCTCTTTGGCCCTGCGGCAGCACCATTTTGTATGCCACCTGCCCTTGTGGAATCTCCCCTTTAGGGACTTCATCTAGGCTCCTTCCAGATCCCTAAAAAGCTCTCATGCTTATTTTATTGCAAATTGAGTGATGGTGCAGCCATCCACCATCTACAGAGTGTTGGAGGAAGCTAGTCAATTGAGTGCCATATTGAGGAGCAGCAAAGAGGAGGTGCAGGAGAACAAGTGGGTGCTGGAGTACCTTAGAGGCAAGTGGATTTACTTGGGCATATGGGGGGTAGGGGAGAAGCTATCTCAGCTAGCGCGCCTGTTTTCAGAGCTCATGTTTGTGGGAGATGGTGGTGAGGCAGCGCTCAGACACGCAGTGCAACCCCCACTAAAACAAGTATTTTTGGAGGAGGAGGGGTGCCATGGAGGGACAATATTTCAAAGCTCACTTGTATACAGAGTTGTATTTTTCATTATAAGTTGGGCACTTCGTTAATCTTGCAGGTCCTGCTGGGAGCACTCAGACCTGCAGGCAGCTGATAAGCAAATCCTGCATAGTCTACATTTGTACTGTATCCGCAGAGAGTCACAGCAGTGGAATGCATAGTAGATGGCACTTGCTCTGAGCAAGTGCCATCCCACTGGTGTGCTTGACACTCATGCATTTCCATAAGCCCTTGTGTTGACTGTTACAAATGTGGGAGGTTTGTGACAATGGCAGCAGTGCTGGAGTTGCAAACTGTAGATAAGGTGTGGGGCAGGAGCAATGACAAGTTATGTATCTGATTTTTGCCAATGTAGATGCACCCGTATGGCTACGCTACTCTTGCCACTTCCTCTGCTAGTCCCAGCAGGGAGACTGTAGTTCAGGCAAAGCAACCAGTAGAGTCAGAATAGAGGCCTATCAGAAAGAGCAACAGATAGCCGGATATGAGTGCTACTCCCATGTGGGCAATTTGATGGTGGCAAAGGGAAGGAAAAGGAGGAAGGAGGAAGAGTTGAGGCGTGAGAAGAGATGAGAGAAGTCTCCTACACTGAGTAAGTTTCTTATTTAGTATTGGGAGGGCAAGAGGTATGCTACAAGGCCATGAAGTACTTCCCACTGCAGGGCTGAGTGTTTCTATTTACAACACGCAAAGAGAGTTTAAAACTAATTTCTTATCAGTTTAGCACTCAAGGAGCAGGTTTAATTGATATGTGGTTAGAACACTGGAGCCTTACTGACATTTTCCACTCCTATTAGGGTTAAGATGAAACAGTGGGCATTCTCCTCACAAATTCCCCTGGTGGAGACATGGCATGGAGGACAGAGGATGAAGTTCAATTCTCAGATTCACGTCTCTACCCTGTAGCACTGGGCTGCCATTTATGCAGGCTAGAAGATTGTGCCAAGGTGAGCTGTAAGGCTTAGACTCTCCACAGAGTTTGTAAGAGTCCAGGAGGATTTGATTATAATGGTTAAAATAGTATTCTCATATTATTAAAATAAAGAGCTAATTAGGTTACAGATTATAATTAGTCTGAGCTGCAAACTTCCTGGTCACTCTGCCAGAAGAGCATACATTAGTTCTTGCAGTCACCAGAGGCCTTGTCTACATTAGCACTGATTGTTAAGGGGTAAGTTTACTGTAGACAAGCCCTGTAGCTCCCACTGCTAAAATGGCTATGAACAGTACTGGATGACGTAGAGTTCCCACCACTGCTACCCTCAGCAGCAGGAAATTATAGGGCGGAAAATTCAAGCATTGACACCCCAGGGGAAAGGGAGGGGAATGGGTGTTTGGTATTATATAACATGCAACAGAGTTTCCTCCCAAGGGACATGAGAGTCTGAACAAAACTGAGTCACAACTGGGCAAGCATTAAAGACAATTCTCTCTAGACTAGAACCCCCCCAAAAAACAGAATCATTTTGCACCTAAGCTCAGGTCAGTGTAGACCAGCGATACTCAGACTGAGGCTCTTGAGCCGCAAGTGGCTCTTTAATGCGTCTCCTGTGGCTCTTTGCAGCCCATGATATTAAAGCACTAAATTTAATTATTAGCCAATCAGGATGCTTTTACTATATAATTAACCAATTGTAGTTGATAAAATAATACTCGGGAGTCATTTTGCTGTGAAAATAATATATAAAGTAAATATTTCCCCCACCATACTGTTTAAATATGAATACACAGTACAATAGTAAATAGAACAATGAATTCACACTACTGTGGCTCTTTTGGGTAATGTTGCTTGCTAATTTGGCTCCTGAACCACTAAGGTTTCAGTATCACTAGTAAAGACCCTCTTCCCTTCACTTCCGGGGTCTTCTACCGCCTGGGTTTAACTCAGAGCTCCTGACTGTCCCACAGTGAACCTGCACTTGAGCCACACAGTACTGAAGTCATAGGAGCAGGCCTTGAAGTTTAGGAGAATTTGCTTTTAACTACCTTTTGTTTAATGAGTTTAAACTGCCAGAGGCAGCAACAGAAGCCACCGTCATGGGTGAATTCCACACAAACAAAGTTGCAGAGTGAAGCATTAAGAAGCTAGAAAATCCCAGAATTAAGGTACTCATTGTTGACATTAATAGCGTTTGCTACAACTAAAATCTGGGGAAATCATAACTAGAGGAAACACCATTATGTCAATACTGCAGATGCCCTTAACATGACTCAATATGGACTAGATGGACTATAGGTCTGATCTACTATGTCAGTCCCATGTTCCTATATTAGAACTAAAATAAAAGCAGGGGAGAACCTCCTGGGCTTCTTTATATACCAAAAAAGCCAACCCATTTTCCCCACTTTGCAGGACACATTTGAGATGGGAGACCATGCAGCCTAACTTCTACTAGGGTTCTGGCAAAGAGAAATTAACATTCAGCTGGGACTGTCTTCATGATGCATGAAATGTTTTCCACCAAAGCGCTAACAGATAATTAGCATTCAAATACAAATTCTACATTTCACATTTATACCAGATCTCTATTTAATGCACTCATTGTTTTAAACAGCCTGTATTTCAGCTCTCCAAGTTTAAACTTTAAAACTGTTCCTTTGCTTAGCCTCACAAAGGAAGCACCCATGTACATTTCAGGTAGAGAAAGTTACATCTGCTGGTTATCCCTGTCTCAGATTCTCCAGTTCATGTGGATAGCAGGGCAGTTAAAACATGAACAACATTGACTTTAAAGTTGTTTAGTTGTATGGGCTGCCTTCCCTCATCTCTAGGAGATCAAGGTACTCAGATTTTCCATAGAGTGGATCGCATCTTAAAGGGCAGTTTGGTGCCCAACTCCCATTTGCATCTGTGAGAGTCTCCTGCAGACCAACTCCCTCCCCATTTATAATTAGTAACGGGAGAGGGAGGGCAGCCAATCCATATAATCAAACATTCCTGTTGCAACTACAGCAGTTGCTTATGCAGGATACATAGTCTTGTCTACACTCAGCAATCAATGGCCAATTAACTGTGCAGCTGCACTAGGGCTGACCCTAAACATAAACAAGATCAAGCCAGAGTTTGCACCAGTTGAGCCTGTCTTGCTCCTGTCCACACTTAGGCATCAACTACTGTACAGCTACACAGAGTTGACAGATTGCTAACGACGGCTATTCCCCGAAAACAGACAAGGCAGAGACATCAGTGGTCCAGTGGACAGGGCACTGAGTGGGATGCAGGAAATCTGGGTTCCATTCCCAGCTATGCCTCTAACCTGTAGTGTGACCTTAGGTAAGTCACGTCACCTCCGAGTCTTCCCCTCATCTTTACTACTTGGCCTTTACATTTTTCATGGCAAGGACAGACCTCACAACGTGTTTGGTAAAGCACCCAGCACAATGGATGTCATGATCTTGGTTAAGACCTGTAATACCTATTGCAACACAAATACGAGAAAGCTAAAGAGCTTCCTTTTATGTACTTTAGAAGTTCAAAGCAAGGAGGCAGCCCAGCAACGTGTGACCAGCCAGCAACCCACAGGTCACTGGTGGAGCACGGGCCACAGTTTGGGAACCCATATTTTGTGAGAACATCTAGGTAGGGGAATGCAGTTCTTTTAGCAGAAGAGGCAACGCACCTCCCCCTTTTTCAATCTACTTTAGCCACTGGATATAGCTCCATAGAGAGTTTCAGAAGAAGGGGGATTATATAGCTCAGGGCTTCTGTAACGGATTATGAAACCTATTACATCTAGCTCATTACATGCTAAGCTTTCAACACGTATCAACTTTTGCTCACTGCCAATATCTAAGTGGCTCCCAATCCTGCTCTTAACAGACATGATCACATCGCTGAAGATTACCTCTATTTATTGTCACCCTATGGGGCAAAGGAACTCAGTTTTGTAGTTACAGACCTGGAAAAGAATACGAAAGTCGTACACACCTGATTACATAGAAAGGGGGAGACAGTCTTCTTTTTTTAAATCATGGATTGTAAGTCCTTTGGGATGGACAGTGTCTGCTTGTGTACTTGGCTAGTACTTAATAAAGCTTACAGAGTAGGCCTGGAGACTGAACTTCCCTCTCATGGCCTGCCCCCTCTTGAAACAGGCTGGAACACCTGGGTAACAGCCACATGGAGATCCTTGCATTGCCTATGGTGTGCCTCTGATTACAGCTAAAAGGAGTCAGGTCTCCTAGGTTGCATGTTAATAATATTATACATCCTAGAGGCTTTGTGTGTTCATAAAAGAGGAAGTTTAAAGGAGCGTAGTATCACAAAGGCCAACAGCCCAATCTCATCCTTAAGACATGATACATTGTGCCCTATCATTCTCACTTCATTCAGGCTAAAATTCAACTGAAGGAGTACAAGATGGGGCCTATGGTGAATATAGGTGATTCAGAGACAACTTTTATAAATTCCACCAACACTCCTAATACAGCTTCTCTGGTAAAAAAGGGTTTCTGTTTATACTAGTTGTTTTTAAGTGTTGCCTATGGCAGTTTAAAATTTAGACTAAATCTTCATATTGGAAGGGGAACTCTCCTTGTTACTTTTTCGTTTCCTCTTTCTTCAAGGCCAGATTAGAACAGCAGAAAGAGAAACTTCACTACATGGTGTGTGAAAGTATACAAAGCTTATCTGAAAACCAAGGGAAGCCACAGAGCAATTGACTATCTTGCAGCCAAGAAAAGAACCAGAAGACCAGCTGTCGTTGCAAGAATAAGTACCGTATATACATGATCATAAGCCAGTTCATTTATAAGCCAACCCCCCCCTCACAAAATGGATAGGTAAAAATAGTAAAAACTGTATGACCCTTTCATAAGCCAACCCTATATTTCAGGGGTTGGCAAACTTTGGCTCCCGGCCCGTCAGAGTAAGCCACTGGCGGGTCGGGATGTTTTGTTTACCTGGAGTGTTCACAAGCACAGAGCCCCTCAGCTCCCAGTGGCCACAATTCGCCGTTCCCAGCCAATGGGAGCTGCGGGAAGTGGCGCTACTTCCTGCAGCTCCCATTGGCTGGGAACGGCGAACCACAGCCACAGGGAACTGAGGGGGTCCATGCCTGCAGATGCTCCAGGTAAACAAAATGACAATGCATTAGATATTCAATTCAATTATTTCATAGAGTTTAAAATCATCAAATTTTGGTATAGACCTGTTTATAAGCTGACCCCCACTCTTTGATGCGTCACTTTTTTACCAAAAATATTCGGCTTATGAACGAATATATACGGTACTAGGGAAACTGAGAAAAATATGTTTAAAGTCCCCATGTGGCTAATGAAAGCCAGTTTACCGATTGTACACCTGACAATGGAAAGTGGGTACTGATGATAGAACATTTCTGAGACTGAATTCCATAAAACCTTTTACAAGTTGATAACAAGCAAGTGGAGGGAGATGATCTTTCCTACCAAATGGCTAACCAATGCTCAAGTATGGCTCCAGGACCTCACAGCACTCTCAATGCACAGTCACATGTAAGTTTCTCCAAGATATCTTTCCTAGTTCCTATACTAGGGAAAAGTCATCCATTTACTTTTGTTTTTCACTTTGAAATTGGATTAAACTAAAATTCAGATAAAAAGGCACTCATTCTGGAGAAAGAGCATCCATGTGTGGGGTCATACTAAAGTAACTCTTCTGGAATAATTACTCTGGAATGGCTATTTTGGTAAATTTCCAAGTGTACACAAGCCCTAAACCTAAAGGAGGTTTTCAGTTTTCATTTTCATTGACTTCTGACACTTTCCCTTATGAAGGCCACCCAAGAGCACAAAAACTCGTCTCCAGGACTTTTCCTGAAGATCGTAGGTCATTCATGCACCGATATGTGAATATCACCCAAGGTCAATCTTTAGGACCCATAGACTTGCCGTCATATCCCCCTTTATATTTGGCAGGAGCAGACCAATACAGAGTTGTGGGGTAGTTCCACTCCGAGTGTCACTGATGGTGCTAGGGCCACCACATGTTGCATCCTGGCTGCCTGCCTTGAAGCAAACTCCTCTGATGAGGCGTTATTGTGATCTCCAGTTGTTATGAAACGTAGCTCAAAAGCACAAGAGACAATCCAAAATAATGAATTAAGCACAGGACTGGAGTTCTAATCCTAGGTCTGATACCCTCTCAATAAATGCTCTAGTCAAGTCACTTAACCCTTGTGTTCCTCTCCCTCTTTTATTCTGCCTCAGAGGTGCTGGAACTAGGGGTGCTGGGGTTCTGCCACACCGCCTGGCTTGAAGTAGTAACAACAACCCAAATACATTGTTTCCGTCTTCAGTACCTTCGCTATAAAAATTGTTCCAGCACCACTGCTCTGCCTACCTCATGGAGGTGTTGCATAGATTATAAAGACTAATAGATCATTGCAAGTGTTAAAATTCACCAGAATGCAAACAAAATTCTAATGGCTGAGAGCTAGTGGATCCCAGATCTGAGAGCTCATTTGGAGAAATGACCACCGAAATGCCTAAGTGTTTGGCAACACATGGAGCTCAACACAAAGTCATGCTTCACTTTTGCAGCAGGAGACTGAGTGAGCCATCCCTGATGCCTTGTTTTTAAAATAAAGTAAGGGGTGACAGATTTTCATATTACAAATTCTTCCCAAAATCCCAGGGCTGTCCCTTTGCATGCACGTATGATCGTGCTGAACAGTTCATGGAGGGGGGAGGGAGTGGACTGAGAAATTGTTTCACAGGTCTTCCTTAGAAGGACAGCTCTGGGAGAAGAACAAAACCAACCAACCAACCAGCAGGAAGCAAGAAACAGCAGAATGATCAGAGCGGTAAATAGGCAGCCTTGGACAGTACTAGCACAGAATGTAAATCAGTAGTCCTTGTACAGACCCACATACCAAGACACTGGCTCCTTTAAGTGACACCTTAAAAGTACAGCACTACTCACCAACTAGTGAGAACTCTTAGTGCCAGACTATGTACTTGAATACACAATTCCCATTTTAGTCAAAGCATGTTGCTTGTGTTGGGGATCTAATTTGGCTCCAACGATCACTTCAACGCTATCCATTATACCCTCTCCTCTCAGAGTCTGTCCTTTCAGTCACTGCCCTGAGGCCATCTGTCCAAAAGTCTCTCTAGCCAATCTCCTTCTGGAAGTTACATGCCCCATTTTTATTTATGCACTTGCACTTGTTTACGAGATAGACTCCTGTTTGCACAGACTCCAACATGCCTAAACTCTGCAATTCAGATTCTAATCTTCCTTCACTTGGCTCTTACTGCTGCTAACACTCTTCATGATACTGTCAGGTTGCTTTTTGGCCATCTTCCTAGTTTCTCTGGTTTGCAGAATTCTAATCTAGTTTGTCATTAGTTCCTGGAGGTGCCTCAAGTTTTCTCAGCTGGTACCCAAGAGCAAACAAACTAAATGAAACTGACTCACCATATTAGCTAGATGTTAAGTTCCCTTCAGTGCTATCTCACTTCCATAATGAAGAAGATCTACTCCTCGCTTATGGTAAGTAGGAGCATATTCCAGGGTGCCTCAGTTTGACACCTCACTCCTTATATTCTCAGTTCATGTTCTACCCTACAACATTTTCCTGGCATAGCTATGACAGGCAGGGGTGTAGGAAAACCTCACCACACTTGACACAGCTGCACTGGCACAACCCCCAGTGTAGGCAACTATGTTGACCTAAGCGTTTCTGTTGCTATAACTAATGCAGTTTGAGGAGATGGTGTGGCATATGCCAGAAGAAGTAGTTTTTCTGTTGGCATAGTAACATCTACGCTAGGGGGCTAAGCCAGTATAACTATACCAGCAATGCATTTGTAGTACAGACAAGGCTCAGTCTTGTGAACTTGTCTGGCAGTTTCATTGCCTAGATCATCATCCCCAACGTTGTCTTACTGATCTTCAAAACAACCTTTCCAAATTTTCAAAAGATGAGCCTTCTCCAGGTAGATGGAGGCAAACTGTGCCACCTCTTCAACTTGTGTTGAAGGCCTATGCAAAGTGAGCACTTGAATATGTAGACTCTTCATAGTGGATTTCATTCCCTCTTTCGTGCTTTGATAAGCAGTGTGATAGGCCATCATCATAGCTTATTGCTCCATAACTGCAGCCACAATCTGGTGTCATCACTTATTGTGAATAGTTCCTTGGGAGAACAGGATGTTGACAGAAGGCACCGTATAGGAAAGTGTCCAAGTATTTGCTTAGGCTCTCCACAATCACATTTGGGGTCATTCCTCAGCTTCCACCTCAGTCATATTGTCACCAGTCTTGAATACACCAGTGTTTTCATTTAAGGTCAGTGCCTGGAGGGAGTTGTTTTAAAGGAACCAGTTCTCCAAGATCATCAGCATTTTGCATCATTTTGTTACTCTATAGCCTTCCATCGTGGTATTTTGGGGAATGGATTTTCAGGGGCAAAGCTGTTTCTGGACTTCAGCCTCTTGAGTGGTGGAATGTGTCTATGCAGTGTGTGTCTTGGATCATATACCTGTTTTTGTCTCTCCTTTTTACTGAAGACATTCCACCTGGTGCAACTGCTGCGAGGCAGTATAGTGTGAGAGTCCATTTCAAAGTTCCTGTGAAAAACCTACAGTATTGATAAAAAGTTCAGTATCAATTCTGTGTGCATGGCTTGAGCATGACCATAGTGGCATGCTGTATTCTGGAGTTGAACAACACAGGATGAGTTGCTCTGAGTGTTTTGGGGTCAGCTCCCCAGTTTGTGTTGACCAGTTTCCTAGAGTTCACTTTCTTTTTCCAACTTCATGTGCTCTTTGAATGTCAGAATTCGGTCTAATGCAACCCCAGTGTACACTGGATGTTCATAGTACTCAAGGGACTGTACCATCCCAGAGTGACTGGACTTTTTGCTTGGCCCATCTGTCTTTTAGGTGGACGGTAAACACTTATGTCTTACATGGGTTGGCAGTCAGGAACAACGTGTGATAGTATTCTCCAAGTACACTCAGGGGGCCAGTTAGAATGCACTCAAAGTTCTCAAATCTTTTGACTACATGGCAACGTAAAGGTCATCTGTATAAGTTAATTTTCACACACAGGGAATTCTGACTGTTTATTTGCATAGACAATAAACAGCAAGGGTGATAGTACTGAACCTTAGGGCAATCCATTCCACCAAATGCATCTGATGAAGTAAGCTGTAGCTCACGAAAGCTTATGCTCAAATAAATTTGTTAGTCTCTAAGGTGCCACAAGTACTCCTTTTCTTTTTGCGAATACAGACTAACACGGCTGCTACTCTGAAACCTGCCATTCCACTGAGTATGCCTTCTGCTTTTCTGACCATCTGTCTTGATGAAGTAACATCAATTCTTGAGCAGAGAGCACATGACCTGGACCATTTTGCCATTTCTCAAAATTGCCAGTTTCAGTTCATAGTGTCATAAGCAGCCAACAGATAGCTTCAAAACCTGCAAAATGACAGGGACCATCTTCAATGTATTGAGTTAGGTTTACAACTTAACCATAGAATGAATGTCTTGGGGGAAACCAACTTGGTCATCAGTCAGCTGCCCTTCCACTATTATGCAATTATACCCATTTTCATCCTGTCATATGCTTGTAGGTTGAGCAGAGTAAGGATATTGGTCAGTAAGTCTTTGCAAGTTCAGTTCTATATGTGATTTATGTGCAACCACTTTAGCTTGTCTCCACAGCCTGGGTATTTGCATTGTCTCCATGTGTGATAAATGAAAGGGGTGGGGGTAGCTCCCTTTTATGAACACCCAGCCAGCCAGCTAGCTAGCTGGGTATAAAATCCCTCTTAGTAGTTGTTCTCTACTTGCTTTACCTGTAAAAAGTCTCCCTGCATAGGTAAAAAGAAGTGAGTGGGCACCTGGCCAAAAGAGCCAATGGGAAGGCTAGAACTTTTTAAATGTGAAACAAGACTCCCCTTTTGTCTGTCTGTTGTTGCTCTCCGGAGAGAGGGGACAGAGCAGCGATGCTTTAAGAAGTTTTGGGCCAGGTATGAAAAAAAATCATCAGATCATACCTAGAAACTACTCATTTGAAAGCCCAGATATGTAAGTAGTTCAGGGAACGTCTAGGAAGACACAATTAGGTTATTTCTTTTTTATTTCTGTATGGCTTGTGGACTCCTCTATGCTAACCCCAAATGCTTTTGTTTTGCTTGTAACCTTTAAGCTGGACCTCAAGAAACTATTTCTGATGCTTAATCCTTGTATTTGCTCTTTTAAAATCTAGCAATAGCCTGAGTTTCCAGATGTATTTTCTCTTTTTGTTTTAATAAAATTTACCTTTTCTAAGAACAGGATTGGATTTGTGTCCCCTAAGGGGTTTGTGCACATGTTTAATTAGCTGGCAATAGCTGATTTCCTTTGTTTTTCTTTTTCAGCTCTTCCCCAGAGAGGGTGTGAAAGGGCTTGAGGGTACCCCACAGGAAGGAAATCCCAAGTGCACCTTCCTGGGTTCTCAAAGGGGTTTTTGCACTTGGTTGGTGGCAGCATCTACCCATCCAAGGTAAGAGAGAAACTGTAACCTTGGGAGTTTAGAGTGGCCAGTATTAATTTTTAGAATCCTTGTGGGCTCAAAGTGCCAGAGTATGGAATCAGCCTTGACACCATGCAAGAATTCAAGAAGTCAAGTGGCCACTTCTTGTCTCTCATCCCAAAGTGTAGATATAGTTCAAATAGATACACCATTGCATCCAGCACCCTTTCGACACTTCAGGATTTTTATGGCTACTGCCAGCTCCGCCGTGTTGACCTGCTCATTGTGGACTCTACAATCTCCCAAGTGACAGCAGAGTTCCTGCTTAGCCTGTTTTGTTTTGCACTTTGCTTTGTGGGCTGGTTTACCATTTAGGATGAGTTGGTGTGCAACTTGGTTGGGAGAGACTGTGACGATAGGCTTCGGTTGATGTCCATCAGGGTTAAGCTTGCAAATGGTGACCCATGCTTTTTGCTAGTAAGGCACAGGCTTGTTTCAATCAGCTCCCCTGGAGGTTGTGCCACTCCTTTCTGATCTCTCTCATAAGCATTTCCCTGAACCTGGTGGTTTCTTCACTGAAGGGATCCAAGTCAAACAGTTCTGAATCTCTCTTATATTGTTGGCTGGTTTCTTCTGAAAGTTCAGGCACATCTAGTGTCTGACATCTCCTGGAGATGGGCTTTTGGGCAATCTTCCACACTAGGGAGACAAATTTGCCAGAGTGCTTGTGGGTTGGAGTATTATTACCAACAGATCCATCCAATTCAGAGGAAAAGCCTTCCCAAGTCAGCCTTTTAGAAGTTGAATCTCATCAGGTGCCTTGTTTTCCTGGATTATACTGCAGCCTCTATTGTCACTTGCATTAGTCTGTGCTGCCATCTTGGGAACTCCTCCCTTCTGAAGCTCCCTATATTTTCAGAGGTGACAAAAGCTATGACGGAATGAGGGGTGCAATCCCTACATCAGCTTTGAAAGGTACATTTATCCTTGAAATTGTACAGCAAGGTCTAGTTTGTTGCCTCCCACTTCACAACTTCTTCCCCATTGTAGTAGTATCCTCAGATGGTGGTGTGACTAGGGAAGTCACCTATGACAAGGCACGATTTTTCTGACAGGGGAACGTCAGTTGGCCATGCAAATTGTTCACTAAGTGGTTTGCAAACAAACTACTGCTATTTGGTCAAGCTCAACCACAAGAGTTTCATTGTAGATTGATGTTTCACGGCAGTATTTTTCGTCTATCTTTTGTCACATACAAGTAGTGTGCTATTATAGGTGTTGCTTTTGATGTTCACTGCTTTATGTATACCAGGAATGTTTGGTGCTGTTGTCTCTGTCTTGCAGGCACATGAGGTCTGCTTTCTTGCCAAATATGTCAGCTTTCTCTGCAGAGAATCCCTCCACATTGGAGTTACTCAATAGACTCAGACTTTAAGGCCAGAAAGAACCATCATGATCATCTAGTCTGACCTCCTGAAACATGGCAGCCCACAGAACCTCACCAGTCCCCTTCACTAATAGATCCATAACCTCTGGCTGAGTTACTGAAGTTCTCAAATCATGATGTAAAGATTTTAAGTTACATTTACACCAGTTTAAATCTGCAAGTGACCTGTGCCCCATGCTGCAGGGGAAGGCGCAAAAACCAAAAAACAAAACAACACAGGTCTCTGCCAATCTGATTCAGGGAAAATTCCTTCCCGACTCCAAATACAGCGATCAGTTAGACACTGAGCAGGTGAACAAGACCCAGCAGCCATACATCAGGGAAAGAATTCTCTGTAGTAACTCAGAGCTTTTGCACCTAGTGTTCCATCACCGGCCACTGGAGATATTTGCTACTAGCTAGCAGATTAACTACATGCCATCACAGGCAGTCTCATCATACCATCCCCTCCATAAATGTATCAAGCTCAGCCTTGAAGCCAGTTAAGTTTTTCAGCCCTAGTACTCCCCTTGGAAGGCTGTTCCAGAACTTCACTCCTCTGAGGGTTAGAAACTTTCATCTAATTTCAGGCCTAAACTTGTTGATGGCCAGTTTATATCAATTTGTTCTTTCGTCAACACTGGTGCCTAACTTAAGTAACTCTTCCCCCTCCCCAATATTTATCCTTTGACAACTGCAATTGGGGTCATATTTTGAAAATTGTTTGCAACAACAACAGCTTTTTTTTGTTTTAAAACTAAAGCAGAGACTCAGAGAAACTGAAAGGCCAGCCCATCCATATCTCCACCTGAGCCAGTCCTTTGGGAAATGGCCTACTTAGGTAAATGCTGCTTTAGAGAATGTGCAAGAATTGCCTAGTGAATGCCATCTTAGACTTGATTTATTGCCACCACTCAAAGCTCAGAAACTTTTGTCACCAAGGGACATCATTACTCAAGGAGAGTCATTAGTTAGCCTTTCATATTCAATTGCTGCACAAAATCAAAAGTTGGTCTTAACCTAATAAAAGTTGAAGAGGTCATGCACTTCTCCTGCATAATACGAGAAGAAGCACAATGACTTGCACTGAGTGCATACAACACACAACTCTCCTGTGTATTAGGTTGAAAACTCTTCTATCCCATCCCCTTCATATGTACAAAAAACACCTAAGAGGGCCACTATGCAATGCAATTAAACAATGGACAGGAGTTAGTCCTCTTCCAGGGTCATCACATTAAACAGAGCTAACAGCAGCTGCTGAACTTTGCAGCCAGATAAGTTTTATAGGCAAGAGCTCTGTTCAGATTTCCAAAACTGAATGCAGTGCTCTTGCTGAATCTCTCATGTTTTATATTTTAATTGTTTTGTCTGTTTTATTTGAGCTGGAAGAGACTCATCATTCATTTCCACCTGGATTTGCTCTCTTCTTCCCCCTCCCCCAGATTAATTGGTTTAATTAGCAAAAAGAAAAGGAGTACTTGTGGCACCTTAGAGACTAACAAATTTATTAGAGCATAAGCTTTCGTGAGCTACAGCTCACTTCATCGGATGCATTTGCATTTGCTTAATTAGCAAAGCGTCTCATTCAACTGGCAAAGGGTCTTGTTCCAAAACAATGGTGACAAAAATAACCATTGTTTTACTCAAATTAAAGATGAACTGCAAAAAAAAGTTGCATCAACAGCAGCATGGCTTGAAAGTCCCCCACCCCACACTAATCCATTTTCTAGGAGCATACAGCACATAAGCAAGAGCTAACACTAATACACACATCATTTTAAATTCTCTAGAGTAACCCTAGCTAGGTCCTACTCAGCTACAACACCCCTTTGTAATGTCACAACTGATAATTATTGGTCTATAGACATAGGCCCATCACTAATTGGATAATTTCTTATAGGCATGATGCCAGAGCTGAACGCAAAGATATTTAAAACAAATAATCCAACTGAAAATCCAAGCGGGGAAACTCAGGACAACAAGCGTAGGCATTCTGAGTTCAGAGTAGCAGCAAGTGGGGCTTCTGAGGATGGGCAACACCAAGGAATGTTTGCATTTTGAGAGGAAGATGCATACAAGAAAGAGGGAGGGTTGAGAATTGAGGGCAAGAAAGATTTGTAGTAAAAGTCTGTCTCTACACTGCCACTTTCAGCGCTAAACTTTAGTCGTTCAGGGGTGTGAAAAAACACAACTTTGAGCAACAAATGTTTAAGCGCTGAAAAGCGCCAGTATAGACAGCTCCAGGCGATAAAGCTACCACCACTCGTTCAGGGTGGTTTTATTTATTTATTTTAATCACTGGGAGAGCGATTTAAAAAATTGCATGAGAAGCCCCACTGATAAAGCATGTTTACATGGGCAGAGTAGACATCAACCTGTACCTGTTACTTTGGGTAAGAGCCAGAGGTAGACAACAAACAGGCATCAATGGAAATCGGGGAAGGATCTGCATGGGGATTGTGGGAGGATCTTGTTGAAAAAGTTGGTCCAGTCATACACAAAAAGAAAAAGAGGGGCTATGGCAGGTTAGTGGAGAGAGGCAAGGAGGGAGTCACCAGGTAGTAGATAAACAGCTGGAATTGTGGGTGAGATCAACATGAAGATTAAAGTTAGGAGAGGGAAAAGTAGATGGGGAAGACTGGTTGTGTTAATAGCCACTCAGAGAAGGAGCAGAGTTAGTGCTGTTTGCGGCTCAGCTTCCCCATTTTGTGCACACAACAGTTTACAAAGTGTATTTAAAAGTTTTTTGCAGCGTTTTAAAAGCTTTTAGAATAGAAAAACTCAGCACAGCTTCCAAGAATTGCACTACATCAGTGATTCAGTGGGAGAGACACTACAGCAGAACTGGCAATTGTGACATCACAGACACTAAAAAGAGGAAAAGGAGTACTTGTGGCACCTTAGAGACTAACAAATTTATTTGAGCACAAGCTTTCATGAGCTACAGCTCACTTCAGGTTCATTTTGTGTGCAGAATACTCCACTTAGCCTGCTTTAAAGGTGAACTTAAAAGGAAAGTATTAAGGAAGCCCTGCATTTCAATAGTAAACGTCTATTATTGCTTCCAGGCAACTCAAGATTCAGGCTCACCACCCAGTTATGAAGTGAGCTGTAGCTCAGGAAGCTTATGCTCAAATAAATTTGTTAGTCTCTAAGGTGCCACAAGTCCACCCAGTTATGAAATAAGATAAAGCATTCTCCAGGAATGAGGTTTATATTTTTACAGAGCCAAATTTTGGAGGAATGCCATGGAATATTTTTCAGGAATCTGAAAAACAGCATGTTAACAAACACGAGAAGCCTGTTTTCAAAGAGTGTTTGAGTTACTAAAACAAATGGCAAACAGTCATTTTTAGAGGAACATGCTAAATATAACTGCGGTTTGATGCTAGAGGCAGGGAAAGCAGTGAAGGGTCAAGTGTTTCTGCTGCAACGTGACTTTTCTGGAATGATAAAGCGGCAAACACTTGCCAAATCAGACGTGATTCAGAGAGGAAGAAGCAACTGGTGCTACGGGGCGGTGGGGAGAGAGGAGAAAAGTTTTGGTCTCCGGTGCAAATACGTTAGGTTCTGCAGTCGGAGTCTCATGCAGTCAGCAGCAGCCCAATTAAGCCCATCAATTCCCGGAGTCAGAGCAACCTAACCTCATTCATTCGCACCCGTAAAGCGTGGTAAGGGCTGCAATGCAAGAACCCACATTTTAAATGCTACTTTCGCTCTCGGCTCTGTCCGAGCTAGGGCAGGACTCAGCAGGGCCTGTCTGCAGAGGATTCCCGAAGTCACCCTCTCCCTTGTGTCTCTAGCCAGCCGCCCTGGGGCTGGAGGACCGCTCCCCAAAGCTCAGCCCGCCCAAGGCAGCCCGCGACCTGAGCACAACAGGGGCACGGGGCTAGCCCCCTGAGCACTCGCACGGCCGGCGGCGAGCCGGGGCAGGCGCTCTGCGGCCGGCTGGGGTAGGGGGCAGGCGCGGGGATCTGCTTACAGGCGGAACATCTGCTCCATGTCCTTGATCTGCCGCCGGCTGAACTCCTTGAATTCGGTGTAGGGGTTGAAGACCTTGGCCTGGCGGGGCCGGGCCGTGCCATCGTTGATGTCCTGCCTGCGGCTCAGCTTGGCGCCCAGCTCCGAGTCGGCGCTGGCGAGCATGGAGCTCCTGCTCTCCTCCTCCGGGCCGGCCCCCCAGGCCGCCGCCGCCGCCTCCTCCCCGCCGAGCGCGGGCTCCGGGCCGCTCTCTTCGAGCAGCAGCCGGCGCTGCAGCTTCTGGGCCAGCTCGTCAGTGGCCATGGCGAGGCGCGCTGCGCTCACACGGCGACTTCCCAGCCCGCGCCCGGCGGCCGCCCCTGAACTTTATTCCCAGGCTCCAGGAGCAGGGCGGGGCGGAGAGTTAAGGACGCGCCGGGAAGTTCCCTCGCCTGCCTGGCCCTGGGGGCCCCAGAAACAGCCCCGAAAGCCAGGCTCTCCGGACACGCCCCACTTACCCCCCTCTTAGCCGAGCCCCCCACTCCTTAGCCCAGCCCCTTCCACCCCCAGCTCCACTACCTCACACACCCTGACCCGGCGCAGCTCACCCCACTTCTAGCCCAGCCCCTCCCACCCCCGATACTCTGTCCCTTCCCCACGCCCAGCCCAGCCCACTCCCTGCTCCTACCCAGCCCCCCAACCTCATTCCCCCACACCCAGCCCTCTCCCAGTCCCCCTGCCCAGCTCACCCCACTCTTCCCAAAACCAGCCTACCTCACACCTTGCCCTTCCCAGCTCTCCCACCCCACTGCCCCCCCCCACACCTAGTCTGCACCACACACTCCCCAGCTCTCCCACCCCACTCCTCCCCCTGCCCTGCTCCACTCCCCTCACACCCTGCCCTGCCCTAGTCCGCCATCCTCCTCCCACCACACCCTGCCCGCCCCACTCCCCCACATCCATTTCAGATCAGCCTTCTCCACCCCGCCCTGAGGGGATGCTGCTGCACAGGCCAGCACTGCTTGCAAGGCAGGGGTCAGCTCGCCTCTGGAGGACCTTGATAAACGTACAGCAGCTGGCTCTGCTTTGAGCTGCGGGCGCCTGCCAGCCCTGCTCTAGCGTCAGCGCAGCCTATGCCTGGGGCTGCCCACCCTGAGCGAGCAGGCCCATTCCTCTGCAGGGCCCAGGATAGCACCTGTATGTGCCCCCTGCGCTCTGCCCTGGGTGCCTGCTGAATGGACTCTCCTTCCCATGCCAGGCACCGGCCACTCAGCGGCCTGCACAGCATGAGGAATGTCACTTCTATGGAGCTGAGATGCTTACCTTGCCACGCCAGCATGAGGACACACAAGTGTAGGAAGCCATACCAGTCCAGCAGCTGGTTCCTCTTGCCATCTGGAAGCTGGCTACCCTAATCCGCTGCAGGCAGGTCAACTATCAGTACTGTGCTCCAGTACTCAATGCTCTAATAAATTTGTTAGTCTCTAAGGTGCCACAAGTACTCCTTTTCTTTTATCAGTACTGTGGTGGAGGTTGGCGAGGCAGATATTGCTGTGGTTTACCAACAGGTAGTAGACATAGCTAATATACCCAAAATAGAATCAGAGATGTGTAGGACTGGAAGGGACCTCAACAGGTTATCTAGTCCAGTCCCCTGCACTAAAGGCAGGACTATTAGCTAGACCATCCCTCACAGGTGTTTGTCTAATCAGTTCTTAAAAACCTCCAAAGACAGGGATTCCACCGCCTCCCTGGGCAATTTGTTCCAGTGCTTAACTAGCCTAAGAGGAAGTTTTTCCTGGTGTCTAACCCTTGCTGTAGTTTAAGACCACTGCTTGTCCTATTCTCAGAGGTTAAGGAGAACAATTTTTTACCTTTCTTCTTGTAACAACCTTTTATGTACTTGAAAACTGTATGTCCACCCTCAGTCTTCTCTTTTCCAAACTGAACAAACTCAATTTTTTTTTCAATTTTCCCTCATAGGTCATGTGTTCTAGACATGTAATCATTTTTTTGCTGTCCTCTGGACTTTCTCCAATTTGTCCACATCTTTCCTGAAATGCGGTGCCCAGAATTGGACACAATACTCCAGCTGAGGCCTTATCAGCACAGAGTAGAGTGGAAGAATTACTTCTTGTGTCTTTCTTACAACACTCCTGCTAATACAGCCCAGAACATAGGTGCCAACTTGCCCTCTGCCCTGTGGGTGCTCAACCCCCCCGCCCACCCCTGCACCACCCTCGCCCTGCCCCAGTTCCACCCCCTTCCCCCAAGTCCCCACCCCCACCCCACCTCTTTACCGCCTCCTCCCCCGAGCATGCAACATCCCTACTCCTCCCTATACCTCCTGGAAAATCCTAAGCGCTGCCAAACAGCTGTTAGGCAGTGGGCGGGAAGTCTTGGGAGAAGGAGTGGGGACTCCACGCTCAGGGATGTGGGGGGAGATCTTGGCTGCCAGTGGGTGTGGAGCACCTGCTAATTTTTCCCCGTGGGTGTTCCAGCCCTGCAGCACCCATGGAGTCAGCGCCTATGGCCCAGAATGATATTCATTTTTTTTGCAACAGCGCTACACTGTTGACTCATATTTATCTTGTGATCCACAATAACCTCCAGATCCCTTTCCTAAATACTCCTTCCTAGGAAATCACTTCCCATTTTGTATGTGTGCAGTTGATTGTTTTTTCCTCAGTGGAGTACTTTTCATTTGTCCTTATTGAATTTCATCCTATGTACTTCAGACCATTTCTCCAGTTTGTCCAGCTCATTTTGAATTTGAATCCTATCCTTCAAAGCACTTGTAGTCTCTCCCAGCTTGGTATTGTCCTCAAACATCATGTATTCTCTATGCTATTATCTAAATCATTTATGAAGATATTGAACAGAACTGGACCCAAGACCAATCCCTGTGGGACCCGATTTGATATGCCCTTCCAGCCTGACTGTGAACCACTGATAACTATTCTCTAGGAATGCTTTTCCAATCAGTTATGCACCCACATTTTTCATAGCTCCATCTAGGCTGCATTTCCCTAGTTTGTTTATGAGGAGATCATGGGGGACAGTATCAAAAGCCTTACTAAAGTCAAGATACACCACATCTACCACAAGGCTTGTCAAAGGAAGCTATTAGGTTGGTTTGACACGATTTGTTCTTGACAGACATATCCCTGTTGATTGTTACATATAACCTTATTATCTTCTAGGTGTTTGCAAATTTATTGATTATTTGCTCCATTATCTTTCTGAGTACTGAAGTTAAGCTGACTGGTTCGTAATTCCCCAGGTTATCCTTATTTCCCTCTTTATAGATTGGAACTATGTTTTCCCTAGTAGATTAGCTGGATTTGAAAGAATAGTTTCCTGAATGGTGCTGAGTCATCAGTGGCACATGCGCCTATAGTTTGCCCACTACAAGGAGTGCATGACCGTCAACTGGAAAGGCTACTACTCCATCATTCTGCAGATCTTGGTCAGTATCACTGTTACTTTTAGAGGTCTCCACTTAGTTTTTACAGTCCTGGCTTATAAAACCCAATCCTGATGGCAGAAGACTGTTTAGAGACACTAAGCCATTACAGGATGATGGAAGAATGTACAGTAGAACCTGAGATACCTTGGGAATTGGGGTTGTTCTTAACTCTAACACTTAAAGTTTTTTTTTCAAAAGTTTACAATTGAACATTGCCTTATACAGCTTTGAAACTTTACTATGCAGAAGAAAAATGTTGCTTTCCCTTTTTTTTAGTAGTTTACATTTATCACAGTACTGTACTGTATTTGCTTTTGGGGGGGGGGGGGTCTCTGCTGCTACCTGATTGCATACTTCTGGTTCCAAATGTAGTGTGTGGTTCACTGGTCAGTTCATAAATCTGGTGTTTGTAACTCTGAGGTTCTATTGTATAGGCAAGATAGCACTACCTACAAAACTATGGGGTTCCCCTATGCCCAATCCCATAGTGTGGTATGCAGTACAACATCTGCAAGGATAAAGGGGGAGAGTTTTTGCCAGGAATAGGCTCAAGCCACGACTGGTTAGCAGGCCTAATATAGGAAAACAGAAAGTGCACTTGTCATCACTAGGGCTGGATGTGGGCAAGTAAGAGACATAAGCGATGGTAGGTGTACCTGTAGCTTCACATCACCTGGTGACATTATTGCAGAAATATGATCAACTATGTATTTTTGCAGTATGCAGATCACTGTATTTGCTATTGCTTGTAAGCAATTATAAGAGTTTGGTACTTTATTAAAAACTTTGGATAAGCCTCCTGCCTCCTCTTTTCCCAAGCACTCACACTAGTTTAGTGTACAACAAAATCTTTATTAAAAAATGAAAATTAGTACCAACCCCTCTATTTAGAGTTATTACAGGCATCCCAGCAGGAAATAACTAGAGGTCAAACATGCATAGGTGCCAACTTCATGAGTGCTCCAGGGCCCATGAGCCACAATGTTGTTTTTTTTTTTTATGTGATAAGGTTATTAAAGATGTCAGTTGGAAGTTACTTTGTCTTAAACTGACATTTTACAATGCACCAGTAGGTGGCAAGAGCATGTACATGGCATGCAGTGAAACTGGAAGGCGAAATTATTAGACCCTGTATATAGTATACTGTAGTATACTGTGATTCACGGTTAAGTAATGGATGTGAGTAGGGCCAGGTTGAAAGATGGATAAATTTGTGTTGAAAATCAATAGTGGGGAACCTTCAGGAACCTAAAGTGCTTCAGCAAATATGGTAGAATCTGCTGCAACAGTGGACGATCTGACTGCTGAATCTGCTACCAGTAGTTTTGATAACAATGAGAGCAAACAAAACACCAAAGAAAAATGAGGCAAAGGGAGATATTTTCTAGGGAGTTGGAGAGGGGGTGCGCAGTATAAATGGATAGAATATGGTAGTGTGAAGTATTGTGTTTCCTGCTCTATTTGCTGCAAAACAGCTATGGCTAGACATTTTCTCCCATTTACAAGTAGAGACAAAGAATCATTAGCAGCTTTTGTGAATAATGGGTTTTGCTCATGGAACAAAGCATTAGAAAGGTTTTCATGCCATGAAAAGTCTTCTGTACACTAAGCTGCTGCTCAGAATGTCTCTGCGTCTGAAAAAGAAGAATATGTAGATAGCCTTATGTTGGCAGGCAAAAAACCTGATATGCAGCATACAAGGATTTCATTGCTGAAAATTATAAATTTGTTGCAGGTTTTAGCAGCACAGGCAGTGGCCTTTCACAAAGATGAAAATCTGAATTTCATTCAATTGCTACATTTGCATGCTGAGAATGTACCCGAGCTTAAGAGATGGCTACAGCAAACATCATATAAATGGATCTCATGAAATCAATGAAATACTCACCCTGATGTCAAATGATGTGCTGCAAAAGCTATGCACATTTGTACAAGAAAGTCTTTACTACGCATGTATAATTGACGAAATAGCAGACAGTTCTGTTAAAGAGCAAGTGTCCATCTGTTTAATAAGAACATAAGAATGGCCATACTGGGTCAGACCAAAGGTCCATCCAGCCCAGTATCCTGTCTACCGACAGTGGCCAATGCCAGGTGCCCCAGAGGGAGTGAACCTAACGGGTAATGATCAAGTGATCTCTCTCCTGCCATCCATCTCCACCCTCTGACAAACAGAGGCTAGGGACATCATTCCTTATTCATCCTAGCTAATAGCCATTAATGGACTTAACCTCCATGAATTTATCCAGTTCTCTTTTAAACTCTGTTATAGTCCTAGCCTTCACAACCTCCTCAGGCAAGAAGTTCCACAGGTTGACTGTGCACTGAGTGAAGAAGAACTTCCTTTTATTTGTTTTAAACCTGCTACCCATTAATTTCATTTGGTGGCCTCTAGTTCTTATATTATGGGAACAAGTAAATAACTTTTCCTTACGCACTTTCTCCACACCACTCATGATTTTATATACCTCTATCATATCCCCCCTTAATCTCTTTTCCAAGTTGAAAAGTCCTAGTCTCTTTAATCTCTTCTCATATGGGACCCGTTCCAAACCCCTCATCATTTTAGTTGCCCTTTTCTGAACTTTTTCTAATGCCAGTATATCTTTTTTGAGATGATTGTTAAAGATTATTTTTCTGTCGATGAGCTTTTCTTTGGATTTTGTGAAACACCTGTGTCTGATGTTAATATGCTCTTTACTATAGTGAAGGATGCACTGCTCTGGTTCAGTTTTGACATTAGAAAATGTCAAGATCAGAGTTACAATGGGGCCGCAAATGTCAGCGCAGTGGTGTATTGTCTGGCATATAAGTTAGGACCAAGCATGAAGAACCAAGAGCTGTGTATGTATGCTATATGGCACACTCATTAAACACTGCTGTGCAAGATGTGATGCAACAAATACAGCCTGCTCAGAACTTCTTATCTCTAATGTGTGAGTTGATTGGTTTTATCAGAAGCTCTCCAAAAAAAAAAAAAAAAAAAAAAAAAAGCTGGCCAGCTTTGAGACCTTACAAGAAACAGAAGCTCCTGCTGCTCAATGTCTTTGCTCTTTCTGCCCCACAAGGTGGTGTCTACATGCTATATGCCTGAGATCGGTGGCTTCGAACTACGGTATGCTGCTGACCTTGTTGGAGGAAATTGACAGCACTTGTTTCTCTGATACTGGAGGAAAAGCTCATGGATTTGTTACTCAACTTCATAAGTTTGAGACATTTTTCAATCTGCAATTGGTTGTACTTGTTCTTGACCAAGGAGAATTAGTTAACACGAGTCTACAGAAGATCAGCCTGAAGTTTCAGGAAGCACAAAGAATGATTTTTCCTCTGAGATGCTTCAGCTATTGAGAAACAACGGTTTTGAGGATCTGTGGAAAGAAGCTTCTGCAAAGGCAGAACAGTTTAATCTTGAGGAGCCCTGCCTGCCTAATGTAACGAAAGCATCAAGGCGAACTGATGAAGGAAGCAGTGCGCATGTTTTTGCTACACCTATGGATCTGCACGGAAAATTATTTAATGAAGTTTTCAATCCGGTAACGGGGAGTCTTGACTTAAGATTTGAATCTGACATTCAAGAACATTTGACACAAATGGAACTGTTTGCGAAAATACAGTTTGCGACTGACAGTGAGATGGTTAACGTCAAACAAGTAACAGACTTTTATGCAGACAACGTATATAAACGGAGATTGAAAGTACACCGTGACATGTTCTTGGACATAGCTCTTCAGAAAAATATAACAGTCTCCAGTGTTGAGGATGTAGTCATTTTTAAAAACGGAAGGGAATGAACATTTGAGCACTATACTTCCAGAGTACTGCAAATTTTATAAGAATCCTTCTCACTGTGTCAGTATCATCCTGCACTGCATTCTCCAGCCTCCAAAGATTTAAAAATTATCTCCAGTCATCAATGGGACAGACGTGCCTGAATAATGTAGCCCTTAACATGCATCAAGACCGTACCAGGGAACTAGATTAAATAAGATTGCTGACAGTTTCATCCAGAAAGTTACAGTGAGATGCAATGTCTTTAAACTGGGATGTTAGTGAAAACAGCTTGTAGGTGAGTTCAATGATTTTTATATATTGTAATTCATGATGATGTAATTATGTAGTTCATTACTATTTTAATAATGATTACATTAAGATACCAATGATAGACACACATTCAATAACTAGAATATGAAAGAAATATATAAATATGCTGAAAATAGCCTCCTCCCACAACTGGCAGAGCCACCCTCTCCCCCCGCAAACACACACACCTCTTGAAAAGCACTCGCCAGCAAAAACAAGTCAGTGCCTGTGCACACATGTAAGAAAAATTGTCAAGAGTTGCATGCACTGTTCCCTCTAAACTGTGCGCCTGTGTGTATGCACACAGATTCTAAACCCCGCGCACACCACAAAACACCATGCGCACAAAAATTTGTACAGAAGCACAAATTTGCAGAGAAGAAATTTTTTGCACACACGGCCTGTCAAAAATTAGAGGGAACATTGTTTTGCCTTGTAAATTGAACAGTGATCCCAAGCAGCATTGCCTCACTGGTAATGGAATTGGCAATCTCCAGTGTACCAGTTCTTCTTACCCCCTAGTTGTACAGGAGTAGAGCAAACTGGGTACAGTTCTCTGTGCACACTGCCTTGCCAGAAGTTCTAACTGATGCCCTCCCAGGTCCCAGTCTGTCCAGTGGCTGCAGGACATGGGAGTGTGAAGGTGTCTACAGGTGATGTTGCCAGGGGTGGAGCGGGATCTGGTGCTGGAGCAGGTGCCATAGCTGTTGGTCAACAGGCTGCAGACCCCAAAGTGAGCAATAAAGATAGTGGGGGCCTTTTACCCAGCTGTGGCTCTGGCACCACTGCCCCCTTCTCTCCAACCTGTTCCCACCCCTAAACAGATCTTCTGAATATGGCCTCAGGACATCCTCTAGCCCAATTGGCTGCATTTTCTGTTTTGGGGTCTGTACCTGCTCCTTCATCCCCACTGCCACTGATCTCCTCCACTGTGGTTCCTGGCCTCTTTGGCCCCCTTGAGGTTTAATTCTGACACAGGACTGCCATCTCCACTCCTCCACCAGGCTCTTTGAGATGCTCCTGTAGAGATACTGATTTGGGCACATCTGCCAAAAGTCATATTCCTTGCTGTATTGATACCAGAGGATAACCAGAAACCTGTTGTGATCCTCTAGCCAGCTAGCTTCACAGTGTATGGGGGTTTTACCAGCTGGCATCTCCTCATGCTGTTTGGCTGGGCAGAAGTAGAGTAGGCCACATGGAATGAGGGGTAAATGCTGACCATGTGTATATAAAAGTCAGCAGATAGTTTCCTGTGGATATGTAGTGAGTAGGTAGAAGGGCTGAAAAATATATTGCCTACCATCTCCTAGGGAATTGTGGGAATGGATTAGAACAGTGCTTTTCAACCTTTTTGATACCTGGGACCTTCTTAAACTGTGTGAGGGAGATCCCAGGGACCTGTGCCAGTCCACAGACTGGTCGTTGAGGAAACACTGGATTAGAAGACTATCACAAACCCAAGCTCCATAACCCAGGCTTCACGTGAAGCCTCATTGCAAAGTAGGTGGGTTAGAGCTACACATAAACCTGGGTTTAAGATTTGTCTGGTGATAGTAGGGTGGTTTGGGGTCATCTCTGGGTAAGAGCCTGGGGTTAAGGCTGCATTGAAGACATACCCTTACTGTCCTCTCCAGCTAAGGTTCATTAGTGTGCTCAGCATCAAACATTCCCCCCCCAACTCTTGTTCTGAGTCTTATCACAGCTCAAACATCATTTAGCCATGACCCTCCAAGCACCCTTCACCCCTGACGGCAGTAAAGAGCAACCCAGGTGATCCAGGTAATAAGCTTTTGTGTGTCACATTTGATATCCCAAATCACTAGTCCTTTCTGAAGACTTGGGTCATTAGCATTTATCACCTAGATCACAAAGCACTAAGATAAGGAAGTAGCTGTAAGCTGGTAGTAGTGTTTTCAGCAGAGGCCCCTGGACTCTAGTACTCACTTCCACTGCTAGTTCTGTACTAAGCAGCCTCATTTTTAGGCTTCCAGGGCACAGTGCTAGCACCACAGATTGAGGATTTTGCTCAAGGGTGATGTTGAAGTATCTATCTGGAAAGCATGTTTGCTAGTTTGGTATTAGTATTTTGGGGCACATTTTAAACACTAACAAATTTATTTGAGCATAAGCTTTCGTGAGCTACAGCTCACTTCATCGGATGCAAGTACCTCACGAAAGCTTATGCTCAAATACATTTGTTAGTCTCTAAGGTGCCACAAGTACTCCTTTTCTTTTTGCGAATATGGACTAACATGGCTGCTACTCTGAAACCTGTCATTTTAAACACTGAAGATTAACTATTAACTATGATTTGTAACCTGTCCTTTAAATCAACTTCTGTACCCAGTGACTGGAAGATAGCTAATGTAATGCCAATATTTAAAAAGGGCTCTAGAGGTGATCCTGGCAATTACAGACCGGTAAGTCTAACGTCAGTACCAGGCAAATTAGTTGAAACAATAGTAAAGAATAAAATAGTCAAAAACATAGAACATAAATTGTTGGGCAAAAGTCAACATGGTTTCTGTAAAGGGAAATCATGTCTTACTAATCTATTAGAGTTCTTTGAAGGGGTCAACAAACATGTGGAAAAGAGGGATCCAGTGGACATAGTGTACTTAGATTTCCAGAAAGCCTTTGACAAGGTCCTTCACCAAAGGCTCTTACATAAATTGAAGTTGTCATGGGATAAGAGGGAAGATCCTTTCATGGATTGAGAACTGGTTAAAAGACAGGGAACAAAGGGTAGGAATAAAAGGTAAATTTTCAGAATGGAGAGGGGTAATTAGTGGTGGTCCTCAAGGGTCTGTCCTAGGACCAATCCTATTCAACTTATTCATAAATGATCTGGAGAAAGGGGTAAACAGTGACGTGGCAAAGTTTGCAGACGATACTAAACTGCTCAAGATACGACCAAAGCAGACTGTGAAGAACTTCAAAAAGATCTCACAAAACTAAGTGATTGGGCAACAAAATAGCAAATGAAATTTAATGTGGATAAATGTAAAGTAATGCATACTGGGGGGGGAAAAAACAACTATACATATAGTATGATAGGGGCTAATTTAGCTACAACTAATCAGGAAAGAGATCTTGGAGACATCGTGGATAGTTCTCTGAAGACATCCACACAGTGTGCAGCAGCAGTCAAAAAAGCGAACAGGATGTTAGGAATCATTAAAAAAAGGATAGAGAATAAGATGGAGAATATCTTATTGCCCTTATATAAATCCATGGTACTCCTACATCTTGAATACCTCATACAGATGTGGTCTCCTCATCTCAAAAAAGATATACTGGCATTAAAAAGGTTCAAAGAAGGGCAACTAAAATGATTAGGGGTTTGGAATGGGTCCCATATGAGGAGAGATTAAAGAGACTAGGACTTTTCAGCTTGGAAAAGAGGAGACTAAGGGGGGATATGATAGAAGTATATAAAATCATGAGTGGTGTAGAGATAGTGAATAAGGAAAAGTTATTTACTTGTTCCCATAATATAAGAACTAGGGGCCACAAATGAAATTAATGGGTGGCAGGTTTAAAACAAATAAAAGGAAGTTCTTCTTCACACAGCGCACAGTCAACCTGTGGAACTCCTTACCTGAGGAGGTCGTAAAGGCTAGGACTATAACATTGTTTAAAAGAGACCTAGATAAATTCATGGAGGTTAAGTCCATTAATGGCTATTAGCCAGGATGGGTAAGGAATGGTGTCCTTAGTCTCTGTTTGTCAGAGGGTGGAGAAAGATGGAAGGAGAGAGATCACTAGATCATTACCTGTTAGGTTCACTCCCTCTGGAGCAGCTGGCATTGGCCACTGTCGGTAGACAGGATACTGGGCTAGATGGACCTTTGGTCTGACCCAGTATGGCCATTCTTATGTTCTTAAGATTAAACCCCTAACATATCTGCATCAATAAAGTTCAGCGTTTTGGTCTTGTAATGAGTCAGTCCCAAGGCCTGACTAACCCCCGCCCACCCGCCGTCATAGCCGTCCTTTGAGAGCTCTTGCCTGTTTGACCACTGAACAGGGAGGGAAGACTCCCCTGAGCTGGAAAACATGGAGAATATTTTAGCAGAACTATTGTATGCAGGGAAGAGCCCCACCGCTGCAGACTCTGTGGTCTCAGATATTCTCTTGCAGGGTGAAAAGTAGTCTCCTAGGAAATACGGGCAGTCAAATGACACCCAGTGCTTAATCTCAGATTAGTTACCAGTTACATGGACACAGCTGATGACCCTGAATGTTTCTAAGTGAAACATAATATGTTACAAATAGGATAATGCAATTGCTGTACAAATTCTCCCTTTGTTTTAGTATTGTTACCAGAACAACAAGTTTTACACAGTCTGAAGGGGTGGGGAAGAGAAGGCTGGATATGTCACATACTGTCCCCTGATTTAGGGTTACACAGCAATCGGAATCCAGCTCTTGATGTAAGCATTTTTTCATTTGCTCACTGAAAGCAAGTCACTATTTTCACTAGTGATATTGACACCTATGTGAGTTCATTAGCATGGGACAAGGCTGCCCTCTGGTGTATGTGCACCAAACTGACTCACCAGCAGGGATAATAAAGTGTAGATCAGTGGTTCTCAAACTTTTGTACTGGTGACCCCTTTCACATAGCAAGACTCTGACTGCAACCCCCCCTTATAAATTAAAAACACTTTTTTTTAACACCATTACAAATGCTGGAGGCAAAGCGGGGTTTGCGGTGGAGGCTGACAGCTCATGACCCCCCATTTAAGAACCTCACAACCCCCTGAGGGGTCCCGACCCCCAGTTTGAGAACCCCTGGTATAGATTGTCCTACTTTCATCTCTTCAACCTGTGATGATCTTTCTATTTCCCTGCTCCTATAAATTGTGGAAGATACCCCATATTATTCTGAAAATAAGATTCCGACATCTAAGAGAGAAAGTGCTGTTATAGACAGTTTTCTTTCAGTTTCCAAACATGCCATATCGGGGTAGTCAAATTTGGTGGTCCAAATTTCTTGATCAAAGTATAGTCAAGGTTTAGACTTCAGAAATTTTTTTAAAAAAATACTATGATAATAAGTAGTAAATAAAAAGATTTTGGGGTCCATTCAAAAGCATCTGGCGGTCCAGATTTGGCCCATGGTCTGCTTGTTGACTACTTCTGTATATGATTGCATAGCCAATAAGTCTACACATCACTGACATCACATGGTTTACAGGATAGGATAATCTTTTCAAGTGTTTTACTTATAAATTAAGAGATTTTCATTTTGCAGACTTACATAACCATCAAATATTATTACAAAAAGAAAAGGAGTACTTGTGGCACCTTAGAGACTAACAAATTTATTAGAGCATAAGCTTTCGTGAGCTACAGCTCACTTCATCGGAATGCATCCGATGAAGTGAGCTGTAGCTCACGAAAGCTTATGCTCTAATAAATTTGTTAGTCTCTAAGGTGCCACAAGTACTCCTTTTCTTTTTGCGAATACAGACTCACACGTCTGCTACTCTGAAACCTAATATTATTACACATGCTTTAAATATTTATACACCAATTAAAGAGTTACAGAAATACAGAATGTTTCAGGGGACTGGAAGTGGGATAGAGATGCTCATTTTTAAGTGACCAGTTCAACTCCAGTTCTTTCTGGTAGTGACTGAAGTTGTAGCCATCTGACCACTCTTCAGTAATCATTTCCTATCTTCATGGTCAAGTGTTCACATTCTACACAAACCCACCATCTATGCCAAAGTCATATAGCAGACTGTGAGCTCAGATCTGGATTTAAGATTCTACAGCCCCAGACCTCGCATTTCAAGTCCTTTTACAGAATCAGAAGAAACCAGTAAAGTAAGAAGTAGGTCTTATCACCTCTCATGCTTATGTCAGGTAGAACCATAAGATTCTTATGCCCTTTCTGTGGCATGAGCTGATGTGCCATAACACTGTTACTTACAGGCAGATGGAATAAGGTAAATTGCACTATCATGTGTACTTGTCCCTCCATTTCCCCTCACTGCTCCACAGTCTCCCACTCCTGTATGATACTTTTCATCTCAGTTTCTTCTTTGAGTGGTTGGGTGACACTGCCTTCAGGCCATGTAGTGTTCCCCTTGAGACGGGGAATGAAACCATGAGGCTTCTTTCCCACCCTCAGACTATACAGGTGGTCTTTCTCCCCAGCTATTTCCAAGCTCTGGTCCACAGACCTTTCATACTTCTGCACCAGCTGAGAGTGGTATTGCTGCACCCAGATTCTTATTGGGGGTGGGACCTTTCACCAGTCTTTCCTCTTCCCTGGCTTCTCCAAGGAGAAACTGCCAGGTACTCCCTAGGTCTGTAGTCCCAGCCCCTTGCCCAGCAAGCCTTGCTTCCAACCTGCAATCCCCCATTTTCTGAATTCTAGTCCCCTTGAGGGCCAGCGGACCATGTGACAGACAAATAACTGTGAATCCACAGAAGATAGCATGAAGAGAAGGGAGATGCTCATGTCCCCTTTCAGAATAGGAAGCCTGACAAAGAATAGGCGGGGCATAACCCAGAAAAGTGAGAAGGGTAACACAGACAGAGGTTTAGAGTTTTGAATGTAAGTGACTAAAGTCAAGCTGCTAATTGAAAGCTACCTATTTTTAAAGGCAATGAGCATGACAAAGGCAAGACTATTTTTATTTTGGGGCCTAACAGACTAGCTTTGAATATTTGAGCCAAGGCTTTTGAAAATTATGCCAATGTATTCTTACCTTGCTCTGTTTAAGTGTTAGTATTATGGTCCCAAGAAGACTCTTCAGGTACCACAGAAACATAGAACTTACATCTCATTTATCTTTGCAGCAGGTAGTTGTCAGGTGTAATCAGTGTGTAACTTACCAACCCCAGGTATTTTTTCATCTATTCACAGTTCTGCTTCATTTGTGAGCAAGAGAGTCACCTTCTACCCCATATTTTAAGGTTGGAATGGCAGGAATTTTGATTTAAGCGAAGTAAGGTCACTTTAAAATGAGAGTTTATGCCAAGGGATACTGTGATGAGTGGGGGAGAGGGGTGCATCAAGCATGCCCAGAGAATCAGGGTCCCCCTTCCTTCTGTGTATTGCTAAAAGTGGAATAGAGATCCCCTGTGGGGAGGAAATTGAGCACTATTACTTTATTTCCCCCTTTCCCTTGCAGCAGTTCCAGTGAGAATTGAGGATGAGACACCACAATTCCTGTGACTGAAGAAAAAGCACTACAAGAAAGTTCAAACAGACAGAGAAAAGCACTCAGGTCCTGACAGCCTATTTATGCTAGTGCATTGCTGTTCCAGAATTTACCTGCACTTCCATTTGGGAGGAAGGTCTATCAATGTCCCCTTCATTCAGACCATTTTATTGCACTCTTCCCCTCAAGCCATTTTGTTTGCTAGTAATGATTCAGAAAGAGCATTGTTTCCTCCAACCATTATACCTCCAAGAAGGTATAATATTTCCAATATCTACAGAACAGGGCCTGGGAAAGCTTTCAGTGGTAAGAGCCATTACCCTCAGATCCCACTGAGGGTTACCAAAAGAAACTACACCATTTGCTCAAGAAACTCCCTGAAAAAACACGAGAACAAATCCACACAGACACACCCCTGGAACACCGACCTGGGATATTCTATCTGCTACCCAAGATCCATAAACCTGGAAATCCTGGACGCCCCATCATTTCAGGCATTGGCATCCCGACAGCAGGATTGTCTGACTATGTAGACTCCCTCCTCAGGCCCTACGCTACCAGCACTCCCAGCTATCTTCGAGACACCACTGATTTCCTGAGGAAACTACAATCCATCGGTGATCTTCCTGAAAACACCATCCTGGCCACTATGGATGTAGAAGCCCTCTACACCAACATTCCACACAAAGATGGACTACAAGCCGTCAGGAACAGTATTCCCGATAATGTCACAGCAAACCTGGTGGCTGAACTTTGTCCTCACCCATAACTATTTCACATTTGGGGACAATGTATACCTTCAAATCAGCGGGACTGCTATGGGTACCCTCATGGCCCCACAGTATGCCAACATTTTTATGGCTGACTTAGAACAACGCTTCCTCAGCTGTCGTCCCCTAATGCCCCTACTCTACTTGCGCTACATTGATGACATCTTCATCATCTGGACCCATGGAAAAGAAGCCCTTGAGGAATTCCACCATGATTTCAACAATTTTCATCCCACCATCAACCTCAGCTTGGATCAGTCCACACAAGAGATCCACTTCCTGGACACTACAGTGCTAATAAGTGATGGTCACATAAAAACCACCCTTTACCGGAAACCTACTGACCGCTATTCCTACCTACATGCCTCCAGCTTTCATCCAGACCACATCACACGATCCATTGTCTACAGCCAAGCTCTACAATACAACCGCATTTGCTCCAACCCCTCAGACAGAGACAAACACCTACAAGATCTCTATCATGCATTCCTACAACTACAATACCCACCTGCCGAAGTGAAGAAACAGATTGACAGAGCCAGAAGAGTACCCAGAAGTTACCTACTACAGGACAGGCCCAACAAAGAAAATAACAGAACGCCACTAGCCATCACCTTCAGCCCCCAACTAAAACCTCTCCAACGCATTATCAAGGATCTACAACCTATCAAGGATAGGTTGTAGATCCTGAAGGACGACCCATTACTCTCACAGATCTTGGGAGACAGGCCAGTCCTTGCTTACAGACAGCCCCCCAACCTAAAGCAAATACTCACCAGCAACCACACTCCACACAACAGAACCACTAACCCAGGACCCTAGCCTTGCAACAAAGCCCATTGCCAACTGTGTCCACATATCTATTCTGGGGACACCATCATAGGGTCTAATCACATCAGCCACACTATCAGAGGCTCGTTCACCTGCACATCTACCAATGTGATATATGCCATCATGTGCCAGCAATGCCCCTCTTCCATGTACATTGGCCAAACTGGACAGTCTCTACGTAAAAGAATAAATGTACACAAATCAGACGTCAAGAATTATAACATTCAAAAACCAGTCTAGAACACTTCAATCTCTTTGGCCACTCGATTACAGACCTAAAAGTTGCAATTCTTCAACAAAAAATCTTCAGAAACAGACTCCAACGAGAGACTGCTGAATTGGAATTAATTTGCAAACTGGATACAATTACCTTAAGATGGAATAAAGACTGGGAGTGGATGGGTCATTACACAAAGTAAAACTATTTCCCCATGTTTATTCCCTCCGCCCACCCCCCACTGTTCCTCAGATGTTCTTGTCAACTTCTGGAAATGGCCCACCTTGATTATCACTACAAAAGGTTTTTTCCCCCCTCTCTCCTGTTGGTAATAGCTTACCTTACCCGATCACTCTCGTTACAGTGTGTATGGTAACACCCATTGTTTCATGTTCTCTATGTATATAAATCTCCGCACTGTATTTTCCACTGAATGCATCTGATGAAGTGAGCTGTAGCTCATGAAGGCTTATGCTCAAATAAATTTTAGTCTCTAAGGTGCCACAAGTACTCCTTTTCTTTTTTGTGGTAAGAGTGTAGCTTAAGGAAAGATACATCACTGCAGATGGTTAGTACTCTCATTGATCAACCACCTTAAGTACGTTGTGAAAAGATGGTCAGCCCAAAGTTAGCAGATACTACAGAGGAGGAGGATACACAGTCTTCAGGATGAGTTTTGTCATTAAATATGTCTCCCTCCCACCACATTCCCGAAGAGCATGATTTATGTCATGCAAAGTCACAGCAAAAAGAGGGGTTTAATCTTCAAGGCTGCTTCTCAACCACCTAAGAACATCAAACAGCACTGAATAAACAGTACAGAAAACCAATCCTCTATGCCAATTCAGCCTTACAACCCTCCGAAGACTTAAAAAAAGAGCCAACTAAACTCTCATATATAGAGAGAGGAGACAGACCCTCCCTTCTACATAGCTGTCTGCACCCTCTCCTGAGTGGTTGCCAAAAGGCAGACATATCTGGCCTACCCAAGGAAAAGTGGTTAACTGTTTCTCTGCCAACCCAGGGCCAGGGTCTGCACAGCCTGTCCCTCTCCAAGATTGGGTTTACATGCAGCTATTTAAATTAACTCACTTAAAAAGTGAATGTAGTTTCCCGCCGCTTTCTGGGTGAAGAACCCCCATGTCTCTGCTGGTGAGCACAAAAGTTTTCCGTCTATTTTGCTAGGGATCCCTCTCATCCCTGACCATTCCCTTACCTCCTCCAAGGTCCTACATTTTTCTGGCAAGCAGGAAGGGACAAGACTTCCCTTGTAATCTGTCAGTAACAGGCCATTGCATGCTGTTCCATTCAGCCTTGCAGATCATAAAGGTTACACAGACTCTTTATTGATAAGAACAGGCAAAAATATAAGAACACATCATCTTCTTTGACCTACACCTTCTTTGCACCTTTCTCCATTCCATTCGTGTCCCAGAAATCCCCACAGCACTTTAAGCCTGAAAAGCTGAGCAAACCTGCTGAACTAAATATGTCAGAAACCTCAACAAATTGTTTTCTTCCCCTTCACAAAAGTCCTGAGAAGTCACATCACAAAGTAATTTAAAGGCTGCACCTGTTATCAGATGTGCATCCCAATCCTGAAAACATTTTTGTATGTTTAACTTCACTAGCATGAGCAATGCATTGATTTCAGTGGAACTACTCATGGTAGCAATAAACATGCACATAAGTGTTTGCAGGATTGGGGCTGGGTATCTGAAAGAAAGGATGAAGGATTGATGGAGTTTCCACAAACGTAAATTCAGAAATTTGGTACAACTCTCATTTCTCATGGGCCCTGCCATTATAATGGGCTTACCTTCACAGCCTGCTCACATGCTACTTCTAGTATATTGTAGGTTTAATGCCCGATGATAATTTAGTAGCTCTTTCCCAGGATTCCATCACTGCAAATCCAATTAAACCTTAAATCTATATGATTAGAACAGGAGGCTTTGGAGTCAGATTGTTGTCATGTGGCCACTTTGCAGATCTTGTGACTGGGGCCAGGCTACAAAGGGGAGGCTCCCAGGTTCTCTTCTGTTTGCCATACCATTTTTATACTTTCATCACATGCCAAATATTGCTCCTACAGTGTGGAACAGAGAAAGTACTATGTTCTTTGTCTTCTGTGGTGAGAATATGTAATTTAAGGTGTACCTTGCCGCACCTGGGGACAGTGCTCTATCCTATCCCAGCTGTGTCCCCCCTGCATTAATTAGAGTTAATGGAAGCTGCTGGAAAGTATACTGCTGGATGGAATGAAACATTTCATATAGCCCTCTGGGTTTCATGTGGTCCCTTTGGTTATTGTAGATATGTTAGTCTGTTGTAGTTAAAAGCTAGAAACCGTATAATAGATCTAGGTAGGGAATCCAGGGGAGAGAGTCATCATGTGGATTTTTCAGGTCCATCTTGGTAACCCTAACCCTAGCATGGGGAGCGCTAGTGACCCCAGGTGCAACACTAGCATAGAAACATACTTGTCTTAGTAACCTAATCCTGGAGTGAGGATACCTACTGGACACAAGCCTAACCCTAGCGTGGAGACCCCAACCCTTGGTAACACCAGTGGAGAGGCGTACCCTTAATAAATGTATTCCTAATCCAGAGAGGCCTAGGGACCCCAGGGTAACACAAGATGTATATAAATTCAGAGTGACTGCTGAGAATTCAGGTATGATCAGTTTCAGAAAATTGCTGATTACAAAATACTGTAGAGTGTCTGATGACCAGTCAGGGATGAAAAGTTCACAAACGTTGATTGCAAACAAGTTAGGGATAACTGCTGACCATTTCGGCATGATCAGTTCTCCAAATTTGTTGATCCATGGCGAGCCCTTTGCCTCTTGAGCTAATGGACTTACTGATAGCAGTAGTAATTGTAATCCTATATATAGAGTAGCACTAGAGGGGGATGGGACAGTTTGCCAGAGGTTTTTGCTGACAGCAGAGGAATGGTGAAACTCAGGGATCTTGGGTTCCATTCCTTGCATTGGAGGAGAGTGTGCTCTAGTGAGGAAAGACTCTTCTGCCTGTTTCTCCCACTCTTGACCCCTTAGGCAACTTCCCATCCAACCTGTCCCTGTTCTAGCCCTATCTCTTTCCCACCCCTAATCCCAGTCTCCATTAAGGCTTCTCGTCCCAGGCCCAGTCTCTTTGCCCTGCCTGTACTAGTGTCCCTCTCTGGACTTCCCATCCCAGGTTCCCCAACCATCATCCCCCAACCAGTCCCAGGTCCCTGTTCCTGGCTCCTCATCTGATCTGTCCTTTCCCACCCACCCACTGACTTCCACTCATCCCCACACCCTCTCTCTCCATCCCCACTGTCTCCAACTCAGTCTCTCCCCAGGCTTCTTATCCAATCTTACTGCCCTGCTAACACCCATCTCCTTGACAAGAAGTCCTTGTCTGTCCCCTTGCTTGGCTAGTCCCTGTCTTCCACCCAACTCCCCATCTGATTTCAGTTTCCCTCTCTAACCTCTGGTTACTAGTCTCCCAGCATTTTCCTCCCTGGCTCCCAGTCCTTCCTTTCCCAACTTCCCACTTCACTAGCTTTCCCAATCTCCCCTACCCATTCCCTCCCCCTCAGCCTGACTCTTGTCCCTTCTGCATTCTATTCAGACAGCTTCCTTCCACATACTACCAAGGCCTATCAGGGAGACAAGGAAGTGCAGAAGAGAGGCATTTTCCCTGCTCTTTGTACCAGACCAGTGCCCAGACTTGGCATGGCCTAGAGGAGCCAAAGTGACAGCTTTCCAGGACAGATTTCCCTCATGCTGTAAGTATAACCTACAGACTTTGTTCCTAAAAGTATACATTTACATTTTGCCATTACAATGCATAATGTTTGCTTTCCTGCACACTTGACGAAGAATTTATTTTATGATCTCAGGAGCAGGAGGTCAAAACTACCTCTGGCTGGCATGGAGCATACCTCTGCTCAGCAGTAGCAGATGTTGTGGACTTATAGGTTGGATTCCTGATGCAAGAGAAATCAGTGCTGTGGAGTCTTGGTATTCTCTTAGTATAAATTTATTTATTTATACTATATACACAAGTCCTGGAAAATAGTTGGCTGCAACCAGCATTCAGGAAATCCCCGAACTTGGAAATCTTGGCCCAGACACCAGTGTCCAGCTCCCTTGAAGCAGCTCCACCCTGATAATTGCTCTGCTTCAAGAATCAAGGCAGAAAGCAAACTCTCCTGCCTTAAGGAAAGGAGTACTTGTGGCACCTTAGAGACTAACAAATTTATTAAAGCATAAGCTTTCGTGAGCTACAGCTCACTTCATAGGATGCATTTGGTGGAAAAAGAGAGGAGAGATTTATATACACACACACAGAGAACATGAAACAATGGGTTTATCATACACACTGTAAGGAGAGTGATCACTTAAGATAAGCCATCACCAACAGCAGGGGGGGGAAAGGAGGAAAACCTTTCATGGTGACAAGCAGGTAGGCTAATTCCAGCAGTTAACAAGAATATCAGAGGAACAGTGGGGGGTGGGGTGGGAGGGAGAAATACCATGGGGAAATAGTTTTACTTTGTGTAATGACTCATCCATTCCCAGTCTCTATTCAAGCCTAAGTTAATTGTATCCAGTTTGCAAATTAATTCCAAATCAGCAGTCTCTTGCTGGAGTCTGTTTTTGAAGTTTTTTTGTTGAAGAATTGCAACTTTTAGGTCTTGTGACAAAGCTCTGTCCTTGCCTCCATGGGTCCCGAGTTTCCTGGCGGATTTCGCTAGCCTCAGAGGCTGACTGTGATCCTCCACGTAACCCTTCTCTCTCTAGAGACAAGAGTCACAGTCTACTGAGCCATTTTCATCATAAGCCAGCGAGGGAGGTGAGGAGAAGTTATCCTTCCTTGCACAGTCTCTGTTGTCTCCCAGTCTCAGTGATTAAACAGGGGGCAAAGGTAGGGGGAGGGGGAAGGGGAGCCCAGGCCCACCCTCTACTCCGGGCTCCAGCCCAGGGACCCTAATAGTATCAGCTATGGTAGCTGACCTTTTAGAAACATGACATGTACAATTCCCTGGGCTACTTCTCCCACACAGCAGCCCTCAAGCTCCACTTCACCCTTACCTCAGGGCCTCCTTCCTTGTGCCTGATATGGTGTGTACTGCTCAGTCTCTCCAACAGTGCAACTTCCTCCCACAGCTCCTGACATGCACCCCCACCTGACTAACTGGGAGGCTTTTAATTAGTTTCAGCCAGCCCCTGATTGGCTTCAGGTGTCCCAATTAACCTAGCATTCTCCCTGCCTTAGGGAAAGTTCTTAATTGGCCCCAGGTGTCTTAATTGACCTGGAGTAGCTTCCATTTCACTTATCCTGGTACCAGGGATTAGTTTAGCCTGGAGCTAATATCTCTCTCCCTCCCACTGCTCTCCCATATTCCAGACCTTGTACTCCCCGACGCATACTTCAGGAGGTGAAGGCCGCTTTGCCGCCCGCTGCTCGGGTTTATTTCGACCGGGTCCTGCACGAGGGCACGCCCCGCCCACCCACTACCCCAGGCCCACCGGACCTTTTAATTGGACCCCTGCCCCGTGGACCCAACCGATCCCTTCACCCCTTCACTAGAAGCCGGCTGCATGAGATGCAGCTGGTCTGTTTTCAAACCGCGCCAAGAAAACATCTCTACACGCTTGTGCTTCACACCCTTCACGCCTGCACCCTCGTGTCCCGCCCCGATACAAAATGGCGGGACCTGCTGCCACCTTTGGAGGGTGAAGAGCCCCGGTGGACCAGCCTATATTCCATCTTAGTCCCAAAGCCCGCCGGGGATGTCAGTTGGCGGCTCCTTCACGGAGCCGTGAGCACGGGCGTGTACTTGGCGCGGTTCACCACAATCCCAGACACCTGCCCCTTTTGCGGCGTGAGGGATACCCTGGCACATGTCTACTTGGAGTGTGCCAGGCTGCAGCCCCTATTCCGGCTCCTCACCAATATCTTATTACGTTTTTGGTTGCACTTCTCCCTTCACCTTCTCATTTATGCACTCCCTATCCGTGGCCCCACAAAGTCACGGGATCTCCTGGTCAACCTCCTCCTGGCCCTAGCTAAAATGGCCATCTACAAAACCAGAGTGAGGAGGTTGGCCGATGGAGTCTCCTGTGACTGTAGGGCCTATTTCCGATCCTCGGTCCGTTCACGTATCCGGGCAGAGTTCCTCTGGGCGGCGTCCTCTGACTCCCTTGACGCCTTTGAGGAGCAGTGGGCTCTGTCCGGGGTTCTCTGCTCGGTGTCCCCGTCCGGTTCCCTTCTTTTGACCCTTTGACCGCACTCCTGTCCCTGTTATTTTATTAGTTGTCCCCCGGAATTTTTTGGGTATCTAGATCCTGTGGATCCCCCTTTTAGGCTGCGGGGGATCCTTTAGCAGTGGGCGGGCTTCGCCCGCCCACTTCCCGGATCCCAATAAGACTGCTCTCCCATAGCCTTCTAGCTTGGAGGGAGGTGGGAAGCTGCTGCTCCTGCTGCTACTAGGCCCTAAGCTCTCCCTGCTACTCCAGCTGCTCCCCTGGCTAGGCCAGACACCCCCCATTCTCTGTTACCTGGTTGCTGGACCCCCTACTCTCGGGTGCTGCTATTGCTCCAACTGCAACCCCGGGGGGGGGCTGCTAGCCCACTCCCCAGAGAGGAGGAGTGAGGGACCCCAGCCACTGCTTTTGTGGATACCACCACCAGCACCACCACCTGAGAGGGGTCCTCTCTGCCTGCCTGGACCACCACCTGGAGTTCCTGGAGCTGCTGCTGCTGCAGAGGCCTCTGCCTGGAGCTGCTGAAGCCCGAGGAGGAGAAGAAGAGGATCATCTGCCAGTGGGGCAGCACCTAGAGTCTTTGTAGACCACCGTGGAGGGGGCCCTAAGACTGAGTAATTTTCAAACTGTGCTCTTGTGGTGGGGGTTTTGACTGTGTTTGTAGGGACACCGGGGGTGTGGCGTTGAGCTGCCCCCGATCCATCTGTGTGTCCCCCCCAACCCCCACCACTATTACTACCACCACTGCCCCCTCCACCACCCCCACTGGCTGTATACCATCTGCCTCAGCTCCTGCCTCTGGACTCAGCTGCTTGCTTGGCTTGCCACGCCCTATTTCCACCCTTTAGGCCAGAAGCAGCAGCAAGCTAAAAAAGACTTGTGCAAGTGCACATGGGCACATGTGTCCCCCCTGGACTGCCTACCCCCCAGCTTTGCCCTTTACCACCTGCCCCATTTGCCACTTGCTTTGCCTCCTCTTTTGCTCCAGCCCCACTTACTAGCTTCAGTTTGTTTGCCTGCCCCGCCCATTTCCTTCTGCAGCCTTTGTTTGTTTGCCCCGCCCCAGCCTCTGAAGCTAGCCCCTTGGTTTCCCTGTTCTACCCCCAGACCGCTTAGCCCCTCGCTCCGTGTGCCCATGCCCCCTCCCATGCGCTTGTGCAATTCCCCTTTTTAGTTGCAACCCTCTTCACTGCACCCGCAATGTTGTTATATCCCCCCCTCCCCTAGTGCACCAAGAGGAGCCGGAATTCCACCTTGTGTCGGTGACTGACCCCTAACCCCTGATTGCCCCCCGTCCAGACCACCCCTTTTGGCGCCCTCCTCCCCTGCCTGCAGCCTAGCGGGGAGGAGTGGTCGACCTGTTTCCCCTCTCCCCTCCTCCTTTTGGTATCCCCCTTTCCTCCTTGCTCATGATGGCGGGGGATGAGACGGGTGAGACCCCTCCAGCAGCCCGAGCTCCCCCTCCCCCGCCTACCCCTCCATCACCCCCCCAAGCTTCTACCTCCGCTGCCAAACCATCTGCCATCGCCCCCGCTGGGGCACCAGCAGCGACAGGCACCGGGGTGACCTCCACTGCTGCCACGTCTCTCCCCCCCTCAGATTTGGGGGGAGCCCCCTCAGCCGGCGGGAAGGGCCAGGGGAAGAAGAAGGGGAAGGGCCCCGCTAAAAAGACCAGGCCCTCCATGGCAGGGGCTGCCCCCGATGCCCCGGCCCCATCTCCAGCTGGGGTGCCCCTCCCCGCTGTTCCCTCCACTAGCTCTGTAGGTGTCCCTCCCCAGGCCCCCAGAGCATACGCCCAGGTGGCGGCAGCCCCTTCGCCTGCCGCTACGTCATTTCTCCAGCCCACCGCCTCCGCTACCATCTATAGCGGCCGGGGCTCCTTTCCCACCATGACCAGGAAGCATGGCGTCCGTTGCCTCCTGGTGCCCACCTCACCCCACGTGGAGACCTATGTGCGGGCGTTGGCGAGGGTGGTGGGGCCCACGGCCATTGTGGCGGCCTCCAAAATGTATGGCAAGGTCGTCTTCTTCTTAGCATCGGAGGCCGCCGCCCAGGAGGCGGTGGAGAAGGGCCTGGCGGTCGGGGGCGTGTTCGTCCCCTTAGAGCCGCTAGAGGACCTGGGCGTCCGCCTGGTCCTGACCTCCGTCCCTCCCTTTCTCCCCAATGCCGCCCTGTTACCCGCCCTTTCTACCTTGGGAAAGCCCATCTCTGTCATCAGCCCTCTCCCGTTGGGCTGCAAAGACCCCGCCCTCCGTCACGTCCTCTCCTTCCGCCGGCAAGTGCAGCTTCAACTGCCGCCGGCGGCGCGCGACGGAGAGGCACTGGAGGGGTCCTTCCTAGTCCCCTACCAGGGGGCCCAATACAGGGTGCATTATTCCACGGGGGAGGCCCGGTGCTACCTCTGCCGGGCGATGGGGCACGTCCGGAGGGACTGCCCCCTGGCCCGGGAAGGAGGGGAATCCAGGACCTCCGAGCCCCGGCAGGGCACCGGCCCCGTCATCGCCGACGCCCCTGGCTGCCCGGCGCCCGAAACCGCCCCTCCTCCTTCCCAGTCCACCATTGCTCCCGCTCAGGCCCAAGGGGCACCTCCCCCACTATGCCCAGACGAGCGGGAGAACCCCGCCCCCGCTGTTTGCAATCTGGCGAGGCCTGTGGAGGAGGGTGCGGCAGGGACACCGCCAAGCATGGGAGAGGGCCCGCCCCAAAGGGAATCTTCCCTCCCTTGTGCTGCCCCACCGTTACCCCCTCGAGTCCCTGAGCCATCGCCTCTGCCCCCTGACACAACCCCTGCTAGCCAGCCCCCGGATGATGCCATGGAGGGCTGGGCCCTAGTCCAGGGGAAACGGGGCAAGCGGAAGGCTCGAGCTCCGCGCCTCCCATCTGACGCGGAGGCCCCCCGGAAGACCAGAAAGGGGGGAACCGATGCCGAGCCTTCCGCTCTACCCACGGGTGTGTTCCATCCACCAGAGCCGGCTGGGGGAGACGTGGCAGCACTGGAAGGCGGTATCTCCCCTCCACGGGAGTCCCTCCCCTCCAAGACCCCTGAGGCACCATCTGAAACCCCAGTGTGCCCCGAAGGAACCGTCGCGTCAGGTGCCGGCGGGGAGAATCCCGGGGTAGCGGGAAACAATTTCCCCTCTATATATGAGGAGATTGAGGCCCTGGGTCTGACCCCGGTCACCCAGGGGGAGGACGATCCTATGCCAGCGGGCCTCGATCTGGGCGACTTCATTCCAGCCCCCCTTTCCCCATACTCCCTCCCCCTAACCGTTGCTTCTCCTCCCACCTCCGAGGAGCCCCTGGACTCCTCCATCAACCCGGCTGCAGAGGGCACCCCGCTGAGAGCCGCCGAGCCAGTTGAGGCGACGGCCAGTGCCACGCGGCTGGAACCTGAGCCACGAGGGGCATCTCTCGCTGGTGAGGAGCATTCGACCTCCTTTCCGGGAGAGGACCCTACAGAAGAAAGTCCACCTCCTGATGCCGTGGCTGCCAAATCCACCAGACAGCTTGCGCCCGGCATCGGTGAGAGCCCTCTCCCGACCCAGACTCTCACCTCTACCCCTGCCCCTGCCCTTATCCCGCCCACTTCCCGAGATATCATTGCCACCCCTGGGACTGTCTCCCTCCCCTTTCCAACAGATGACTCCCAGGGAATGGCCTTTGTGTTTGCCCGTCCCGACCCACCAGGGGCTGCTATCCTCCCTCCGCCGCCCCCTATCGCCCCAGCATTCAGGTCAACCCATCAGGAGCCCCGTCGGGGGTCCGCACCCTGTCTGCCCGTCTCGCTGGGCCAGGGGGCTGTACCAAGGGCCCCATCAGGGAGCAACCAGACCATAACCCCAGCCCCCCATGCGCTGCGAGAGGAGTTGCGGGAGTTCCTAGAAGACATCCGTGGCTCCCGCAACAAAGTCCAGCTTGCCCTCCAGCGATGGGGGGACTTTAATCAAATCCTCCGGGCCGCAAGGGCCCTCATGGGGAGGGGAAAAGGACCGGGAGACAGGGCGCCGCGGCCTACCAGCGGGTCCGCCACTTCCGTGACTCCTTACTCACCTACGGGGTGGGTCACGGACTGCTGCGCGGCCCGCCGGGAGCCACGAGCATCCCTGCCGGCGAGGATCCCCCCCAGCCCTCCTCCTGGCACCCTTTACCATCGCAACATTGAACACCCGTGGCTGTAGGATGGGTCTCCGCAGGTCCCAGGTGCTCTCCTTCCTTCGAGAGGGGAGGTACTCTGATTTTCCTGCAGGAGACCCATACGGATCCGACCGCCGAAGACAGCTGGCGGCTGGATTGGGGGGACAGGGTCTACTTTAGCCATCTCACAGTTCATACGGGTGGAGTGGCGACCCTGTTCTCCCCCGACCTACGGCCCGAGGTGCTGGGGGTCGCCGAGGCTGTGCCGGGTCGCCTGCTGCACCTCCGGGTCTGCATGGAGGGGCTCGTAGTCAACCTCGTCAACATCTATGCCCCAGCAGCGAGCTTGGAGCGGCTGCAATTCTATCAGCCGGCGTCCGCCTTCCTCGGCACCTTGGATCCTCAGGAGTGCCTGGTCCTGGGAGGGGACTTTAACATCACCCTTGAGGAACGGGACCACTCGGGGCCCGAGCAGAGCCCGGCCGCCGTCGCCGTCCTCCAGGAGATAGTGGAACACCACTCCCTGGTGGACGTCTGGCGCGACCACCACCCGGATGACACTTCCACGTTCACCTTTGTCCGGGTGGAGGCCCATCGGTCGCGCCACTCCCGGTTGGACCGCATTTATTTATCACGCTTTCATCTTTCACGAGACCACTCCTCCAGCATCCGGCCGGCCCCATTTTCTGACCATCACATAGCCACCGTTGCAGCCTCCCTCTGCGCGGAGAGGCCGGGGCCGGCCTATTGGCATTTTAACAACAGCTTGCTGGAGGATGAGGGCTTCGTGGCGTCCTTCCGGGAGTTCTGGCTGGCCTGGCGAGGGCAGCGGCGTGCCTTTCCCTCGGCACGGCGGTGGTGGGACGTAGGGAAGGTGCGCGCCCGGCTCTTCTGCCGTGACTGCAGCCGGGGCGCCAGCTGACGGAGGGATGCAGCGATAGAGCAGTTGGAACGGGAGGTCTTAGAGCTGGAGAGGCGTCTGGCCACCAGCCCCGACGATCCACCCCTCTGCGGAGCGTGCCGGGAGAAGCGGGAGGAGCTCCGGACCCTCGAGGACCATCGGGCCCGGGGTGCCTTTGTTCGATCCCGCATCCGTCTCCTTCGGGAGATGGATTGCGGCTCCCGCTTCTTCTACGCCCTGGAAAAAAAGAGGGGGGCTAAGAAACATATCATCTGCCTACTGGCAGAAGATGGCACCCCCCTCACGGATCCGGTGGAGATGTGTGAGAGGGCGAGAGCCTTCTACACAAGCCTATTCTCCCCGGATCCGACCGATCCTAACGCTTGCAGAGTGCTGTGGGAGGAGCTCCCGACGGTCAGCGTGGGCGACCGAGACCGGCTAGAGCTGCCTCTCACTCTGGCCGAGTTCTCGGAAGCCCTCCGTCGCATGCCCAACAATAAATCTCCGGGCATGGACGGGCTGACCGTGGAGTTCTACCGTGTGTTCTGGGACATCCTGGGCCCAGACCTAGTCACCGTCTGGGCCGAGTCTTTGCAGAGCGGGGTCCTCCCTCTTTCGTGCAGGGGAGCCGTGCTGGCCTTATTGCCGAAGAAGGGGGACCTCCGCGATTTACGAAATTGGCGTCCCGTCTCGCTCCTCAGCACGGACTACAAAATCGTGGCAAAAGCCATCTCCCTGAGGCTAGGGTCCGTGCTGGCGGACGTGGTCCATCCAGACCAGACCTACACCGTCCCGGGCCGCAGCATCTTCGACAACCTATATCTGGTCCGGGACCTATTGGAACTTGGGTGTAGGGATGGTCTGTCATTCGCCCTCCTGTCCTTAGATCAGGAGAAGGCGTTCGACAGGATGGATCACGGGTATCTCCTGAGCACTTTGCAGGCGTATGGCTTCGGACCCAGGTTTGTGAACTTTCTCCGGGTGCTGTATGCTTCCGCAGAGTGTCTGGTAAGGCTCAACTGGACCCTGACCGAACCGGTCAGCTTCGGGCGAGGAGTACGGCAGGGGTGCCCCCTCTCAGGCCAGCTGTACGCTCTGGCGATCGAGCCCTTCCTTTGTCTCCTCCGAAGAAGGTTGACAGGATTGGTGCTGAGGGAGCCGGAGCTGCGGCTGGTCCTGTCGGCGTACGCTGATGACGTGCTCCTCATGGTCCAGGACCCGGGCGACTTGGTGCGGGTGGAGGCTTGCCAGGCCATCTATTCAGCAGCCTCCTCTGCGCGGGTCAACTGGGTCAAGAGCTCTGGCTTGATGGTAGGGGACTGGCGGCAGGCGAGCTCCTTCCCACCCGGGCTTCAAGCCATCCAGTGGAGCACGGGTCCGCTGCTCTATCTGGGCGTTTACCTTTCTGCCACACATCCCTCTCCGCCGGAGAACTGGCAGAATTTAGAGGGCGGGGTGATAGAACGACTCCGGAAATGGACAGGACTACTCCGGTGCCTCTCCCTTCGAGGGAGAGCGTTAGTGCTTAATCAACTAGTCCTGTCCATGCTCTGGTACCGGCTCAACACCCTGGTCCCGGCCCCGGCTTTCCTGACCAACCTGCGGACATCGATTCTGGAGTTCTTTTGGTCAAGACTGCACTGGGTCCCTGCAGGGGTTCTCCATCTACCTGTGGAGGAGGGAGGGCAGGGCCTAAAATGTCTGCTTACTCAGGTCCATGTCTTCCGCCTCCAGACCCTGCAGAGGCTCCTTTATGGTGCAGGTAGTCCGGCGTGGAGCATACTGGCGCACGCCTTCCTGCGCCGTTTCCGAGGGCTCCGATACGACCGGCAGCTCCTTTATCTCCATCCGAGAGGTCTTCCGCGAGACCTCTCTGGGCTGCCGGTCTTCTACCAGGACCTCCTCCGGACCTGGAAACTCTTTACAACGAGTAGGTCCGTGGCGGCCACCGAGGGGGCAGATCTCCTCGCGGAGCCCCTGCTACACAACCCCCAGCTCCGTTTGCAGGTGGCGGAGTCCCGCTCGGTGCGCCAGAGGTTGGTCCTGGCAGAGGTCACAAGAGTCGGAGACCTCCTGGACTATGACCGGGGAGACTGGCTTGATCCCCTAACCTTCGCTCAGCGCATGGGGCTTTCCAGACCTTGTACTCCCCGACGCATACTTCAGGAGGTGAAGGCCGCTTTGCTGCCCGCTGCTCGGGTTTATCTCGACCGGGTCCTGCACGAGGGCATGCCCAGCCCACCCACTACACCAGGCCCGCCGGACCTTTTAATTGGACCCCTGCCCCGTGGACCCAACCGATCCCTTCACCCCTTCACTAGAAGCCGGCTGCACGAGATGCAGCCGGTCTGTTTTCAAACCGCGCCAAGAAAACATCTCTACACGCTCGTGCTCCACACCCTTCACGCCCGTACCCTCGTGTCCCGCCCCGATACAAAATGGCGGGACCTGCTGCCACCTTTGGAGGGTGAAGAGCCCCGGTGGACCAGCCTATATTCCATCTTAGTCCCAAAGCCCGCCGGGGATGTCAGTTGGCGGCTCCTTCACGGAGCCGTGAGCACGGGCGTGTACTTGGCGCGGTTCACCACAATCCCAGACACCTGCCCCTTTTGCGGCGTGAGGGATACCCTGGCACATGTCTACTTGGAGTGTGCCAGGCTGCAGCCCCTATTCCGGCTCCTCACCAATATCTTATTACGTTTTTGGTTGCACTTCTCCCTTCACCTTCTCATTTATGCACTCCCTATCCGTGGCCCCACAAAGTCACGGGATCTCCTGGTCAACCTCCTCCTGGCCCTAGCTAAAATGGCCATCTACAAAACCAGAGTGAGGAGGTTGGCCGATGGAGTCTCCTGTGACTGTAGGGCCTATTTCCGATCCTCGGTCCGTTCACGTATCCGGGCAGAGTTCCTCTGGGCGGCGTCCTCTGACTCCCTTTACGCCTTTGAGGAGCAGTGGGCGCTGTCCGGGGTTCTCTGCTCGGTGTCCCCGTCCGGTTCCCTTCTTTTGACCCTTTGACCGCACTCCTGTCCCTGTTATTTTATTAGTTGTCCCCCGGAATTTTTTGGGCATCTAGGTCCTGTGGATCCCCCTTTTAGGCTGGGGGGGATCCTTTAGCAGTGGACGGGCCTCGCCCGCCCACTTCCCGGATCCCAATAAGACTACTCTCCCATAGCCTTCTAGATTGGAGGGAGGTGGGAAGCTGCTGCTCCTGCTGCTACTAGGCCCTAAGCTCTCCCTGCTGCTCCAGCTGCTCCCCTGGCTAGGCCAGACACCCCCCATTCTCTGTTACCTGGTTGCTGGACCCCCTACTCTCGGGTGCTGCTATTGCTCCAGCTGCAACCCCGGGGGGGAGGGGCTGCTAGTCCACTCCCCAGAGAGGAGGAGTGGGGGACCCCAGCCACTGCTTTTGTGGATACCACCACCAGCACCACCACCTGAGAGGGGTCCTCTCTGCCTGCCTGGACCACCACCTGGAGTTCCTGGAGCTGCTGCTGCTGCAGAGGCCTCTGCCTGGAGCTGCTGAAGCCCGAGGAGGAGAAGAAGAGGATCATCTGCCAGTGGGACAGCACCTAGAGTCTTTGCAGACCACCATGGAGGGGGCCCTAAGACTGAGTAATTTTCAAACTGTGCTCTTGTGGTGGGGGTTTTGACTGTGTTTGTAGGGACACCGGGGGTGTGGCGTTGAGCTGCCCCCGATCCATCTGTGTGTCCCCCCCAACCCCCACCACTATTACTACCACCACTGCCCCCTCCACCACCCCCACTGGCTGTATACCATCTGCCTCAGCTCCTGCCTCTGGATTCAGCTGCTTGCTTGGCTTGCCACGCCCTATTTCCACCCTTTAGGCCAGAAGCAGCAGCAAGCTAAAAAAGACTTGTGCAAGTGCACATGGGCACATGTGTCCCCCCTGGACTGCCTACCCCCCAGCTTTGCCCTTTACCACCTGCCCCATTTGCCACTTGCTTTGCCTCCTCTTTTGCTCCAGCCCCCCTTACTAGCTTCAGTTTGTTTGCCTGCCCCGCCCATTTCCTTCTGCAGCCTTTGTTTGTTTGCCCCGCCCCAGCCTCTGAAGCTAGCCCCTTGGTTTCCCTGTTCTACCCCCAGACCGCTTAGCCCCTCGCTCCGTGTGCCCATGCCCCCTCCCATGCGCTTGTGCAATTCCCCTTTTTAGTTGCAACCCTCTTCACTGCACCCGCAATGTTGTTATATCCCCCCCTCCCCTAGTGCACCAAGAGGAGCCGGAATTCCACCTTGTGTCGGTGACTGACCCCTAACCCCTGATTGCCCCCCGTCCAGACCACCCCTTTTGGCGCCCTCCTCCCCTGCCTGCAGCCTAGCGGGGAGGAGTGGTCGACCTGTTTCCCCTCTCCCCTCCTCCTTTTGGTATCCCCCTTTCCTCCTTGCTCATGATGGCGGGGGATGAGACGGGTGAGACCCCTCCAGCAGCCCGAGCTCCCCCTCCCCCGCCTACCCCTCCATCACCCCCCCAAGCTTCTACCTCCGCTGCCAAACCATCTGCCATCGCCCCCGCTGGGGCACCAGCAGCGACAGGCACCGGGGTGACCTCCACTGCTGCCACGTCTCTCCCCCCCTCAGATTTGGGGGGAGCCCCCTCAGCCGGCGGGAAGGGCCAGGGGAAGAAGAAGGGGAAGGGCCCCGCTAAAAAGACCAGGCCCTCCATGGCAGGGGCTGCCCCCGATGCCCCGGCCCCATCTCCAGCTGGGGTGCCCCTCCCCGCTGTTCCCTCCACTAGCTCTGTAGGTGTCCCTCCCCAGGCCCCCAGAGCATACGCCCAGGTGGCGGCAGCCCCTTTGCCTGCCGCTACGTCATTTCTCCAGCCCACCGCCTCCGCTACCATCTATAGCGGCCGGGGCCCCTTTCCCACCATGACCAGGAAGCATGGCGTCCGTTGCCTCCTGGTGCCCGCCTCACCCCACGTGGAGACCTATGTGCGGGCATTGTCGAGGGTGGTGGGGCCCACGGCCACTGTGGCGGCCTCCAAAATGTATGGCAAGGTCGTCTTCTTCTTGGCATCGGAGGCCGCCACCCAGGAGGCGGTGGAGAAGGGCCTGGCGGTGGGGGGCGTGTTCGTCCCCTTAGAGCCGCTAGAGGACCTGGGCGTCCGCCTGGTCCTGACCTCCGTCCCTCCCTTTCTCCCCAGTGCCACCCTGTTACCCATCCTTTCTACCTTGGGAAAGCCCATCTCTGTCATCAGCCCTCTCCTGTTGGGCTGCAAAGACCCCGCCCTCCATCACGTCCTCTCATTCCGCCGGCAAGTGCAGCTTCAACTGCCGCCGGCGGCGCGTGATGGAGAAGCGCTGGAGGGGTCCTTCCTACTCCTCTACCAGGGGGCCCGTTACCGGGTGCATTACTCCACGGGGGAGGCCCGGTGCTACCTCTGCCGGGCGATGGGACACGTCCGGAGGGACTGCCCCCTGGCCTGGGAAGGAGGGGCATCCAGGACCCCCGAGCCCCGGCAGGGCACCGGCCCCGTCATCGCCGACACCCCTGGCTGCCCAGTGCCCGAAACCACCCCTCCTCCTTCCCAGTCCACCATTGCTCCCGCTCAGGCCCAAGCCCCTGGACTCCTCCATCAACCCGGCTGCAGAGGGCACCCCGCTGAGAGCCACCGAGCCAGTTGAGGCGACGGCCAGTGCCACGCGGCTGGAACCTGAGCCACCAGGGGCATCCCTCGCTGGTGAGGAGCATTCGACCTCCTTTCCGGGAGAGGACCCTACAGACGAAAGTCCACCTCCTGATGCCGTGGCTGCCAAATCCACCAGAGAGCTTGCGCCCGGCATCAGTGAGAGCCCTCTCCCGACCCAGACTCTCACCTCTACCCCTGCCCCTGCCCTTATCCCGCCCACCTCCTGAGATATTATTGCCACCCCTGGGACTGTCTCCTTCCCCTTTCCAACAGATGACTCCCAGGGAGTGGCCTTTGTGTTTACCCGTCCCGACCCACCAGGGGCTGCTATCCTCCCTCCGCCGCCCCCTATCGCCCCAGCATTCAGGTCAACCCATCAGGAGCCCGGTCGGGGGTCCGCACCCTGTCTGCCCGTCTCGGTGGGCCACGGGGCTGTACCAAGGGCCCCGTCGGGGACTAACCAGACCATAACCCCAGCCCCCCATGCGCTGCGAGAGGAGTTGCGGGAGTTCCTAGAAGACGTCCGTGGCTCCCGCAACAAAGTCCAGCTTGCCCTCCAGCGATGGGGGGACTTTCATCAAATCCTCCGGGCCGCAAGGGCCCTCATGGGGGAGGGGAAAAGGACCGGGAGGCAGGGCGCCGCAGCCTACCAGTGGGTCCGCCTCTTCCGTGACTCCTTACTCACCTACGGGGTGGGTCACGGACTGCTGTGCAGCCCGCCGGGAGCCGCGAGTATCCCTGCCGGCGAGGATCCCCCCTAGCCCTCCTCATGGCACCCTTTACCATCGCAACATTGAACACCTGTGGCTGTAGGATGTATCTCCGCAGGTCCCAGGTGCTCTCCTTCCTTTGAGAGGGGAGGTACTCTGTGGTTTTCCTGCAGGAGACCCATACGGATCCGACTGCCGAAGACAGTTGGCGGCTGGATTGGGGGGACAGGGTCTACTTTAGCCACCTCACAGTTCATACGGCTGGAGTGGCACCCTGTTCTCCCCTGACCTACGGCCCGAGGTGCTGGGGGTCGCCGAGGCTGTGCCAGGCCGCCTGCTGCACCTCCGGGTCCGCATGGAGGGGCTCATAGTCAACCTCGTCAACATCTATGCCCCAGCAGCGAGCCCGGAGTGGCTGCAATTCTATCAGCCTTCCTCGGCACCTTGGATCCTCAGGAGTGCCTGGTCCTAGGAGGGGACTTTAACATCATCCTTGAGGAGCGGGACCGCTCGGGGCCCGAGCAGAGCCCGGCCGCCGTAGCCGTCCTCCAGGAGATAGTCGAACACCACTCCCTGGTGGACGTCTGGCGCGACCACCACCCGGATGACACTTCCATGTTCACCTTTGTCCGGGTGGAGGCCCATCGGTCGTGCCACTCCCGGCTGGACCGCATTTATTTATCACGCTTTCATTTTTCACGAGCCCACTCCTCCAGCATCTGGCCGGCCCCATTTTCTGACCATCATATAGCCACCGTGACAGCCTCCCTCTGCGTGGAGAGGCCAGGGCCGGCCGATTGGCATTTTAACAACAGCTTGCTGGAGGATACGGGCTTCGTGGCGTCCTTCTGGGAGTTCTGGCTGGCCTGGCGAGTGCAGCGGCATGCCTTTTCCCCGGTGCGACGGTGGTGGGACCTAGGGAAGGTGCGCACCCGGCTCTTCTGCCATGACTACACTCGGGGCACCAGCCGACGGAGGGATGTGGCGATAGAGCAGTTGGAACGGGAGGTCTTAGAGCTGGAGAGGCGTCTGGCCGCCAGCCCCAAAGATCCACCCCTCCGTGGAGCGTGCCGGGAGAAGCGGGAGGAGCTCCGGACCCTCGAGTACCATTGGGCCCGGAGTGCCTTTGTTCGATCCCACATCCGTCTCGTTCGGGAGATGGATCGCGGCTAACGCTTCTTCTACACCCTGGAGAAAAAGAGGGGGGCTAAAAAAATGTCATCTGCCTACTCGCAGAAGATGGCATCCCCATCACGGATCCGGTAGAGATGTGCGGGAGGGCGAGAGCCTTCTACGCAAGCCTTTTCTCCCCGGATCCAACCAATCCTAACACTTGCAGAGAGCTCTGGGAGGAGCTCCCAACAGTCAGCTCGGGCGACCGAGACCGGCTAGAGCTGCCTCTCACTCTGGCCGAGTTCTCGGAAGCCCTCCGTCGCATACCCAACAATAAATCTCCGGGCATGGACGGGCTGACCGTGGAGTTCTACCGCGTGTTCTGGGACATCCTGGGCCCAGACCTAGTCACCGTCTGGGCCAAGTCTTTGCAGAGCGGGGTCCTCCCTCTTTCGTGCAGGGGAGCCGTGCTGGCCTTATTGCCGAAGAAGGGGGACCTCCGCGATTTACGAAATTGGCGTCCCGTCTCGCTCCTCAGCACAGACTACAAAGTCGTGGCAAAAGCCATGTCACTGCGGCTAGGGTCCGTGCTGGCGGAAGTGGTCCACCCAGACCAGACCTACACCGTCCCGGGCCGCAGCATCTTTGACAACCTATATCTGGTCCGGGACCTATTGGAACTTGGGTGTAGGGATGGTCTGTCATTCGCCCTCCTGTCCTTAGATCAGGAGAAGACGTTCGACAGGGTGGATCACGGGTATCTCCTGAGCACTCTGCAAGCGTTTGGCTTCGGACCCAGGTTTGTGAATTTTCTCCAGGTGCTGTACGCCTCCGCAGAGTGTTTGGTCAGGCTCAACTGGACCCTGACCGAAACGGTCAGCTTTGGGCAAGGAATATGGCAGGGGTGCCTCCTCTCGGGCCAGCTGTACGCTCTGGTGATTGAGCCCTTCCTCTGTCTCCTCCGAAAGAGGTTGACAGGGTTGGTGCTGCGGGAGCCGGAGCTGAGGCTGGTCCTGTCGGCGTACGCTGATGACGTGCTCCTCGTGGTCCAGGACCCGGGCGACTTGGCGCGGGTTGAGGCTTGCCAGGCCATCTATTCGGCAGCCTCCTCTGCGCAGGTCAACTGGGTCAAGAGCTCTGGCTTGGTGGCGAGCTCCCTCCCACCCTCGCTTCAGGCCATCCGGTGGAGCATGGATCCGCTGCTCTATCTGGGTGTTTACCTTTCTGCCACACATCCCTCTCCGCCGGAGAACTGGCAGAATTTAGAGGGCAGGGTGATAGAGCGGCTTCAGAAATGGACAGGACTACTCCGGTGCCTCTCCCTTCGAGGGAGAGCGCTAGTGCTTTATCAACTAGCCCTGTGCATGTTCTGGTACTGGCTCAACACCCTGGTCCCGGCCCCGGGTTTCCTGTCCAACCTCCGGACATTGATTCTGGAGTTCTTTTGGTCAGGACTGCACTGGGTCCCTGCAGGGGTTCTTCACCTACCTCTGGAGGAGGGAGGGCAGGGCCTAAAATGTCTGCTCACTCAGGTCCATGTCTTCCGCCTCCAGACCCTGCAGAGGTTCCTTTATGGTGCAGGTAGTCTGGCATGGAGCTTACTGGCGCACGCCTTCCTGCGCCACTTCCGAGGGCTCCGATACAACTGGCAGCTCCTTTATCTCCATCCGAGAGGTCTTCCGCGAGACCTCTCCGGGCTGCTGGTCTTCTACCAGGACCTCCTCCGGACCTGGAAACTCTTTACAACGACTAGGTCCATGGCGGTCACCGAGAGGGCAGATCTCCTCGCGGAGCCCCTGCTACACAACCCCCAGCTCCTTGTGCAGGTGGCGGAGTCCCGCTCAGTGCGCCAGAGGTTGATCCTGGCAGAGATCACAAGAGTCGGAGACCTCCTGGACTATGACCAGGGAGACTGGCTGGATCCCCTGACACTCGCTCAGCGCATGGGGCTTTCCAGACCTTGTACTCCCTGGCGCATACTTCAGGAGGTGAAGGCCCCTTTGCCGCCCGCTGCTCGGGTTCATCTTGACCGGCTTCTGCACGAGGGCACACCCCGCCCACCCGTTACCCCAGGACCGCTGGACTTTTTAATTGGACCCCTGCCCCGTGGAGCCAACTGACCCCTTCATCCCTTCTCTAGAAGCCGGCTGCACGAGATGCAGCCGGTCTGCTTTCAAACGCACCAAGAAAACATCTCTACACTCTCGTGCTCCACACCCTTCACGCCTGCACCCTCGTGTCCCGCCCCGATACAAAATGGCGGGACCTCCTGCCAACTTTGGAGGGTGAGGAGCCCCGGTGGGCCAGCCTATATTCCACTTTAGTCCCAAGGCCGGCCGAAGATGTCAGTTGGCGGCTCCTTCATGGAGCCGTGAGCACGGGCATGTACTTGGCGCGGTTCACTTCAATCCCAGACACCTGCCCCTTTTGCGGCGTGAGGGAAACCCTGGCACATATATACCTGGAGTGTGCCAGGCTGCAGCGCCTATTCCGGCTCCTCACCAATATTTTATTACGTTTTTGGTTGCACTTCTCCCCTCACCTTCTCATGTATGCAGTCCCTATCCCTATCCGTGGCCCCACAAAGTCACGAGATCTCCTGGTCATCCTCCTCCTGGCCCTAGCTAAAATGGCCATCTACAAAACCAGAGTGAGGAGGTTGGCCAATGGAGTCTCCTGTGACTGTGGGGCCTATTTCCAATCCTTGGTCCGTTCACGTATCCGGGCAGAGTTCCTCTGGGCGGCGTCCTCTGACTCCCTTGACGCCTTTGAGGAGCAGTGGGTGCTGTCCGGGGTTCTCTGCTCGGTGTCCCCATCCGGTTCCCTTCGTTTGACCCTTTGACCGCACTCCTGTCCCTGTTATTTTATTAGTTCTCCCCCGGAATTTTTTGGGTATCTAGGTCCTGTGGATCCCCCTTTTAGGCGGGGGGGATCCTTTAGCGGTGGACGGGCTTCGCCTGCCCACTTCCTGGATCCCAATAAGACTACTTTTCTATAGCCATCTGGCCTTGCCCCGTCACAGTCTGTAATCAAGTGACCAAAGAGATTAAAGTGTTCTCCGACTGGTTTTTGAATGTTATAATTTTTGTCATCTGATTTGTGTCCATTTATTCTTTTACGTAGAGACTGTCCAGTTTGGCCAATGTACATGGCAGAGGGGCATTGCTGGCACATGTTGGCATATATCACATTGGTAGATGTGCAGGTGAACGAGCCTCTGATAGTGTGGCTGATGTGATTAGACTCTATGATGGTGTCCCCTGAATAGATATGTGGACACAGTTGGCAACGGGCTTTGTTGCAAGGCTAGGGTTCTGGATTAGTGGTTCTGTTGTGTGGAGTGTGGTTGCTGGTGAGTATTTGTTTTAGGTTGCGGGGCTGTCTGTAAGTAAGGATTGGCCTGTCTCCCAAGATCTGTGAGAGTGATGGGTCGTCCTTCAGGATAGGTTGTAGATCTTTGATGATGCGTTGGAGAGGTTTTAGTTGGGGGCTGAAGGTGATGGCTAGTGGCGTTCTGTTATTTTCTTTGTTGGGCCGGTCCTGTAGTAGCTAACTTCTGGGTACTCTTCTGGCTCTGTCAATCTGTTTCTTCACTTCAGCAGGTGGGTATTGTAGTCGTAAGAACGCTTGATAGAGATCTTGTAGGTGTTTGTCTCTGTCTGAGGAGTTGGAGCAAATGCGGTTGTATCGTAGAGCTTGGCTGTAGACAATGGATCATGTGGTGTGGTCTGGATGAAAGCTGGAGGCATGTAGATAGGAATAGCGGTCCGTAGGTTTCCGGTATAGGGTGGCGTTTATGTGAACATCACTTATTAGCACCGTAGTGTCCAGGAAGTGGATCTCTTGTGTGGACTGGTCCAGGCTGAGGTTGATGGCGGGATGGCAATTGTTGAAATCATGGTGGAATTCCTCAAGGGCTTCTTTTCCATGGGTCCAGATGATGAAGATGTCATCAATGTAGCGCAAGTAGAGTAGGGGCATTAGGGGACGAGAGCTGAGGAAGCGTTGTTCTAAGTCAGCCATAAAAATGTTGGCATACTGCGGGTACCCATAGCAGTCCCGCTGATTTGAACGTATACATTGTCCCCAAATGTGAAATAGTTATGGATGAGGACAAAGTCACAAAGTTCAGCCACCAGGTTTGCTGGGACATTATCGGGGATACTGTTCCTGATGGCTTGTAGTCCATCTCTGTGTGGAATGTTGGTGTAGAGGGCAACATTCCAAAGAAAGATGGAAAAAAACTTTTGTAGTGATAATCAAGGTAGGCCATTTTCAGCAGTTGACAAGAAGAAACAGCGTGGGGGGTGGGTGGGAATAAACATGGGGAAAACACCATCCTAGCCACTATGGATGTAGAAGCCCTCTACACCAACATTCCATACAACATTCCCCCCCACTGTTACTCAGACGTTCTTGTCAACTGCTGGAAATGGCCCACCTTGATTATCACTACAAAAGGTCCCCCCTCCCCCCGTTCTCCTGCTGGTAATAGCTCACCTTACCTGATCACTCTTGTTACAGTGTGTATGGTAACACCCATTGTTTCATGTTCTCTGTGTATATAAAACTCCCCACTGTATTTTCCACTGAATGCATCTGATGAAGTGAGCTATAGCTCATGAAAGCTTATGCTCAAATAAATTTGTTAGTCTCTGAGGTGCCACAAGTCCTCCTTTTCTCCTGCCTTAGTAGAAGTTTCTCTGAGAGAACCTGAATCATAAAACTAACAACACATTTTCTCAAAGACTGTACTGCTCAAACACTGAGTCTTACAAATTCTTTTTCTATGTGTAACAGTGCACTCTGGTGACTCCTGCCAGAATGCTCCTGGGCCTGTTACACTGCTCTAACTTGGCCTGCTGGGGTAGATTTTCTTGGCAAAGGGCCCCTATGTGTCCAGCCATTCCACCATCTGGAGGACATACCAAAATTAGTTGATACCAAAATTAGTTGCATCCGATGAAGTGAATGAAGTGAAGTGAAGTGATGAAGCTCACAAAAGCTTATGCTCTAATAAATTTGTTAGTCTCTAAGGTGCCACAAGTACTCCTGTTCTTTATTACAAAATTAGTTGTTTATATGAAAGGGGTAGTCTTGCCACTGTTCTCTTATGAGATCCAGATTTGCTCAAGGCTGACACTCATATAAAAGTACTAGTATCAACTGGGAGATGGTCCCCCTGCCTTTAATTCCTCCCCCACTTTAATTCCTCCCCCACTTTTATATTCGCCTCTTCTTGCTCATCATCCATGGTGGGAACTCTAAGACTTCTTGTTCTGGATCAAAGTCACAAATTATTTTGTTTGTGTTTAAAAAAAGAAAAAGGAAAAACCCAAACAAACCTTTTATAACATTTTCATTTCACAGAAATGTTTGACATTTTATTTCAATTTGGACCTAATCTAATTTTAAAATGTGAAAATTTCCCATGGACCAAATATTCTGTTTTCAACCAGCTCTGCTTATAACTCAGCCAATTTGGGTGAATTTTCACAGAAACAGCAAACAGCAACTCCCTGATCCCAGGGCTACCATTCTGCAAAATTTGAAGGGCATAGAGCTTCTCAGAGAAATGATTGTAAAAGTTATTTAACATGAGCAAAAACCCCACCTATTTTCATCCTAACTCATTCTCTGAAATGGATGAACCATTTTTGCTGAAACTTTCACAAAACAATTATCCTCAAACAGAGACTCAGCATGGAAAAAATTCAGCCCAAACAGATTTTGAAAAAACTGTAAACTAAGTCTTATAATGAAATATGTTAGATTTAACTAAAGACATCATTATGTTGGCCATCGATCACTGTCCTGACTTTGGAGGGTTTATAGTTTAGGGTAAATATAAGCTATTTGCTAAGCATCCTTATAGAAATAATAATGAAAGTTATTGAAACTGTAACAGGAAGTAGAAGAACCAAAATATCCCTATTAAAAGTAGGCTTGGCCATAGGTGGTGGAACTAGGGGTGCCGCCACTCCCCCTGGCTTGAAGTGGTTTCCGTTATATACAGGGTTTACAGTTTGGTTCAATGACTCTCAGTACCCCTAGTATAAAAATTGTTCCAGCACCCCCTGGGCTTGGCTATAGCTCTTAAGCATTACGTTTCTATGACTTAGATGAGGCTTAGAAGTTGACAGTTGGTGTAACATAGTATGAGTATCATATAATTGACCAAAGATTATGGAATGCTTGACCTTATGTTACAGAATCTATCAATAAGCATGTTGTGATAGTTTACCAATGAATTTGGTGATAAATAGATACACCCCAAACAAACAGATAGTCATGTCTTAGGGCTTTTTGCAGTAAGAGCTAACTGCATTGACATATCAAAACTATTGGGAAAGGGACAGATGCAAATGGTTGGGTTAACTGCTGGAAATGCATTTATAGTTAACTGGAACACCAAATATGAACAACTGGAACCCTAAAATTGGTCTCCTGGAATACTATATATTAATATGGGCTGAGAATTGACTTGATCATATATGGTCCCAGATATACATGGGTGGAACGGGAAAAAGTGTATAAAATTTTGTCAACCCTATCCCTAGCTCGGACACTGGGATGATAACATGGGACAATAGGGTAGGAAGCATGTCCCAGCACCTTCCTCGTTGGGTGATCTCCATTTACCTTTTCTTCTTTCTTTGTTTCTAATGGTCTCCATAAGGTTGCAACTATGCATAGTGTAAGATTGGAAGCATGAACAATGCACAAAACTACTTTATTGTACTTATTTTATTCTTATGTATATTGATTTTTCTATTATTTCAATTATATTTGTCTGTATTAACTGAAGATCTTAAAGATTTTGTGTATGCTTCACCAGTTTCATTTTCTTAATTAACTAGAAGTAGCTGCATGAATAAAGAACCTGAACCCTAAATCTAGGGTGCACTTTGGGCCCTAGATTAATTGCAGGCACAATTGCCAGCTCCACCTTATATTTTATAATACTGTTTTTGTATTTATTAATTTAGCAATGAACAAGTAAACCATAAGATCTGGACCATTGCTCTGTTAGATGACTGCAAGCGCTGCGCATGTGATGTGAGTGATATCATCAACTCGTGTAAATCAACACAGTTCTATCATATCATCTTACAGCAAGTGAAGCCAATGTAAACTTCATTATTAGCTTTAATTAGAGCAGGAATAAGCCTTTAAAATGCCTGGATTGTTGCTAGCTCAGCAGACTGAAAATAGGTTATGGAACCATTCACTTCAACTTTCAATTTTAGCACAGTTTGGCAAAAACCACAAGTAATCATTACTGGCAAATTTTCATACTTGGGTAACATTTTGGCACCTAAATATTTATTTTGAGACCACTCATTAAAAAAGCCATACCAACTTTTACCTTAACAAGTTTGTGACAGAAGATCTGCCAATGATTTGTATTTCATGGCAAGGAAAAATAGAGATAAAAGGTTTTGAACAGAGGCCTGGATAGACTTGATACAACCGCACTCAGTGATCTGTGGAAGGCTGTACTTGAATTTGGCATGACAGAGGCTGCATTACTCATTGTTTAAATATATCTCCTCTGCTGGCCATCTCTGGCAGGATGGATCATGCATTTGTTCACCAAGCTTTACTGCTTTACAAGCTTTACTTGAGAAAATTGGGTTGAAAACAAGGAGAGCTGCCTTGGACTGAAGTGGGAGGGAATATAATAAGCGTATGCAAGGCAGTGAGATAGGAATGAACTCTCTGGACACAGCAGCAAGGTGTCATTCTGGCCAGGGAGGTCAGAGACTGGGCTTGCTCTTTATACCTGTGAGAGCTTCCTTTTTATTCTGTAGCTAAGCAACCAGAGCCTGCCTCTCTGGGTTTGGGAAATTACCCAGATAAGGCATGTGATACAAACTGCTGCTTTTAATTTAATCTGATTCTCTGTCTCGCTCTGTCTATTTTAAACAAATCTTTTTTTCCCAGAAACTACTGTCAGGGAAGGGGGGTGTTTCATGCCATGCAACCCAGACATGAGTGAATTTCTTCAGCCTCTAGGGACACAGAAGGCAAATCTATGTCTAGGAGTAGGTCTCTGCTCCAGACTTGGGTAAGAGGCATGGACAGAGGTGTCCTGTCTGAGGGAGGCACATTGCCTGGGGCTACAGTGGCATACACAAGGGAAGAAACTGAAGATTCAAGGAGGAAATGTGAGTCAATAGAGGGACGGATAGCTAGGTGGATTTTCTGCTTATGAAAGTGAGGCAATAATAGACATGGCTAGAAACATTTCTGAGTTAAAAACATCTGAAACTAGCTTCTAAGTGCATTTCACTCTGACAATTCCAAAATAGCCTCACATCTTTCTTTTCATTTTTGCCCATGAATATCTTTTTTTTAGTTTCATGTGTTCCAGCTTTCAGCTAACAGAGAGTTTTAGGACAAAGTCAAGGATTATTATGGAGATTCTGACAGCACCTTTACTATTAGAACACAGAGAACATCACTTTATTTATTACTCTTCTCCCAGCAGATATTTAAAGAATTATAATCATATACATGTTAAAATTCTTACTTATAAAATATTACATGCTTCAGCAAAGTAATGTATACTGTTACTGTAGAACACAAATTTCCTCCTTCAGTGGTGAATGTCAACATATGACTTTCTTGTTGCCATAAAATATTCTACAACAGCAATGCCCAGAATGACTAACAATAGTGAATCCTTCTGTCTCAATATTTTGTTATACAAGGAGGACTATGACAGAAAGACTCCTATGACAGAATTCTCTATATCTAATCTTAGCAGCTACTGCATACCAGCTGAGAGTAAATCTAAGTTCACATATTGAAACATTTAAAATTATTTAACACATTGGGACAAATTTGTCTCTGGTGCAACTCTACTGATTTCAACATCGTTACGTCAAGTATGAATCTGGCCCATTTCTGAACGAGAAAGTTAGTACTCTGTCCACTCTACTAGACAAAGGATAATGGTAAATGAACATTAATATTGACATGGTGGTGCAGAAACTGTTACAATAAAGACTACAACAAACTGACACTCATTTAATGGAAGAATCCAGTATCTCCTGATAATCTTGCCTTCCTAAATTCTTCCAGGACAGCTTATAACATGCAAGGAAAACAACAGTAATCATAATAATGGCCCCTCCAATGAGGTCATAAATGCTGGGAAAGATGCGTAGCACTGCGAGCTGCAGAATCATGGCTATCACAATCTCTAAATGTTGCACTGTGCTGACCAGAGCTGGGTGAAATTTATTCAAGGCATAATAGACACCCAGGAAAGCCACAGTCGAACATATGCAGACAGCAATGAGATAGCTCCAGGTTTCTCCATCGAGTGGGATAATTGGTTCTTGAAGAAAAAACATGGTGGATGCTCCCCACACAGTTCCAGTCCAACCAAAAGTAAACAGTGCCGTCCACATACTGACCCTATCTTTGATTGACTTGTAGACTATCATGGAAAGAGCTGTAGTTAAGCCTGCCATAACTGTCATGGTGTAGCCAAAGGCTTCTTTCCAGACACTGAGCAAAGAGTTTTCTTCATTAACAATATTGGGGAACATGACCAGGCAAACACCAAAGACACTACTAACTACTGTCATTATGTCTATATAAGCCATTCGTTCATCTATTAGTAAAAAAGCCAAAATGGCACTAAAGACAGTGGTGGTTGCTCTCCACATAATGGTCCCATTGGTTGGGGGTACGATAGAGAAGGAGGTGTAAGCACAAGTAATGGAGATAACATTGCAGACACCATAGAAGAAGAGCTGCAGTCTGTATCCTTTTGGTCCAAAGGGGTCCTCGTGGTAGTAACACACAACAACAACAGACAACACCTGTATGACTGAACGAATGAAAATTAGTTCTAGAGATGGCACTTTGGAACGATCAGAAACAAGTCTAGTTATCAGAGCAACACAGCCATGAGTCAAGGCAGAGGCAAACAGCACTATCCAAGTCTTTCTGGACTGAAATATGCTTCCTTCTGTAAAATTCTGGTATTGTCCAGTCTCATTGGTTTTCATCTCTTGGGCTGGCTGAGATTGGATATCCATACTCCCAAAGAAGGCTCTTCCTTTCCTTTTTCTGTCACTCAGCAATCTTTTTTTTGGATTGTCCTCCATAAAGCTTCCAATATCTTCACTGGTTTCATCAGAGCCTTCTTCTCCAGGTTGGGGATAATGGGATGTATATTTCACTGTCACTGTGTTGGGATGGATTTTCACTCGTTTTTTAACTGGACATTGTTTGGAAGAAGTATCCATTTCCTCAGAGAACTAGGTCTGGTCTTAAAAAAAAAAAAAGTTATTTTTATTCAACCAATATTGTAAAATTCATTTGCATTGCAGTCTTTTGACGATTTAGAAATTATTGGCATGAACCTAACCAAGTTGCTCTTGTCCTCCATTAATTCTCTCTATTTTTATTTCACAATGGAAGTTGCTCAGTATCTTTGAAAACCAGATCATTTTTTTTAAGTGCCTAAATATAACTTTAGGGCCTAACTTTAGGCACTCACTTTTGAAAATGATGCCTAATATTACATCGCTTCTTAAAAAGAGACATGCAAATTAATAACAATTCTCATTACACTGAGAATAATTTCCTCTTTGGACCCTTCAGGTCAGTTAGTCATTCTGTAATCATTAATGGTTTTTATTCTTTACCAAGTGCTAAGGGGCAAAGAGAAATACAGACCGAAAATGAAATTTGGGTTAGAGAAGACTAGAACGATTTTTGTCAATTCAAAGTGAAGCAACCCAGAGACAGACAGATGGCATCACTGAGCACTTCAATGAACTAAGCACATGGTGGACCAGAAAAGTGTAAAAAGTACTACAATAAATTTTCAAATTCTCTGAAGCTCTTTTGCATATTATTGTTTCCAAAAACTGTTGACTATCAATTTGTTTTCCAAAGGAACTTCAGTTGGAAAAAAAGACTAAGAAATGTTATGAAAAGAAGCTATCCACTCCTTGGCAGTGTAGAGGAGAACAAGTGGATTTTGCTACTGTTATGAAATGACAGAGATATCAAACTTATATTCAGGCTGCCTAAAGTGAACATTTGCACATTGTTCACCTGGATTTGCACTACCTCACCTGGATGCCTCATTTTTCATCCAACATGGTTGAATTGTTACATTTACTCTATAAACAAGAAAATTAATATATTAACAGATTTTCAAGGCCTTGAAGAGACCATTATGATTTCTATTGAATCTGATTTCCTGCATGACACAGTCCAGAGAATTCCAACCAGTGATTTTTCCATGTAGGTAACATTTCTTTCTATTTTACAAGTAAACATATCAAACTCAATAACTCATGTTGGCACTACAGCATGTCTTTTAAAGTCATAGATTCCAAGGCCTGAAGAGACAGACCATTGTGGCCATCTAGTATGACCTCCTGAACAACACAGGCCAGAGAACTTCCCCATAATAATTCCTACAGCAGATCTTTTAGAAACCCAATTTAAAAATACTCAGTGATGGATAATCCACGACGACCCTTAGTAAATTGTTCCAGTGGTTAATAACTCTGTTAATTTATGCCTTATTTTTAATCTGAATTAATCTACTTTCAACTTCCAACCACTGGATTGTGTTAGATCTTTCTCTGCTAGACAGAAGAGCCCATTAATAAGTATTTGTTCCCCATGCAGGTATTATAGATAAGACTGGCAGGATTTGATAAATGGTTAGTCTTCAGTAAATGTTGATTTCTCGTGACACACAGAAATAGACAAAGACATCCACCTACAATAGTCAGCAAGCACAGCCTCCCTCTCCCTTAGCATCCACAGGAATCCAGTGTCCCTGGCTCCACAGCCATGCAGTGAGCCCTATGCAGCCCCCCTGTCATGGCCCATTTTATTCAATCACTGGCCAGAAGGGCCATTCCTACCCATATGGAAACTACGCAACTGCATAGGGCACCAGGAAATTTGGGGCACCAAAACTGCCCCAAATTTCATGGTGCCCTACGCAGCTGCATGCTGCATCCAGCTCCAGCAGCCAGCCAGATTCCCCCAGACGGCTGAGCCGGCCCCTCATGGGCTGCGCATAGCGGGGCCCAGGAAAGCTGACTCCACCACACCCCTTTCCCCCAGCCCCTGCCCCTGCTCCGCCCCCACTCATCCTCTTCCCATCCCCGCTCCGCCGCAGCCCTGCTCCCACTTCCCCCCTTTCCCCACAAACCCCATCCTGTAAGCTATGCGTCCCAGGGGACTGCAGCAGGGGTTGGGCCTGTCCTGTACTCACTGGGCAGCGGGAAGTGGAGTGACCCAGCCCCAGGCCACTCCACTATGCCAACTCCCAGCTGTGCCACCTGTGAGTGCTGGGGGGTGGTTCCCCCCGTTCCCCCAAGCCTGGAAGCCAGGGGAGCCAGAGCAGAGCAGGCTGGGGCTGGGTCGCTCCACTTCCCACCACCAGCCCGACCCCTGCTGCCTTCCTGCACTGGCTGCTCCTGCCTTCCAACCCTTGGGCGCAGCCCCTTCCCACCCCCCAGCGGAGGCCTGGTACGCCTCCCCCCCGCAGAGGCCCGGGCCAGCCCACCTGCAGGGGGGCTGCGTAGGACACCACAATCTCTACGGATGGCCCTGCTGGCCAGGAATGTGGGGCTCTTCCCTGGGCATGAGCCATGCAGCAGCAGGGAGTCCTCTCATGCAGTCAGGGGCTCATCCTCCTCCTTGCAGTCCTGGCCAGGTGTCTCTGCTCCACCAGGCCAGAACCACAGTCTTCCCCACACCTTGTGCCTCAGTATCTGCAGCCTTATTGTCAGTGCTGGGAGCCCCTGGAGCCCTGCTGTCAGTGCTGCACTAACTCTAACACCAAGAGATAATCCCCCCGCCCCCCATACCCCTTAATTTCATGCAACTGAGAAAATCAAAATAGTTAAAAATGAAAAAGCTTTAAAATAAACATTGATGTTAATAATTTGAAGTTACAAAAATAAATAAATACATTGAATTCTGCCAGGCCTATTTATAAAGACAAGGTGGGTGAGCTAATATCTCAGGAAGCACTGAATTCTGTTGGTGAGAAAGACAAGCTTTTGAACTTTCTGTGTGTCTCTCTAATATCCTAGGACCAACACAGCTACAACAACATTGCATACAAGCCTACTTAATTACAGTCTGTAAGTCACCCCTTAACCTTCTCTTTGAAAAGCAAAACACATTGAGCTCCTCACATCTATCACTAGGAGATATGTTTTCTAAACCTTTAGTCATTCTTGTGGCTCTTCTCTGAACCCACTCCAACTTAACATCCTTCTTGAATTGAGGGTACCAGAACAGGACCCAGTACTCCAAAAGCTGTTGCACCAATGCCAAATATAGAGGTAAAATAACCTCTACTCCTTCTTGAGACTCACCTCTTTATGCATCCAAGGATTGTTGCCCCCTTTTGGGCACCACATTGCACTGGGAGTTCATGTTCAGCTGATTATCCACCACAACCCCCAAATCTTTTTCAGAGTCATTGCTTCCCAGAATAGAGTCCCCCATCCTGTACGTATGGCCTGCAGGCTTTCTTCCTAAATGTATACATTTACATTTAGCTATATTAAAACACATTATTTGCTTGCACTCAGCTTACCAAGTGATCCAGATCACTCTGAATGAGTGACCTGTCCTCTTCAGTATTTACCACTCCCCCAATTTTTGTGTCATCTGCAGTGATGATTTTATGTTTTTTCTAAGACATTGATAAAAATATTTAATATCCGAGGGCCAAGAATCCATCTCTGTGATACCCCATTGGAAACGCATACGCTCAATGTTTATTCCCCATTTACAATTACATTTTGAGACCTATCAGTTAGCCAGCTTTTAATCCATGTAATGTGTACCATGTTCATTTTATGGCATCCTAGTTTTTAATTAAAATGTTGTGTGGTACCAAGTCAAATGCCTTACAGAAATCTAACTATATTACACCAATACTATTGGGTTTATCAGCCAAAATTGTAATCTCATAAAAAAAAATCAAGTTAGTCTGACAGGATCTATTTTCCATAAACTCATGCTGACTTGCATTAATTATGTTACCCTCCTTTTAATTCTCCATTAATTGAGTCCCCTAACAGCTGCTCCATTATCTTTCCTGGAATCTATGTCAGACTGAGTGGCCTATAATTAGCCCAGTCATCTTGTTTACCCCTTTTAAATATTGGCACACCATTAGCTTTCTTCCAGTTTTCTGGAGTCCCCATTGTTGCAAGATGTATTGAAAATCAACTTTAATGGTCCAGTGTGCTCCTGAGACAGCTCTTCTAAAACTCTTGGATTCAATTTACCTGGACCTGCTGATTTAAACATGTCTAACTTTAGTAGCTGTGTTTAACATCCTCTTGAGATACTGTCATGGACCAGGGCATGGATGGTCAGAGCAGTGGCAGTCAAGCCTAGTGGTCAGAACTGGGGTCAGCATCTGGGAACAGTGCCAAGGGACAAAGCTGGAGTCAGAAACCAGAGGTCAGAGCCAAGGATCAGAATCGGAGGCAGGAACTGAGCAGGGCTGGAGAAAGGCTAGGAACAAGGCAAGCATAGGAGCTTAGCTGGGTCAGAGCCAGGCTAGGAGGCAGACATCTTTAGCCTGCTGCAGGACTCTGGACCAGACTCAGGACTCTGGACCAGACTCTGAGCTGCTCCCAGAGGAGACCAAGAGTGGGGAAGAGTTGCTGGGACTGCCGTCCGCCACTTACCCTGAGGAAGCTGAGGACCTGCAGACTACGGAGCCACACCAATGGACTGTGATAGAAAGTAGCCCAGGGGAGCTAGACATCAGTCAGGTTGTACTGTCACCATATGATTCAGCATGTTTCAGCAGGATTCCCACTGACGCAGTGGCGGGATCCCCTGGCACTTTTAGGGATCTGGGTTGGAACCTAGTAGAGTAGGGATAGCCTGGGTGCCCCCAACCCTCTGCTGCTAACCTTGGGGTGGCAGCCTTCTCATCCTAGGCCAGAAGGCCTGTGCCTTGTTTGTGACTTGTCCCAGCCAGAAGGCTGCAAGCCCCTAGACTGTGTTTGCTGTCTGCCTTAGCCAGGAGGCTACGCTAACGGTTCCTTATTGTTCTGCCCTGCCCAGGGAGTCAGAGCCTAGACTGTGTTTACTGCCTGCCTGTGACAGGATGGACTAGGTCCAGAGCGCCCCCCCCCGCTGGAGGCCAATTGGTCCTGCCTCACCCTGCCCCAGAAAAGAGCAGAGAAGTCCTTCAGGCAGCCTAGAGTGGCTGCAGAGAAGCAGCCAATCAGAGGCGATGTTGGAGCAACCAATTGGGGTTAGAAGGGCCATATATAAGGAAGCAGCAGAGGCAGAGCAGTCAGGTGCTGCCTGGAGATTGAAGAGGGAACTGGGAGCCTGGTTGGTAGAAAGAGCAGCAGGACTGTGGACAGCTCACCGCAGGTAGGACAGAGCCCAGGGAAGGCTGCTGAAGATGGGGTGCCTGTCTGTCTGGAAGATCACCGGGACTATGGAAAGGTTAGTGTGGGCAGGCTGAGCTCAGGGGACTGAGCCCAGAACCTAGCCAGACCAGGTGTGGGTACCGTGATGGACTCTGCTGGTCTGGTTGAAGACTGAGTGCAGCCAGGGCTGCTGAAAGGACACCAACTGAGGGTACTCAGATGGGCCCCTGTTGCACTACTACAAAAAGCAGTGCTTCTGGGGAGGGAGCCTTGGTACTATTACCCCAGGGCTGTGAGAAAGAACTAGACTGTATACCTGGGAAGTGGGGGACAGTGTGTGTGACTTGGGCTAAGTCGCTGAAGACCTGCCAAACTACCATTGGCCAGCAAGGCACTTACAAGAGGCAGGTGCCACCCCATTGTAAGAATTGAAAGAAAAACAGGCTCCCACCCAACCAGAAAGGGGGTGCCTGCAAGAGCTAAGAGCCACCCTGTTCAAAAATGGAGTGATTGCAGGTATGTAGTGGCTAAAACAGGGGCGCTCATGAGAGGTGGGTGCTGACCCCACTACACTGCCTTAGCCAGAAGCCTTAGGCTAAAGACTGCTTATTGCTCTGCCCAGCCCAGAGAGTCACAGCTTAGACTGTGTTTATTGTCTGCCTTAGCCAGGAGGCTTGAGCTAGAGTGCACTGATTAGCTTTTGTTTATTGCCTGATGCAGCAAGTCAGAGTGGCCTCCCTCAGAGCCTGAGGCAGAGGGACCACCACAGATGCAATGAGCCCAGTTCCTCTGCATGCAGAGGGAACTGTAGGCCAGATGAAGGCATGGGGGCAGGGCTAGACTTAGCCCATGTTTGACATGTCTGCTCTACCTCAGCCACAGACAACTGTGCTGGATGCAAGAATCACTAGTGACGCTGTCTCGCCAGGGTGTCAGCATACATCATCACAATGCTCCCTTCTGGCCTGAACCTGTGACTATAGGATTGCTGGGAAGGAGGAAAAGGGGTTTCTACACAGTATTCACCCAGACACTCTCTCAGTGTGACTGTATGTGGTGAATGGACTCTGGTTCCCACCCTGACACAGAATGGGATTGTGGCAGAATGGGATTGTGTGACTAGCCAATTAAGAGGAGTTTGACTGAGTCTGGGCACCCAGACAAAAAGAACTAATAGGGAACTCACAGCCTTCCCAGGGGGAACATCTTTGAGTCTTGTATTATGGTTTTAGTGTCTATTACAGTTTAAAGGTCTACTAGTCTGTGTGGGGTTTTTTTGTTTTGTTTTTTATGGGTTAGTGAGTTTAGTTTAACAGAAGGTTTTAACACAATAGGAATAAATCCTAAAGTCCATCAAGGTTTCTGCCACAGATGAAGTTGGTGATGTACTCTGGCTCAGATTTCTTCAGTCAGAAGCCCATTTTCATTCTTGGTAACTGGTATCAGGCAACTGACAAGTTTGCACAAGGGGTACAGGCACTCCTGCAGCTATCACTTCACTTTTTTTTGTGTCACATACTTGTGCTTGATGTGTTTCCACAGTTTCCCGTGGTTGAGACGCGCCCTGGTCGAAGGTGCGTTCGAAGACCAGGGCCCCCAGAATGATGGTGAGGGTGAAGGTGGAGGCGCAGTAGAAGAGCACACTGTACAGCTGGGAGCACAGCGGCATGGTGGCCTCCTCCGGCAACACCAGATGTACTGTAGCATAACTGGTACTGCACAGGCCTACTGTACAAGCTGCAGAGAAGCCAGCCACCAGATGCATCCAATGGTAGTAAAAGTCTTATGGGGGCCTCTGCAGTCCCCACACCACTCCTGTAGTGGAGCTCAGTTACTGTGGTGAGCCAAGGGAAATGCAGATCCCAGTCTGAGTTTGCATGTAGGAAAAATATCATCTTAATCCTAAACTGAGAACATCTGATACAGAATTGGTGTAAGCAGAGAGATGCAACAGACAGGGTGAAATTCACACCCCATCAGCCCCTCCACCTCAGTTACACAGATACAGTGGTCCCAATACCCTGTGAAAAAGTGGATCCACAGCCCCTCCCCAGATTGCCATGGACCATTTGCAGTTTGTCCCAAACTGACCTTCTATGCCAATCCTGTGTGGGCCATTCCAAAGGGCATCTCCATGGTGTAGCACCCCTGCATGGCCACACTGACCCCTAGCTGACCCCCAACTCCGTCTATTAGGCTTACATGGCATGGAGTGCCTCACACCCACTCCTGCACCTAGCACACATTAGGGTGACCAGACAGCAAATGTGAAAAATCAGGATGGTGGGTGGGGGTAATAGGAGCCTATATGAGACCCAAAAATTGGGACTGTCCCTATAAAATTGGGATATCTGGTCACCTAGCACAGATCTTGCCCATGTTGCATATTATATACAAAATAGGGTTTTAACTTATTTCAAATGGGTTGCACTAGGATAGAAAATACAGTGTTAGAGCCACAGAGATTACATGGGTATGAGTAAAAAAATAAGTTCTGTTTTCTAAAAATGGTAACTCTCCTACATATCCCTTGCAAACTGGACACCATCAAATTAGGCCTGAATAAAGACTGGGAGTGGATGGGTCACTACACAGACTAATTTCCCCATACTAATATTTCCCCCTACTGTCACTCATACCCTCTTGCCAACTGTCTGAAATGGGCCACCCTGATTACATTGGCCTCATTACCACTACAAAAGTGATTTTTTTCCTCCCTTGGTATTCTACTGTTGAGAATAGCCCACTTCCACTTTAACAGAATTGTCTCATTAGCACTAACATCCCCCCCACCAACTTGGTAAGGCAACTCCCCTGTCTTTTCATGTGCTGTGTATATATACCTGCCTACTGTATTTTCCACTCCAGGCATCTGATGAAGTGGGTTTTAGCCCACAAAAGCTTATGCCCAAGTAAATGTTAGTCTCTAAGGTGTCACAAGTACTCCTCATTGTTTTTGCTGATAGACTAACATGGCTACCACTCTGAAAAATTAAAGATTGTGTCTGGAGGGCGAAATAATACGAGTGGCATGATAGTTTAGTAAAGAGCCTTTCTCTGATTTTTCTATTGAAAAATTTGTTTGAACAAGAGCAACAAAAATATTGTCCAGTAAAATAAAACAAACATGAAGGCCTAATGGCAAACTGTTTTGTTTAATTATAGGAATATAGAAAAGAATTAATTTAAAAGCATAGATTAATTACTTTTTAAAGGAACTTATGCCTTTAGCTCTAATTTTTTACTTTACACGCTTCATAAAATATGCTGTATTTGCTGCAGTGATGTGTTCCATATTAAATGTCATAATCATACATTTAATTTTGTTCTTTTTAAGAAGTGGTGACTTACTTTTTCTTCCATTACTTTACATTAAAATGACCTAGCCAACAAATGAAAGAAAGACCAGGAAAGAAAACCACCAGATAAATACTCCCCAAAGAAAAAGATCCTGAGCAGTCTGTTATGGGGACTCTATACAAATTATTGCATAACAACAGTTTAATTGAAATTATGTGAATGTTCACATTGGTAATTTGCATAAAATCCCAGACTTTATAGTACAATCAATGTATCTTAAGGGGAAAAGCAGGCGGATATATTACTAGACTTAACAGTATTTCAAGTTTCTAAAATAGTGGTAATGGAATAGAATTTTACTCATACCTTGGGGGCAAGTAGGCCCTTATTTAGGTAAACTCAGATGGATTCAAGAAGAGGCCAAACTTCATAAGTTAAAAATCTGTTGTGGAAAGCTGATTCTGTGAGAAAATTTACACCACACTATGTCAACAGCAGCACTAGTGCATTTTTGTCGCATATTCTAAATCTTCCCCGGAAAGAAAACTGGATGTTTGGCTCCTCCGCCAAAAAAAATAATAAAAAAAAAAATCAGCATCTGTGCTTTAAAGCATCCTTTTTCTTACAATTCATAGGAGTCTTTATTTTGAATGCATCAGCCTTTCTCATTGAAACATAAATACATCTTTGTCCCAGAATTAAAATATCAAGTGGCTTAATCATAGTATCCGCCGACGAGAGAAATATCATGTGTGTGGCGAAACATAAACGAAACCATATTAAAGTGAAACTATCAGATCTTGCGGACTGTTCGGGAACTCTTCCACCCGGCTAATTAAAAACGCTACCTTGATTGATAAACTCGGCCCTACTGTGAAATTATCTACAGCTTCCTCCAGATGCGCCCATTCGTCACACCAGCTCTAGGAGGAACATTTCCTTGCCTGGTGATCTCCTGGAATGAGCCGTATTTCTTTAAAGAGCGGGTTAGTAAATCCTAGAGCCTGGGAGAGAAATGAAGGGCTTCGATCTCCCTGTACGCTGCAGAGCTAAACTGGACAGATGAAAAGGGGGAGTAAATGCAGCCCACAAGCCCCTCTGAGCTGCTGAATGACGACTAGAGAGATTTCAGTACCTTGGACACACAGCAAATGAGTTTAGCGCTGTTCCCTAACGATGCAGAAAGCGGCGTTACCAGTCCTGGACTGCGCTCTTTCCCATGTACCATTTTTGTCTATATTTATGGAACCGGATCAATTGAAGTCGCTTTGAGAATCCGTATCTGGTCTGAACAAACGACAGCCTCCAAATCTCCGGCCTTGTAAAGCGCAGTGAGCATTAATAACAGAGGCAGGAGGTTGTTACTTGAATGAACTGAGCCTATATATCAGCTGGGATGTCTGCGTTATCATGCAATAGACCAGTAAATACCATAAGGGAAAAGGGGGAAGAAATCTCTATTTACCTCTCGCTTAGAAGGAGCTGGTCAAGTCCAAATAATGATGCCTTTAAACAATGAGGAGGCTGCGTGATGTTAAAGGAAAAGAAGGGAGGAAAGCTGCTCTCCGGAATTTGTCAATCCTTCCATCTTTCTCACGCCGTAAACGCCCAGAAGGCAGGACAGCCCCGTTAATCCCAGTGTAATGTGCAGCACTCAGCCTGGCGTACTCCACAAAAGGGGTTTTGCAGAACTAGCCTTGGTTCTCCTTTCTCCACTCGCCCTCTTCTCTCCGCAGAGGGGCCTGGAGGAAAAGACTGAGGCGACAGCAAAAGACTCAGGAGAGAGCGTCAGAGCAGGAGCAAGCGAGCATGCCCAGTAAGCATAAGGGCATCTGACAGTGGTACGGTATCAACATTCATTTGTATTTAATGTAGATAGGGAGCGTATTACTTGCAGTAATCTTGCTACTTGCAGTAGCTTTCTTTTTCCTGGATTTTAAAGATCTTTTAATTGATATAATGCTAATTCGGATTAAGCAACCGGGTTCAGTCAGGGAGAAAAACAAAAACAAAAAATAAGCATATAAATACAACTCGGTGTATCATCAGAAGTCAAAATGCATCTAATTTATTTCCAGTGTCCAGGGCTGAAAAGATTATGGTGAGCTGTTCTCCAATTACAAAATCTGGGTTGTTGATTTTTTAAAATAATTTATATATATATGGACATGTTTTGGCAGATATATAAACAGCAAGAGGTCTAATAACAACCTGCTGTTTGTATAATTCCTGTTCTGTTCATTACCACAAGTCTGTCTGATAAAGGAAATGTATTTTGATATGATAAACTTCTGTAAGACAGTTAGTACCACACAACATTCTGATTAAAGAGATTAGCACAAAAGAACCTCAGTATGGTGCACATAAAAGGGATTAAAAACTCTCTGACAGATGAAATATGGAATTGTTAATTAGGAATCATTATTGATTAGGAGTGTTTCTAGAGGGATTAATTTTCAGCCTAACACCCTTTAATATTGATGCTTCAGAAAGAAATATTAAAGTTTACATCTTGATACCAAGATGGGTCATATGGTAAATAATGATGAGGCCATCCAGAGAAATCAAGATCACTTTGTAAACTGGGGAGTGGGGAGAAATAACCAACGTATGTTTTAATACAGCAAAACGCAAGACCATGAATCTAGGAAGAAAGAATGGATGCCACATTTACAGGATGGGGTGGGGGTTGTATACTGGAAAGCAATAACTCCGTAAATAACTTGGTGTTCTGTTGGAAAGCAACAAAACATGAGCTCTCAGTGAATGCGATGGCTAAGAGGGTGAATGTGATCCTTGGATCCATGGGAAGGGGAATATCAAATAGGAGTAGGGAGGTGGTATAACCTCTGTATACAGCAAGGGTGAAGCCATTACTGGGATACTGTGTCAATTTTTCTTGCCCACTGTTCAAAAAGCATGTTGAAAAATTAGAGCAGATTCAGCAAAGACCTCAGATAATTCTTGTGGATATCAAATGCCTGCCCCACAGTGAGTCTGAGTTAACTCAGGTTTCAGAGTAGCAGCCGTGTTAGTCTGTATTTGCAAAAAGAAAAGGAGTACTTGTGGCACCTTAGAGACTAACAAATTTATTAGAGCATAAGCTTTCGTGAGCTACAGCTCACTTCATCGGATGCATCCGATGAAGTGAGCTGTAGCTCACGAAAGCTTATGCTCTAATAAATTTGTTAGTCTCTAAGGTGCCACAAGTACTCCTTTTCTTTTTGAGTTAACTCAGTCTGTTTAGCTTATTGAAGAGAAGGTTTAGAGATGACTTGACTGTGATCTATAAGCACCTTTATGAGGAGGAGATTTCTGATAATCTAGCAGACAAAGGCTTAACAGGATCTAACGACTTGGTGAAGCCAGACAATCAAACCAGAAAAAAGATGCACATTGTTAACACTGAAGGTAACTAACAGTTAGAACAGCTCACAAAGGAATGTGATGTATTCATCACTTGAAATCTTTACATTGAGATTGGATGTGTTTTTTAACAAATATGTTGTAGCTCAATCAGAAGTTATGGGCTTGATTCAGAGATTGCTGAGTGAAATTCTCTGGCTTGTGCTATACAGGAGGTCAGACTACATCAGGGATCTCAAACACGCGGCCCGTGGGGTTATTTTCTGCAGCCCGCCAGCTCCCTGCAGCCCCCCCCCCCAGCCCCCCTAGCATTTACGTAGAGCAGCTCCGGCCTGGTATGCACCGGGGGCAGGGAAGGGGTTGGAATGGGGGCAAGGAAGGGGTGGGAAGAGGCGGAGCAGGGGTGGGGCCTCACGGAAGGGGTGAAGTGGGAGCAGGGCCAGGGCAGCGGGGGGGGGTGGTCAGTGGTGCAGCCCTTGGGCCAATGTACTAACCCTTATGTGGCCCTCGTGATCATTTGAGTTTGAGATCCCTGGACTACATGATCATAACAGTCCCTTCTGGCCTTAATAGCTATTAATTTTATAGAAAAGGTGATATATACCACATACATGCTTCTGCAGCCTTATGACAAACTGCAGAACCAAGAAGTCAGTGTGAGGTACCAGGTGCTCAGTGTTTAGGAAAGAACAATGATGAATCTCATATTGATCAATTTGCATAGATTGGGATTTGACTACACAAGACAACATCAGGATAAAGCAGGTCCCAACAGGAACACAAAGACCACTTCAAGAAAAGAATTGCAGCTGACTCCTGGTTAGTAGTGTGTGGTGTGTTCCTGAAGGCAAGCAAGAAATTGGACAATTTCTTCTGATTAGTCAAAGTAGACTCCTTGGTAATTAAGGCATGCTTAAGTATCTGTATGAAGCAGTCTGCTAGTTCATTTGTCACAAGACGGTATGGTGCAGAACATATGTGCTAAATTCTATTTGAAGCTCAACTTCTGAAATTCTTTAGAACAGCATTGAGGTCCATTGCCATTCACCATCTATAACAATAAACCATATCGGCTAAACAAGGTACAAAAATGCCCAGTATTTTGTCTGGGTGTCACACTTAACAGCGAGCTTCACTGACATGGTGCTCAACAGTCCAAATTCTGTTTCAAAAGCTTTGGAGTACCTGCCCAGTATTTCTTGAAGATTTCAAGGTGTTTTTCATGATCACCTTGTTCTCAGTCCAATTCGCCTTGAGCTTCTCAAGCCAAGGTTTGCCAAATAATGGTGGATACTTTCCTTCAATCACATACAAGAATAAAAGGACTGATGGTCCATCTGATTGAACCTGGAGTATCCCTTTTGGGACTAACTTTCCCTTTCTAACCCTGGAGACAATGTTGGAAGGACTGGGATGTGGGTAGGAAGCAACCATTGCTACCCTATGATGTCCCTATTGTCTGTCAACCATTCTTGGCCAGTCTTGTCCAGCATCTTTGTCTCCAGAGGGTGCAGCACCGGTGTCTGTCTGATGTGTGACCTACCATCACTCCTGACAGAGGGTGCAGGACCACTATCGCCCCTTCCTGAGGAAAATGTGGAAGGCAGTCCATGAGTTGCTAAAGGTGATAGCCTTAGGGGTTGTGAAGGAATCCCAGAGCAATCAGAGGAGCCCCATTATTGAATCTAGTATCTAAAACAGACAGTTTGAGGTTTTGCATTGTCTTCAGGACGGCTCTAGCTTTGACCCCTACCCCATGTAGATGAGCTACTAGAAAGACTGGGGAATGCTGAGTGTATATATCCACCCTAGACTTGACTTGATAAAAGAGTACTGGCATATTCCCCTGGCAAGGGCATCCAGGGAGAACACAGCCTTTTTCACTCCCTATGGTCTTAACCACTTAGTGATCATGTCATTCGGCCTGCATGGAGCCTCAGCCACTTTCCAATAGCTAAAGGATCGACAATTGTGACCACATAAGCAGTATGCTGCCACCTATATTGACAATATAGTTGTTTACAGTGTCAACGGGGAGGTGCACCTATACCACCTCACCAGTATTTCAAGCCCTTAAGGAGTCAGGTTTAACTGCTAACCTGGCTAAGTGCCACATGGGGAAAAAGAAGTGACCTACCTCAGGTACTCTATTGGGTGGGGATGGCTACATTCCCATGTGGCCGAGGTCCAAGCATTGAGGGACTGTCCAGCCCCCACGACCAAGAAACAAGTATGACAGTTTCTCAGATTAGCAGCCTTTATAGATTATTTGTGCCCAATTTAGAAATGATAGCCATCCTTCTCCCCATGGACCTTATAAAAGGCCCCAGGCCATGGAAGATGCAATGGTCACAAGACTGTGAATGAGCCTTCCAGTCGTTGAAGGATAGGCTGAATTGGGGGCCTGTCCTCTTCCACCCTAACTTTACAAAGTAGTTCATCCTCCAAACAGATGCCTCCAGAATGGGTCTCAGGGCTGTATTATCCCAGGAAGTGGACGGTGAGGAATATCCAATACTGTACTTGAGCTGGAAATTATTTCCTCAAGATTCTAAGTACTCGACAATTGAAAAGGAAGCACCTGGTGATAAAGTGGGCAGTCAAGGCTTTGAGTTACTCCCTGTTGGGAAACCACTTCCAGCTCATTATAGACCAGGCCTCTCTCCGCAGGATCAATTCCATGAAAGACACATGCCCAGATCATGAGATGCTACCTCTCCCTCCAGCCCTATGATGTCAAAGTGCTCCCCCATCTGGTGAAGGTGCATGCTAACACTGATTTCTTCTTACGGGTGGGGAGGAATAGAGGGAAGAACCACCGACAGGCCCTAACCTGAAGGGAAGGGTGTGTGATGAAATACCAACTCTGCACTGAAGAGGTAAGAGTTTAAAAACAAAACAAAACTGCTCTGTACCAAAGAGGCCCTCTTGTCTTTGCTGAGCGTTCTCCCAGTGAAGGGACCATTCAAAAGGGAGCAGTTCAGCTCAGTCTGGGCTGACTGAGGAGAGCAGTTGTGTGCAGCAGCCTCCTGCCTCCAAGCCACCATGATCAAGCCTCCTAGCTGCACTGCAGGAAGCCAGCTGATTGAGGAACTGAAGGGAATGACTGGCTGTTGCCAACAGAGGAGCTACCAGAGATGAAGCAAAAGGACCACAAGAGGGACCCCACTTCCAACTCAGGAGACAATGCTGGAGGAAGTAGGACGAAGGTAGGAAGTGACCTAGGGAATGCACTTGGGGGTATTGGGACCTGAACCCTATGTCAGGGCAACTTGTTTTGAAGGGCCCTGGATCAGAACCTGGTGGAGTAGGATGCACTCGGGTTCCTCTACCCTCCCCACTCTTGCCACTGGGTGATACTATGCCTGTGATATTGTTGCTAGGTAAAGTGACGCCTTGTATTCTCACCGCTAGGAGACACTACCCCTGGGATCCCACTATTGGGTGTTGTTTCCCTGAGTGTCACCATTAGGTGGTGCTGTTGGCCCAGAGCACCCTGCCAGCCCCCCAATAAAGACAGATGGGTACTTCAAGGGGGTTGAAGGATCTGGGAACTGAATATAGGTGAGAAACCTGCTTAGGCAAAGCTATTTCACCTAGGAAGACCATGAAAACAAGCATTTTGTACTTCTGTGGAAGACCTTGACTGATGAAAGGACAGACATGGCTGGAAAGAAAAAAGATTGGTAAGAAATATACCTCGAATCAAGGCTGTAGCTCTAAGTCTTAGACATCACAAAGCATATTTTACTTTTATTTGCTTGTAACCATTTTGTTTTTATCCCTTCTACTTGCACTCACTTAAACCCCATCTTTTTGATTAAATAAACTTTTTACTTTTATTCTAAATCAACCCAGTGTTGAGTTTGATCTGAAGTAATTATTAACTCCAGTTAAAGCAACAAGCTGCTGTGCTTTTTTCTCTTTAAAGGAGCAACAGATCTTACTACTACTCTGAACGTTCCAGTAGAGGGCTGGACATTTCAGGGCAGACAGTTTTCAGGAAATTTGGGACTTGGGGATGTGCTGGAGTCACTTGTCTAGAAGTAACCAAGGCTGGTAGAGACCAAAGTGTGGCTGTGGTGTAACAAGCAGTCTGCTGGAGTCAGAGTTGCTGAACCAGATCTACTCAACACACAGACATTCAGTGCATGCTTGTGTGCTGGCTGGGAGCATCTAGACAAGGATGCAGTAGCAGAGCATTTTAATGGACTCAGGATTATAGGAGAAGCCTCTTGATACAATATCTCACTGGTCTGGGTTGAACCTCAAAAAGTGGCAGACTGCTTTCTTCTGAAAGAGGAAATGCTCACCCTTTACTGAAGTAAGGGCTGAGGAGATGTGTGTTTGCAGTGCCTCTGGCTGGCTCATGAGATCATAGGCAGAAGAGGATTCTGACATAGCAGCTTCTTGTTCAGCCAAGCCAGTCCTTCAACACAACCACCATTCCTTCTTCTCAATGAGCTCCTTCCAACCCATATATTGGCAGGCACTTGGGAATCAGAGCTACTCATGGGTCTTATAAGTGTGAGGAAATGAGAGAAGGCAAATTAGTAAGATGACCAGACTTCCAAAGTGAAATAACAGGGCATCTACTTGGTGGTGGCAGTGGCACTGGGGTATGACAGGACAGAGGTTAAAGCAATAATTTTTCAACTAACTAACAGCTTGTCTACACACAAGCTGTGCTTCTTTGACTGTACTGGTATAGTTAAAGCAGTAGAACCCTTGTTTCCTCTGTAATATGGTTGCAATTATACCAGAATAAAGGTGCTTATGTCAGTATAGTTATTCCTATGTAGGGTGAACAGATGTCCCGATTTTTATAGGGACAGTCCAGATATTTGGGGCTTTTTCTTACATTGGTGCCTATTACTCCCAACTCCCATCCTGATTTTTCACACTTGCTATCTGGTCACCCTATTCCCATACAGAAATGGGAATAAGTTATATCAATATAAGGCACCTTTTTACCTGTATAACTCTGTCTATAAATAGGGAGTTTACTGGTGTAACCCTTTCAAATTAAAAAAGAATCAGTCCCTATCCAAAAATAACTATACCAGTACAAAATCTGTGTTGAACAGGCCTTAAGTACCTTAGTCACAGCAACAATTGAACAGAAGAAATACAAAAGACTGCTCCAAAATTTTCCCCATATCAATATTATTTTTAAAGACATATTCTTTCACGTAGCGGTATTAGTGAGCACTGTGCATTAAATTAACTTTGAAAATGTCCCCATATACATAAGAACTAGAAAACCCAGAAAAGTATTTGATTAAAAATGGGATGATAGTCCAAAATTAATTTAATCATAAACATACCTTCCAACATTCCCACGAGTTACAAATGCAGTATAATTGCCCATTTGGGGTTTCTCCTTTAGTAGGATACCTATGGACCAGTCTCTGTGGCAGGGATGCTGGTTATTGGTGTGGTGGGATAAGAAATGTGGGCAGCCTGTGGCATGAGAGATCAAGAGTGTATTTTTCTTTTTGAGTCTTAAAATTTTAATTAGGATAGATGAAAGAGAAGGATCTTGAGGTGTGTGTGTTGTTTTTTTTGTTTTTGTTTCTCTTTGCTAATTCCATGACAGTGGCAATGGCAAGGTTGAGATGAAGTGACCCTAGGAGAGGGTGATTGTGTTTATGGTCCTCTCTGTGTTTATAGCCTCTGGCCCTCAAAGTAGCAGCATGTGGACCTGGTTTTCTTGGACTAGATAGATTTTAGGCAATTGGATCTTCGACTTGTGTCATGGAGTGACCATTACCTTCTGCATTTTGAGGTTGTGGATCATCTTTCCAGTTGGGGTTAGGGATCCATTTTGATGGTCCACCCTCTGAGATTAATGGAATCCAAAAGGTTCCACTGAAGACCCTTCTCTTAATGGTTTTGTAGGACATTATGATACAACCTTGTCCTTCAGTGAGCACATTCTCACAGGTCACCCTGGTTTATGAATGATCTGCAACAACTGAAGTGTCAGAGAAGATGGCTGGAGTGCCAGTGGCAGAAGTCTCATACCAACGCTGATTGGTTGTGGCATAAAGATTTTTTAAAAAAAAATAACCCACCTCTCATGCTGTGGCTGTGTGGGAAGAAAGAAAGTTTTCTTCCTCCGCCACAACACCCACAAAATCTCAGACACCAGATTTATTTTTTGGGGATGGCAGCAGACACTCTAGTAAATCCAGATTCTCTCAACTCAGTAGTTAGTCTGAGTCCTGCCTGTTGTGAAATATTTTCTCATTAATTTGCAGATAAAAGTGATCAGATTAGTTATTGGCTGTCTGCTTCTGTGCTGGCAGATCAATGTCTTGAGGGAACAAGAGCCTCACCTCATCTGCAAGAGTTCCAGCCAGTGATGCTCACTGAAGTACTGGAGGTGAGAGTGCTTCCTCCCACAGCTTGCACTTTGGATCCATGTCCTCCCTGAGAGGTGAAGGCCAATGGGAAGTATTGGGTCCCCTCCTTGTGAAAACTGTCAATGCCTTTCTTAGAAAGGTCAGACTGCATATCAATCTGAAGGAAGCATTAGTGTGCCTTTACTCAGCTCATAATTTGGCACTGACAGTTTAGCTAACAATCAACCAGTATCATATCTTTCCCTTTCTGGGTAAGATTGTGGAAAAGGTTGTGGAGAGACAACTCTTAGTATCTAGATGCCTTTGTTCACTTTGACCCTCATCAATCTGGGTAATAGACCTGCCTTTGGCAAAGACCCTTGTCAGGGTTCCCTCCCTACTCTGAACTCTAGGGTACAGATGTGGGGACCCGCCTGAAAGACCCCCTAAGCTTATTCTACCAGCTTAGGTTAAAAACTTCCCCAAGGCACAAATTCTTCCTTGTCCTTGGAACAGTATTGCTGCCACCACCAAGTGAGTTAGACAAATATTTAGGAAAAGGATCACTTGGAGTTCCTATTTCCCCAAAATATCCCCCCAAACCCCTTCACCCCCTTTCCTGGGGAGGCTTGAGAGTAAACAAGGTGAGCACAGACCAGCCCCTGGTGTTTTTAGGACACTAAAATCCCAAAAGGTTCTTAAAAGGAGAACTTTATTATAAAGAAAAAGTAAAAGAAGCACCTCTGTAAAATCAGGATGAAAGGTAATTCTACAGGGTAATCAGATTCAAAACACAGAGGATTCCCCTCCAGGCAAAACTTTAAAGTTACAAAAAAAAACCCACAAAAAACCCAAGAATAAACCTCCCTCTTAGCCTAGGTAAAATTCACAAGCTAAAACAAAAATAATCTAATACATTTCCTTCGTATTACTTACAATTTGTAAACTTAGATGCTTAGTTCAGGTATGGCTTTAGGAGATGTATTTTCCCTGCCCTGGTTCCTTGCTGCCCCAGAGAGAACACAAAGAAACACAAAACAAAAACCTTCCCCCACAGATTTGAAAGTATCTTTTCCCCTTATTGATCCTTTTGGTCAAGTGCCAACCAGGTTATCTGAGCTTCTTAACCCTTTACAGGTAAAGGAGGGATTTTATGCTACCCTTAGCTGTATGTTTATGACAACACTACATTAGTTGCTGATCTCCTAGCAAAGGATGAAGATCAGACATGTATGATGGGTTATCAGCTGCCTTTGATACCACTGATCATGAGATGTTACTAAGGTCCCTAATGGGATTAGATAGGGTTGCATTTTGGTGGCTTCTTTCTTTTCCCTCAGACATCTCAATGGGTAGTTGTGGGCAATTGCTCCTCTTGACAAAGATCTCTCATGTGAGGGGTGCTGAAAGGGGCCATTCTGTCACTCTCCTGTTCAACATTTATGTAGGGACATTTGGAGGTTTAGTAAGAAGGTACAAGATGTGATATTTTCAGTATATTGGTGACAACCAACTGTATGCCTTTCTGACTCGATTCAGTGCCTCAGCCAGCATCTAGTGGATATTGGGGCAAGAATGAGAGTAAGCTAGCTTAAGCTGGACATGAGAGAGATGATGATGGTGGGTGGGAGAAGCAGCCCAGGGATATGGGAGAGGTAATATCAGTCCCTTTGACTGAGAGTACATCCACCATTAGTTAATAGGGTTTGGAACTCAGCAGTGATTCTTAATGTTCTTTTAACATAGATATTTGTGCGTAGTTTCCTAGGATTTAACAAAAAGCCAACTCTTTCGCATCCTAGCTCATCTCAATGTTCCGGCCCTTCCCCAGCTTCTTGTTCCAGTCTCTACACTGGGTTTTTCATCCCAGTCTCCTTGCTCAGTCAGTTACAATCTCTGCCATCCATGGCTCCTTATCCAATCTCAATACATGCCCTATGGTTCCCCCATCTCAAAATCCAGCTCCCAGTCTCCTTGCTCAGCCAGTCTGTCAGTTTCCACACCCCCAGCTCTTTGTCTCAATCAACTTCCTCCACCATCCTTCTTCCCCAGGTCTGGCTTTTGTCCCTTCTACACTTGAGTAAGGCTAGCTTCTTGCTATGTCGGAGCCAGCAGAATCATTGAGAGCACAGGACTTTCCCTGCTCTCAGTTCTTGTACCAGCATCAGAGCAGCAATTACAAGTCTGTACTGAGACTGTGTGAACTGAATTTTTTCACAGCCTTAACTTCACTAAATGTGGTTAGTTTTTCATGGGAACAGTAAAGGGCGTGGAGGTGACCACCCCCTCCCCCTCCAAAAAAACCCAAACAATTTTTTTCTCAAGTCCCTGCTCTAAAGCATGGATTTTTGTATCAAGGGCAAAATAATATTTCCTCTAATCTCATTCCTTCAAATGTCTGAACTATTTTTGCTGAAGCTTTCCGATATCATTCAGCCTGAGGCAGAGACCTACCATGGAAAATTTCAGCCCAAATGATTAAAGTTTGGCAAAGTGATAAACTGAAAATAACATCTTATCATGGAATGGATGGGACAACTTGAACTATAGGTGGTGCTACCAGCTCTACCTTTAACACAAAAGATTAATTCCACACTCTGAGAAATGTGGTGGTGCTAACAATGTTATATCTAGAGCTGGCACTTCCATGGTGTGTTCATACCATTAATAGGCATGGATTTCACCCCAAGTATCTCTCGGGCAGCGAAGCCAGCGCACTAATGTAGGGAAAGAGGGAGAAATCTTTCTTATCCTTGCCTACCAGCTTATACTTAAGGATCATTGAGAGACCTGTGGAGAGCACCAAATCTGGTTTGAACAGAGTAGGTGAGACAGAGTCACAGAAACACTCAAGACTATGTGGGATGGCTAGGAAAATGTAACTTTGTTATGTTCCTGCAACTGAAGACAAATAATCTAAGTTTGCAGGGAAACCCAAGACTAGTCAAAATTAAATATATGTGTAGGATGTTTATTTTAAAACCCTTTCCCCACCCTCTAATAGCTTTTTCCAAATTGTAAGTAAAATACTTTTGTTTTAAGGGGACTCTTGGTCACAGATCCCTGAAGGTGGAAAAACAGGTGCCCCAAACCCAATTAGGCCTGCAGAGTGACAAGAGGAGTCACGTGCTCAGGTTCTGGTCCAAAAGTGGAAGAATTGTGAGATTCCATCCCCACACAAGGAAAGGCAAGAGACCAAACCTCTAGGTATGATTGTGGGGGCACACTTGGTGAGACCAGAAAGGAGGCAGAGATGCAGCAAGTCCCACAGCCATGAGATGTAAGACTTCAATTTTTTTCCTATCCTTCAAGGAGTAGTCCCTTTAAAATCAAAGAGCTATATAAGAAATGTATCTTATTTTAACAATTCTTCCACTGTTGGAAGAAGCAGAAGCCGGCCCCTGTGAGCTTGGGCAGGTTAGTCCCGGGACAGAGACTTTTGGGCGGGACCAGACAGAGGACCCCAGATATGATAACGCCAGGAAAGAGGTGGTAGAGATTGATTTACCCATGGATGGGAAGGTCCAGGGTCCCGGACCTTACTTTATAGTGAAGAAAGATCTCCTGTACCGTGTGGTACAAATGCAGGAGCAAGAGATACAACAACTTCTGGTGTACGGATCCTGCGGAGGTTCTTCTGGCGAGGAGTACATGAAGATGTCCGGTGATACTGCACCTCTTGTCCGGAGCGTCAGTTACATAGCCCTCGCTCGCACTTGCGGGCTCCTTTGGTACCTCTTCCAATAATAGAGGTTCCTTTTGAATGGATAGCCATGGATCTGGTAGGGCCCCTAGAGAAGACAGCTCGGGGCCACCAACATGTGCTTGTTGTACTGGACTATGCAACCCGGTACCTGGAAGCTGTTCCCCTGTGCAACACAGCTTCCAAGACAATAGCTAAGGAGCTAGTACAGATCTTTGCCCGGGTTGGGCTACCCAAGGAGATATTGACTGATCAAGGGACACCTTTCATGTCCAAGTTCATGAAAGATTTCTGTTCATTGCTCCATGTACAAGCCCTACGGACCTCTGTATACCACCCGCAAACAGATGGCCTTGTAGAAAGGTTCAATAGGACCCTCAAGGCCATGATCAGGAAAGTGGTGAGCTGGCATGGGAAAGATTGGGATACCCTATTGCCTTACCTCATATTCGCCATCTGGGAGGTTCAGCAAGCCTCCACGGGTTTTTCTCCATTCGAACTACTATATGGGCTCCACCCTCGGGGCATATTGGATATAGCCAGAGAAGCCTGGGAAGAGGAGCCAAATCCCAGAAAGAACATAGTTGAGCATGTACTGCAGATGAGAGATCAGATAGCCCGAGGTACGCCCATTGTACGGGAACACTTGGAGAGAGCACAGGAGACCCAACAAACCCATTATAACCACCAAGCGAAGTGTCGACGGTTCCAACCAGGGGATCGGGTGATGGTACTGGTGCCCACAGCAGAAAGTAAACTGTTGGCCCAGTGGCAGGGACCCTACGAAATAATCGAAGCCGTGGGAGAGGTGAACTATAAGGTGCGGCAGCCAGGCCGCCAGAAATCGGAGCAAATTTACCACATCAATCTTCTAAAACCTTGGCACGATCGAGAGACATGCTTAGTCATGCAGGAGACCCTTCCCCAGGAGGATAACTTATACAAGCAAGTGAGGATATCATCCGACTTGACGCCGATCCAAAAGATCGAGGCAGCCGACATGATTAATCGCAACAGAGATGTGGTCTCTAGAAAACCAGGGCGGACGACTGAGATTTATCACCATATCCGCACGATCCCCGGAGCCAAGGTAACATTGAGACCCTACCGAATTCCAGCAGCCAAAAGAGGAAATCAAGGCTGAAGTAAAGAAAATGTTAGAAATAGGGGTTACTGAAGAATCTTACAGTCAATGGTCCACTCCAATTGTTCTAGTGCCTAAACCTGACAGTACCATGAGATTCTGTAATGACTTTCGCCGACTGAATGAAATATCCCAGTTTGATGCATACCCCATACCACGCATCGACGAACTGGTTGACCGACTGGGTAGTGCCCAATTCTTGACTATGCCAGTACCCTTTTGTCAGATCCAGTAGATTCCTCTGACCAAAGAAGCTAAAGAAAAGACAGCATTCTGCACCCCAGATGGGCTATTCCAGTACACTGTCCTCCCTTTTGGGTTACATGGGGCCCCAGCCACATCCCAGTGCCTCATGGATAAGCTGCTGCGCCCCCATACTAATTATGCAGCTGCATACCTAGATGATGTCATCATCCATATACCAGACTGGGGAACCCACTTGGAGAAAGTTAAGGCAGTACTGAGCACCTTAAGGTGGGCTGGCCTCACTGCTAATCCCGCTAAATGCGCCATAGGACTAGCAGAGGCTAGGTACCTGGGATATATTGTGGGAAGCGGCATAGTGAAGCCCCAAACGAATAAACTAGAGGCAATTCAAAATTGGCCCCGGCCAACCCGAAAGAAGCAGGTCCATGCGTTCCTAGGTGTGGTAGGCTACTACTGACGGTTTATTTCCCATTTTGCCACTAGGGCAAGTCCCCTAACAGACCTGGTGAAGGCCCGAGGTCCAGACATGGTAAAGTGGACCGACGCAGCAGAGGGGGCATTTACAGACCTTCGGACGGCCCTCTGTAATAACCCCATACTCATAGCCCCGGACTTTAACAGGGAATTTGTTTTACAAACAGAGGCTCCTGAGGTGGGGTTGCAAGCAGTTCTGTCGCAAATGATGGGAGAAGAGGAACACCCAATCATCTATCTAAGCAGAAAGCTTCTCCCAAGAGAACAGAAATATGCAGGTTTCAGAGTAGCAGCCGTGTTAGTCTGTATTCGCAAAAAGAAAAGGAGTACTTGTGGCACCTTAGAGACTAACAAATTTATTAGAGCATAACCTTTCGTGAACTTATGCTCTAATAAATTTGTTAGTCTCTAAGGTGCCACAAGTACTCCTTTTCTTTTTTAGAAATATGCAGTAGTCGAGAGAGAATGCCTTGCTGTCAAATGGGCTATGGAGACACTGTGTTATTACCTCTTAGGCCGGCAATTTACTCTTGTGACGGACCATGAACCCCTCCAGTGGATGCAGCGGAATAAGGAAAAGAATGCAAGGGTCACCAGGTGGTTTTTATCCCTCCAACCATTTCAGTTCCACATACGGCACAGGGCTGGATGTCACCATGGCAACGCTGATGGTCTGTCATGAGCATACTGCCTGGCGGCCCAAGTTGCCCAACACTATGGTGTTGAGCAGTGGGGGGGATATGTGATGGGGCAAGGCCAGATGGCTATGGAAGAGTAGTCCTTTTGGGATCCGGGTAGTGGGCGGGCGAAGCCTGTCCACTGCTAAAGGATCCCCCCTAGCCTAGAAGGGGGATCCACAGGATCTACATTCCAATTAATTTTGGGGGACAACTAATGAAATAACAGGGACAGGGGTGTGGTCAAAGGGTCAAACACAGGGAACCGGATGGGGACACCGAGCAGAGAACCCCGGACAGCGCCCACTGCTCCTCAAAGGCATCAAGGGAGTCAGAGGATGCCACCCAGAGGAACTCTGCCCGGATATGTGAACGGACCGAGGATCGGAAATAGGCCCCACAGTCACAGGAGACTCCATAGGCCAACCTCCTCACTCTAGTTTTATAGATGGCCATTTTAGCTAGGGCCAGGAGGAGGTTGACCAGGAGATCCCGTGACTTTATGGGGCCACAGATAGGGAGTGCATAAATAAGAAGGTGAGGGGAAAAGTGCAACCAAAAGCGTAATAAAATATTGGTGAGGAGCCGGAATAGGAGCTGCAGCCTGGCACACTCCAGGTATATATGTGCCAGGGTTTCCCTCACACCGCAAAAGGGGCAGGTGTCTGGGATTGAGGTGAACCGCGCCAAGTACACGCCCGTGCTCACGGCTCCGTGAAGGAGCCATCAACTGACATCCCGGCGGGTCTCAGGACTAAGGTGAAGTATAGGCTGGCCCACCGGGGCTCCTCACCCTCCAAAGGTTGCAGGAGGTCCCGCCATTTTGTATCAGGGCAGGACACGAGGGTGAGGGCTTGAAGGCTATGGAGCATGAGCGTGTATAGAGGTTTTCTTGGCGCGGTTTGAAAGCACACCGGCTGCATCTCGTGCAGCCGGCTTACAGCGAAGGGGTCGGTTGGGTCCACGGGGCAGGGGTCCAATTAAAAGGTCCGGCCGGCCTGGGTTAGGGGGTGGGCGGGGCATGCCCTCGTGCAGGACCCGGGCGAGATAAACCCGAGCAGCGGGCGGCAAAGTGGCCTTCACCTCCTGAAGTATGCGCTGGGGAGTACAAGGTCTGGAGAGCCCCATGCGCTCAGCGAGCGTCAGGGGATCCAGCCAGTCTCCCCGGTCATAGTCCAGGAGGTCTCCGACTCTTGTGACCTCTGCCAGGACTAACCTCTGGCGCACCGAGCGGGACTCCGCCAACTGCACACGGAGCTGGGGGTTGTGTAGCAGGGGCTCCACGAGGAGATCTGCCCCCTCGGTGGCCGCCATGGACCTGGTCATTGAAAAGAGTTTCCAGGTCTGGAGGAGGTCCTGGTAGAAGACCAGCAGCCCTGAGAGGTCTCGCGGAAGACCTCTCGGATGGAGATAAAGGAGCTGCCAGTCGTATCGGAGCCCTCGGAAGCAGCGCAAGAAGGTGTGCACCAGTATGCTCCATGCCGGACTACCTGCACCATAAAGCCTCTGCAGGGTCTGGAGACAGAAGACATGGACCTGAGTAAGCGGACATTTCAGGCCCTGCCCACCCTCCTCCAGAAGTAGATGGAGAACCCTGCAGGGACCCAGTGCAGTCCTGACCAAAAGAACTCCAGAATCGTTGTCCAGAGGTTGGCCAGGAAACCCGGGGCCGGGACAAGGGTGTTGAGCCGGAATCAGAGCATGGACAGGACTAGTTGATAAAGCACCAGCACTCTACCTCGAAGGGAGAGGCACCAGAATAGTCCTGTCCATTTCTGAAGCCGCTCTGTCACCCCACCCTCAAAATTCTGCCAGTTCTCCGGCGGAGATGGACGCGTGGAAGAAAGGTAAATGGTGAGATAGAGCAGCGGACTTGTGCTCCACCAGATGGCCTGAAGTGCGGGTGGGAGGGAGCTCGCCTGCCGCCAGTCCCCTACCACCAAGCCAGAGCTCTTGACCCAGTTGACCCGCGCGGAGGAGGCTGCCGAATAGATGGCCTGGGAAGCCTCCATCCGCGCCAAGTCGCCCAGGTCCTGGACCACGAGGAGCACGTCATCAGCGTACGCCGACAGGACCAGCCGCAGCTCCAGCTCCCGCAGCACCAACCCTGTCAACCTCCTTTGGAGGAGAGAGAGGAAGGGCTCGATCGCCAGAGCGTACAGCTGGCCCGAGAGGGGGCACCCCTGCTGTACTCCTCGCCCGAAGCTGACTGGTTCGGTCAGGGTCCAGTTGAGCCTGACCAGACACTCTGCGGAGGCGTACAGCGCCCGGAGAAAACCCACAAACTGGGGTCCAAAGCCAAACGCTTGCAGAGTGCTCAGGAGATACCCGTGATCCACCCTGTCTAACGCCTTCTCCTGATCTGAGGACAGGAGGGCGAACAGCAGACCATCCCTACACCCAAGTTCCAAAAGGTCCCGGACCAGATATAGGTTGTCGAAGATACTGTGGCCCGGGACGGTGTAGGTCTGGTCTGGGTGGAACACGTCCGCCAGCACGGACCCTAGCCGCAGCGAGATGGCTTTTGCCACGACTTTGTAGTCCGTACTGAGGAGCGAGACGGGACACCAATTTCGTAAATCGCAGAGGTCCCCCTTCTTCAGCAATAAGGCGAGCATGGCTCGCCTGCACGAAAGAGGGAGGACCCCGCTCTGCAAAGACTCGGCCCAGACGGTGACTAGGTCTGGGCTGAGGACGTCCCAGAACATGCGGTAGAACTCCACAGTCAGCCCGTCCATGCCCGGAGATTTATTGGTGGGCATGCAACGGAGGGCTTCCGAGAACTCGGCCAGAGTGAGAGGCAGCTCTAGCTGGTCTCGGTCACCCGCGCTGATTGTTGGGAGCTCCTCCCAGAGCACTCTGCAAGCGTTAGGATCAATTGGATCCGGGGAGAAAAGGCTTGCGTACAAGGCTCTCGCCCTCCCGCACATCTCCACCAGATCCGTGAGGGGGGTGCCATCTTCTGCCAGTAGGCAGATGACATGTTTTTTAGCCCTCCTCTTTTTCTCCAGGGCATAGAAGAAGCAGGAGCTGCGATCCATCTCCCGAAGGAGACGGATGCGGGATTGAACAAAGGCACCCCGGGCCCGATGGTCCTCGAGGGTCCGGAGCTCCTCCCGCTTCTCCCGGCACGCTCTGCAGAGGGGTGGATCCTCGGGGCTGGCGGCCAGATGCCTCTCCAGCTCTAAGACCTCCCGTTCCAACTGCTCTATCGCCACATCCCTCCGTCGGCTGGCGCCCCGGGTGTAGTCAAGGCAGAAGAGCCGGGCACGCACCTTCCCTAGGTCCCACCACCGCCGCGCCGAGGGAAAGGCACACTGCTGCCCTTGCCAGCCCAGCCAGAACTCCCGGAAGGACGCCACGAATCAATCATAGAATCATAGAATCATAGAATATCAGGGTTGGAAGGGACCCCAGAAGGTCATCTAGTCCAACCCCCTGCTCAAAGCAGGACCAAGTCCCAGTTAAATCATCCCAGCCAGGGCTTTGTCAAGCCTGACCTTAAAAACCTCTAAGGAAGGAGATTCTACCACCTCCCTAGGTAACGCATTCCAGTGTTTCACCACCCTCTTAGTGAAAAAGTTTTTCCTAATATCCAATCTAAACCTCCCCCATTGCAACTTGAGACCATTACTCCTCGTTCTGTCATCTGCTACCATTGAGAACAGTCTAGAGCCATCCTCTTTGAAACCCCCTTTCAGGTAGTTGAAAGCAGCTATCAAATCCCCCCTCATTCTTCTCTTCTGCAGACTAAACAATCCCAGCTCCCTCAGCCTCTCCTCATAAGTCATGTGCTCTAGACCCCTAATCATTTTTGTTGCCCTTCGTTGTACTCTTTCCAATTTATCCACATCCTTCCTGTAGTGTGGGGCCCAAAACTGGACACAGTACTCCAGATGAGGCCTCACCAGTGTCGAATAGAGGGGAACGATCACGTCCCTCGATCTGCTCGCTATGCCCCTACTTATACAACCCAAAATGCCATTGGCCTTCTTGGCAACAAGGGCACACTGCTGACTCATATCCAGCTTCTCGTCCACTGTCACCCCTAGGTCCTTTTCCGCAGAACTGCTGCCGAGCCATTCGGTCCCTAGTCTGTAGCGGTGCATTGGATTCTTCCATCCTAAGTGCAGGACCCTGCATTTATCCTTATTGAACCTCATTAGATTTCTTTTGGCCCAATCCTCCAATTTGTCTAGGTCCTTCTGTATCCTATCCCTCCCCTCCAGCGTATCTACCACTCCTCCCAGTTTAGTATCATCCGCAAATTTGCTGAGAGTGCAATCCACACCATCCTCCAGATCATTTATGAGATATTGAACAAAACGGGCCCCAGGACCGACCCCTGGGGCACTCCACTTGACACCGGCTGCCAACTAGACATGGAGCCATTGATCACTACCCGTTGAGCCCGACAATCTAGCCAGCTTTCTACCCACCTTATAGTGCATTCATCCAGCCCATACTTCCTTAACTTGCTGACAAGAATGCTGTGGGAGACCGTGTCAAAAGCTTTGCTAAAGTCAAGAAACAATACATCCACTGCTTTCCCTTCATCCACAGAACCAGTAATCTCATCATAAAAGGCGATTAGATTAGTCAGGCATGACCTTCCCTTGGTGAATCCATGCTGACTGTTCCTGATCACTTTCCTCTCCTCTAAGTGCTTCAGGATTGATTCTTTGAGGACCTGCTCCATGATTTTTCCAGGGACTGAGGTGAGGCTGACCGGCCTGTAGTTCCCAGGATCCTCCTTCTTCCCTTTTTTAAAGATGGGCACTACATTAGCCTTTTTCCAGTCATCCGGGACTTCCCCCGTTCGCCACGAGTTTTCAAAGATAATGGCCAAGGGCTCTGCAATCACAGCCGCCAATTCCTTCAGCACTCTCGGATGCAATTCGTCCGGCCCCATGGACTTGTGCACGTCCAGCTTTTCTAAATAGTCCCTAACCACCTCTATCTCTACAGAGGGCTGGCCATCTCTTCCCCATTTTGTGTTGCCCAGCACAGCAGTCTGGGAGCTGACCTTGTTAGTGAAAACAGAGGCAAAAAAAGCATTGAGTACATTAGCTTTTTCCACATCCTCTGTCACTAGCTTGCCTCCCTCATTCAGTAAGGGGCCCACACTTTCCTTGGCTTTCTTCTTGTTGCCAACATACCTGAAGAAACCCTTCTTGTTACTCTTGACATCTCTTGCTAGCTGCAGCTCCAGGTGCGATTTGGCCCTCCTGATATCTTTCCTACATGCCCGAGCAATATTTTTATACTCTTCCCTGGTCATATGTCCAACCTTCCACTTCTTGTAAGCTTCTTTTTATGTTTAAGATCCGCTAGGATTTCACCATTAAGCCAAGCTGGTCGCCTGCCATATTTACTATTCTTTCGACTCATCGGGATGGTTTGTCCCTGTAACCTCAACAGGGATTCCTTGAAATACAGCCAGCTCTCCTGGACTCCCTTCCCTTTCATGTTAGTCCCCCAGGGGATCCTGGCCATCTGTTCCCTGAGGGAGTCAAAGTCTGCTTTCCTGAAGTCCAGGGTCCGTATCCTGCTGCTTACCTTTCTTCCCTGCGTCAGGATCCTGAACTCAACCAACTCATGGTCACTGCCTCCCAGATTCCCATCCACTTTTGCTTCCCCCACTAATTCTACCCGGTTTGTGAGCAGCAGGTCAAGAAAAGCGCTCCCCCTAGTTGGCTCCCCTAGCACTTGCACCAGGAAATTGTCCCCTACGCTTTCCAAAAACTTCCTGGATTGTCTATGCACCGCTGTATTGCTCTCCCAGCAGATATCCGAAGCCTGCATCCTCCAGCAAGCTGTTGTTAAAATGCCAATAGGCCGGCCCCGGCCTCTCCGCGCAGAGGGAGGCTGTCACGGTGGCTAAATGATGGTCAGAAAATGGGGCCGGCAGAATGAGGAGCGGGCTCGTGAAAGATAAAAGCGTGATAAATAAATGCGGTCCAACTGGGAGTGGCGCGACCGATGGGCCTCCACCCGGACAAAGGTGAACATGGAAGTATCATCCGGGTGGTGGTCGCGCCAGACGTCCACCAGGGAGTGGTGTTTGACTATCTCCTGGAGGACGGCGGCGGCGGCCGGGCTCTGCTCGGTCCCCGAGCGATCCTGCTCCTCTAGGGTGATGTTAAAGTCCCCTCCTAGGACCAGGCACTCATGAGGATCCCAGGTGCTGAGGAAGGCGGCTGATAGAATTGCAGCCGCTCCAGGCTCACTGCCGGGGCATAGATGTTGACTACGAGCCCCTCCATGCAGACCTGGAGGTGCAGCAGGCAGCCAGGCACAGCCTCGGCGATCCCCAGCACCTTGGGCCATAGGCCGGGGGAGAACAGAGTCGCCACTCCAGCCATACGAACTGTGAGATGGCTAAAGTTGACCCTGTCCCACCAATCCAGCCACCAGCTGTCTTCGGTGGTCGGATCCGCATGGGTCTCCTGCAGGAAAACCACAGAGTACCCCCTCTCCCAAAGGGTTCAATGTTGCGATGGTAAGAGGTGCCATGAGGAGGGCTGGGGGGGATCCTCGCCGGCAGGGACACTCGCGGCTCCCGGCGGGCTGCGCAGCAGTCTGTGACCTACCCCATAGAAGAGTAAGGAGTCATGGAAGAGGCGGACCTACTGGTAGGCCGTGGTGCCCTGCCTGCCGGTCCTTTTACCCTCCCCCATGAGGGCCCTTGCGGCCTGGAGGATTTGATTAAAGTCCCCCCATCGCTGGAGAGCAAGCTGTACTTTGTTGCGGGAGCCACGGACGTCTTCTAGAAACTCCCGCAACTCCTCTCGCAGTGCATGGGGGGCTGGGGTTATGGTCTTCTGGTTACTCCCCGACGGGGCCCTTGGTACAGCCCAGTGGCCCACCGAGACGGGCAGACAGGGTGCGGACCCCCGACGGGGCTCCTGATAGGTTGGCCTGAACGCTGGGTGATAGGGGGCGGTGGAAGGAGGATAGCAGCCCTTGGTAGGTCGGGACGGGTAAACACAAAAGCCGCTCCCTGGGGGTCATCTATTGGCAAAGGGAAGGAGACAGCCCCAGGGTCGGCAATAACATCTCGGGAGGTGGACGGGATAGGGACAGGGGTAGGGGCAGTGTTAGAAGAGGTTTAGAAGTGAGATTCTGGGTGGGGAATGGGCTCTCAGTGATGCCGGGTGCAGGCTCTATGGTGGATTTGGCAGCCACGGCATCAGGAGGTGGACTCTTCTGTAGGGCCCTCTCCCGGGAAGGAGGTCAAATGCTCCTCACCAACAAGGGGTGCCCCTGTTGGCTCAGGTCCCGGCCGCGTGGCACTGGCCGTCGCCTCAACAGTCTCGGCGGCTCTCAGCAGGTTGCCATCTGCAGCCGGGTTGATGGAGGAGTCCAGGGGCTCCTCAAAGTTGGGAGCGGAAGCAACGGTTAGGGGGAGGGAACATGGGGAAAGGGGGGCTGTTGTGAAATCGCCCAGATCGAGGCCCGCTGTCATATGGTTGTCCTCCCCCTGGGTGACCGGGGTCAGACCCAGGGCCTCGCTCTCCTCATATATGGACGAGAAATCCTTTTCCGCCACCCCGGGATTCTCCCCGCCGGCACCTGACGTGACGGTTGCCTCGGGGCACACTGAGGTTTCAGATGGCACCTCGGGGGCCTCAGAGGGGAGGGACTCCCGTGGAGGGGAGCTACTGCTTTCCAGTGCTGCCACGTCTCCCCCAGCCGGCACCGGTGGATGGAACACACCCGTGGGTAGAGCGGAAGGCTCGGCATCGGTGCCCCCCTTCCTAGTCTTCCGGGGGGCCTCCGCATCAGATGGGAGGAGCGGAGCTTGAGCCTTCCGCTTGCCCCTCTTCCCCTGGACTAGGGCCCAGCCCTCCATGGCATCATCCAGGGGCTGGCTAGCAGGGGTTGTGTCAGGGAGCAGAGGCGATGGCTCAGGGATTCGAGGGGATAATGGTGGGGCAGCACAAGGGAGGGAAGATTCCCCTTGGGACGGGCCCTCTCCCATACCCGGAGGTGTCCCTGCCACACCATCCTCCACAGGCCCTGCCAGATTGCAAGCAGCGGGGGCGGGGCTCTCCCACTCGTCTGGGCATAGTTGGGGAGGTGCCCCTTGGGCACTAGCGGGAGCAATGGTGGACTGGGAAGGAGGAGGGGTGGTTTCGGGCGCCAGGCAGCCAGGGGCACTGGCGATGACGGGGCCAGTGCCCTGCCGGGGCTCGGGGGTCCTGGATGCCCCTCCTTGCCGGGCCAAAGGGCAGTCCCTCCGGACGTGCCCCATTGCCCGGCAGAAGTAGTACCGGGCCTCCCCCATGGAGTAATGCACCCGGTAACGGGCCCCCTGGTAGGGGACTAGGAAGGACCCCTCTAGGGCCTCTACGTCACGCGCCGCCGGCGGCAGTTGAAGCTGCACTTGCCGGCAGAACGAGAGGACGTGACGGAGGGCGGGGTCTTTGCAGCCCAACGGGAGAGGGCTGATGACAGAGATGGGCTTCCCCAAGGTAGAGAGGGCGGGTAACAGGGCGACATTGGGGAGAAAGGGAAGGATGGAGGTCAGGACCAGGCGGATGGCCCGGTCCTCTAGGGGCTCTAAGCGGACAAACGCCCCCTACTGCCAGGCCCTTCTCCATCGCCTCCTGGGTGGCGGCCTCCGATGTTAAGGAGAAGACGACCTTGCCATGCATTTTGGAGGCCGCCACAATGGCCGTGGGCCCCACCACCCTCGCCAACGCCCGCACATAGGTCTCCACATGGGGCGAGGCGGCTTGCTTCCTGGTCATGGTGAGAAAGGGGCCCTGGCCGCTATAGATGGTAGTGGATCGGTGGGCAGGAGAGATGACGTAGCGGCAGGCGGTGGGGCTGCCACCACCCGGGCGTACGCCCTGGGGGCTGGGAGAGGGACACCTGCAGAGCTGGTGGAGGGAACCGAGGGAGGGACGCCCCAGCTGGCGGTGGGGCCGGGGCATTGGTGGCAGCCCCTGCCATGGAGGACCTGGTCTTTTTAGTGGGGCCCTTCCTGCTGGCTGGGGGGGCTCCCCCCGAATCTGAGGGGGTGAGAGACATGGCAGCAGTGGAGGTCACCCCGCTGCCCGTTGCTGCTGGTGCCCCAACGGGGGCGATGGCAGATGGTTCGGCAGCGGAGGTAGAAGCTTGGGGGGGGTGACAGAGGGGCAGGCGGGGGAGGGGCAGCTCGAGCTGCTGGAGGTGCCCCACCCGTCTCATCCCCCACCATCATGAGCAGGGAGGGAAGGGGAAACACCAGAAGGAGGAAGGGAGAGGGGAAGCAGGTCGACTACTTCTCCCTGCTAGGCTGCAGGCAGGGGAGGAGGGCGCCAAAAGGGGTGGTCTGGACGGGGGGCAATCAGGGGTTAGGGGTCAGTCACCGACACAAGGTGGAATTCCGGCTCCTCTTGGTGCAGTACGGGAGGGGGGGATACAACAACATTGAGGGTGCAGTGAAAAGGGTTGAAAGTAAAATGGGGAGTTGCACAAGCGCATGGGAGGGGGCATGAGCACACGGAGCAAGGGGCTAAGCAGGCTGGAGGTAGGGCAGGGAAACCAAGGAGCTAGCTTCAGAGGCTGGGGCAGGGCAAACAAACAGAGGCTGCAGGAGGAAATGGGTGGGGCAGGCAAACAAACTGAAGGTAATAAGCAGGGGTTGGGGCATAAGGGGGGCAAAAGCTGCAAAGCGCAAATGGGGCAGGTTGCAAGGGCAAAGGTGGGGGGTAGGCAGTCCGGGGGGTGGCACGTGTGTCCATGTGCGCTTGCACACATCTTTTTAAGTTGGCTGCTGCTTCTGGCCCAAAGGGTGGAAATAGGGCGTGGCAAGCCAAGCAAGCAGCTGAGTCCAGAGGCAGGAGCTGAGGCAGATGGTATACAGCCAGTGGGGGTGGTGGAGGGGGCAGTGGTGGTGGTAGTAGTGGTGGGGATTGGGGGGGGACACACAGATGGATGGGGGGGCAGCTCCACGCCACACCCCGTGTTCCTACAAACACAGTCAAAACCCCCACCACAAGAGCACACTTTGAAAATTACTCAGTCTTAGGGCCCTCTCCTCGGTGGTCTGCAAGTCTCTAGGTGCTGCCCCACTGGCAGATGATCCTCTTCTTCTCCTCCTCGGGGCTTCAGCAGCTCCAGGCAGCAGACTCCACAGCAGCAGCTCCAGGAACTCCAGGTGGTGGTCCAGGCAGACAGAAAGGACCCCTCTCAGGTTGTGATGGTGGTGGTGTCCACAACAGCAGTGGCTGGGGTCCCTCACTCCTTCTCTCTGGGGAGTGGGCTAGCAGCCCTCACCCCCGGGGCTGCAGTTAGAGCAGTAGCAGCCCCCAGAGTGGGGGGTCTAGCAGCCAAGTAGCAGAGAATGGGGAGCAGCTGGAGCAGCAGGGAGAACTTAGGGCCTAGCAGTAGGAGTAGCAGCTTCTCACCTCCCTCCAAGCTAGAAGGCTATGGGAGAGGGAGAGAGAGAGAGGGATTCACTCAAAGCTAAACAAATCCCTAGTACCAGAATAAGTGAAATGGCAGCTGCTCCAGGTCAGTTAAGACACCTGGGGCCAATTAAGAACTTTCCAGAAGGCAGGGAGAAGGCTAGGTTGATTGGGACACCTGAAGCCAATCAGGGGTTGGCTGAAACTAGTTAAAAGCCTCCCAGTTAGTCAGGTGGGTGTGCGTGTCAGGAGCTGTGGGAAGAAGTTGTGCTGTTGGAGAGGTTGAGTAGTACACACGCAGAGACTACAGAGACTGTGAAGGAAGGATAACTTCTCCTCACCTCCCTCGCTGGCTTATGATGAAAATGGCTCAGTAGCCTGTGACCCTTGTCTCTAGAGAAAGAAGGGTTACGTGGAGGGTCACAGTGAGCCTCTGAGGCTAGCGAAATCTGCCAGGAAACACAGGACCCACAGAGGCAAGGACAGAGCTTTGTCACAAATCATAATATGTCACATTTTATTTTTCACTCAAAAAAAAGTTCAGATTCCAATCTCTTCCAATATCTATGGAAAAGAGATTTGTAAAGAGAGACTCTACAGTGTCAAAACATCCCTGAGGGAAATAAACAGCACCTATCCTGGGCAACTGTCTGAAAGTGGATGTGGAATTTATTTAGAGTTTTGGATAGATGTTTGATATTTCTCTTAGTGTTGCACTCTAAAGCACTGATCATTTCAGGGGATGGAAGAGATGTAAATAAGGAATTGCAGCACATACAGGAAGACAGGAGAAGAGAGAAATAGAGAAAGGAGAACAGAGCAAAAAAAAGAACCAGTTGATAATTATAATGATGGTTCTAACATTGAGCATATTTTCCTACTGTGTATTGGAGTAACCATGGAAGGGGGTCAATATTTATGAATTTATTAAGGTTCTACAGCTACACTTTAAAGCTAAAATCTAACAAACTAGATTTGCCAACTCGGTGTTATAGCCAATACAGAATGGAATCTAATAGGATAGCCCATTTTTTGAGTCCAGGGAGCATTAGTGTGACAGAATTAACCCCTGTATTCGCACCATTGAATAATCTTTGTACAAAATATGCCCTGTAAGGTATCATTTGAAAACTAATAACTCACTGGTCAATATTATGATAAAATGGGTGTAGCAACTTTATATGTAAAGTTATTAATTCCCTCTGAATAATGTTGGTACTCATCTTGTCTCCACCCTCACAACTGGAAGGAACTTTAGCTAGGGGTAACCTTCAGGAAAATGCACTTCAAAGGGTAACTTAACTATAAAACTGAGGGGCAAAAACATTCTAAGTTCTCTCTCCCTAGCTGTCTCTCTCTTCTTAACCTAAGATGACAAAAGAAACAGCCTGTGGACATTGGGAGCCGATTCTGATTTGAAACTTGGTCAGCAATTTTGCTGGGAACCTGTGGTAAGAATTTCACCTTGAAGCAAGTCTTGTTTAAGTTTAGAAAGCAATTTATCTTTCTCTTGTAACCATTTCTGACTTTACTGCCTTATACTAGTATTTACATAAACCTATCTCTTTGTAGTAAATAAACTTGTTTTATTCTTTAATTAAAACAAGTCTAGTGTTGTGAATTGTTTGGGAAACTTCATTTAAGGTAGCAGGCTCTCCTACATTGATCCCCTTTGAGGAGCAATGGACCTACTATATATGGACTGTCCAGAAGAGGGCTGGACTAAGTAATACACACATTTAGGGGTGAAAATTTGGGACTGGGAGTGTGTTGGGGTCACCCTGCAAGTAATAACCAAAGGCTGCTGGAAGCCAAGTGTAGCTGGTGTTTGCTAGTACTCTACTGGGTCAGAGGTGCTGGACCAAGGCTGTGGCTATACTCACACACTCAGGGTGCAACCTGCATGCTGGCAGATTATTTGTGAGCAGCCCTGGAGTGAGCTACAGCAGTAAAGCATTGGGAGGAACCCCAGGTTGTAGGGCAAGGGTGACACAGCCCCTCACCGGTCAAAACTGCACCCTAGAAAGTCATAGTTAACTTACTAATTTTAATGCTGGGTTCTTTTCAGGTCAACTTTAAATTAAACAGTATTTCTCAAATCAGGACACTTGCTTATTCTTAACCAACAATTTACTAATTAATCCAGAACCACATTAATATACAATCAACAGTTCACCATTCAAATGTAGACAACCAATGTTGGCAGGTATGTACTACACACACACTACAGTCTTGCAAGCAATTATCACAGACGAGAGTTGAGGTTTATCACAGATGAGAGTTGAGCCAGTATATCAAGGAATAATTCAAATTACCAAGATTTCTTATTACATTTACCCACTATCATTAATTTTCAAGTCTTTAGTACCTAACGTGTTTAATACACAACCCAAGGATACACTTAACTTTAAGACACTTTGAACAGTATGGTTACTACTACTGTTTGAATGAATTGGTCCAAAAGGAAGAAACACTGGGCCGGGGCAGCCCCATCCCACCCGGGGGGGGGGAGAATTCCTTCCCAACCCCAAATATGGTGGTCAGTTGGACCCTGAGTATGTGCCAAGTGAGTGCTTGGATTTCAACTCTTACTTTCTCTGCTGTTTCCATCAGCTTCCAATAGATGGGGTTTGTGCTTAACAATTTTCTTTGATTCTCTTAGGGGAGGCTTTTTTGATTTGATTCATTTTAAGGATTCTATTTCATTATCAGCCTCTAATATCAATTGGGACTCCACCCTTTTAAGAAATTGCTCTTAATAGTCCAAACTTATACCCTGGCTTCTCTTTTAACATTCCTTCTTCCTTGTGTCAGACAACTTCTACTAATTCTAGAGTGCAACAATTATTTACAATGAAAACCAACAAAATCCCAAAATCTTCTAAATTTGGAAGATGTACCCCAAACATTCTTTGACTGTAAACTGATAATAGCCTTTGTTGACCAGAAATCTTAGGAATCTCCTGTGGTTTTGATGGACATGGAAATATGCATCTGTCAAGTTGAGGGCAATGCCCCACTTGCAGGGATCGAGGGAGGGGATAATGAAGGCTAGAAGGAGAATACAAAATCTTATTTTATTATATATTTGTTTAGGCCTCACACGTCCAGTATGGGTCAGAGACCTCCTTTTGCCTTTGGAACCAGGATGTAGCATGAATAAAACCCTTTCTCCAGGTGGAGAAGGGGAACCTCCCCAATATCTTCCCAAATGGAGAAGAGACTGGATCTCCTTGAGGAGGACAATCTTGTGAGAGTGGTCCCTCAAGAGGGAAAGAGAATGGGGTGGGAGGGATTGAAACAAACAAAAGGGTGTATCCCAGTTCCACTGTACTTCCAACCAATTGATTTGTGGTAACATGGATCCAAGCATATGGACTATGGGCTAGACTTTTGGAAAACAGGGGTAGGAGAAGCTGGTGTAAGCAAAACCAGTAAACTGCCATCAACATGGCAGTCAGACTGCTTAGCACTTCTGGGCTGCCTAGAAACAGTTTCCAAAGAAGAGCACAGAGGTAGAAGTCTCCTCCTATGATTCTTCCTGGACTGGCCAGATTGTCTAAACATAAAACAGTGGTATCATTGAGATGGCTGAGGGAGGAATTGTTTCTCTTTAGGGAATGGTTTGTAAATCCCCATTGATCTCAATGTAGCCCTTGAGTCTATTAGATTCTGAAGTTTCTCATCAGTTTGCTGGGGGAAGAGGATTCAATTCTTGAAAGGGAGATGCTGTTTAGTGTCCTGGACCTCATGTGGAAGACCTGAAGTTTGAAGCCAGGAACGCCTGTGCATCTTTACTGAAGATGCCATGGCTCTGGCTGCTGGATCTGCCCCATTCAACACAGCTTGGAGAGAGGTACTAGCCCTGAGTTTGCCTTCCTCCAATATGGCCTGAAACTCCTGCCTGGCCTTCTTCGGTAACTTGTCTACGAATACAAGAACATTATCCTAAAGGGAGAAGTAATATCTGGCCAGCAAGCCTTGCTGATTTGAGATAAGAAACTAAGACAGAAGTAGAATAAATCTTTCTACTGAAAAGGCTGCATCTCTTTGCCTCTTTTGCCTTTGGAGTAGAAGAAGGGTGTGTCCTTCATGCTGCCTTTTGTTTGCTGCCAATGCAACCAAGGAGCCTGAGGGTGGAAGGGATGCAGAAATATTCATATCCTGCAATGAGGAATATGATATCTCCACTCCGTCCTCTTGGCTGATGGCAGCAGAAATGATGGCATTTGCCACAATATTTTTGTGGGTTACAGTAGGGCTTTGTTTATAGGCAGACCCACACAGGAAGATTCAGCTAACCCCAGTATATAGGTTCCAAGGCCAGAAGGAACCATTGAGATAATCTAATCTGACCTCCTATATAACAAAGGCCATAGAACTTCCCCAAAATAATTCCCACAGCATATCTTTTAGAAAAACATCCAATCTTGATTGTCAATTATGGAGACTCCACCACCGTGCTTGGTAAATTGTTCCAATGGTTAATTACTTTGTTTAAAATGTATGCCTTACTTCCAGTCTGAAATTGTCTAACTTCAATTTCCAGGCATTGGATTGTGTTATCCCTTTCTATTAGATTGAAGAGAGTGAGAACTTATGTTCAGCTGATTATCCACCATGACCCACAAATCTCTTCAGTCACTGCTTCTCTGGATAGAGTCCTCCAGCCTGTAAGTATGGTCTGGTCTTTATTCCTAGACATATACATTTTCCTAGACATACATTTAGGCATATTAAAATGCATATTGTTTGCTTATTCTGAGTTTACCAGGTGATCCAGATTATCCTGGAGCATTGATCTGTCCTTTTCATGATTTACCACTTCTCCAATGTGTGTGTGTGTGTGATCTGCAATCTTTATCAGTGATTACATTTTCTTCCAGGTCATAGCACAGGGCCAAGAACCAATTCCTGCAGGACTTCACTGGAAACACTCTAGCTCAATGACCATTCCCCATTTACAATTACAGTTTGAGACCTATCAGTTAACCAGTTTTTAATCCATTTAATGTATGCTATGTTAATTTTATCATTCTAGTTTAATCAAAATATCCTGTAGTACCAGGTCAAATATCTTACCTCAGCACTATTACATTTATCAAATTTGTAATCTCCCAAGAAAGAGTTAGGTTGACAGCATCTATTTTCCAGAAACTCATTTTTTTAACATTAATTAGATTATCCTCCTTTAATTCTTTATTAATTAAACCACATATCAGCCCCTCCATTATCTTGCCTGGAGAATTGATCTCAGGCTGACAGGTCTATCCTTACCCAGGTAATCCGACCAGTTTATGGGAGTTTTCTTGTACAACCTTAATCTGGCCAAAAAGGAAAAAACCCTACTAAATCCTGGTAAACCCTGTGGTCATCCTGAAGAGGGGAAGACCACCCAATGAGGCAGTGGTGTCTGTGGTAAGAGGAAGAGCAGCATAAAGGAGGCTGAGATGGAGTCTTCTGTACTTTCGCACCCTCAAGGGAGGTTCTGGTGGGCAAGTTTGCCTATGCTCTGTACCAACCTGATACTGGGGGAAATGTTCTGAGCCTTTTCCCAAAAAGTACACCAACATGTGGGGGATCTGGAGGAAGTAGGGGACTTGGTGGTGAGAGGAAACTCCCATGGGTTCCAGTATGGTTATTGATAGGACACAAGGCCCCCACCCCTACACATCAAAGTATCCAGGATCCTTGATCATCATAGGACCTCTGCTGGGTACCAAGAGCGGAATTCCCCTTCTATCCTGGGAATAAAGGTATAGGAGCATATTTCCAACTCCGAGGAAGAGCCCAAATTGCCCAACCATGAAGGCATGGTACACTGCACTGAAAGGGACCAGTGATGCATCCCTGGAGACACCAGTACCAAAGGCAGCATGGTGGACTTGCCTCTTGACAGCGCCAGGTGAGGAGGCATTGGATGGTCCAAAGCTGGCCACAGTACTGAGAGTTAGATGCTACTCACAGGGAAGCCGAACGAGGCAGGATCAATCAGTACTGGATGACTTGACTCTTGTATCACTGGAGAATCCAGTACCGAGAGGCATAGTAGATACCATGCTGCAGCAGATGCCTCTTGGTACTGGATTCTCCAGTGGTACAAGAGTCAAGTCATCCAGTACTGATTGATCTTGCCTCATTCGGCTTCCCTGTGAGTAGCACCCAACTGAGATACCGAGATGCTGCTGCTGTTGCATCTAAGAGATCTGTACTGCAGAATGGGTTGGCCTCAATGGCACAAGCACAGATGCTAGTGTTGGCACCTGGTACCAACTTCATCTCATATGAGGGAGTATTTCTTTTCTGCGGACACTCTACCTAGCTTTCCAGCTTTTTAATAGTAGCTAGTATAGGAGACCTTGATCTCTTGGAAGAGGCTGGCTTCTTGGAAGCATACTGTGTATTTCTTCTTTGGTATTGGGGAAGGGGAGCTGTGCAGAGTCTCCAACAATGTCTGAAGGAATACTTCTGAGGCAGAAGTGCTTGGTGCCTCCCCAAATGGGAAGGCGGTGAGGGTCGACACAAGGTTGCCTCCGTGAGGAAATGGTGCAATCTCATCTCTCTATCATTCTTAGTCTGAGGTTTGAAGTCTCTACAAATTTGACACCTGTTCTGGATGTGACTCTCACTGAGGCACTTCAGACACCTTGAACGATAGTCACACACTGGCGTCGACTTCTTGCAGCCAGTACAATACTTGACGCCTGGCGCCCAAGGCATTCCTCACTACTGAGAGTTGGTACCCAGAAAACACAGAAAACAACTGTCTAAATACAAATAAATAAAATAATGAATTAAACTTATCCTAAACTACTAACTATATACAGGAGAAAAAAAATTCCTGAAAGGGAGAACAGTTGCAAAGCAAGCCACTACACTCGGACTACAGAGCACGGGCCGTAAAATGGAATTGAGGGGCGTCGGGCAGCTCCGCTCTTCATAACATTGCACAGCAGCATGAGGTGGCAGAGGGCACATGTGCCACCATGCTAGGTACAGCTAAGCAAAATATCTGTGGTGCTCATGCACTGGGCATGCAAACACCTCAAATGGAATGGACATGAGAGAAATTTCAAAGAAGAACATCTGCAAACATGCCTCATTCTGTATGTTCCTTCTGAGGGTATCCAAGATGACCCTAAATAAGAAAGGACTCAATGCTGATCCCTGATGCACTCCCAGCCTTTACCAACAGTTTGTCTGTTAAACCACTAGAAGTTCCAACTACTGACATTGCACCTACATTCATAGCTTGGACAAGCTTCACATAATATTTTTCCCTTAAACACCACTGGGTTACTTCCCTTCTAACTTGATCAAAGGTCTTTTCCGAAATCAATAAACATCGTGTGAATATCTTTTTTTCTCTAAATTTTTCCATTTGCTACTTCAGTGGAAACCCCCCAGGATTTGTTGATTTTTTTCCTAGAATAAAGCCATAGTGACTTGCAGTAATACCTACTCCACTTCTCAGTCTCTTATCACTGATTCTTGCCCACAATTTTATTTTACGACTCATCAACTCTTTACCGCTATAATTTATAGAGGTGCCAGTGTCATCTTTTCTATTATACATTGGCACTACTATGCTTTTCCTCCATCACTCCCATCCAGAACCTGGAATTGAACTCAAGATTCCTCTGTGCTCTAGTAAATAGTGGTGAAATACATTAGCAAAATGCCTCTCATTCCTGACAAGTGAAGATCAAAAACATGCTACTGCTATAATTGTTTCAATAGCTCAAGAGGTAAGGGACAGCACTGTGGATCTGAAGGTCCTAATATCATATAGTGGTCAATATGATTTCACGAGAGTATTTCCTACATTTTTAAAAAATAAATCAGAAGTTGCATTTATGCAAAAATAGTATTCTAAAGATGGAACACAACAGAATTAAGGTTGCCTGCTCAACATTAATTCCGTCTCCTTCTGCATATGCTTTTGACAGTCTTTAACTATATGATCACATACTATTTATTTCATAGGACCCCTATGATAAAAATGTAGAAAGTGTATTATTGTAATTATAACTTTCCCTCCATTTTTTTCTTTACTTAAGATTATCGTAAGAACAGATCTTTTCTATGGAGCCTTTACAGTCACAGTATTGAAGCTCCTCTCTTGAGAAGGTATTAAGGCAATTGCATGCTAGGAGTCCCAATCTAAACAGGCTACACGTAGGGTATGTTTGCGCAGCAAATAAAAACCTGTGGCTGGCCATGTCACCTGACTCAAGCTTGCAGGGCTCAGGTTGCCAGGCTGTTTCATTGCTGTGTAGATTTCTGAGCTCAGTCTGGAGCCCAGGCTCCAGGACTCAGCAGCCCGAATCCCACAAGCCTGAGTTGGCTGGCATAAGCCAGCAGTAGGTTTTTCTTTGCAGTGTAGACGTACCCATAGGCTACCTGGAGGTTCAGTCTAGACCAGTTGACAACTGTGGTCAGGGAAAACTGCCTTCTCTTTTAAAGTTATCTAGGTGTCAGGTCATAGTCATAGAGTGTAAGGCCAGAAGGAATTACCAGATCATTTAGTCCAACCTCCTGTACACCATAGGCCACTTAACAGCACCCAGCCACTGCCACGCCAAATCCAACAACCAGAACTAGACTAAAATATTACAGCTCTCAGGAGACTAAATTATTCTGTGCCACAGGCAGAGAACAGGAGCGACTGAGGGGTATCAATGCCCGAGGTCCCTGCAATGGCAGGCAACTGATTCAGTCAGATATACCCAGAAGATCCTAGCAAGTGACCCACACCCCATGGTGCATAGGAAGGTGACCTGCTCTTTCTCTCCCCCTACCTCCCGAGATCCTTGCCACTCTTACCTGGGAGAAAATTCCTTCCCAATGCTGCACATGCACATCAGTTAGAGCCTGAGCATGTAAACAACACTCACCAGCCAAGCATCTAAGAAAGATAATTTTCAGTATCGCCTCAGAGCACTGACCCACCCCATCCAGTGTCCCATCTCCAGCTGTGGTCATTTCTGATGCTTCAAAGGAAGGAGGGGAAAAACCCTCCAAACCTCCAGAATATATATATATATACACTACCTTTCTGATCCCTACAGATGACCAACTGAAGCCTTGAAGCATAACTTTTTAGACCTGTAAGATGTAAACCAGAGGGGACCGCCAGGACTGCCAAGCCTCCTAACCACTGCAGGCAACCACATCATACACTTTACTGAAACGTACCAAGCTCTGTCTTAAAGCTAATTAGGCTGCCTGCACCTACAACTCCTATTGGAAAGCTGTTCCTGAACCTCAAACCTCTGAAGGCAAGAAACCTTCTAATTTCCAGTATAAGTTTATTCATGGCTAATTTATACCCATTTGTTCTTGAGCCAATATTGTCCTTTAACTTAAATAGCTCTTCTCCCTCTCTGGTGTTTACCCCTCCCCACACCAAGATATTTATAGAGAACAATCCTATCCCCTTTCAGCCTTCATTTTGCTAGACTAAACAAGCCAAACCCTTTTAGTCTCCTTTTGTAAAATAGGCTCTCCACTCCTCTGAACGTCCGAGTAGCTCTTCTCTGCATCTGTTCCACTTCCTCTTTCTTGAGCGTAGATGACCAGAATTGTGCAGAATAGTCTGTATGAGATCTTACCAGTGCCTTCTATAGTGGAATGACTACTTCCCTATTTCTACTGGAAATACCATGACTGATATATCCTAGGATTCCATTTGCCTTTTTTTACAGCTGCATCACATTTATGGCTCACAGTTATCCTGTGATTGACCAACATGCCTAGGTCTGTCTCTTCCTTTGTCACTTTCAACAGTTTAGCCCCTGGCTTATATCAGAAATTCTTATTAGTCCCTAAAAGAAAAGGAGTACTTGTGGCACCTTAGAGACTAACAAATTTATTAGAGCATAAGTTTTCGTGAGCTACAGCTCACTTCATCGGATGCATTTGGTGGAAAAAACAGAGGAGAGATTTATATACACACAGAGAACATGAAACAATGGGTTTATCATACACACTGTAAGGAGAGTGATCACTTAAGATAAACCATCACTAACAGCAGGGGGGGGAAAGGAGGAAAACCTTTCATGGTGACAAGCAGGTAGGCTAATTCCAGCAGTTAACAAGAATATCAGAAAGAAAAGGAGTACTTGTGGCACCTTAGAGACTAACAAATTTATTAGAGCATAAGCTTTCGTGAGCTACAGCTCACTTCATCGGATGCATTTGGTGGAAAAAACAGAGGAGAGATTTATATACACACACACAGAGAACATGAAACAATGGGTTTATCATACACACTGTAAGGAGAGTGATCACTTAAGATAAGTCATCTCCAACAGCAGGGGGGGGAAGGAGGAAAACCTTTCATGGTGACAAGCAAGGTAGGCTAATTCCAGCAGTTAACAAGAATATCAGAGGAACAGTGGGGGGTGGGGTGGGAGGGAGAAATACCATGGGGAAATAGTTTTACTTTGTGTAATGACTCATCCATTCCCAGTCTCTATTCAAGCCTAAGTTAATTGTATCCAGTTTGCAAATTAATTCCAATTCAGCAGTCTCTCGTTGGAGTCTGTTTTTGAAGCTTTTTTGTTGAAGTATAGCCACTCTTAGGTCTGTGATCGAGTGACCAGAGAGATTGAAGTGTTCTCCAACTGGTTTTTGAATGTTATAATTCTTGACGTCTGATTTGTGTCCATTCATTCTTTTACGTAGAGACTGTCCAGTTTGGCCAATGTACATGGCAGAGGGGCATTGCTGGCACATGATGGCATATATCACATTGGTAGATGCGCAGGTGAACGAGCCTCTGATAGTGTGGCTGATGTGATTAGGCCCTATGATGGTATCCCCTGAATAGATACGTGGACAGAGTTGGCAACGGGCTTTGTTGCAAGGATAGGTTCCTGGGTTAGTGGTTCTGTTGTGTGGTGTGTGGTTGCTGGTGAGTATTTGCTTCAGATTGGGGGGCTGTCTGTAAGCAAGGACTGGTCTGTCTCCCAAGATCTGAGAGAGCGATGGCTCGTCCTTCAGGATAGGTTGTAGATCCTTGATGATGCGTTGGAGAGGTTTTAGTTGGGGGCTGAAGGTGATGGCTAGTGGCGTTCTGTTGTTTTCTTTGTTGGGCCTGTCCTGTAGTAGGTGACTTCTGGGTACTCTTCTGGCTCTGTCAATCTGTTTCTTCACTTCAGCAGGTGGGTATTGTAGTTGTAAGAATGCATGATAGAGATCTTGTAGGTGTTTGTCTCTGTCTGAGGGGTTGGAGCAAATGCGGTTATATCGTAGCGCTTGGCTGTAGACAATGGATCGAGTGGTATGATCTGGATGAAAGCTAGAGGCATGTAGGTAGGAATAGCGGTCAGTAGGTTTCCGATATAGGGTGGTGTTTATGTGACCATCGCTTATTAGCACTGTAGTGTCCAGGAAGTGGATCTCTTGTGTGGACTGGTCCAGGCTGAGGTTGATGGTGGGATGGAAATTGTTGAAATCATGGTGGAATTCCTCAAGAGCTTCTTTTCCATGGGTCCAGATGATGAAGATGTCATCAATGTAGCGCAAGTAGAGTAGGGGCATTAGGGGACGAGAGCTGAGGAAGCGTTGTTCTAAGTCAGCCATAAAAATGTTGGCATACTGTGGGGCCATGCGGGTACCCATCGCAGTGCCGCTGATTTGAAGGTATACATTGTCACCAAATGTGAAATAGTTATGGGTCAGGACAAAGTCACAAAGTTCTGCCACCAGGTTAGCCGTGACAGTATCGGGGATACTGTTCCTGATGGCTTGTAGTCCATCTTTGTGTGGAATGTTGGTGTAGAGGGCTTCTACATCCATAGTGGCTAGGATGGTGTTTTTAGGAAGATCACCAATGGACTGTAGTTTCCTCAGGAAATCGGTGGTGTCTCGAAGATAGCTGGGAGTGCTGGTAACGAAGGGCCTGAGGAGGGAGTCTACATAGCCAGACAATCCTGCTGTCAGGGTGCCAATGCCTGAGATGATGGGGCGTCCAGGATTTCCAGGTTTATGGATCTTGGGTAGCAGATAGAATACCCCAGGTCGGGGCTCCAGGGGTGTGTCTGTGCGGATTTGTTCTTGTGCTTTTTCAGGGAGTTTCTTGAGCATCATGAATAGGTCGGAGTATGAACAAGAGGCTACTAGGCAGCTCTCCAACACCACTTTCTACAAGCAATTACCCTCTGATCCCACTGAGAGTTACCAAAAGAAACTACAGCATTTGCTCAAGAAACTCCCTGAAAAAGCACAAGAACAAATCCGCACAGACACACCCCTGGAGCCCCGACCTGGGGTATTCTATCTGCTACCCAAGATCCATAAACCTGGAAATCCTGGACGCCCCATCATCTCAGGCATTGGCACCCTGACAGCAGGATTGTCTGGCTATGTAGACTCCCTCCTCAGGCCCTTCGTTACCAGCACTCCCAGCTATCTTCGAGACACCACCGATTTCCTGAGGAAACTACAGTCCATTGGTGATCTTCCTAAAAACACCATCCTAGCCACTATGGATGTAGAAGCCCTCTACACCAACATTCCACACAAAGTTGGACTACAAGCCATCAGGAACAGTATCCCCGATACTGTCACGGCTAACCTGGTGGCAGAACTTTGTGACTTTGTCCTGACCCATAACTATTTCACATTTGGTGACAATGTATACCTTCAAATCAGCGGCACTGCGATGGGTACCCGCATGGCCCCACAGTATGCCAACATTTTTATGGCTGACTTAGAACAACGCTTCCTCAGCTCTCGTCCCCTAATGCCCCTACTCTACTTGCGCTACATTGATGACATCTTCATCATCTGGACCCATGGAAAAGAAGCTCTTGAGGAATTCCACCATGATTTCAACAATTTCCATCCCACCATCAACCTCAGCCTGGACCAGTCCACACAAGAGATCCACTTCCTGGACACTACAGTGCTAATAAGCGATGGTCACATAAACACCACCCTATATCGGAAACCTACTGACCGCTATTCCTACCTACATGCCTCTAGCTTTCATCCAGATCATACCACTCGATCCATTGTCTACAGCCAAGCGCTACGATATAACCGCATTTGCTCCAACCCCTCAGACAGAGACAAACACCTACAAGATCTCTATCATGCATTCCTACAACTACAATACCCACCTGCTGAAGTGAAGAAACAGATTGACAGAGCCAGAAGAGTACCCAGAAGTCACCTACTACAGGACAGGCCCAACAAAGAAAACAACAGAACGCCACTAGCCATCACCTTCAGCCCCCAACTAAAACCTCTCCAACGCATCATCAAGGATCTACAACCTATCCTGAAGGACGAGCCATCGCTCTCTCAGATCTTGGGAGACAGACCAGTCCTTGCTTACAGACAGCCCCCCAATCTGAAGCAAATACTCACCAGCAACCACACACCACACAACAGAACCACTAACCCAGGAACCTATCCTTGCAACAAAGCCCGTTGCCAACTCTGTCCACATATCTATTCAGGGGATACCATCATAGGGCCTAATCACATCAGCCACACTATCAGAGGCTCGTTCACCTGCGCATCTACCAATGAGATATATGCCATCATGTGCCAGCAATGCCCCTCTGCCATGTACATTGGCCAAACTGGACAGTCTCTACGTAAAAGAATGAATGGACACAAATCAGACGTCAAGAATTATAACATTCAAAAACCAGTTGGAGAACACTTCAATCTCTCTGGTCACTCGATCACAGACCTAAGAGTGGCTATACTTCAACAAAAAAGCTTCAAAAACAGACTCCAACGAGAGACTGCTGAATTGGAATTAATTTGCAAACTGGATACAATTAACTTAGGCTTGAATAGAGACTGGGAATGGATGAGTCATTACACAAAGTAAAACTATTTCCCCATGGTATTTCTCCCTCCCACCCCACCCCCCACTGTTCCTCTGATATTCTTGTTAACTGCTGGAATTAGCCTACCTTGCTTGTCACCATGAAAGGTTTTCCTCCTTCCCCCCCCTGCTGTTGGTGATGACTTATCTTAAGTGATCACTCTCCTTACAGTGTGTATGATAAACCCATTGTTTCATGTTCTCTGTGTGTGTGTATATAAATCTCTCCTCTGTTTTTTCCACCAAATGCATCCGATGAAGTGAGCTGTAGCTCACGAAAGCTTATGCTCTAATAAATTTGTTAGTCTCTAAGGTGCCACAAGTACTCCTTTTCTTTTTGCGAATACAGACTAACACGGCTGCTACTCTGAAAAGAATATCAGAGGAACAGTGGGGGGTGCGGTGGGAGGGAGAAATACCATGGGGAAATAGTTTTACTTTGTGTAATGACTCATCCATTCCCAGTCTCTATTCAAGCCTAAGTTAATTGTATCCAGTTTGCAAATTAAATTAGCCTACCTGCTTGTCACCATGAAAGGTTTTCCTCCTTTCCCCCCCCTGCTGTTGGTGATGGCTTATCTTAAGTGATCACTCTCCTTACAGTGTGTATGATAAACCCATTGTTTCATGTTCTCTGTGTGTGTGTGTATATAAATCTCTCCTCTGTTTTTTCCACCAAATGCATCCGATGAAGTGAGCTGTAGCTCACGAAAGCTTATGCTCTAATAAATTTGTTAGTCTCTAAGGTGCCACAAGTACTCCTTTTCTTTTTGCGAATACAGACTAACATGGCTGCTACTCTGAAACCTGTATTAGTCCCTAAGTGCATGACTTTGTACTTAGTACTATTAAATCCCATCCATTTCTATGACTCCACACCTTAAGGTCATCCAGTTCTTCTTGTTTAATACAATCTTTCTCTGTATTGACAGTGCTTCCCAATTTGGTGTCATCAAAACATTTCATTAGCACACTCCTACCTTTTGTTCCTAGATAATTGATACCTATTAATGAAGTTCAGTCCCAAGACCGACCCTTGAGGCACTGCACTAGTAATCTCCTTCCGGCTTGACAGTTCTCCTTTCAATACAGCCTATCATCTTCCCTTTAGCCAATTCCTTACCCACCCTACAATTCTTGAACCAATCCCCATATTCTCCATCTTAACGAACAATTTCCCATGTGATTTCATAACAAATGATGTACTAAAGTCCAAATACATTAGATCCACTGCATTTCTCTTATCTAAAAAAACCAATTACCTTCTCAAAGAAAGATATCAGTTTAGTCTGGCACAACCTACCTTTGGTAAACCTTCGTTACATTACATTCCCTTTTCCTAATGCATTTAGTTATTCTTTCCTTCAAAATTTTTTGTAAGCCTTGCATACTACTGAAGTCAAACTAATGGACCTGTAGTTGCCTGGATCACTTCTCCCCCATCTGCTCCCTTCTTAAATATAGCTAAAGAGTTATTCATTCTCTAGTCATAAAGTAGCACCCTCCACAATGATAGATTTATTAAAATTCCTTGCTACTGATTTAACCATTTTATGTGCCAGTTTTCAGTAGTTTGGAGTGGAAACGATCTGATCTCCACAATTTGAGTGTCTTAAGCTCTTTAAGTTTTGCTTTCATCTCAGATGTGGTAATACCCCCCCTCCTCCCCAAAAACAGGGTGAGCTGAGAACAAGTATACTCAGTGGATGTCAGAGAGATCCGAAGAGAACACTCAGTGAGATAAGTGGGGCAATTCACACCTTTGGGGGCCTCCTATGCTGCAGATTGGCGTGCCAAGTCCCTTCACTGCTCCCTACACTAGCTTCAAAGTAGGAACATTTGGGCCACTTCCTGCCTCCAGTTGGTAGATGCACTCCTCACAGCCCATTGGCTACCACCTTCTCTCCAGCCCTACCAAGGAGACATGGAGGGGCCATGAGGAAGGCACAGCTGGCAACTGACTGGCAGCAAGGGATGCCCAAGAAGCCCCCTTGTGCCCTTAAACTGTACCTTCCTCCAAAAATGAAGGGAATTTGCTGCAAAAACGTGCCCCCCCATACAATCTTAACTTTGGTCCTTTTGAGTGATACCCCAACCAATACCTCAGCAATCATAGGCCTGTATCCTTCTGGAGCATGTGGAGAAAGTGGCAAGAGTAGACCTTGTCTTGACTAACTTAAAAGTCAATTTTAGGACAGGCTTAGCAAACATGAGCTAGCTAAAACCAATCTACACTCAACAAATGGCCTACTCCGGGCACACCACCAAAAACTTGCTAGATGTTAGCAGCTATACATCCTTGTCCTAAGGATTCCTGCTGAAACATTACTCCCATAGAAGCCCCAGGAGCAATAGCATGGAGGGCAGAGAGGTGCAGACATGGCGTTCTGGTGGGTACTGAAAATATTTAAGTACTAAAATAGGGGGAAACACTCATTCTCTTATCTTCATGGATTCCAAGGCCAGAAAGGAACATTACGATCACCCAGTATAATCTCCTATATAACACAGGCCAAAGATCTTCCCCAAAATAATTTCTTTTGAACCAGAGCATATCTAAAAAATAAAATTGTCTTGATTTTTAAAATTGCCATTGAAGGAGAATCTACCATGATCCTTGGTAACCTGTTTCAATGGTTAATAACCCTAACTGTTAAAAAATTTATTCCTTATTTTTAGTCTGAATTTGTCTTGTTTCAACTTCCAGGCACTGGATCTTGCTATACCTTTGTCTGTTAGACTGAAGAGCCCATTATCAAGTCATACTTTAACCTTCTTTTTGTTAAGCTAAACAGATTTGTGCTCCTATCTATCACTATAACACATTTTCTAATCCTTTAATCATTCTTGTAGCTCTTCTCAGAATTCACTCAAGTACCAAATACAGAGGTAAAAATCACCTCCCCACTCCTACTCAATACTGCCGTTTATGCGTCTAAGGATCATATTAATACTTTGGGACAAAGCATCGCACTGGAAGCTCATGTTCAGCTGATCATCCATCATGACTCCCTTATTTTTTCCAGAGTCACTGCTTCCCAGGATAGAGTTCCCCATCACTGTAAGTATACCCTATACTCTTTGTTCCCACATATAAACACATGGCTGTATTAAAACACATATTGTTTGTTGCTTCTTGTCATACTTCCTAGCCCTTAGATTTTAGAGCAAGGGGGTCATTGTGATCTTCTGTTTGGATCTCCTGCATAACACAGGCAGAAAATAGGAGCTGCAGCTGCATCTCCTTGCAAATGGCAGGACAAGCTCTACCAAGTTTCTGCAACTTATCCCTAGATCAATTCAGCTACATCTAACATAGTGAGAGTGTATGAAAATGAATGATAGAATAAAATTGTGTTGAACACAACATGCACATAGTTTTTTTTTTATTAAGGATAGGTGAAGTTTTGGTTTGGTCCCAATGCTTACTGCCAGCTCCAAGCAATGCTAAGGGAGTGTGCAAGACATTATCTTAACTCTGTATTTCTTGGTTTTCAGAGGTTAAGGTTAATTCTGGAATGGCCCAAGGTGTAGCGTTAGACAACCCGAACTCTAGATTAAAAAAGTTTTTGGTAGTGAATTATAGGTCTATTGCAAGTACCAGCATGACACTTGGTTAGATAACATCACTTTTTTTCTCCCCTTTCTGTCCATTGGACCCAGAAAAGACAGAATAGGAGAGCCAGGGATGTCTGTCTTGAAACTGGAAGCCAACTCCAGAGACTAGGGGGAGATCAAAGCCTTGTTACTAGCTTGACCACACATCCGTTGAGTGAAAGAAGTCAGAGCTGTTTTGGTATGGGGGGAAATCTTCTTCCTCTGCTGGAGTCTGCACTTAGATAGATGTCCCCACATTAATTACATTTGGTTCATATCTAAAAGCTTCCCCCATCAGCCAACAACCATAAAGGGTAGAAACACAGCTTTTCTTCATGAAAGCTAAGATTCTGACTCATCACAAGACTGGGAGGCAAAGCCCAAGGTACATGCCCATGGGGCCTCAATTCTGCTGAAGGGCATACCTCAACACCATTGAAAGAGACCAACAAGGCCGGTAGGATCTTATTTTGAAGATCTACACCACCTGTGGCGACAACTATTTCATTCTCAGGTCTCCAGTGGCTTGGGGGAGGACCAGAGAAGAAAAAACACCACTTTCCGCCCTCCCAATTCAAGCCACAGTTCTGGCTGGCTGGGTCAGAGGCAGCACAGGATGGCATACCAGAATCAGTTCCTGCCAGGCTAGCAGTGCTATGCTGTACAGCAACCTGAAAGTAGGCCTGGGGCCAGATGCAAACGAAACCCTGCCAGGCCTGCCTTAGAAGGCAGCTTGGAGCATCCAGACAGCCCAAGTACCGTCCCTAGGCAGAAGAGGCGCCAAGAGGAGCAGGGGACGAGGCAGCACGCTAGGGACCACGAGCTCCAAACTCGCTTCCACCCCCAGGGGCTATTCCGTCTTTCACACAGCAAGGTCCAGCGGGAGTCAACCCAGCTCCCCGGGACGCGGCTTGCTGCGGGAATTTCGGGCCTCAGGTGAGCGCGGGGCTCGGAGGAAGCAGGGCGCGCGGAAGCAAGGCGCGAGCCCTACGCCCCAGCCCCACGCAGGCGGCCCGGCAGGCTCCACCATGGCCCCTCGCACACGCTCCGCCCACCAGCTGGCGCCCTGGAAGAGGAGTTCAGGCGGAGGGGCACGGGAAGAGCGAGCCGAAGGGCCCCCGAGTTCTTTCCTGTCTCCCAGCCCCAAGGGCAGCCCCCACCCACGGCTAAGCCGAGACGCTTTACGCTCGTTAGGCTAGCGTGCGCGCACGCAGCTCGCGTCCACGGGGCCGAACCGGCACAGAGCGCTCTGCGCATGTCCACGGTTTTCGCGCGAAAGTGGTTTGTGGCGCCCCGCCCCCGAGTGCCGCGCTCAGACGGAGGCGGGGCCGATCGGCTAGTTCGGGAGCGGGTAGTGGCGGCGCGCGGCCGGCAGGGGGCGCTCGGGCTCCGGCGCGCGGCGGCGGCTGCGCCATTGGCGGGTCGGAAATGCCGCCAGATGGCGGTTTAGGATTGCAGCTCCGCTGAGCGCGGCCCCCGCGAACGCCACCGCCCCGGCCCCGGCCTGGCTCTGGCCCGCACCCACCTAGACCCTACGCGCCAGCCGTAGCGCAGGCTCCAGGGGCGCTGCCCGGCCCGAGGTGAGCGGGGCGCGCGCGGGGGGGGGGGGACACGACTCTAAGGCGCCGATCCAAGATGGAGGCGCGGGGGGCGGGGGCAGCGGCTTGGGGCCGCTCGCTCGGTCTCCGCGGCGGCTGGGCCGGGAGCTGGCGCTGCCCGTGCGGGGAGGGGAGGAGAAAGCAGAGGAGGCGGGGCGGCGCGGCTCCTGCCGGAGCAGCGGGTCCCCCGGGCGGGGCGATCGCCGCCATCTCATTGTCTGTGGCGGGGCTACCGGGGGCGTCGGGCGGGCAGAGCGGCCTCTCTTGCCGCCGGGCCTGGGCCTCAGCGGCGGCGCGGGGCTAAGGTCCCCCTCCCTTGCGTTGGGCCAGGCCCGCTGTTTCCTCAGCACCCCCTGGAGCTGCGACCCGCTGCGGGTGGTGGGAGCGCGCGCGGGGTGGGCTGCTCTGTCATCGTAGAGGGGGCGGCCGCGGGGTCGGCGGCTTCTGTCATGGGGGGAGGGGGGAGCACGGCGTTGTGGACTGAGGGAGGGAGCAGCGGGGGACGACGGTCCTGTGACCTGGGGTGGGCGGTGGGAGCACGAGTGGGGTTGGTGGGGCTCTGACCTGGGGTAAGGCTGAAGAGTGCGAGGGGGGTGTTTGGCGGTGCTGTGCTTTGGGGCAGGCTGTGGGGTCAACAGCGCTGTGACCTAGGCTGGGCTGTGTGGAGGGGCGGTGCAGCGCTGTCACTTGGCTGGGGCGGGTGGTGGGGGCTGTAATGCTTTCAGCTGGGGCAGGCTGCGAGCAGTGGGAGCACAGGCAGTAGCCCTGTTATCTGTGCTGGGTGATGGGAGTGGGGTTAGCGCCAATGGGTGATGGGAGTGGGATTGGGGTTGGTGGCAGTGCTGGGATCTGGGTGAGAGGTGGGCAGTGGGATAATTGGCTGCACTGTGAGTTGCAGAGGGAGTTGGGCAATATGAGTGGGATTGGGCAGTGCTGTGACCTGTGAAGCAGTGTGGGCAGCAGGGGTGGGATTGAAGGTGCTCTGACATGGATTGGGGGTTGAGTAGCAGTAGTGGGTTGGTGGTTTTGTGACTGGAAGGGTGATGTGGGTGGGTAGCAGGAGCAGGGTGTTTGGCAGTGCTGTGACCAGGGGGTGAAGGGGCAGGTGGTTAGTAGGGGTGGGAGGTGTGCAATAGAAGCAAGATTGGCAGCAAACCTGGGCAGGGATGTGGGCCACGGTAGCAATGGTGTTGTGATATTTGGGAGGTGGACAGCAGCAGCAGTGGCTGGAGGAGGACATAGGAAGCAATAGTCTGGGATTGTTGGGGTTAAGGATCATTGGCAGCCTCACTGTGACTTGGAGGGGGCAAGTGGGGGATATCTCTGGTGGGGTTGTCACTTGGGAGGGACATAGTGAGTAGGAGTATCATCAGAGCATGATCAGAGTATCATCAATTCACCTTTGTGAATTGGGTGGAAGTGTAGTGATTTGTATGTCTGGGAAGTGGCAGCAATGGCATTGTAACTTGGTGGCACTGTGACCTGTGTGAAGAATTGATTGGCAGTGGTGGTGGCAATACTGTGAGCTGGGCAGGGAATGGGGAGGTGGACAACAGGGCATACCCTGTGACCTGGGGGTGAAGTGGGCAGGAATGGCATTGATGCTGTGGCCTTATGGGGTGGTGGGCAGAAGCGCACTGGTGGTACTGTGACCCAGAGTGGTAGGAGGGATATTGGCAGCAGCAATGGTATGGTGACCATGGTGGCAGGGTGAGCAGTGGTGCTGTGACTGGGATTGGGTTATGGTCTGTTGTGGCTTTGTGACTTGGGAAGCAGGGTGCCATCATCAGCACTACTAGCACAGTACCTAGTGAGGTGGGTAGAGGCAGCATCAGCAGCTTTGTGGCCTGGGAACAAAAGAAAACATTGGGACTGGGAGCACTGAGATCTGAAGGTTAGGAAGGGGCAGGAGCAATGTGACTTGGAGTTAGCAGGGGGAAGAGGTGATGCTGTGATCTGGCAGAAAGGATGAAAGCCTCATGAGGGAGGAGAGTAGCAGCAGCAGTTGACCTGTGGATGAGAAGATAGGGGCTGCTGAGGCAGGGTAACTCGCTGTGTTTCCAAGAATTGTTTTTATTTCTCTTTGATGGCCTTGCACCACACGAACGCCTCTCATTCCCTGGTAATCTGCAGGGATTCCCCCTCACCACCCCTGCTTGTTTTAATGGATGGGAGACCTTTGGCTTCTCACAAGGAGAATGTGAAGTAGTTTGAATTATAATTGAAATATACATATTTATGGTTTGAATTTTGTTCTGCCGGTAGGTTCGGTCTGTGACATTAGAGATGGGTGAAGGCCTGAATACACTGGTAATAGGTCTTACTATTTCCACTTTCCAAGACTGCCGTAAGGTAGCTGTTGGAGGTAAAGCCGTGTCTAGAATAGAGTTACCTGGGTTGTTCTTAATTTGAGTTGTGTATCTCAGTTACAATAACATAATGGATCACATCTACACGCAGTAGTCGTGTCTAAAATTTTAGTCTCCTCCTGTGTACATTGTTGCATCATTCATTCATGTTAGGGTCAATGATTTATGCATTCCAGAGTTCCTGGGCCAAGTTGATTTTGCATGGTCTTTTGAGAGGTGTCATTTGTGGATTGTAGATGACTAGATGACTTTAATAAATGATCTCAGGAATTCCCGGGGTTGGAAGGCTGTACCCTTATTTGCTACCTGGTTGTGAGCACCTTTCCTTGCCTGAGAGCCTGGATGCCTCGCTTGAGTGCCTGTTGCTGCACTTCACTGCAGTCTTATTTTTTCTCCAGCCAATGAGAGTTCCCAGTGAGGGTGTCCTGGGTAGATTGCTGATCCAGGAATGGCAATCCAAACAAATGTGAATTATTGGTGAACAAGCTGCAGGAGATACTTTTCAGTTATTGTGATTTCTTTATTGGTTAATGAAATGCTGTAGATTGAGTGGTGGTCTGGGCCTACCCCTCAAACATAGTGTTGGGACTACTGGTTCTGGTGACCTTAGATGACCACTAGTGAATGCAGACTTTCAGATGAACAAGGGTGCATTTTTGAAGTTGTTTGAGGAGTCCATCAGGCTCAAATGACAAGGTCTCAATATCGGGTCAGATGGGTGTATGTTACCCTTTAGGTTTCAGAGTAGCAGCCGTGTTAGTCTGTATTCGCAAAAAGAAAAGGAGTACTTGTGGCACCTTAGAGACTAACAAATTTATTAGAGCATAAGCTTTCGTGAGCTACAGCTCACTTTTTTGAAAATGCATCCGATGAAGTGAGCTGTAGCTCACGAAAGCTTATGCTCTAATAAATTTGTTAGTCTCTAAGGTGCCACAAGTACTCCTTTTCTTGTTACCCTTTAGTAAGTGTCAGATGTTGCCAGTTTCCTGTCTGTTGGGAATAAGTTTAGGGCTGGTAGGTTCATTGTGGGTGACCTAGTCTGTGGCGGTTTGTTTGGCTATAAAAGTGCTGGGCTGTAGATACGTTGTGAAGGCGGCTACTGTCCCTGAAATCATTGAGGTGTTCTTGCAGCTGGGATTCCAAACTGTACAGGAGTTATACATGCCCATAATCTGCTCTTCACAGAGTGCAAATGAGTACATTAATAAAAAGGACTGTTACTCAATTGTGATTCAGGTGTTTTAGACCATTGGGAGTGGTTTATGGGTATAAATACTGCAAGTACTAGCAAAATGCAGGACACCAGGATGTTTAGGAACTCTGCAGTATTTGTTTGTGAGCAGGCAGGAACGCTTTTCTGTAGAACAACATATACGTCAATGTTCCACTACTATTCTTGAGGACTTTGCTACCCATGGTTTCCCTGGGTCATCACAAGACTTGCCCTGACTCAAGGCACTCAGATAGAAGAAGTTGTAACTACAATCTTGGCAGATGGATTGAAAGTGCTTCTGGATGGCTCAAGACATGATGGAGAAGCTTACTTAATTGTAATGACTCATCACTACAAAATGTTCTTGCAGTGATAGGAACGTGTTTCTTTCTGCATATATGATTTTTCCATCAGAGTAGTTGGGAAACACAAATGCCTTGCAAGCAGCTTTCAGCCAGCCAGAAAGCAGATGACTTGCTCCTGGGTTTAGCACCAGGTGAGTTTTGGAAATTCATATGGAGACTATCAATGCGCTTTATGATTGGGAATGCATTTGCAATTACCATGGATTTTGTTGGGAGCTGTCTGTCTCATGTTTCTAGCAGTAATGGTGATTCATTCTGTGTGATATTACCTGTGCATTGTCAATAAACGTATTTGTGCAGAAGCCCCTCAAAGAATAATCTGGGGGTGCACCAATTGTGCATCTTGCAGTGGTGGAATCTTTTAGTAGCAATGACGGTTGGAGCATTCTTGTTTTTCCTTTCCCTTACAGTTCTGAACATTTGGAACTGAGTGCCTCTGTTCCTTCCAACTGTGGTGGTAGACAGACTAGAAACCTCATCATGTCCTTCGGAATGGATTGTTCCCAGGACTGCTGCCATGTTTCTAGTATACTCAATTTTTAAATTTTGTTGGTTGTGTTTTACCAAGGATTTTTGGTAGATTTTGGTTGCAATGCCTAATTGTTTTTTAGGAGCCTAAATCTCATTTTCAAAAGAGATTTATGCAGTTAGGAGCCTAAATCCAAAGTGCCTAAAATCACTTTGGAAAAAGAGATTTAGGCTCTGAAATCACACATGTTATAATTGAAAACTAAGGAACAAGAGTTCAAGGTGTTCTTCTTGCCCTGCCACTTTTCTTGGTTCATATCCACAGGTGCATGGTTTGGCCTGCTTACGAAAGGTCATTCGCCGTGTTGCTTTATGTGCAGAGCCTTCACCCCTGGACCAGAAAGGAACATCAGAATCGCCTCCAGGCTGTTCCATTGCAGGAAGCATTAGTAGCTAAACCTTCTGGCTCTGGTATGCAGGAATCCATAAGTGCTGGGAGACCAGTCTTGGTTCTGACCATTGAAGGAGCTAAGAAGTCTGACAGTGTCTTGCTGCAGATATCTGTTTCCTTGACTGAAGCTACATCAACAGTTCCAGTCACTATGAATCCACAAAGATCAGCTTTGACTGAGCACAAATGCTTGGTCTCTGCTGAAAAAAACAGTCCACAAGAGCATATTTCTGCTCATTGAAGTTCAAAAGCATTCTCATAAGGCTCTGACCTCTAAAGACCTTTGAAACCTCTTTATAAACCTGTAATTCACCTGATGCTTCCTTGGATATATCAGATTTTACTAATTCCATGGTTACTATGTTGGCTCAGATTCATCACATAGAGTTCCTTGAACTCCTTCGTTCTGATATGCCTTTGGATTGGGGTCCCCCATTACAGTGCTGGATAAGTTTCTATCAGTGTCCAAGATAGAGGAAAGAAGTGTAAAGCATTGGAGCCAGTTCTTCCTTCTCTTTCTCCAGGAAGGAAAAAAATCTTGCAAGATTAAACCTGTTTCCTTAGCTATGCAAACCTCCCCCTAAGACCTCAACTGGTTCTCCAGGGAAATATATCTGAGCTTTTCAACTTTGCAGTTACTCGAGCTGCTGTTCTTACCTTTAGAGAATTTTTTGACTTGGGCTTTGGATTCACATTCAGATCTGCAATAAACCATAACCTGTCTAATACCTTTCCTTGCTTTCTTCCCAGAAAATAGATTAGGGAACCTACAACGCATTATCAAAGCTCTTGTTTCCATCTCTTCAGACTGCAAGATCACCATCTCTCTCCCAGGGATTATGCTGGGGAGTTACCTGTTGGTTGCTGGCAGGTCTGGGAGATACCACATGGGCAATGTGGTCATATTGGCCTTCCCTAGGTATTATCCTAATTTTAAGAGGTCTGAAGAAAAGTAGATGCAAAGCCTTCTGCCAGGGTTTAGTACAAATGTCCTGCACCAGATCTGTTCTTCCCAGATCTATCGCGGTCATTGATATTTAGGGAGCCATCTCCTTTTACTAGTCCTACACATACCATCTGAAGAGGAAGTAGAACATCTTATTGAATGTCTGAATGCAGATACAGCTACTGATGTTTAAACTTCACTGGATGACTGTTTGGGTGCAACATCATCTTCCTCTCCTTCCAAAGATACGCTCCAATTTCATGAGCTCATAGGTAGGATGACTATCTTCAAAATCCCTTCAGTAGCATCAAAGAAAACTATACATCCAGTTTTTGATGTTTTGGTTTCATCCTCTAGGAGTCTGTCCTCTTAGACAGTTTATTACAGCCAGTGAAAAATACTCACTTAAACCCTGCATCTTGGCAACATCTAAAAAAGGAGACAGTATCAACTCTCTCCTAAGGGCTTTCCATACCCATCCTTCTCAAAATTCATTAGTGGTGGGATCTGCAGCTCAAAGAGGTAATGGGACTCAAGTCCACTCTGCAATCTCTGACAGAGAAAGTAAGAAGCTAGATGCTCTGGATATTAAAATAGTTATCAGGCTGTGATGTCCTATTACTAATATTTATAGGAGAAAATAGCACTGTTTCCACAGTTGCTTCCAGAAGACAAGAGCAAACTGGTCAAAGCATTGATTACTGAAGGTTTTTTGGTTGCTAACCACACCATGAGATATTCCTTCAGTACTTCTGATCTAGCATCTAAAGCTGTAGAACCCTCAGTTACTTTGATTTGCTACTTGTGGCTATGTTCATCTGGACTTCTTTTGGAAGTAAGAACCTGGATAGAGACTTACTATTTGATGGTGAAGGGCTGCTTAACTGTAAAAAAAGAAACTCCTAGAGAAATTAAAAGATACAAGTCTACAACAAGGTCTAGGGGTACCTGTGTGTTCCTTTCAGGGAAATACCAGCTCAATTTCAATAGACACACACATCCTACAAACTTTTAAGTTAAAAGGTAGATCTGCTGCCTCATCTACCTTTGCATTGGCCTCTTGGTTTGACAGGATTCATGAAAATACCAAATGGGATTTAAACCTACAAACAGCCTCTCTTTCATTTGGAACAGTCTCCCATTTATTAGAGCCTTGGAGTACTGACACCACAGATCGTGAATCTTGGAGATTATTTAACAGGATTACTCCATTCAGTCTGACACTAGCATTCTGCCCAACTCCTGCTTCCTCATCCCTTTTCAGGGATCCTTCTCATGAGAACTTGCTAAGATCAGAAGTTGGCTCACTACTAGAGTTAGTTCCTGAAGAGTTTTGGGGAAGGAATTTTATTGCTGGTACTTTTTGATCCCCAAGGAGGCTCCAACTCATTGTAGACCTTTGGAAGCTCAGTTCTGTCATAAGAAGATTCAGATTTCTCATGCTTACTATAGTTTCACATCCTTATCCACCCAAGATAGGGTTTAGGTTCTCGATTTGCAAGATGCTTATTTACACATCTCAGTCAGATATTTGCATTGAAAATACTTGAAGCTTGTTGTGGGGGAGATGATCAACACAAGGTCCTATCATTTGGCATGTTTATGGACCTCAAGTGTTCATAAAACCTTTTCCAGCAGTACAGGCCCAATTGAGACGTCAGGATGCCCATATCCTGACTTGAATGTTTGGCACCTCATGGTATCCTAATAGAAGGATCTGGAGCAAAAACTATATTATAAATACATACCTCATTCAAAATAAATTGGACAAAATCACACAATTCAGAATTGCCAATAAAAGTCATGATCTGGGTTGGAGCTCTCAGAAAGGCAGTGCTTTTCTTCTGAAAGAAATGTACTTAGAAGTGGAACAGGAGAACTCGTGTTATATGGTGATTGGTGTTCTTCCTTACACAATTTGCCTTATGGTGTCTGTGATGTACGTAACTCTATGCGTATCTAAAGATGAGCTCTCTTCATTGGCTAGCAAGACACTATATATCACATACAGATGGCATGTTTATGAAATTGATATTGCATTATTGAGAGATGCATCCTTCATATGTTGGGCTCTTGAGCCCTTTCTACCTCAGCTGCAGGGCAGAGTGGTTTAAGTATTGACTATAATGTTTTATGTCAACAGACAGGTGGAGCACATTCCTGTCAACTGTGCAGAGTTGTATAGCTCTGTGGGAGTTGTGCATAGTCTACCAAACTAATCTTATAGCTCTCCACCTTGCAGGCATGGACAATATATTGGCAGACCAGCTGGGCAGACATTTACACAGTCAGCATGAGTGATCATTCAAGAATTGGTAGTGAACAATATTTCTCTCTGTGGGAATGTTTGGCAAGATATATTTCGAGATGCCAGAGGTTTTGCTTCACAGAAGGAGCAGACAATCAGTTCATCTTGGATACATAATTGCTAGACTTTGTGGGAAGATCTCTTCTATGCATTCTTCCAATTTCTCTAATTCAGAGAGTTCTCAGGAAAATCAGATAAAACAAAACCAGGGCTGGTGTTATTGTCCCAGGTTGGGCGAGACAACAGTGATTCTCAGATCTACTGTGACTATCACAAAGGGTTTATCTGTGTCTGCAGCAATTCCCGACCTATTGACTTAACAGAGTTCAAATTTGGTATCAGTACACAGACTCTCTCCACTTGACAGCATGGACCATTGGACTTTGACAGATGTAAAAATGTTATTAAAGTTAATTTTTAAAATCAAATTTACACAAGTTAAGAAGCAAGGTACTGTATATCTGGGGTCAGGCTTGGGTTATGAGGGATTATAAATGTCGGTTACAAGGTTTATAAGATATATACATAACCAGCATAGACCCAGATTGGGAAGTGGAAGTTTTTAAAATGTCAGTGGATAAGTGATCTCGGGTACGCCACCCATAGAATGTATTTAGAGTCCAGGTCTCTATTGGTATAGTGAATAAGTACATGGGTGGGGTGCATCCCTTGGTTCGTCAGGGAAGGAAGGAAGTGGGTTATTTTCCTGACTGGTGTTCTTGATTACTCGACCTGGTACTGTCGGTGTCCTGTGATGTGCTCCGTGTATTATTACTTACAAACTCTTCCCAGAGACCAGTGTAGCGTGTAAAGAGCACTTGTAAAGTGGCTGTGGTGTATAGTGTGGGGATGAGGATGTGAGTGCAGGCATAGAATCAAAGTGGTCAGGCTAGTTGTCCACTCTTTTGCATCATTAGAACTGAAAAGATCTGCCTGTCCTGCACTTCCATTTCCTGATCATGTATGTATTCTGCATTTGTTGTCCTCAGTCCTGGCTTTGGTCTCTTCCATTAACTTTTCAAGCATCTTTGTCTTTTTTAGCTCCAGCTGATAACACTGGTCATATTGACCAGCAGTTTCCCTTTGGAACTCTTGTAGCATGTCTGCCCTGATTCTTCATTGCTTGATGAGGTGGTTGCTCAATGTTTCTGAGGCATTCATGGGTCTCTCTCTCTCTTTTTTTAAAGAGTAACCCTGGAGATGTCCTGGGAGGGAGTAGAGGGAACTTCTTCTTTTTTTTTTTTTAAGGGTGAATCGGGGAAAGGAGTAAATAAGCATAATTTCCATAATTTATCACATTTTTCTTACATTTTCCAGCAACATGGGTGCTTTTATCTATGGTTTCACATGCCAAACTTAACTTGGGGCATTTTTCTCACCTTCTCCAGTGTTGGGGTGGTAGATACCCTTTTGTTACTAGTTTACTTTTCAAAATTTAGATGAAGTAATTTTTTAAAAATTTAATACTAATGATCAGGTGGTGGAGTCAAAGGAGAAGCTCCAAAGCCGAGGGGAACAGTGGCAGTAAATATTCCACATTATTTTAGGTAGTGGCTTCTGTGAACTATAACAATATTCTGGAGTTGCCAAAGTGGAAAAGGGAACAAATATTGCAGGCAGCTGGACAAAATTCAGCGCCATTTGCAGTTGAATTTTTCATCTCTTAGATAACACCAGACTACTGGAGGAAAGGTATAGGCAAGAGTTCTGTTTGAGATGAGATGGGGGGGAGGAGGCGACAGAGGCTGGCTTAGCTTTCCACACAATTTACTTGATCCCTTGGAGAATTTGCTTAGTGAAAAGTTTTTTCACAGGCATAGGCAAAAATAAGATCTAAAATTAACAAGCTTTTAAGGTAAAGTCTGTTACTGGTACTTGCAAAATGCAGTACCACCTATTCCCCAACACCACCACTCTCTGTAAGTGCAGGTGTATGTTCGACACCTTTGTTTTGTGTTTTTGGTTTTTTAGGTGTGTGGCTTATGCTTTGCTTTATGGAGGAAAACTGTTTCCCTGTATTGCTTTTTTCCAGCATATGCCATAGTATCATTTACTGGCACAGTGGCACATGTGAGCTGTATATGAATTAGCATTTCCTTATATGGCTAATGAATTATGACTTGCTGTTTGCATGTATGTCAGTTGAAATCTGCCTATTACTGTTGTAACAATAAAAATACACTTGGTTAAGCAACAGACCTTTTGTGTGTGCACTTTTCTGTTCCCCCCCACTTCCTTGTCATTTATCAGGAATATGTCTATGTGCAAGGATTGGGTGTGGGGAAAGCAGGGAGGGATGAGGGTGAAGGGACACGTAACATTTTTGCTGTAAAATGTAACATCTGCAATAGTAAAGCTTTTAACAGTGGTCACCATTACTCCCAGACCGCATCTTTACAAATAAAAAATTATAAAGGTTATTTATGAGCCTGAGAAGATGCGGTTCTCCTCATTGTTGAAGTCTGGATCTACCTCCAGTGATGTGTGTTTTTGAAAGTTACTAGAAGCTCTGGGATTCTGGCAGCGTTTTCCCAGGCCATAAAGTTTTAGCTGTGGTGGGCCCTATTTCAGTGGTATCAGCCACAGTGTTCTGTGACTTGAAGCTTGGGGTCATTATTGTCCCATTTTAGGAGAATGACAGGCCTTACTGTCCATAGTATATTCTGGGATTGTGTTAGGGCATATGCTAATTATATGGTCCATTTCATCATAAGATTGAAAGTGAGTAAGGCCCCTTCCATATTTGGTGTTATCCTTAGCTTTTTGGCAGGTGTCTTTCAGGCACCTTATCCCCTTCCTGAATTGGTTTCCCGTCTAGTGTATCTCCATCTGGACGAGCTTCTTTGCGATGCCATTGTAATAGGCCTTTATTCCTATTACTGGAACCAAAGTCATGCACGGATGGCACCTCACTCCAAAAGCTTACTGGCTCTTTTTATGACTGCCTCTGGCCAGAAGGCAACCTGTAATGCCTTTTGCTAGCCATGTATTTGAATCCAGGACCTTGTGGAAAGAAAAGTTAACTGATGTAAACAGCTCACAAGGAAAGGCCATGACAACGTGCTGGACAATATGTACCGATTTGTATCTTCTAAACCAGGGGTGGGCAAATCTGAGTGTGGAAATTGGCTGGCCGGCCATGAATGCCAAGTGGGGGAGGAGGACTCTATGGGGTGTAGGATGGGGGCCCCTATAAAGGATGTTATCAAGGGGAGGGGAGTGGGGACTGATGGGGGGTGTGTGTGGGGGGGGCTCTGTGGGATAGTACTGGGGACTCCTAGTTTGCCCACTCCTGTTTTAGGCCCTGTGACCTCTTAACCAAGGAGAACTGGGAGGGGAGCAGATGCTCAGGCATCCTCATTGGTCATTTTGAAAGACTGATTTAGATTTGTTTTGATCCTGCACTGACCTGGAGGTACACTGACACATTGAGCCTAACACAGGGCTAAAGCCTAGGCCTTGGCCTGGATTAGCTGACACAATTTGTAATTTATCAAGATCACAATTTAGAGATTTGGGAATATGGACAGAGGGTGAATTATAGTTGAGGGAATCACTGAGCTATAACAACCATAAATTCTAATCTAGATGAGGCCCAGGTGTCAAAGAGAAATGAACCTGAAGGTTGCCAGATCCTTTTCCCATGTCATGCTGCAAGCTCCATGCAATGGGGTAGCTGTGTCAATCCAAAACTCTAACTTTCCACTCCTTTCAACTGTATCTTTCAACAGCTTGCTTGTGGTGCATACCCCCATCCTTTCTCCAAATCAGCAGAAATACTGTGGGCTCCCCATTAAGTCAAACCTTTAACAAAGGATGCAGAAGGAGGGTGACACCACTGTCCCAGCTTAGTTTAACTAGAATACCGCTGTTTTCCTAACAGGTCTTTGTGTCTAACCTTATCAACAGAATGCAGCAGCCCCTCCCTTCTAACAGGAAATTAAGGTAAAGGGGCTGAGATGTTAAAACAAAAAGAACCAAAAAAGATATTAAAATGAAGGGTTAAAAATGGACATCTGAATATCTTGTGAAATTTTAAATCACTTCTTCTGTGTATGCATTATACATTTTAATTACAAGAGTCCTTTTTGCCACAGGATTCCTAAGGCCTAATATTTAATTCCTTTCCTACTATCTGCACTTTTTTTAACCGTTTTAAGTGTATGTTCTTTGAATGTTACCTCTAAAATATGTTTGCATTGATATACTTGTAAACTACAGGATGGCTTACTTGATATTCAGAGTTCATAGTGTCACTGAAATTTAATCTTGAAAGTGTCATATCTTGCTACATTCTATTACTCATATATATATGTGTGTGTGTGTGTGTGTGTGTATATATATGTATATTGTTTTGCCAGGAGAGTAAACCAACATTAATTTTTATCCATTACCTCAAGTAGATGAGATGAGTAGATTTTGTGCATAAGTAGCTAAAATTTCATGAGAATTAGTGATGACCAATGGCTTTGCTGCTCAAGTTTATGGTTTTATTGTAAGTATGAGTGAGGGTGGGTGGTGAGTGTGTTGTTCTGAGACATATTGATTTGTGCAGGTGGCAAATGAGGTGTGTGCACTGCAGGGGTTTTTGTGTGTGCTGGTTATAGTGTTGTGCAGGTGGTTCTGTTGATTTGTGTTGGGGGAGGATTTTGCTGGGCGATTTTGGGTTGTGGGGAGTTTGATTCACCAACCGCATAATTCAATACACTCTTTGAAGAACTGTGGCATTTGGGCCAAGTAATCCACCATCTGTGCAATCTCTCATATTACTGACTCATTACCTCCATTATAATTGTTGCATGTAAATTAGCTGTAGCTTAAAGATAGTGATTGTTATATTTGATATTACAGTGGTCTAAGACTGTTGGCATAGGTAGATGCATGCCTTACTGTTTTGTTATATATAGATATTGTGTACACTAACTTTAATGCTTTGTGACTCTCTTACAGTGCTGTAAGATAAGACTTTCCTGTAGTAAATGACATCATTTGTAAATATGTGAGAATTGGTTTAAATTAAACTCAAATCCTGAACTTATTTAAACAAAATTCCTTTTATACTGTGTATTTGCTTCCTGGAGAAGTTTTCGTTTTCTTTTATTACTGGAAAAATCTACCCCCTGGATGCTAATGTCACTGTCATATTGGTTTGCAGTCTCCTGTAAAGGGAATTTGCGAAGATGGTGATAGGTTTCATAGCAGTACTTATTTCTGCAGTGTCATAGTTGTATGTTGAGCTTGATATCCATAAGACAGGGTCCTACAATGCCTGAGGTTATCACTCAGTAAGACAGGAGAGAGACAAGAGGAAAACACATGGGCAAAACAGTGCAAGGGAAGGTGCCAAAACTCTGCAATAGACTGCTGCATGGGAGGTGTGGATGTGAATGTGCAGATAGATTCTGTTTAGCATTTGGCAAAAGTACAGAGTTTGCAAGTGTAATCACTTTGTCTGACAATACAGACAAAAGAAAATGGTAAATTCAGTGAAGGAACTCTGATCCAGTGATAAACCATTGTGCATTGATTCCATACAATAGTAGTCACGGTAGACAAACTAAACTATTACATTGAACACCAGTGGCACATTGTGTACAAGTTACACAGATGCTGAAATCGTAATTACCACATGATCATTGTGCAGACTGAAAAACAGACCTCCACTGATGTAGCAAGTGATGGATTCCTTATTTCTGTGGTGGGAAGCTGCTGCTTCACTCCAGTATGCAGAAAACAGAAAAGTTAGGCACACCTGTGTCACTGTCACAGTGGGGACAGAACACCTATTTTACATCTGGAATCAGGCCAGCAATTGGGTCTTGTGAAAGTACAAGCTATCCTGTGAATGGTCAGGGCAAAACAAAAAGAGACATTACAAGTGATCATGAGCGTGTTAACTTTGTTGGGAAAGTTCATAGATAATCTAATTGATAAAATAGTGCATATGAGAAAGTTGCTGAGTCGCCTGAAACAGTGAAAATGAAAAAAATATTACAGTACTCGTCTCTGAATTTGCATGGCAATATTTTAATGTTTTTTGACATATGAAAAGTTCCTTGCATGCCTCTAAAAATGGACTAGGTGTAGTACTGCTACAAAGGAAAGACTGACTCGGGACCTGTAGTGTAGGCATTCAGAACCTTCACAAATACAGAACGCAGATGCATGCAATTCAGAAAGGATACTCTAATCACCTTTGTTTGCAAAGCTTTCCACAGCTATGTCTGTTGATTGTGAGTGAAACTGATTGCAAGCTGTTGCTACTTGTTTCTTTCAAAGCACCTGTTGCAAGCATCACATAAGTTTCAAAGCGTCTTACTGAACTTCAAAAATATGATTGATATCAATCAAGGGAATCTATTTAATTGTCCAATATTTGGGAGGAATAATCCCATCAAGATCAAGAGCCAGAAACTGAATTTGATGTCGTCCACGTCAACTGGGTAGAGTACTCAGGTGCTGTCTAACCTCACGTGGGAAAAGTAACAAGGTGATAGAGCACAGGATGAGACACTGCAGTCTGTGATATATGCTGTACTTCTCAGATGGAAAAAAAACATCTACTATGTTCCTTACAGGCATAATTTCTCTGTGGTAGATGGTGTTCTTCTTTAAAGGAAGGTAAGTGGTATAAAGTAGAGGTGATGTGGTTTTGTGGAATGTTGGTACATCTTCTTTGTGGAGAGGGGACTGTATAGTTTTGATGTCTTCCACCTCCATGGAAGAGGTACCAATCTCCATTGGGACAGGCTGGCTAGAGTAGTCAGGAGGGGGTTAAACTAGTAGCAAAGGGAGAGGATAAAAAGAGGGATGATATGAGCACTTGAGATAACAAAATTAATCAAAACACATGAAGAGAAGGAATTCTTGAATTGCCTTACACCAATGGCAGAAGCCTGGGTAACAGACCAGAGAAATTAGTATTGCTCATTTATCAGCATACATTTGATCTAGTTGGTATTACTGAAACCTGATGGGATGATTCACACAATTGGAATGTTAAAATCAATGGTTCTAACCTATTTTGGAAGATCGAGTAGGCAAAAAGGGAGATGGAGTGGTACTCTGTCAAAAATGGCATTACCTGTTTCTGAGTCACTGATAACTTGGAAGAAAATAATCTTTGAATAGTTATGGATCAGTCTCCTAACAGATACAACACTAGATGGGATACCAGCTGGTGTCTGCTACAGAACATCCGATTGCACTCAGAACCAGGATGACTGTCTCCTTATGCACCTCTTTCTAATGTATCGGGGGGAGGGGGGGAAAACTCTACATGTCATTGGAGGATTTCAATTTGAGTGACGTATGCCTGAGCTCTTATGCGGACAGTATTAAAGCATCCTTGGAATTTCTAATCATTATAGATGACAATTTCCTAATTCAAAAAGAGTTGCAGTCGACACCAGGGAATTCTTTATTAGCTAAGGCTTGTCCTAACAGGTAAAGAGGAATTGATCACAAAACTCAAAATTAATGGTAGCTTACATGCAAGTGATCATGAATTGATCAGATGTATAATATGAAGAATAAATCCAGACCAGTCTTTATATATTCTTGATGCTTTAATAGGTCCAGTTTCACAAAACTAAAAACAATTATGAGCTAAATCAGTCAGGAGGAAGAATTTAATCAGAAAAATGAACGATAAATGAGAATCATTTAAGAAAATCTTACTAAGATGCTCAAGAATCCCACAATCAAGGAAGAAGGCCGTACTAGTTAAAAACTGACCTGGTTTACAGGAGAAGTGAAAGCAGCTATTTTTTTTTTTTTTAAAAAAAGGGAAGAAAGGGGAAATTATTATTAACGAATATAAATCAGAAGCTAGGAATCGTAGAAAATTCATAAGGGAAGCAAAAAGACACCAAGAAAAATCTGTGGCCAGCAGAGTTCAGGACAATAAAGAGGAGTTTTCAAAATATATTAAGAACAAAAAGAATCCTCCTACTAGATGATAATGATAGAATGTCAATAATAATGCAGAAAAGGCAGAAATATTCAGCAAATATTTTTGTTCCGTATTTGGGGGGAAAACAGATTATGTAGTCTCATCATATGATGATAACTTTGTAGATAACTGAATCTTTCCATTCCACTAGTATCTCAGGAGGATGTTAAACAGCTTCTATTAAAGATAGACATTTTTAGTTCAGCAGGTCCAGATGACTTGCACCCAAGAGTTTTAAAAGAGCTGGCTGAACAATTAATTCCAATTTTCAGTAAATCTTGGAGCAGTGGGGAAGTTCCAGAAGAGTGAAAGAAAGCTAATGTTGGGTCAGTTTTTAAAAAGGGTAAATAGGATGACCAGGATAATTACAGGCACATCAATATAGATATAGATCCTGGGCCAGATAATGGAGTGTTTGACGTGGGACTCCTTTAATAAACAATTAAAGGAGAATGCTATTCAGCATGAGTTTATGGGAAATAGAATATGTCAAACTACCTTAATACCCTTTTTAATGAGATTACAAATTTGGTTGATAAGGGTAATAATGTTGACATAATATATTTAGACTTCTCTAAGGTGTTTAATTTGGTGAAGCATGATATTTTGATTAAAATCTAGAACCGTATAAAATTAAAATGCACGTTAACTGGATTATAAACTGGCTAACTGATAGGTCTCAAATGTAATTGTAAACGGGGAGTTGTCATGGAGTAGGTGCATTTCCAGTGGAGTCCCATCGTGATCAGTTCTTGTCCTTACGCTATTTAAGATTTTTATCAGTGACCTGGAAGAAACATAAAATCATCACTGATAAAATTTGTAGCTGACCCAAAATTGCGGCTGTGGAAAATAATGAAAAGGAAAGGCCACTGATCCAGAATGATCTGGATCACTGGATAAATTGGGTGCATGTAAACAATGTTCATTTTAGTATGGCTAAAAGTAAATGTATACATCTAAGAACAAAGAATGTAGGCCATATTTACAGGATAGAGGACTCTATCCTGGGAAGCAGTGACTCTGAAAGATTTAGGGAGCTATGGTGAATAATCAGCTGATCATGTACTCCCATTGTGACACTATAGCCAAAAAGAGTTAAGGCTATACTAGGATGCATAAACACGGGAATCTAGAGGAGGAATAGAGGTTATTTTATTTGTCACTAGTGTGACCTCTGCTGAGCACTATGTCCAGTTCTGATGCCCTCTATTCAAGAAGGATGTTGATATATTGGAGAGGGTTCATAGAAGAGCCACAAGAATGATTAAAACTATAGGAAACATACCTTCTAGTGATAGACTGAGCTCTTTGAGTCTATTTTAGGTGAACAAAGAGAAGTCTAAAAAGTGACTTGATTAAAGTCTGTAAGTATTTACCTGGGGAACAAATATTGAGTAATGGGCTCTTCAGTCTAGCAGAGAAAGGTATAACATGATCCAATGATTGGAAGTTGAAGTTAGACAAATTCAGATGGCAAATAAGCCATCATTTTATTACAATGATCTTATTTAACCAGTGGAACAACATACCAAGGCTTGTGGTGGATTGACCGTCGCTGACCATTTTGAAATCAAGATTGGATATTTTTCTAAAAGATATGCTGTGGGAATTATTTTGGAGAAGTTCTATGGCCTGTGTTAAACAGAGGTTAGACTAGATGATCAAAATGGTCCCTTCTGGTCTTGGACTCTGAATCTATGTAGGTTTCAGAGTAGCAGCCGTGTTAGTCTGTATTCGCAAAAAGAAAAGGAGTACTTGTGGCACCTTAGAGACTAACAAATTTATTAGAGCATAAGCTTTCGTGAGCTACAGCTCACTTCATCGGATGCATCCGATGAAGTGAATCTATGTAGGCAGTTTGTGCATTCCCTAGTTAAACTAGGGAAAAGGACGAAGAGCAGTAATATATTCGCCAGGTATGAACAAAGATATCATTGTTACGGTAAACGTTTCTACCACATGCCAAATGTATAGAACACCTGTAGGTAGGGAACCATATTTAAGTTACAGACATGTCAGTTAGTCTGGGATACAGATGACATGGACATTTTTCCTCTAGAGGCCAGAAATTATTGTGCCATTATTGATGCATATTTAAACTATCCAGAGGTGGCTCAACTAAAGAAACCCACACTGGCTTTCAGAGAAATAGTACAGCTTGGTTATATTATAGTTTGAGTAAAAACTCTTTCCCCCCCCCCCCCCCCCCGCATGGAGAGTCATTAGACTTGCTTGATAATGATGTGTCAGACACAGCAATGCCAAAACAACAAGAAGCAGTTGCACCTCCGGATCCATCAGTTCACTGGCCTGCTGCAACTTCCAGAAAAACAGTGACAACGATTTAGTGGCCCCTCCGTTCCACCAGAGGCTTAGATTGATTTGTAGAATTAATTTGTTCATATAGATGATAAAGAATTTTTAATTTTTTTTATAAAAGTGTGGCATAGGTGCTATTGTTATGTACAGGTGTTGAGTGTGCCTGAATAAGTCTGAGAGTTACTCTTTGCATACCATCCTTGCCCATACATCCTTAATTTGGTTCCCCTGTGTGTATACATTGATAGTCTTTAATGATAACATTACATATTTTTTTCCACAGGATCCCTAACTTACTCAGCTCATAGGATGGCTTAGGGTGTGAATCTGAGTGATATTGTGAATGAGGCTGTGGTCTGTCGGACGCCTGCTTTGTTTATTGTGAAGAGTCAGGAGACTGCGGGAAGAGACTGGATGGTGGTCTAGTTAAGGCAGGTAGCCTGTCTTGTATTCTGGTTGGTTAACTGGGGCCAGATGTGGAGAAGTACTGAAAGGCTCATGATTTTGCCCATGGGGGGCAAAGGGGGTGAGGGTGGGGATCGACAGCACAAAAGAGACAGTCTTCCTGCTCCCAGTTCTGGTGCTTCTCACTACAGTGGAAAATTGCAGCTCAGCCCTTGTAGTCCTACAGTGGAGCATGCTCATTCACTTTGTTGGGGTAGTGCACGTATAATCTGGGCTCATAAAAGCTGTGTGGGGATGGAGCATGCACAATGCACATGAAAACTTTGAAGCCTCTCCTCAACACAAACTGACTTTCAGAGGTTTTTAACTCAGCCAGATCACAGTGGATTTTCACAGGGATGGCAAAAGGCACATCCCTGACAAAAGGGCAGTCATCACCCTCTCTATCCCTACTGTATTTAAAGTCCCCACACCAAATTTTGGAGGCACTAGAACTTAATTGTAAGAACATTTTTAACATGTGCAAAACAATATAGTTTCCCCCTAACTTCAGTCTGAGAAACAGCTGAACTATTTTTTTAATTGAAACTTTTCAAAACAGTTCAGCCCCGGGCAGGCACCCCACAGGGAAAGTTTCAGCCCAAACAATTACAGCTTGTAAAGTTATAAGCAAATTAAAACATGAGTTTACAATGGGAAGTGTTTGGCACTGGTAGCCTCCTATAACGTCAGGGTGGAGTGATTTAAATCAAGGAACAATGTAAACTGCCTTTACCTGACTAAGAGCTTTGACAAACCTCTAGTCAACAGTGTTTAGGTCAGAATTGTTGATACCAATAGACGAAAACGTTTACGATCAGAGGACGTGTGCATGTATGGACCTTTATTATTACTTATCAGCTTTCATGGGAGAAGGTTGCTATTTGTTGCTTTTCTGGGGAGCAGTTGGTAATTTGCTTATGCATGGCATCAGTACCATGACCAGCACCGTCACCAACAGGTGAAACCCAGAGCTATACTGTCATACCATTGTCTTTTTTTCCTGATTCTGAAACATGCTCTGACCAGATGTTTTGAGGAAAGCAAACCAAATGATACTCCAACCTCTGTAGTGTCAATTTCTTCCCCAATCTTATTCCTCCTAGCTTCTTTTCTCATCTTTTCTTCCATCTAATAAGAGTCAGCTTGCCTAGTGAGGACAGAGTGAACCTTGCAACACTTTCCTATGACCAAAGAGGCAAGCTAAACGATGCTTTAGCCCAGCTCTAGTTAAGTTTCCCAAGTCTTTGGGTGGGTAATAAGGTAAGACTGTCAAGCTATTACAAAAATTAATCACACAATTACAAAAATAGAATACCATTTATTTAAATATTTTTGGATGTTTTCTATATTTTCAAATGCATTGATTTCAATTACAACACATAACACAGTGTACACTGCTCACTTTATATTTATATTTGATTATAAATATTTGTGCTGTAAAGAACAAAAGTAATAGCATTTTTCAGTTCCTCATACAAGTACTGTAGTGCAATATATCATGAAAATTGAATTTAGAAATGTCGAATTATATACCAAAAAAACTGCATTCAAAAATAAAACCATGTAAAACTTCAGAGCCTTCAAGTCCACTCAGTCCTACTTCTTGTTCAGCCATTCACTCAAACAAGTTGGTTTACATTTGCAGGAGATAATGCTGCCCGCTTCTTGTTTACAATGTCACCTGGAAGTGAGAACAGATGGTTGCATGGCATGGTTATAGCCGGTGTTGCAAGATGCACTAAAGTTATATGTCCCTTCATGCTTTATCCACCATTCCAGAGGATATGCGTCTATGCTGATATGGGGTTCTGTTCGATAACAGTCCAAAGCAGTGCAGACCGACACACATTCACTTTCATCATCTGAGTCAGATGCCACTGGCTTGAAGGTTGATTTTCTTTTTTGGTGGTTCGGGTTCTGTAGTTTCCACATCAAAGTGTGGCTCTTTTAAGACTTCTGAAAGCATGCTCCACACCTCATTCCTCTCAGATTTTGGAAAGCACTTCAGATTCTTAAATTTAGGGTCGAGTGCTATAGCTCTAGAAATTTCACATTGGTACCTTCTTTGTTTTGTCAAATCTGCAGTGAAACTGTTCTTAAAATGAACAACATATGCTGGGTCATCATCCGAGACAGCTATAATAGGAAATATATGGCAGAATGCGGGTAAAACAGAGCAGGAGACGTACTATTCTCCCCCCAAGGAGTTCAGTCAAAAATGTAGTTAATGCATTATTTTTTTAACAAGAGTCATCAGCATGGAAGCATGTCCTCTGGAATGGTGGCCGAAGCATGAAGGGGCATACGAATGTTTAGCATATCTGGCATGTAAATACCGGCTACAAATGCAATGCCGGCTACAAAAGTGCCATGCAAACGCCTGCTCTCACTTTCAGGTGACATTGTAAGTAAGAAGCCGGCAGCATTATTTCCCGTAAATGTAAACAAATTTGTTGCCTTACCGATTGGCTGAACAAGAAGTAGGACTGAGTGGACTTGTAGGCTCTAAAGTTTTAATTTATTTTGTTTTTGAGTGCAGTGATGTAACACAAATAAGATCTACATTTGTAAGTTGCACTTTCACGATAAAGTGATCGCATTACGGTACTTGTATGAGGTGAACTGAAAAATACTATTTCTTTTGTTAATTTTTACAGTGCAAATATTTGTAGTAATTTGTATTCTGTGTTGTAATTAAAATCAATATATTTGAAAATGTAGAAAAATATCCAAACATATTTAATAAATTTCAATTGGTATTCTATTGTTTAAAAGTGCGATTAAGAGTGCGATTAATCATGATTAATTTTTTTAATCCCGATTAAATTTTTGAGTTAATCCGTGTGAGTTAAGTGCGATTAATCGACAGCCCTATAATAAAGTAATGCAATGTGTACTTTGCCAGTGATTTTTCAACAACTGAACTGCAAATATCAGACAATTTTTCTCTTTTTCTGTCTCCCCTTTTTATTTGTTTTAAGAATAAATGGAATTGGTTTTTAACAAATAACGATTTACTACAGAGGATATGTATACACTGCAGCTGGGAGCTTACTACTGCGTCGAGTAGTGTCTCTGTTTGTGCTCTACGTTAGGTATGCATGTACTTCTCAAGCCCTTGATTGAAGATTTCTAGCTAGCAGTGTCCGTTCTGCCACTGCATGTGCGCTATGCCTCCTTGTGGCAGATACCATGGCTGCCTGGACGACCTGCCATCAGTTCCTTCTCTACCACCTCAGCCTGAGATGGAGCCCTAGCATGTCTGCATAGAGTGTGCTTGGCCTTCTCTCTCTTTTTCTCAAAGTTAGTTTATTGTTGTATGTTAGTGTTTTGGTATAGTTAGTTTTAGGCGAGAGGGTTATTTTTTGTCCCCCCTCTCTTTTTCCCTCCAGGAGATTAGTCTTCTCCTGGTGGAGTATGCCTAGTTTGCCAGGCTTCAAATGTTGCCTTTTGCCTAGAGTCTGTACTTGTCAGTGACTGGTACTCTGTGTGTCCATTGCTTGGGGGAGTCTCAGGTCTCCTAGAAGCGTTCCTTCTGTTTGGCTCTTAAGTCCAGGGCTATGAAGAACAGGGAAATAAAGCTCACCCTCTGAGCAAGGTCGGGAGATCTCCCCTGTATGTCTGTCCCTGGACAGATCGAGTGCCCTGTCAACCTCAGGACATGTCCCCTAAGAAAGGGAAGTCTTTGTTGCCTGCTGGGAAGATTCTCAGAAAGAGGAGCATAAACTGTATAAGGAGCCAGCTCCAAAAAAGACCATGTCCCTGTCGAGATCTGTCTCTGAGGGTACTGCTGAGGCATAGGACTCTTCCTTGGGTATGGGTAGGCCCACAAAGCCCTGGAGCTCCAAGGACAGGAAGCATGGCTCTGAAAGGGCATCTATACCCTCTACCAGTAAGGAGGGTGAGCACAGGGTACCATTGAGTTCAGCCCTGCCATTGTCACTGAAGGATACCACTGCATTGATGCCATCATGCGCTTTAACCAGCTGTCTTGGTACTGATGCAAGCAGCTCATTTGGGGGTACCACTGCAAGAATTGGCACCTGAGATCTAAAATGCCTGTAGTATACCCATTATTGTAGGTGCCATTGGCCCCAGTTATGGTAATGTCAACTGTGGTACTGGTATTGGGGTCCTTACCAGAACCACAGGAGTTCAGATACTTGAGGGACATCTTCGTGTCGGATGAACCAGAGTCCCTGTTGTTGTTGGGTACCAAGTGTCTTCAGATATTTTTGTAGTTGTCAACGCTCTCCAGAGCGGTGATACCTATTAATGAGGCTCTCCTGGAACTGGCTAAAATGATGTAGCAAATGCCTGCCTATTCCACCATCGTGCGACAGGCAGATGAGAAATACTACGTGCCCCTTAAGAATTCCAACTCTTTATTTTCCCATCCCCCACCTAACTCCCTAGTGGTGAATGCAGTGAATCAACAGTATAGGCTGGAGATCTACCTCCACCACAAGAACCAAAAGTGGCTGCATGTCTGGCTGAAAATCTTGCATCTTTGTGACCAATCACACGACGATACTCCTCCACTGCTTCCATGATTGGCTCAGAACTGCCTATTCTTTGAACAGGGGCACCTTGTATAGGTGGATGATGGTCCCCTTGAACCTAAAGAACTCCCTAAACTATTGGAAGGAGCAACTTAATGTCTGTGTGGATGTCCCTTTGTGTTGCCCAATCCCATCAGTGACTCTAACAACCCCACATCTCTGTTGGATGGGGAGCCCACCTCAACTACCTGCTAGTTCAGAGCAGATGGATAATTTACAAAACCAATCTCTGCATCAACCTGTTGGAGATCAACCAGGTTAGTCAGGAACTCTTGCCTCTATTTCCTGACCCACATCTGGGGCAAAGTAATCAGGGTCAAGATGGAAAACATGTCCTGAATGTTCTACATCAACATGTAGGGAGGAGTAAGATCCCCCTCTTTGTGCATCAAAGCTATAAGCTCTGGAATGGTGTATACCCTACCATATCCAGATTTCAGCAGTCTACTTCCTAAGCGTCCAGAATGCCTTTGGCAGACACTTCTCCCAGGACTACGAATGTGAGTTGGACACTCAGGTTCTCCACAGCATATTCCAGAGATGCCAGAAATTGATCTTTTTGTCACCTCTGTGAACAGGAAGCCACCTGTCTTCTGTTCAAGGGGGCATGGATCACCATTCCCTTGGGGATGTTTTCCTTCTACCATGGCAGAAGAGTCTGTTCTATGCCTTTCCTTCAACACCCCTAATTCTAAGGGTGCTGAACAAGATCAGGCAGAACAAGGCCAGTTATTCTCATAATACCTACCTGGCTGAGGCAAACTTGGTACTCGTTCCTGCTTCAGCTGTGTCCAACTGCTGATCAAGCTCCTGACCATTCCTCATATCTTCTAGAAAGTGGGTCGCTCGCATTACCCCAGCATGGTGGTTCTACATCTCAGGATGTGGCTCCTGGATGGTTCTTGGGAACAGAGGTTTCCTGATCTATAGAGGTGCACCAGGTGTTATTAAACAGTAGAAAAACATAAACCTGCACTACTTAGCAGAGGAAATGGAAGAGATTTGTCCATCGTCACTACCTCTGGCCTGAATTGATTCCCCTTTTCCTCATCCAAGATTACCTGTTGGATCTGAAGACATCGGATTATTTGTCATTTTGGTCAAGGTATGCCTTGCTGCCATATCAGTCTTTCATCCCCTGTCAAGGAATCCTCCATTTTTGCTCACCCTGTATAGTCTAGATTTATTAAGGGTCTGAGTAATCTCTTCCCCCGCATTAGGCACCTCAACCCTGGTTCTCAGCCACCACATGAAACCTCTATTTGAACCAAAGGCTTTCCATCATGTTGCCTGGAGAGTTGGAGAGATTGGAGCCTTGATGGATCTCCCCTGTGCCATGTTTTTTTAATAATAAGGTCTGTTTATATCCACACCAAAGGTTACATTGTGTTTTCATCTTAACCAATCTTATCAGCCTACCAGTATTTTTTTCTGAAAGCTCACAGTTCACAGTAGGAATCCTCTTTCTATAGAAGGTCCTTATCCTTCTACCTGGATAGGATTCCATTTCAGAATCGCCTGGACTTTTCCTATCCTTTTCAGATAGATCTAAGGGTGCTCCTGTTTCTTCTCAGAGACTTTCAAAATAGGTATCTGGTTGTATTTTTACCTGTTATGAATCTGCAGGTGCTTGGCCCTCCTCCGCCTCTTGGGTGAGCGCACATTCAGACAGATCGCAGGCAACATCTGCAGCATTTTTGAAGAATATTCCAGTATCTGAGATATGTGGAGCTGCTACTTAGACTTCACACCATACATTTTCAAAGCATTACGCACTGCTCCTTGCTGTCAGATCTGATGTTCCACATCTACTCTCCTTCCCCTCTGCTTTGGTTATTGCCTTGGAGATGATTGAGTAGAGAAGGAACTAGGGGCAATTTTTCCCTGCATGACCCTATATCACCTTGGTATTTGCCACAAGGAGGTATAGGGCACATGTGCAGGCTGAACAGACACTGCTAGCTGGAAATCTCTGATCAAGAGCTTGAGAGGCACATGCCCGCCTGAGGGGGAGCACCTATAGGGATACACGTCTCGAAGAACTACAGTAACTGTACAGGGCAAGTAATGTTTCCTTCTCAGCACGAGTAGACAGACGCATGGTAGCTCTGCTCAAGCTAGTGGGCAAAAAGTAGCAGTGTAGTCAGGGGTAGCATGAGTGGTGGTTTGGGTTAGCTTCCCACATACATACCCAGGATTTCCGGGTGGATTTGTACTACTTTCATTGGACCAGTATTGTGCAGTCTCATCTTCCCCCAGTGTGTAGTTGCGATAGGGGAGCTAAATGAGGTCTAAGACTCAGTATGTGCAAGATGGTTGATGCTGGTTGGCTGGGGTAAGAGATGGATGCAATTTTGTCTTTTATCAAGATGTGTGTGATTTAGACATTTCATTAGTTCATAGGCTGCTACTGTCTGATCAGGCAGTAACTGTGGCTTTTTCACTGGAACTTGTCCAGGAGAACTTACTTTTGCTTTTTGATATGGACTTGATCACAGTTGTCCATGTTTTGTCACTTGATTAGATTCCTATGATGCACTGTACATGAGATGACACCTGATACTGTTTGAAAACTTCAACTCATGAGCTATTTGTCTTCTTGCTCACCCAATGGTGGCTCTTAAAGGGAGAATGTAATGTTTGTGCTTCCTCATATATTCTGATTTTCAAGTGCAATTCTTCACAGCTGTAAAATGTTACTAAACTTTGTGAATAAAACGAATAGAATACAGAAATACATTTTCTTTTGTTCAAACAGTAAAGTTCAGTACTAACAAGTTTAGTGGTGAGAAAGGAAAGAATGAGAAGGTGGAAAAAGAAAACATAAATAGGATAAAAGTAGATGAGAGAGGTAAACTCATCCCTTTTATTCTAGGTGATTCCACAGTCGTTTTTGTGGAAATAATTTGCTAAAAACTAGCATATAGACACAAAATTATGCCTCCTTTTAGATTTTTATAGTTGTGTGGTTATAGGCCTAATGAATCTATTCCTTCCGGGTATAATTTATGTTAATGACAGGCTGGATAAAAATCAGTGATTTAAAAAATAAATATATAGAAGTATCTGATTTTTTTATTTAAATCGGATTTTTTTGATAAAATACTTTTTTCCTCAACAAGCATCTAAATATAGCTTTAATTAAGATACATTATAGCTCAAAGATATTCTGTCATGGAATAGGGAATATAAATTCTAATTTTATAATATGAAACAATATATTCATGTAATGTTTAAGAAAAAATTTGTGAGTTCCAATAGTTCATGGATTAGAGACCCAATCTTATGGGGCTCCAAGGACTTCTGTACAGATTATTTAGGTTAATCTTTCTATCTACCCAATGGGGCTCAGTCTAGAAGATACCATCAGAGATGCCTAGTTTTGCAGTTCTCAAACTGTGAATTTGTGTCTCCAGAGATAACGTGCTTGTTAACAGCAAAAATATTTTTAAATAAATAATGTATAGAGGTGAGAAATAACAGACCTCAACCCTATTGTCCCTCTGCAAATTTGTGTACACAGTCCCTTAACTCTCTCTAAAAGTGCAAAGTTTCAAAAAGTTCAACGAATAGAAGATGGTTGGGGGCGGAATAGATCTGGACAAGGAGAAGAAGTCTGTAGATAAATGTGAGAAGAGAGGGACAGGCAGTAGAAACAAAAGTGAAACTATTTGAGCAGCATATTCTAGAAGTCTTGCAGTCTTTTTGAGTATAGCTTCATTGATTTGAGATCTACCATACCATTCTCTCAGTAGAAGGGAAAACCTATAATGGCAGCAAGCTGTAAAAGAGACCCAGTTTGGGAATATTTTAATGAAGTTCCTCTACCTGTGGGTAAGACAGGCATGCATGAAAATGCAAACAGTGCAACAAAGAAATGCAAGGTCTGGTTTCCTGAATAAATAACATCATGAGAAGTGTTCCTTCTCAGGAGGAAGCTGTGTTGAAGATGATGAAAGGAACATGTCTGAACATGCAGGATCTTCACGTTGGTAAACTTTTTTATTTCATACTTTTTCTTAAGGACTGCCTCTCTTCATTCTGGACTAGTCTTGAATTCTCATGTTTGAGCAAAAAAATATAGTTGTTACTCTAAAATAAATTACTAAAAAAGCTGAAATATTCAGATCTTCCTTTTACAATTTCAGCTTTAAAGTAGTACAGTGTGTCAATGAATGCAGTGAGTAATACTAAATGAGCAGTATGGTAATAGTAATTAAATAACTGCATTGACTTACTTTGTTTAGGAGACTCCACCCTCAGCATACAGGATTCTGAAGAGTATCCGTCTTCAAGATCACCATCATTTTCTATAGCTTCAGAGTTATCTGCCAATGATAGTGTTTCAGTCACATCATGTATGTCACATAGCCACAGTATATCACCTGTAGCAAAAAGAAGAAAAAAAATCTTCATCCAGAAACAACCATAGATAAGTTTGTGATAAGAACCAGCAGATTACAAAATGGGGTAATTGATGAAAAAATTGCCCGGTTTGTTTCTGCAACAAACTCTTTCTGTTTGATTGAGAACCCACGCTTCATTAATGTGGTCCAGTCGTTAAGACCAGGATACAGTCCATCCAACAGAGCAGATGTTGTGGGCAAATTGCTGGATAAAGTGCACGAAAGAGAAATTGAGTAGTCTGCAAAAGGTCTGGAGGGTGAAACTATTAACCTGAGTCTTGATGGGTGGAGTAGTGTCCATAATGATCCTGTTGTATATGCTTGTGTGACAACAGAAAAAGGGAATGTCTTCCTTACAGAACCAATTGATACATCAGGAAATGCACACAATGCAGAATATTTACAAGAAGTAGCAGTAAAAGTTATAACAAACTGTGGGGAAAAAATCAAATATCTAGTACGCAGCTTGGTCACAAACGGTGCTGCAAATGTATCCAAGATGAGAAGAAATTATTTAGAAGAGAGTGAAGAGAGTCCCAAGCTAATAACATACAGTTGCAGTGCTGATTTGATGCACCTCCTAGCCAAAGACTTCAGTGTTCCAGTAATAAAGGCTGCTGATGTTGAAATTACAAAATACTTCCATAACAACCACTTTGCAGCAGCTGCTCTGAAAAAAGTGGGAGGAACCAAGCTAACTCTCCCACAAGACATGTGATGGAACTCAGTAGTGGACTGTTTTAAGCACTGTATCAAGAGCTGGCCTAATCTGATGACAGTTTGTGAACAAAATTGTGAAAAAATAGATAGCACCGTCACAGCCCAAGTTCTCAACATTGGGCTTAAGAGAAATGTTGAACACATGCTGAGTACCCTGAAGCCTGTTTCTGTAGCCTTGAACAAAATGCAGGAAAATAGCTGTTTTATTGCTGACGCTGTTGAAATTTGGAAGGAACTGATTGAGATCTTAAAAAGAGAAATATGCAATGACAGAGTTAAATTACAATAATTAAAAAAACGAATGGGACAAGCACTATCTCCAGCTCATTTTCTTGCAAATATTCTCAATATTTGGTACCAGGGTCAAACTTTAACTGCTGAAGAAGAGGAGTTGGCTATGACGGGACATCCAGCAGTCATCCCTCCATAATGTCAACTATAATAAATTTCAGAGCTAAGGGTGACCCATTCAAGAAATATATGTTTGCTGAAGATGTTTTAAAGAAAGTCACACCAGTGAACTAGTGGAATCACTTAAGTGCTTGGACTCAGAGGCTGTTGAAGTGATGATCCCACTTTTAACAGAAGTAGCTTCTTCTGCCGGTGTAGAAAGAATGTTTTTCCTTTGGATTAGTTCATTCCAAATTGAGAAATCGTTTGGGACCTGAAAAAGTAGGAAAGCTTGTTTTTCTTTTCCAGATTATAAACAAACAGGAAAATGAAGGTGAAGATGATTGAATTAGCTGCGGAAGCCAATATTTTAAGTTTCTCATGTTGACCTGGCTGACATAGATTTAATTTTTTTTAAATTCATTTAACTATTTTAGTTTAAAACAATTTTAACAAAACCAAACCTGATTTTAAAAAACTTGAATGTTTAACTAAATTCAAAACTTCATATGCTTGTTTTGTTAAAATATTACATGTTTGCTATTGAAGAAAAAAATCCAGAATACATACCGTTGTTTTAGTTAAATAAAACAGTTTAAATGTCTGTCTGGTGGTGATCTCCTCATAATACAGCATGGCAAGAAAATCCTTCAAATATTAATGATCACCTCCCAATGACTTCATAAATATCTGCTTCAATTACCTTTGGTAAATGAAAAAACCAAACAATCATTCATTTTCTGATATAGCTGTAAAACTAATCTGAAAAGTTTTCAAAATAAATCACTTAAAAATGTATAGTGTGTACCTTCTAAAAATGAACCCTTCATCTATCTCTGAGTTGCGAAGAATGTCTTAAGGTTATAACAACCAACAAGAATGCACTTTTATGTAGAAATCCATGATTAAATCGAGTCTTCCTGACTAGTGATTTAAGTCATGATTCAAATCAATTTGATTTAAATCTGATCTACCCTGGTTAATGATTTGGGTCCCTAGCTACCACAAAGATCACCTCTATCCAGGATTTTCCCTGATGAAAAAGATGAGTCAGTACTCTTCAAAAAACCCAGCTTCAGATATAAATGTTGGGTCCAATGGCATGATTTTCTCAGTGAGTGATCCATGACTCCTGGATTTCTCTCCTGATAATCTGGCAGAGGCTGAGTTCAAGGTTCTTTTTTTTCCCTCAAGGCTTTTGTGTGGAGAGGCAATCTGGAAAGATTAGGGATTATTTCTCAGGGAGTTTGCTGATGCTTTTAGAGTAGGCTGAATTTTAACTTCGTCTACTTAATAGGTTTGTACTATTAAACTGTGTGGTATTTTAGGTTTTAAAAGAGTTTATCTTACTCCGTAAAGCTACATGAATAAAAATAAGATACTTGTAAACTTCATTAGATGTTATAGCAGTACCTACATTTGTCCAACCACATTTGGCAATTGACTCAAAAGTCCTATTTGTAAACTCGAGTACAGGTATTGGATGGTGTGTGCTGTTCAGGAGGAAATGAAATCAAGTAAAGGTGGGGTAGTGTTGTATATCTATCAGTAATGTGCTAGACTGTTTTATCCATTCTATCACTTATTTCTGTACAGTCTGTTGAGGTTAAAATTGCCTTGGGGAAGGATAGAAAAATGTTCTATTGGGGTAGCATTAGTGGCCCTGTAGGCCCCTGAGTTTGTATGTGAGTATGTATAAAGATCTCTTTAATATTATTAGAGAAATTCTTTCATTATGGGACACTAATTTCCCAGGTATGGATTGGAGAGCAAATGTTAATAATGGTAGAGTCCAGTTATTCCTGAATGAAATAGATTTCTTTAACCAATGAACCATCAGAGGTGGTCTATTTTACTTGATTTTGGTAAGTAGTAAGAACATTATAGAAAGCTGGTCATAGAAAATAAACTTGGATTGAGTGATCATGAGTTGATTCAGTTTAAATTAAATGGAAAAATAGTTAAAAAAAATAACTAAGGGTTTTGATTTCTAAAAGGGCCATTTTGGGAAACTAAGAGAATGAAATCATCTGGACTGAAGAGCTGAGGGACTTAAATGTGAAGGATGCTTGGAACTTAAGTCAAAGGTACAAAAACTGTTTGGAATATGCAACTGAAGCAAGAGGGAGGAATTTGTAGAGAAGGGCTCCAGACCTGATGTACTGAATGACCCCTCAGAAAAGATATTAGGGGTAAGCAGAGAGACCAAAAAGAATGGAAGAAGAGATTGAGTTAAAAAAAAAAAAGGGGGTGGCAGGGAAGCTAATAGATATTGGAGGTCAAAAACTGTAGGGACAAAGTGAGAGTTGTCAAAAGTGAAACTGAATGAGGCTTTGCATAGGAAATTAAAGCAAATAGTAAAAGGTTCTTTAGCCATATAAATAAAAAGAGAGCAAGAAGAGAAGTGGGATTGCTGTGTAGTTGGGATGGTTAGGTAGGATGGAGTAGAGATTAAGGATAGTGCAGATGTGGCCCAAAAACTAACAAATACTTTGCCTCAGTATTTAATAAGGATGATAATGTAGAACATGGAAGCAAAGGCAGGATGGCTAAATAGGAATGAGTATATAGAAATGTAAATTATCACCTTGAAGTGGAAACAAACTCAAAAAGCTTAACATTCAAGTCTGGGGGATTGGATAAATATCTGTCCTAGTATGCTGAAAAAATTGGCACCAAATTGCTAATTTTTTTACATTAGCAGATCCAGATAACTTGCATCCAGGAGTTTTAAAAGAGTTGGTTGGGGAGCTCACTGGACCATTAATGTTGATTTTCAGTAATGGAAAATTGGAGTAGCGGGGAAATTGCAGAAAACAAAGTTAATGGTGGACTAATTTTTTAAATGGTAAATGGGATGACCTGGATAATTATAGGCCTGTTAGCATAATGTCAATCTCAGGCAAGATAATGTTGCTGTAAATACTGGACTTGAGTAATAAAGAATGGAAGTAGGGTAATGTAATGAACAAAAATCAACATGGGTTTATGGAAAATAAACCCTGTCAAACTAACTTGATTTTTTTTATGACATAAGTTTGGTTGATAAAGGTAATAGCATTCATGTAATAGACTTTTCTGAGGCATTTGGCTTGGTGCCACATGAAATTTTGATTAAAAAACTAGAACAAAATAAAATTAACATGGCACATATTAAATGGATTAAAAACTGGCTAACTGCGGTGAGGTCTTAGAGTGTGTCTATAAATGAGGAATTGTCATCACGTGGGTGTTTCCAGCGGAGTCCCATAGGGATTCGTTCTTAGCACAATGTTATGTAACATTCTTATCAAATACTTGGAAGAAAATGTAATATTATCACTGATGATAGTGGATGACACGTAAACTGAGGAATGGTAAATAATAATGAAGAAAAAGATCACTGATCCAGAACAATCTGGATTGCTGGGTAGATGGGTGCAAGCAAACAATATGCTTGCACGTAAATATATACGTCTAGGAACAAAGAATATTAAGAAGAAGCAGAAAGCATACAGGGAGTGGAAGATGGGAGGGATCAGCAAGGAAAGCTACCTAATTGAGGTCAGAACATGTAGGGATAAAGTAAGACAGGCTAAAAGTCGAGTAGAGTTGGACCTTGCAAAGGGAATTAAAACCAATAATAAAAGGTTCTATAGTCATATAAATAAGAAGAAAACAAAGAAAAAGTGGGGCCGCTAAATACTGAGGATGGAGTGGAGGTTAAAGATAATCTAGGCATGGCCCAATATCTAAACAAATACTTTGCCTCAGTCTTTAATAAGGCTAAAGAGGATCTTGGGGATAATGGTAGCATGACAAATGGGAATGAGGATATGGAGGTAGATATTACCATATCTGAGCGAGAAGCGAAACTGAAACAGCTTGATGGGACTAAATCGGGGGGCCCAGATAATCTTCATCCAAGAATATTAAAAGAATTGGCACCTGAAATTGCAAGCCCATTAGCAAGAATTTGTAATGAATCTGTAAACTCAGGAGTTGTACCGAATGATTGGAGAATTGCTAATATAGTTCCTATTTTTAAGAAAGGGAAAAAAAGTGATCTGGGTAACTACAGGCCAGTTAGTTTGACATCTGTAGTATGCAAGGTCCTGGAAAAAATTTTGAAGGAGAAATTAGTTAAGGACATTGAAGTCAGTGGTAAATGGGACAAAATAAAAAATGGTTTTACAAAAGGTAGATCGTGCCAAACCAACCTAATCTCCTTTTTTGAAAAAGTAACAGATTTTTTAGATAAAGGAAATGCAGTGGATCTAATTTACCTAGATTTCAATAAGGCATTTGATACCGTGCCACATGGGGAATTATTAGTTAAATTGGAAAAGATGGGGATCAATATGAACATCAAAAGGTGGATAAGGAATTGGTTAAAGGGGAGACAGCAACGGGTCCTACTAAAAGGCGAACTGTCAGGTTGGAGGGAGGTTACCAGTGGAGTTCCTCAGGGATCGGTTTTGGGACCAATCTTATTTAATCTTTTTATTACTGACCTTGGCACAAAAAGTGGGAGTGTGCTAATAAAGTTTGCAGATGATACAAAGCTGGGAGGTATTGCCAATTCGGAGAAGTATCAGGATATTATACAGGAGGATCTGGATGACCTTGTAAACTGGAGTAATAGTAATAGGATGAAATTTAATAGTGAGAAGTGTAAGGTTATGCATTTAGGGATTAATAACAAGAATTTTAGTTATAAGTTGGGGACGCATCAATTAGAAGTAACGGACGAGGAGAAGGACCTTGGAGTATTGGTTGATCATAGGATGACTATGAGCTGCCAATGTGATATGGCTGTGAAAAAAGCTAATGCGGTTTTGGGATGCATCAGGAGAGGCATTTCCAGTAAGGATAAAGAAGTTTTAGTACCATTATATAAGGCACTGGTGAGACCTCACCTAGAATATTGTGTGCAGTTCTGGTCTCCCATGTTTAAAAAGGATGAATTCAAACTGGAGCAGGTACAGAGAAGGGCTACTAGGATGATCCGAGGAATGGAAACCTTGTCTTATGAAAGGAGACTTAAGGAGCTTGGCTTGTTTAGCCTAACTAAAAGAAGGTTGAGGGGAGATATGATTGCTCTCTATAAATATATCAGAGGGATAAATACAGGAGAGGGAGAGGAATTATTTAAGGTCAGCAGCAATGTGGACAAAAGAACAAATGGGTATAAACTGGCCACCAGGAAGTTTAGACTTGAAATTAGACGAAGGTTTCTAACCATCAGAGGAGTGAAGTTTTGGATTAGCCTTCCAAGGGAAGCAGTGGGGGCAAAAGATCTATTTGGCTTTAAGATTCTACTCGATAAGTTTATGGAGGAGATGGTATGATGGGATAATGTGATTTTGGTAAGTAATTGATCTTTAAATATTCAGGGTAAATAGGCCTAATCCCCTGAGATGGGATATTAGATGGATGTGATCTGAGTTACCCAGGAAAGAATTTTCTGTAGTATCTGGCTGGTGAATCTTGCCCATATGCTCAGGGTTTAGCTGATTGCCATATTTGGGGTTGGGAAGGAATTTTCCTCCAGGGCAGATTGGAGAGGCCCTGGAGGTTTTTCGCCTTCCTCTGTAGCATGGGGCATGAGTGACTTGAGGGAGGCTTCTCTGCTCCTTGAAGTCTTTGAACCATGATTTAAGGACTTCAATAGCTCAGACATAGGTGAGGTTTTTCGTAGGAGTGGGTGGGTGAGATTCTGTGGCCTGCGCTGTGCAGGAGGTCAGACTAGATGATCAGAATGGTCCCTTCTGACCTTTGTATTTATGAATCTATATAGGCCATAGTTACAGGACGGGGGACTATCCTAGGAAGCAGTGACTCTGAAGAAGATTTCGGTGACTGTGATGGATAATCATCGGAACTTGAGCTCCCAATGTAATGCTGTGGCCAAAAGAGCTAAGGCTATTCTGGAATGAATAAATAATGGAATCTCGAGTAGGAATAGAGAAGTTATTTTCCCTGTGTATTTGGCACTAATGCAACTGCTGCTGGAGTACCGTGTCGAGTTCTGGGGTCCTTAATTCAAGAAGGATGTTGGTAAATTGGAGAGGGTTCATAGAGTCCCAATTTGAACAAATTTCAGAGTAGCAGCCGTGTTAGTCTGTATTTGCAAAAGGAAAAGGAGTGCTTGTGGCCTTAGAGACTAACAAATTTATTTGAGCATAAGCTTTCGTGAGCTACAGCTCACTTCATCAGATGCATTTTGAACAAAGAAAGCTAAAAAGTGACTTGATTACAGTTTATAAATATTTACCTGAGGAACAAATATTTAATAATGGGCTCTTCAATCTAGCAGAGAAAAACATAACATTATCCAATGGCTGGAAATTGAAGCTGGACAATTTCAGACTGGAAGCAAAGCATTCATTTTTCACAGTGAAGGTATTTAATCATTGGAAAAATTTATCCAGCATCGTGGTGGATTTTCCATCACTGACCATTTTTAAACCAAGATTGGATGTTTTTCTAAAAGATAGGCTATGTGAATTATTTTGGGTAAGTTCTATGGCCTGCATTATACAGAGGTCAGACTGGATGATCAAAATGGTCCCTTCTGGCCTTTGAATCTATGAAGTTGCAAGACCAGTAGCAAATTTTTAAATAGATATATCAAAACTGGAGTGGAGAATAACTAACATTGTAGCTGTATTTAAGAAGGAGAAAAAGGTGATTTGGGCAACTAATGACCTGTTAGTCTGACTTCAATAGAATGCAAGACTTTTGAACCAAATTTTGAAGGAAAGAGTAATTAGAAATATGGAGTTAAGTGAAAATGGGACAAAATGCAACAAAGGTCTGCAAAGGTAGAATGTGCCAGACTAATATGATACTTTTCTTTGAGAAGATGAATGATTTCTTAGGTAAGGGAAATATAGTAGGTCTAGTCTGTTTGCCTTGTAATAAAGCACTTGACCTGGTACCATATGGGAAATTATCAGTTTTGTTGGAGGAGATGGGGATTAGTACAAGAATAATAAAATGAGTAAGGAAGAGGCTAAATGGGAGATAACAGGTTATGCTGGAGGGAGGTTACTAGTCAAGTTCCTCAAGTATTTGGACCAATCTTATTTTAATATTTTTTATTAATGATCTTACCACAAAAGGTAGGAATGTGCTAATGAAATTTTCTGATGACACAAAGTGGGAGGCATTGTCAATACAGAGGAGGATCAGAATATTATACAGGAAGAATTGGATGACCTAGAGTACTGGATGAAATTAGATTAAATTTAATAGTACAAAGTGCAAGATCATGTACTTAGGAGCTATAGCAAGAATTACCACTATAAGTTGCGGGTTCATCAGTTGGAAGCAGCAGAGGCGAAAAAAGACCTGGATGTATTAGTTTACAGGATAATTATGAGCCACCAAAGAAATGCATTTGTAAAAAACAGCAAATGTGATCCTAGGATATGTGAGGTGAGTTGGTAGATATAAGGAAGTATTAATGCCATTGTACAAGACACTGAGACCTCATTTGCAATACTGTGCACAATTATAGTCATTAAAGAACAATGTTGGAACAAGAGCAAATGGGTGTGAGCCAGCCATGAAAAAATTTAGGTTGGAAATTAGAAGAAGGTTTCTGACCATGACAGGAGTGAAATTCTGGGATAGCCTTCCAATAGAAATAGTGGGAGAAAAAATTCTAACTTGTTCTAAGATGGAGTTTGATAAATTTATGAATGGGAGTATGACATGGTTGCTTGCAATATTGGAACTGGACTCTGATCCAGGAGGTCCCTTTGAGTCCTATGTTCCTATGTAAACACTAGGATATGATGGAATTATAATTAATAAGCAACACGAATTCTCTAAAAACATCTGATTCCAATAGTAAAGGCTGAGGGCCATTCTGGCTGAAGAAATGGACGCAACAAACTACCCCCCAACCTGTCCTTCTGCGCACGTTCCCTTCATCAAGTTGTTGTTTCGGCATGTTTAATGTAGTAGTTTGTGCTTGGTGGTGGTAGTTAATGAAGGCTTTGCATGGATGGCATCGCTAAAAGGCTGAAATTTAAAGCTATGGTCTTTGACGTACAGTCGTGGCAATGGTGAGGTCTGTTTGGGTTCAAGAATATAGCTTATATGCTGATAATTGCCTGAACTTCTAATTTCTGTACTTTTTGCAGTAATTATATTTGTTTTCTTTACATCCCTTGACACCATGATTCACGATGTTTGTGACTTATTTAGTCTGCATTGCATAGTATTTGTACTGTGTTTACCCCATTATTGTTTGTTATTAAATGGCTTCCAAATAATCTAACTAGTCTATTCCACAAGATTGGTTTCTGTGCCATTGTGATGAAGGCCGTCCACACTCTCTAGATCTCTCTATGTAATGTGGCTAACATTCCATGAAAACAAATTCCTCTACTTTATATCACTTACCTAGCCCAGAGGTTCACCTCCCCTTTCCTCATGGGATAAGAGAGATCTCCAAAAATATCACCTGGCCTTTCCTCCCTTCCAAGATCCCGAAGGGTTCAATAATCTTTGAAGCATGATGTCATGTCACTCGTGCCAATTTGTTTAATTGCCAGCGGAGTTTTGTGCATCAGCTTCAGAATGCCATCTTATCATATCTCTTATCTTAATTCCGGGAAGACGGCACACAATTCTTCTGTCCTTTTTTTGTCTCTTGTAGAATTTTTTACCCACTTTTCTTAACATGGAGTCCCTGAAAACAGGGACTGTTCTCATCTTCTCTTGAGGAGGTGTGATGTCCTTCTGGATTGAGCTGAGCAGCCATCCTCATATATGTCCCCTGCAGCTCTTAATTTGTTCGTCTAGTGAAATTTCAGAGAGAGATTTTCTGCAGATGCCTTGTAGACTACATAAGAACAGCAGTACTGGGTCAGACTAGTAGGTCCATCTAGCCCAGTATCCTATCCTCTGACAGTGGCCAATGCCAGGTGCCCCAGAGGGAATGAACAGAACAGGTTATCATCAAGTGATCCATCCCTTGTCGCCCATTCCCAGCTTCTGACAAACAGAGGCTAGGGACACCATCCCTGCCCATCCTGGCTAATTGCCAGTGATGGACCTATTCTCCATGAACTTCTCTCTTTTGAACCCTACCTGATGATGTATTCTGCTATGTAGAATGCCTTCTGGTTCACTTTCCTCTAGTGATCATAAACTGCCAATCCTCTTTTTCTGATTTCTACTTTCGATGACTCCATTGCTAATTTCTTCCCTTGTTGAATCTGTGGCAATGATTCCCAGATCTTGTTGTTCAAGAAGTCTTCATTCTCTTTGGTGCTGTCAGGTTGATGGTTCTTCAAGACCACAAATCTTTTCTTCCCATCAACTTGCATTTCACATTCAGGAAAACTCTTCTTGTGCCTTCAGTCAGGAAGGAAGACGTGCATCTCCTCCAGGCTGCAAATACTGTTCCAATGTTGTCCATTATTACTGATGTAGAAATGTACCTAGGTAGAAGATGAGCAAATTCCCTGCTACAAATACCTTCAAACACTCCTGTTAGTGTTTCAGAGATTCATAGATACTAAGGTCAGAAGGGATCATTCTGATCATCTAGTCTGACCTCCTGCACAGCGCAGGCCACAGAATCTCACCCACCCACTCCTACGAAAAACCTCACCTATGTCTGAGCTATTGAAGTCCTTAAATCATGGTTCAAAGACTTCAAGGAGCAGAGAAGCCTCCCTCAAGTGACTCATGCCCCATGCTACAGAGGAAGGCGAAAAACCTCCAGGGCCTCTCCAATCTGCCCTGGAGGAAAATTCCTTCCCAACCCCAAATATGGCGATCAGCTAAACCCTGAGCATATGGGCAAGATTCACCAGCCAGATACCCAGGAAAGAATTTTCTGTAGTAACTCAGATCCCAAGTTTGCCTGTTCTCTGATTCAAAGTTCCCTTTGCAGCTGGCTTATATAGCTAGTATAATTGGGTCAGCACAACTCCTTCATTAACCAGAAGAATTTTAAAAGCACCTGGAGAGATCACACATATGGCTTGGAGAGGCTTGAAAACCCAATCACAATCCTTTCAGAAACATACCAAACTCACAAATTAGCCAAGGCTGTTACCTCTGAGCACAGGATATGCAGTTACTCCTCAGAAACTCCCATCTTATCCTGAGACGGACGATCTAATCTATTGCACAGGCTGTAGGGAAATGGTGACCATTTTAACTGAAAGTAGCCTATGGCCTCAGTCCTACTACAAGTAATTAAAATTTGCTTGAGCACACGAGATGTTTATTCCTTATCTCTGCAGAACTGAAAGATTAACACCTGTGGGTGAATTCTTGCGCTAAACAGAAGAATTTGTCACCTTCAGTCTCTGAAGATTGGTGGACGATCCTTAGGTTCCTTTCAGAACATTTCCTCATAACTAACCTTTGGCTCATTTTACATTCTGTTATTCTGTCCAGCACATCTGAAAATGGAGAATGGCTGTATTGGCAGTGATTAAATTGTGAACCCAAAACAGGTTCCAACCTGTGGAACTCCTTCCCTGAGGAGGTTGTGAAGGCTAGGACTGTAACAGGGTTTAAGAGAACTGGATATATTCATGGAGGCTAAGTCCATTAATGGCTATTAGCCAGGATGGATAAGGAATGGTATCCCTAACCTCTGTTTGTCAGAGGGTGGAGATGGATGGCAGGAGAGAGATCACTAGATCATTACCTATTAGGTTCACTCCCCTGGAGCAGCTGGCATTGGCCACGGTCGGTAGACAGGATACTGGGCTGGATGGACCTTTGGTCTGACCCAGTATGGCCATTCTTACATTCAAACGTTTGTTTGGAGAGCTCCTAAATTTCCATCTGGAAGTGGTGGTTCAGATTTGAGGTCATGCTTTATACCTCAAGCTTTGTTGGCACTGTGGAAATGGTTGGCAGGAGAAACCTAATACACACTTGATTTTTGCTTTTCTAGGTATCAGGAGTGTCAGCCAGAAGCTCCATTGCATGTTAATACATTCTTAAAGGTAAGCTCCATTGATCAATCTTCCAACTTCAAATAGCTAATGCCTTAGGGATACATAGTCTTGGTACAGACACAAAACATGAATTATACCTGGTGACATTACAAAGGAGTTGTGATGTTGCGTAATTGTGATAATGGGGTAAAGTGTATTGTGGCTAGAGCACAGAAGGGTATGTGCTGTAATGGCTTAACCTTTTTCTTTCCTCGCTTTTTCATGTTTGTCTCAGGTGAATTGTATGTAGTACAAGTTAACTTGACTATTTTTCAATTAATTTTTTTGTATATTACTTTCTTGTGGTTTTTTTCATGCTTAAAGGTAGATGATTAAATAAGAGGGGCAAATCTGTTGGGGATGAAGAAGTGTACACTTCACAACAGTGCTGTGTGCCGGGCCCCCATATATAAAATCTTCTGCCTAGTAGCATAGAATCTGACTGAAAAATATAACTATATTGCTGGAGTCTGTTTTTTATCTATACAACAGAGAAGAGTATATTTGACAAAAATTTGCCATACATAGTTTAAACTATTACGAATAATTCTTAAAAATAACCCAAAGTGCAATTGCAGGTAAATATTACATCAGATGTAAAGTAGAGGGATAAATCTCTCTACCAAATTATGTAGTAAATAGTTTATCGGTTAACAGTGAAGGGTTGGACTGCCAAGGACAAAGTTAATAAAAAGCCCAATTTCAGATATTCAGTATTAAATTCAGAAGAAAAAATGTGTAAAAACTAACCATGTGTGAAATTCATTCTAAAAGGACTTCTATATTTGAGAGAAAAAAGATTTTAAACTAATTTTATAACACAACTCTAACTAAGGTATAGCTACAAGGCTCCACTCTAATCATCATAATGGTAGCCATGGGAAGACATGACAAGTAGATGAGAAAAGGGTGTGAGGGAAGGAGGCTGGAGTGTCAAAAATAGGATATTTCAGCATAGTCTGAGAAGATTCTCTGACTCTTTCCTCCTGGTCTAATGCTCAGAAGGGAATGGTACGTTACTGAACTAGAAATATCTTAACAAGCTTTTGTGCAAAGCAAATTAGATATGATCTGGTCGTTCAATATTAATGACAAAAACAGCCAATTACACTTAGTGTAGTATAATACAGAGAAAATTCTTCACTGATCAAGGAAGTGACATTTGTTTTGTATCTGACCCATGTCATATCACATCTAGGGTACTATTTAGAGTTCTAGGTTCTGGTATCCAAAAAATGCTGATGAACTGGGGGAAAATATTTTAGCACCTGGAGGAATATATTTAGAGCTACTAAAGGTTTAAAAAACTTAAAATATGTACGGTGCAATAACTAACAGGGATATAACCATACGTATGGTCAGTATTTAAAGGGAATGAAATACTCCAAGGAGGAATAATTGTTTAGGGTTTAACAATGGCATGTCAATAGATGTAAGTTGATTAAAATTGACCAAAGGTACACTTAATAACATAGAGGTCAGTTAGACTGGAGTCGTCTCTTGCCACTTTAATCACTTAAAATTAGACTAGACAAATCTTTTGAATATTCAGCACAATCCTTTATTGGCAGGTGGATGGGTGGATAAAATAACCTAATAGGGCTTTGTTTCTAAATACAGCCAGGGGAAAATCTGTGCGCTTTGATATTCCTTACACTCACTGTTCATTCATTTTAAATGAATAATTCCCCATTAAATGTGATAAACTACACTATCCCCATCCCATATGTAATGTGCGATGTGAATAGTATGATCAATAGAGTTGGGGTTAATTTTTCTTGGCATGTTCTGTTGCTACTGTTTATATTTCAGTTAATGGAGGAATATAAGCTATTCTGTAAATTGCTGCCTCATATCGCCTTTGGTGTTTGTAGTAAGATGTTTCCATATTAATGCTGTTAAATGAGAGTTTACAAGTAATTTCTACAATCTCCTATCTGTGGATGTGATATATTTTGGCTTTAGCAAAGCTTTTGGTATGGTCTCCCACAGTATTCTTGCCAGCAAGTTAAAAAAGTATGGGTTGGATGAATGGACTATAAGGTGGATAGAAAGCTGGCTAGATTGTTGGGCTCAACGAGTAGTGATTGATGGCTCAATGTCTAGTTGGCTGCCAGCATGAAGTGGAGTGCCCCAGGGGTCGGTCCTGGGGCCAGTTTTGTTCAACATTTTATTAATGATCTGGATAATGCACCCTCAGCAAGTTTGAAGATGACACTAAGCTGTGGGGAGAGGTAGATACGCTGGAGGGTAGGGATAGGGTCCAGAGTCACCTCAACAAATTGGAGGATTGGGCCAAAAGAAATCTGATGAGGTTCAACAAGGACAAGTCCAGAGTTCTGTACTTAGAAAGGAAGAATCCCATGCGCCGCTACAGACTGGGGACCAACTGGCTAAGCAGCAGAAAACTAAACTGCAGAAAAGGATCTGGGGATTACAGTGGACGAGAAGCTGGATATGAGTCAGCGGTGTGCCCTTGTTGCCAAGAAGGCCAACGGCATATTGGGCTGTATTAGTAGGAGCATTGCCAGTAGATCGAGGGAAGTGATTATTCCCTTCTGTACGGCACAGGTGAGGTCACACCTTGAGTATTGCATTGAGTTTTGATCCTCCCACTACAGAAGGGGTGTGAACAAATTGGAGAGAGTCCAGTGGAGGGCAACGGAAATGATTAGGGGGCTGAGGCACATGACTTAAAAGGAGAGGCTGAGGGAACAGAGGTTATTTAGTCTGCAGAAGAGATGAGTGAAGGGAGATTTGATAGCAGCCTTCAATTACCTGAAGGGGGGTTCCAAAGAGGATGGAGCTAGACTGTTCTAAGTGTGGCAGATGACAGAACAAGAAGCAATAGTCTCAAGTTGCAGTGGGGGAGGTCTAGGTTGGATATTAGGAAACAGTAATTCAGTAGAAGGGTGGTGAAGCACTGAAATGGGTTATCTAGGGAGGTGGTGGAATCTCCATCCTTAGAGGTTTTTAAATCCCGGCTTGACAAAGCCTTGGCTGGGATGATTTAGTTGGTGTTGGTCCTTCTTTGAGCAGGGGATTGGACTAGATGACCTCCTGAAGTCTCTTCCAACCCTAATATTCTATGATTCTAAGGATCATGTCAGATGAAACGTTTGGATTACTTTAGTAAAATAGTTTTCTGCTGATGTAGGGACTGTAGCAGTATTGAAACTGGGTTGCTCAACCGCTGTATTACCTTGCCTGGGATCCCGGTCAGGCTCTGACAGGCTTATAATTACCTAGGTCATCTTGTTTACTCTTTTTAAAAGTTGCAGCAATACTAGCTTTCTTCCAGTCTTCTGGAACTTACTTGCTGCTCCAAGATTTTTTTGAAATTCAACGTTAATGGCTCAGTGAGTGGCTTTGGTAACCTGTCTAATCAAGGAGCTTCACCAGTTTGGCCAAGGAAAGATTTTGGTACCCAGTTCTCCATCCAGGAACTGCTCTCTCTCTCTCCCCCCACCCTCTGCTCTGGCTTTGCAGTGATTACACTACTATCAGTGACTGACCTTAGATAATGGCAACTTCTCTGCAGAGAGCAAGGATCTTGGTTCTATTCTTGGAGTCTGATTGTAGCTAGCCTTTCTGTGCCCTTTGTACTGCCTTGGAACACTTTCTCATCCAGTAGCAAAGAAGTCTAAGACCAGCCCCCCCCCCTCCCCCCAGGTAGTCACTGGGGCCTTGGCTGTTGCTAGAACCTGCCAGGGAGGCTATTAGGGGACCAAGTTGGGTTTTTGTTTCTGAAATTTTTTGATAATAGAGAATTTATCTGCAAAACTTATTGCTCCCTTAGAGCCTGTAGAGTCTACTTATGGATTCTAAATCCAGAAGGGACCACTGTTCTGACTAATCTATTCTGACCTGTCTAACACAGACCATAGAACTTACCTGAAATAATTCTGTTTTGTACTAGAACAGCTCTTTTAGAAAAAAGTCCTATCTTGATTTAAAAATTACCAGTGATGAAGAATCCACCATGACTGTTGCTAAATTGTTCTAGTAGTTAAATTTTTTATAGTGAGGGTATTTATGCCTTGCTTCCAGTCTGAATTTGTCCAGCTTCAACTTCCAGCCATTGGATCATGTTAGACCATTTTCTGCTAGGTTGAAGGAACCCATTATTAAATATTTGTTCCCCAGGTAGACTATGATCAAGTCACACCTTCACCTTCACTTTGTTAAGGTAAATAGATTGATCTCTTTGAGTCTTACCATTATAAGGCATGTTTTCTAATCTTTTAATCGGTCTCATGGCTCTTCTATGAACCCTTTCCAATTTATCAACATCCTTCTTCAATTGTGGACACCAGAACTGGACACAGTATTCCAGCAGTGGTTGCATTAGTGTCAAAAACAGAGGTAAAATAACTTCTCTATTCCTACTTGACATTCCCCTAATTATGCGTTCCACAATAGCTGTAGCTCTTCTGGCCACAGCATCACATTGGGAGCTCATGTTCTTCTGATTATCCACCACAGGCCACCATATTTTCTTCAGGATAGAGTCCCCCATGCTGCAAGTATGGCCTACATTCTTTGTTTCTAGATGTAAACGTTTACATTTTCTACTTGTATTAAAACACACATTATTTGCTTGCACTAGTTTACCAAGTGACCAAGATTGCTTTGGGTCACACCTTTGCTTATGGGACAGGAAAACCTTCAGAGAAGATTGCTTGACAATTTTTTTTTCTTGGGACGCTTCCGAGTGTCCTTAAGTAATCTGTTATCTGTGTGATATCCTGTTAGGCAGTGTCATTAGTGCTGATATGAACCATCACCAACGGAACCTTTCCAGTTGACTTTAGAAGCCTATCTAGTCTTGGAATGACATCTTGTGTTTTGGCTCTGTGCAGGCAGCACACTGTCCTGTTGTCCACCTGTGACTTGCAGAATGCTTTTTTTGATTCTTCTGAGTACTGAATCCCTCGCAAGGAGCTTTAGTTTTCCTTGGATGATTGATGATTTCTTTGCAGGCAAGCTTGATTTTATTACAAGTTGGGCCGAACTGCCCTCAACATGTGTGTCCCACGCATCTGCCCTTTCTTTTTGGACCTACTGAGTCTCGAGGGGTATCTTGCACTGTTTCCACATTAAGGATCTGGTATTGATTCAAAACTTCTAGCTATTTGGAAAATACTCCTAGTCTTTTTCTGTGTGGTGGCCACAGCCTGCCCATCTTCAGCTGTGTAAAATGCAACTGTGACCTCTTGCTTCTATTGGTTACAAACTGCCAGCCCCCTCTCTGATTCTTTTGTCTCCAGCTCCATTCTTTCTTGAACCTAGGGTACTGCTGTTTCTCAAACCTGGCTATCTAGGAAGTAATCTGCTTCTCTTATTCTCAGTAGCATCTCTACTTGCTCCTGCAGTCCAAGAATCTTTTCTTCCAGCACATCACCAACTTGCACTTCATGCACATGAAATCCTTTCTGTCTTCAGGCAGAAAAGACAACATGGCACATCCATTACAGGTCATCACCATTGTTCTATCAGTGGTCATCTTGATATCACAGGTGTAGTGCTAAACTTGGAAGGAAAGCCTCTCTTATTCCCTCTCAAGTCCCTCTGAAACTCCACTGTTAGGTGCCTCTTTTCATTGTTTTCAAGTTTGCCTATCAAAGTGATTTTTTTTTTTATACCAGGTCTTCCCTGTTTAGCTCAGCTCAGCTCCATCCTCACCACCAGGGAGCATTTAATCAGTCTGAGATGTCAAACAGCTGGGCTGATCAAAGCTCCAAGGACTAGCCACTCTGCTTACTCAGAGGCCCATGGCCCAGCTATAAAGCTTGTACATAGAAAACAAAACAGTCAGACAACCCACAGATGGACCAATTGCACCACTCACTGCTGCCTCCAAGCACAGTCTGCAGCTACTCCCTCTGAAACTTCCTGTCTCTGTTAGTACAATCAGCAATGTCTAAAAACCCTAACATTTGTTTAATGCAGGAGCAAATCAGTCTCTTAGCCCTGGTCTACACTGGGGCGGGGAGAATCAATCTAAGTTACACAACTTCAGCTATAAGAAAAGGAGTACTTGTGGCACCTTAGAGACTAACAAATTTAATAATGTGAGTAATGTAGCTGAAGTCAGCATACTTGGATCTACTTGCCGCGGTGTCTTCACTACAGTGAGTCGACTGCTGCAGCTCCCCCCATCAATTCTGCTTGCGCCTCTTGCAGCCGTGGAGTACAGGAGTCGACGGGAGAGCACTCGGGGATCGATTTATTGCATCTAGGCTAGACATGATAATTTGATCCCCTCTGGATGGATCGCTGCCCCCCGATCTGGTGGGTAGCATAGACATACCTTTAGAGAGGTGGTTCAGAACTCCCCTTAAAAAAAAATATTTTTTTCAGCATTTTTAAATCATCCTTATGGTTTCCAGAAAGGTTTAGAATATAAATATACTGGTGTTGGAGCTACAATTCTTCAACAAATATGTATACTCTATCATTCCATCCAGAACTTGAAGAAGCATCTTAGCAGCTATTGCTCTGGAAAATTTCAGACTTCTATTGGTCTAAACAAAATCTATCCTCATAGCAATCTGATCTTGCCTTTGAAGATTCTGGATTGGGGGGGCGGGCGGGGGGGCTGGAAGAACAGTACTTGTAAAAACTGCCATTTTGTTAGCAACAATCCTGAGAGTTTCAGAGTAGCAGCCGTGTTAGTCTGTATTCGCAAAAAGAAAAGGAGTACTTGTGTCACCTTAGAGACTAACAAATATATTTGAGCATAAGCTTTCGTGAGCTACAGCATCTGATGAAGTGAGCTGTAGCTCACAAAAGCTTGTGCTCGAATACATTTGTTAGTCTCTAAGGTGACACAAGTACTCCTTTTCTTTTAGTGAATCCTGAGAGTGTTTGCCACAATGTTTGTAGCGAAGAACCATGCATGAATACTTTCTTGCATGATCTCAACTGGGCAAATTCTAGAAACGAGGCTCAAGAGTACATCAAGATAACAGTACAGATGTTATGAATTCATAATAAACTAAAGAACATTTTTAACCTACTAGGAAGCTGGGAGTATGGGCAACACGATTAAAAACTATACTGCTCCAGGGAAGACAGCAAAAATTACATCCCACTATCTCAATGGTTCCTGTCCAACAATTAGTCAGATTTAGAGTATCTGTTGAGATTGCTGATGGTGTGCCCTGCAGTGGTATCAAATATTACTTTAAACATTTTTATAAGAGTTTTTCTGTGCCCTCACATTCAGAAATAGCAAAAGAAGTTTTTAAAAAATTAGGGAATGTGCCTCTTCTTTCTGATGATGCATGAAGCTTAATTTAAAGCAAAATTTGCTCTTTTTTTTACCTTAAAAATAATAAATTTAAGTCTGTTTTTGTTGGAGGATTTCAGGTGAGGATTTAGTGCAAGCTCTAATACTTAATTGAAGGGATGTATGTGTATTGAGTCGTTATTGAAAGCTTCCTTGAACTGAAGTTAATTAGCTGCTGATGTTAAACGGCCGTTAACGAAAACTAAGCTTTAAACCATCTGACTAAAAATCCCGTGTCTCAATTGCCCACCTTTCACTTTCTTTGATCTTGTGATATCACCATTTTACTAGCTTCCAGTGCATCTTGAAGCCCAGATGAGCTTGAATTTTTTATGTTAAAAGCAAGAAAAGGAAATCTCTGAAAAACACAAACAAACCGATCCCCACCTTCCATACACGGCCTTTATGCATCTTTTTTTTTCCTTTGCAAGTTAAACGCAACCTTTGTTTATGTATTACAGTAATCTATTACATGACCACTTCCATACTTTTTCAAATACTAGGTTTATTTCTGCATCCCTAGGAGATGTGTGTTTGCAATGACCCTCCATTAGTAATTAGCAGAGATGAAGCTGGGTTTAAGATCAGTCTTACTACAGTGGTGAATGATAAGGCCCTGATCCAGCAAAGTTCTTAAGTATGTGCTTAACTTTAAATATGAGAGCAATCCCATGAAATCATTGGGGCTGTGCTTATGTTCTTTGCTGGTTTAGAGCAAGAGGTTTTTAATTCCTTGTAGAATCAAGCTCTGAAAGCTTAAGTTTCTACCACTTGAGCTAAAAGAATTGGCTGTGAGATGTAGGCTGTTTCCCTCAATGTGAACCAGTCACTGCAGGGAGGTATGTATGGTTGCATATACTTAACCAGTGCACTACACTCAGTAGCAGAGCACAGCTAATTTACCTACTTATTGAAGATGCATGTGGGCCGAGGCAATTTCTCATATCCCTTAGATTTGCCTTTCTGATAAACATAGCATCTTTCAGAAGGATTTCAATGAACACCAATACTTTGCTGTTCAGAAAGATATAGCGCTCGTAAATGGTGTGTCCTTTCTCCTGAAACTGAACACCTTTCATATCTCAGCAAGTTACTTTGTTACCTTTTGTGATGTATATTTAATCATAAAAATGTGGTGGTTCGACAGCACTCTGTCTGCAAGAGGGACACTTTTCAAGGGAATTCAGAAACTAGGGCCCTGTTTATTTTGTACTATTCAGTGATGAGGGACTTCCAAAGTTCTCATAAGCTCACTGTCTTAGAGTTTGCATTAATGAAGTGTAGGAAGTAAGAGGATCTCCTCATCTTCAGATGCAAGTGCCAACTGCTGTTTCATGGGTAAGAGCTCATGTATCGCAGTTAAGGAGATAGTAAGGCAGTGCTTGGTACTCATTTCATACGTTTCATGGAACTACAATTTAACTTACTATCATCACGGAGTAATGTCTTAGACTCTCAAGCCTTTAAATTTGCACGATTTAATATTTTTAAGTTTCCCTGATGATGTTATTCCCTCACTAGGATTACTGATTTACTATTTGTCATGTTTCAGCAGCCGTGTTAGTCTGTATTCGCAAAAAGAAAAGAAGTACTTGTGGCACCTTAGAGACTAACAACTTTATTTGAGCATAAGCTTTCATGAACTACAGCTCACTTCATCGGATGCATTCACTATTTGTCATGGTTGTACATATCCTTTTACTAATATTAGACGCTGAGCTTAATATCTTTATTTTCTCTGTCTGAGAAGACTTGCTAATTTAAAGGGACACTGATTTTATAGATTGGTAGCTATTAATGTCAGAAGAGGCACCATTATAATCATATAGTCTGACTTCCAGCTTAACACAAGCCATAGGTTTCACCCAGTGATTCCCTGAAGTCTAGTGAGACTGGGTCAACCATATTTTCCTATTTTAAAAAATTCTCTCCCTTGTTGTTTAGGTATTTTGCACAAAACAAACAGAAGCCTAAATTATTGTACCCTCCGATATTCACCAAATTCTTGGCTGATCATACAGAGGATTTCAAAATTGGTCAAGCCTGTTGGTTATAAATTTCTGTCATTTCCTATTAAAGATCATCCAGAGTATTTTTCATACTTCATGAATTTTGTGTGTGTGTTTCAGTAGATGTGTAAGTTTTACAGCCTGGTATTAAAGAAACCAGCAATTGTTTTTATCAATCAGGAGTCTAAATATAGAATGTATACCAACATGCATCTCATTTTGTGTATATGGTGGACATAATGTTTTTCATATTTTGTTTTCTTCAGTGTATCACTTTGACATTGTGCTATTCTGAATGTTGCTTATTAATTGACAAGACATGCTACACTGTACGATGGCACTTAAAATGCATAATATGTACTGCAGAAAAATCGTTGCTATAGCAACTTTCTAGTAGGTCACACACAATGTTGTGTATATATGATTTGGCTGTTAATGCAGACCAGTATGCCTGATAGAAAAATGAGAAATGTAGGAGTCAGGGAAAAGGCAGCAAAAACCACTTAAAATCAGCTGACACAGTAACACTGTTTCGAGTTAAAATGATAATTTTTAAAAAAATTTAATTGCGTTATTGCACAAACTGGTAAGAAATGGAATTCCAGGAACTATAGTTAAATTTTATCTACTTTTACAAAAACTGCATAAACAAGCTATTTAATAATCTTCCCTTCTGATTTTTCCCTTTGAAACTGTGGCAGTTTAATTGAAAACTGCTTTCCTTCTCAAAATAATATTCATAAGAAAATGTCAGTGCAATGGCTAACAAAGGTGATTTTTCTAGAGGCATAGCAGATGTTACATACTAGAATTATGGGATTTAAAAATAAACTGAGGGGCCATGCACTTTTCCCTGTTTCTGGGTATTGCTGTTACATTGCAATAAGGAAAACAGTAGAAGCAATTTAGTAACTACGAGTAGCTTTTTCAAAGGGGCTGAAGGAGGTGAAACGCCCAGTTCCCATTGATATTTTCTTTCGGCCTTTTTGAAAATTTCAATCTATATTGTGTAGCTGATTTTTCCTGTATTCTTTGTATGTAAATACAGACATTTCATAAAGTACAGTAGACCCTCAGTTACAAACACCTTGGGAATGGAGGTTGTTCGTAACTTTGAAATGTTGATAACTGAACAATATGCTGGGCAGCACAGCATGGGTAAGAGGTGACCAGCCCTCTGTGGAGAAAGAAGTGGTTTGGGACTATTTAGAAAAGCTGGACGAGCACAAGTTCATGGAGCCGGATGCGCTGCATCCGAGAGTGCTAAAGGAGTTGGCGGATGTGATTGCAGAGCCATTGGCCATTATCTTTGAAAACTCATGGTGATCGGGGGAAGTCCCGGACTACTGAAAAAAGGCTAATGTCGTGCCCATCTTTAAAAAAGGGAAGGAGGAGGATCCTGGGAACTACAGGCCAGTCAGCCTCACCTCAGTCCCTGGAAAAATCATGGAGCAGGTCCTCAAGGAATCAATTCTGAAGCACTTAGAGGAGAGGAAAGTGATCAGGAACAGTCAGCATGGATTCACCAAGGGCAAGTCATGCCTGACTAATCTAATTGCCTTCTATGACGAGATAATTGGCTCTGTGGATGAGGGGAAAGCAGTGGACGTGTTGTTCCTTGACTTTAGCAAAGCTTTTGACATAGTCTCCCACAATATTCTTGCCAGCAAGTTAAAGAAGTATGGGCTGGATGAATGGACTATAAGGTAGATAGAAAGTTGGCTAGATTGTTGGGCTCAATGGGTGGTGATCAATGGCTCCATGTCTAGTTGACAGCTGGTATCAAGAGGAGTGCCCCGAATGTCGGTCCTCAGGCTGGTTTTGTTCAATATCTTCATAAATGATCTGGAGGATGGTGTGGATTGCACCTCAGCAAGTTTGCAGATGACACTAAACTGGGAGGAGAGGTAGATATGCTGGAGGATAGAGATAGGATACAGAGAGACCTAGACAAATTAGAGGATTGGGTCAAAAGAGATCTGATGAGGTTCAACAAGGACAAGTGCAGAGACCTGCACTTAGGACGGAAGAATCCCATGCACCGCTACAGACTAGGGACCGAATGGCTAGGCAGCAGTTCTGCAGAAAAGGACCTAGGGGTTACAGTGGATATGAGTCTACAGTATGCTGTTGTTGCCAAGAAGGCCAATGGCATTTTGGGCTGTATAAGTAGGGGCATTGCCAGCAGATCGAGGGACATGATCGTTCCCCTCTATTCGACATTGGGGAGGCCTCATCTAGAGTATGTGTCCAGTTTTGGGCCCCAGACTACAAGAAGGATGTGGAAAAATTGGAAAACGTCCAGTGGAGGGCAACAAAAATGATTAGGGGGCTGGAGCACATGATTTATGAGGAGAGGCAGAGGGAACTGGGATTGTTTAGTCTGCGGAAGAGAAGAATGAGGGGGGATTTGATAGTTGCTTTCAACTACCTGAAAGGGGGTTCCAAAGAGAATGGATTTAGACTGTTCTCAGTGGTAGCAGATGACAGAACAAGGAGTAATGGTCTCAAGTTGCAGTGGGGGAGATTTAGGTTGGATATTAGGAAAAACTTTTTCACTAGGAGGGTGGTGAAACACTGGAATGCGTTACCTAGGGAGGTGGTGGAATCTCCTTCCTTAGAAGTTTTTAAGGTTAGGCTTGACAAAGTCCTGGCTGGGATGATTTAGTTGGGGATTGGTCCTGCTTTGAGCAGGGGGTTGGACTAGATGATCTCCTGAGGTCGCTTCCAACCCTGATATTCTATCGTTCTGTGATTGATTTAATACAGCTTTGAAACTTTACTACACAGAAGGAAAACGCTGCTCTTAGTCATCTTAATTTAAATTAAACACAGAAACAGTTTCCTTATCTTGTCAAATCTTTTATTTAACTTCCCTGTATTTTTTTAGTAGTTTACATTTAACACAGTACTGTATCTTGTTTTTTCTCTCTCTGCTGCTGTGCTGCCTGATTGTGTATTTTCTGTTCCGAATGAGGTGCGTGATTGACTGGTCAGTTCACAATTTTGGTGTTTGTAATCTGAAGTTCTACACTGTATTGCAGGGGTGGGTAAACTTTTTGGCCTGAGGGCCACAATGGGTTTCTGAAATTGCATGGAGGGCTGGTTAGGGGAGGCTGTGCCTTCCTGACCAGCCAGGCATGGCCCGACCCCCCTGCTTCTCGCTTCCTGACGCCCTCCCCCGGGACTCTTGCCCCATCCAACCCCCCCGTTCCCTGACGGTCCCCCGGCAACCCCTTCTCCATCCAACCACCCCTTTTCCCTGACTGGCCCTGGACCCCCCGCCCCTAACTGCCCCCCACTGCCCCATCCAGCCCCCCCACTTCCTGAATGTACCCCCTGGACTCCTGTCCCATCCACCCCCCCCTGCTCCCTGTCCCCTGACCACCCCCAGAACCGACGCCTCTGACTGCCCTCCGCCCCATCCAACCTCTCCTCTCATTCCTGACTGTCCTCCTGGGACCCCTGCCCGCATTCAACCCCCCTGTTTCCTGTCCTCTGACCACCTCAACCCCTATCCACACCCCTGGCCCCTGATCACCCCCCAAACTCCCCTGCCCTCTATCCAAACTCCCCGCTGCCTGCCCCATTTACCACACTGTCTGGATGGCTGGCCAGGCTCTGCAGCCATACTGCCCAGAGCATTGTGCCGGTGGCGCAGTGAGGTAAGGCTGCTGGGGAGGGGGAACAGCAGGGGAGGAGCCTCCCAGGCCAGGAGGTCGGGGGCCAGGCAGGACAGCCCAGTGGGCCAGATGTGGCCCGCGGGCCTTAGTTTGCCCACCTCTGCTGTATCGCTTTATAGTTTTATGCAAATTAGTAGCTATAGTTTTATGCAAATTAGTAGCTATCAAGCCATTTGGATTGTTAAATGAAAAATTCAAAATAGATATAATAGTTTCAGACTTGAACGCAGTAAATGCAAAATCTTAGATTTCAATAGCATAAATTCTCTCACTGAACACAAATACAATGTTTTAACTGACTGGTTACTGTTAATTGTAAGCTTCTAATATGATACATTGTATGGCAGAGTTATCACAAAATTTAATGTTTACGTTTCCTGACTTGTGTTCACTTTTTCCTCTTTCATTGCATGTAGCCCTTCTTCGGTGATTTTTTTTTTTCTTCAAATTTTTAGACTAGTACATTCTTGTGTCAGACAGTTGAATCTGGGATTTCAAAGGATTTTTTTAAAATTAAAAACTTAATACTTACTCTTTTTCTGGAGGCAGCCATATTACTGTTAAAAAACTGACCTGGGATGGAATGACTTTGTCCCACTGATTTTCAACAAGAAAAGTCAACTCTGAGCTCCGTGTGGTGGTGTCTCTTTGTATTTCTGGGGCCAGATTTTTGACGGTGCTCAGTATTAGCAGCTTCTGAAAATCTGTGCACTTCATTTAGGTGTCTAAACAAGAGCTGATTGCTTTTTAAAAGCCAGCCCCGTTGTGGGTGCTGAGCACACTTGAAAAGCTAGCACTAATTCTGCTTCAGTGGCAGGGATAGTAAATAAAGTTTAGAATTTAAATTAATTTGTTAATTTTATAGGGAGATGGAATTTAGGCCATGTGCAAGAAAATATGTAAACTGTACACTTCCACATACTGAGAGTGGTCTCTGAAGGAGCCTTTTTCCTAACTTATGGTTTTCCACTATGGAAGGATGGGAGAGTTCACTGTCAGTTCTAATTAAAAGCTATATAATAATGGCTTAAGGAAGGTCAGTCTGCATTTAACAGGGAAGTACTTCAAGAATACTCTTACTGTAGCCACCTAGCAAGATCGAATACAAATGACTATCAGTTTGTGCTGTTTTTTATTATTCAGTTTTATAAAGTGAAAACACTGTCAAGACATCTTCATCCCTGCTCAGAAGGTAGAGAAAAAGAGGAGACGGGCACGATCTACCTTGTGGTTAAAGCATCCCTTTCTCATCCCTTTCCTGCTTTCAAAAACCATTAGTTTCTCCAACAGCTGCTAGCGAAGTAGCTATTGTCAATACAAAAAAATCTGTGGCACACAGAAAATAAAATTCTTTCTTGTGGCACCTGGTGCTCCATGATCCATTACAACTGGTTGTTCCTCCACATATTCCAGACACAGAGGCTGCTCTTTGAACATTTCTATCTAGTTGCACAATGTACCTCTAGCAGGTGAGCAGTTTGGAAAACTGACAGCTTCTCTAGCTCCCAGTTGCCTCTGGTTGAAGAAGCAGGAGGTTCTCTCGGCCTCTTCCCTTTTAATCTTCATGCAAAGAAGCTTTTTCCATTAGATTTTTTTTTTTTTATTATTTTTGTCTTTTTTTCCTTATGAGGGCAGTAGTGAAGAGGCTATTTTTGAGGGAACTGGTATATGAGGAGGAAACATGGCAGCGTAGTAGGCTCAGCTAAGATCAAAGGGCCTCCTGCCACAGCCTGGCTTTGCAATAATGCACGGCCTCCCTCACTGTGCAGCAATGTGGCAGGTAAGCCTTAAAGTGATGGGCGGAAATTCATAACAGGAGCTGGCTTTGGAGATGTCAGTGCTATTCAGGGCTCCAGACCAAGTTGAAGAATGACAGTAAGTGCTCATTCCAACAGGAGCAATATGTCAGGCAAGCCTTAAGCAGGAAATTCATCAGCAGGATTTGGCATTTTGGAAGTAATATGCCAGAGAGCCTTGGCTGTTTTTTCCTCTTCTGACTGGGGTGAAATATGTTGTCTTGGAGCTGGTAAATCAGAGGGGCAGAAAACTCTCAGGTGCAGGACCCCATCCCTGAAACACCACCACTCCTTTCAGACTCCCACTGTAACCAGGTATTTTTGCCCTGATTGCTCTAGGAAGGGCCTTAGCCAGTCTTGGTTGTGGTCATTATCCTGAACCGTGGTTTCTCATGTAAAGTGCTTTGCATGTATTGGATAAGGGCACTTTCTGTCCATATGCACCATCTGCTGAATCTTTATTTCAAGAGTCTGTAAGGACAGATGAAATAGGTTACAAACAGTCTTGCTCCAAGAGTCTTTATCAGCAAAGCCTTATAGGATTGGGTGTGTGTAATATCATGGAACACAGAATGAAAAGATGTGTTGGCTCTGGGCTCAATACCGACTAAGACAAAGTTGCCTACAAAGGTTCTAATATCAGCACCAGAATTATCTACAGAGCCTGCAGTGTGCATGGCACATAAGAGACTGGATTAGATGAAACTGAAAGCCCTTTAGTCCCCACTATGCTCAGACTCATCAAAGGCAGAGCCATGTGTAAGACCATGGTTTGGTGTGGTTCCAAGGAAGGCAGATAAGGAAAGAATGGCCACTGTTGGCAGGGCTGGACTCCAGATGGGAGATTCTTCAGATCAATGGCTTCAGCGTGGCAGTACATGGAGCTACTTCAGTTGGCAGAGGGGGTATACAGGCTGTGGCCATTGTTATGGGATCTATTATTGCAACAACAAAGCAAGATCTTTTGTTCAGAACCTGTGTAATAGACTTGAACAAACCTTGAAAGATCTTGTTCATTGGATGTTCAGGAAGCAATTGCCCAGCAAATGTTACTAGCTTAAGTGGTCGAGATTTATGACATGGATGGACAACAAACCAGAGCAATCAAAACTGGCTTCTACTCAATATATTCTAGAATATTTACTGCATATGAAGACTGAGGATCTGTGAGATTATTTGCTGAAGGTTCATTTAATGGGTATATCTGCATACCACAAGTTGATGATAAATTGGTATTTACTCATGGGTCAGTTAAAAGGCTCCTGAAGAGACTTGAAAATCTTTATCCACTAGTGAAAGACCCTGTACCTGTTGGGGACCTCAGTTTAATGTTAGCACAGCTGATAAAATGACATTTAAATCTTTGGTGGAGTGTACATTATTTCATTTATCTTTTAAGGTTACCTGTATTATTATAACTGAAGCGAGGCAGTTCAATGAAGTAAATGCCCTTCTGACATATCCTCCTTTCTCTGTGCTTTACAGAGACCTGACTCAAGATTTCTAACCCATATTGTGTCAGATTTCATTGGCAATCAAACTACAGCTGCCATTTTCCCCCCCTCCCTCCCAAATCACACAGTAACGGGGAATCCATGATTTATAATTTTGATGCTAAAAGAGCCCTTGCTTATTATCTTAATAGAACTCAAGAATTTTACAAATCTAATAAATGGTTTTTCATATCTAGACGCTCATAAAGGTCAGCCAATATCCTTTGTAACCATTTCTAGATGGATCAAACAGTGTGTCAGGAAAGCTTATAAAATAGCAGCGCTCTCTTCCCGCATGGGTATTAGCTTGCGTTTTACCAGACCGGTGACCACCCCCATAGCTTGATTTAGATGTGCGTGTGTTGAAGGAATATGTAAAGCTGCCACTTGAGACTCTGTACCATGCGTTCATGAAACATTACACTTTAGATCAGGCTGCTAGAGCTGATGCAGTTTGGTAGAACTAGAGCTGTACTTCAGTCTTTATTTTATTAGAACACTGAATCCCTTCTCCTGGTTGGGATAGAGCTTGCCAAATTTATCCCATGAGTGGGAATATGCAGTGGACACTCGAAGAAATGGAGGTTACTTGTAACCAGAGTTCATCCAGATGGACTTTGCATATTCATACTCCCCACCCATATTCCCCTCTTCTTGACATTGTAATAAACAATTTCTCTGAGGCAGAGTTGGAAAGAACTGAAGTGGTGGAGGTCACCAATGTCCCCTTTTATAGCTGCCGACCCACATACACACAGCTATAGTTCTCTCCCCTCCCCACAAAGAACAGTTTTCTTTCAAAGCTTTCAGGCTTTCCAAATCAAATTTTAAAAAAATCCACATCCTGTTGGCCATTCTTCCTTTGGATCAGTAAATGGGCAATGAAGGTCAATGCGGCAGACTTCATTTTGCTGGAAACTATTACTTCTTTTCCCGAGGATATTTTTGAGGTGTTCATTCAAGATTATTCCTGATAGGAAAGAGAGTGGAAGGGTTTTCTGATAGAGATTGTACCTCCAGGATTTTTCACTGTCCTACAGGAAACTCTGTTTCTCTGCCACCATTGCTACTAACACTTTGCAACATTGCAGACTCCTATCCAATTCCATGCAAAGCCCCTTTACTTCTCTCATGTTCCATGGTGTATCTGATGACTATTATGTGACAGGAAATTCATGGATGACCATATGAAATTAACCAAATCTTTCAACTACTCAAGTTGCTTGGCTTCATTTATCTTCAGAGGAGCTGCTTAGTACCCTCTCATGGTCTGGCCCATCGCTATCAGACTTTTCTTATTCTAGTCCAGTTGCCCAAGGAAAGATTTCAAAAGTTGTATTTTTTGCTAGGAACTTCTCATGTATTTGCCCTCCAAGTAGTCTGTCTAATTTGTTTCAGAGTGGTAGCCGTGTTAGTCTGTATCAGCAAAAAGAACGAGGAGTACTTGTGGCAACATAGAGACTAATACATTTATTTGAGCATAAGCTTTTGTGAGCTAAAGCCCACTTCATCAGATGCATGCAGTGGAAAATACAGTAGGAAGATTTATATATCCACAGAGAACATAAAAAATGGGAGTTGCCATACCAACTTTAACGAGACTAATTGATTAAGGTGGGCTATTATCAGGGAGAAAAAAACGTTGGTAATGATCAGGATGGCCCATTTCAAACAGTTGACAAGAAGGTGTGAGTAGCAGTAGGAGAAAATTTAGCATGGGGGAATAGTTTTTAGTTTGTGTAATGTCTCATCCACTCCCAGTCTTTATTCAAGCCTGATTTAATGGTGTCCAGTTTGCAAATTAATTCCAGTTCTGCAGTTTCTCGTTGGAGTCTGTTTTTGAAGTTTTTTTTGTTGAAGAATTGTGACTTTTAGGTCTGTAACTGAGTGTCCAGGGAGGCTGAAGTGTTCTCCGGCTGGTTTTTGAATGTTATAATTCTTGACGTCTGATTTGTGTCCATCTATTCTTTTGTGTAGAGACTGTCCAGTTTGGCCAATGTACATGGCAAAGGGGCATTGCTGGCGCATGATGGCATATATCACATTGGTAGATGTGCAGGTGAATGAGCCTCTGATAGTGTGGCTGATGTGATTAGGCCCTATGATGGTGTCCCTTGAATAGATATGTGGACAGAGTCGGCTTTGTTGCAAGGATAGGTTCCTGAGTTAGTGTTTTTGTTGTGTGGTTGCTGGTGAGTATTTGCTTCAGGTTGGGGGGCTGTCTGTAAACGAGGACTGGCCTGTCTCCCAAAGATCTGTGATAGTGATGGGTCGTCCTTCAGGATAGGTTGTAGATCCTTGAAGATGCGTTGGAGAGGTTTTAGTTGGGGGCTGAAGGTGACGGCTAGTGGTGTTCTGTTACTTTCTTTGTTGGGCCTGTCCTGTAGTAAATGACTTCTGGGTACTCTTCTGGCTCTGTCAATCTGTTTCTTCACTTCAGCAGGTGGGTATTGTAGTTGTAAGAATGCTTGATAGAGCTCTTGTAGGTGTTTGTCTCTGTCTGAGGGGTTGGAGCAAATGCGGTTGTATCGTAGAGCTTGGCTGTAGGCAATGGATCATGTGGTGTGGTCTGGATAAAAGCTGGAGGCATGTAGGTAGGAATAGCAGTCAGTAAGCTTCCGGTATAGGGTGGCATTTATGTGATGATCACTTATTAGCACTGTAGTGTCCAGGAAGTGGATCTCTTGTGTGGACTGGTCCAGGCTAAGGTGGTTGGTGGGATGGAAATTGTTGAAATCATGGTGGAATTCCTCAAGGGCTTCTTTTCCATGGGTCCAGATGATGATGTCATCAATGTAGTGCAAGTAGAGTAGGGGCATTAGGGGACGACAGCTGAGGAAGCGTTGTTCTAAGTCAGCCATAAAAATGTTTTTTCAGTCTCCCAGACCTATGTTACCTGAGGCTCTTGCTTTGAAACCTAAGAATTTTTACCTTCTGGAGCATAAGTATTCAGGAGAGTTCACTAACTTCCTGCTCACATCTAGAAACAAATCTAGTCTTTTCAAGAGATTCGGAGAACTTGATCTTCATGATGCTCTAGAAAGGACAAGAATCTTATTTTGTCTCCCGGCTTGGACCCAATCAAGAGCCCTAGCCTTCTGAAGGACTAAGTCTCAGTGTTAGAAGCTTGGTAGAAAATCCTTTCCACTTCTAGGCCTTTTTTGCAGTACTCTCACACTTTTTCTAATTTTTTATTCATCTGGAATTCTTATTTGCATTGTTTTCCCAGATGAGGTGATTCTCATGTCTTTACCAGAATTTTCTTTCCTCCAAAATTGTTTTTCATTTCAACCAACGTACATATTTGCCTTCCTTGTGTGTCAATCCCATTCACAACTAGGAGAATCAGTTGCATTCTTCAGATGTGGTCAGGTCATTCAAATTCTGTTTATGCAAAATAATAATTTGAGGAAAATCGGATGCGATCTCGGGATTAGTTGTGTGATCTAGGAGAGAGTGCAAGGCATCCATATTCACTATTTTCAGATGGACAAATTCAATAATTTGTCAGGTCTATGAACTTCTGCATTAAAGATCTACCCTCTTTCTGAGAGGGCTCCCTCAATCAGGTACTTTGTCATTTCCTGAGTAGAACAGCTTAGTAGTGCTTTTGGGTAATTTTGCCATATATCTGCCTTGTCTTTAGTGAATTCTCTTATTTATCACTTTTAAAATAGATTGTCTGATATGACTTTCGAACATGGGGTTCTGCTGTGTCTCTCTTTTTATTTATTAAAACCCTTCGTATGGTAGGGAAAGGAAGAAAAACAAAAACAACCCAAAACCCACCAAACAAACCCCAAACACCCTCAAATAAGAGGTGTTTATTATCTTGATTCATTTTTAAGTTACATTCCTGGTTGTGGAGATTGGTTTTACAGCTAGCTGCTTCCTTGTTGTAATGGATCATGGAGCACCAGGTATCGGTGAAGGAGAATGGTAAAACTTACTTACCTATCTATAATTCTTCCTTCTCTGAGGCCATGTCTACACTACAAAACTAAGTTGATTTTATGTAAGTCGACATCGAGCGTCTGATTTAAGGAAGTCGATTTTGTGTGTCCCCACTATTCTCATTGTGTCGGTGGAGTGCATCCTCCCTAGCAGGGTTTGCGTTGACACGGAGCACTGCACTGTGGGTAGCTATCCCACAGTGCGTGTAGCTGAGTGGATTTCTGGGTTGGACTTGCAATGCCTTATGCCTAAAAAACATTTGTGTGGGTGGTTATGGGAACATGGCGTTAGCCTCCCATTATGTACTTACCTCCCTTCCTCCCTCCCTGAAATCAATGGCAAACAAACCAAGTCTTTTTCTAAAGTCTGGGTTACCTGCGCAGAAGCCATAGCACAATAAGCATGGACCCTGCTCAGCTGTACACTGTTGTTGTGAGCATTACAAACACCTCATACAGTATTTACACAGCCAATACAGGAGCTGCCGTGCAGAACAATGTGATGCCACGCAAGCGGCCCTGCTGGAAGACAGAGCAGAGCAATTTATAGTTGCTGGCGACAGTCACGCATCACCTTGACGACACAGTTGAGTGCCGGTTCTGGGACCAGGGAACAAGCACTGAGCCACAGTAATGTGATGCTTATCTGTGTTGTTCCTTTCCATACTGTCCCCTTCATTGCATTTTCTCCCCTGTAACCTCCACCCCCAATAACTGCTATGTATTGAATGAATAAAGAACCTTTTCTTCTCAATATGTTAAGTTTTATTATGCACACAAACACATAGAGACAGCAAAGAAAAGTAAGATAACCTGAGGCAAAAGGGCTGATAACAATGTGGGGAGGGAGAAAAAAGGACAGCTTGCTTACAGATGCACTGCAATAACAATCAAAGGTGTGGGAATGGGTGCCTTCTGGTCCTTGTACCCTCCCCTGGTGGTGGTTGGGGGAGGAAGATGTGGAAACTTGGCAATGATGGCAGTAGGTTCAGTATAGGCTGCAGAGCTACTCTAGCATCCAGCTGCCATTCTTGAACCTCAACCAGACGCCTCAGTGCGTCTGATTGCTCCTTCATAATCTGCAGCATCTCTTCTTGTGTGGCACACTCTTTGTTCTCTGCACGCTCTCCTATCCTCCCTGTCCATGTCCAGGTTCTCGGACAGTGTAATCCTCCATGCTCTGAGCTATGTCTTGTCACTCTTGGAGGTGCGCATTAACTCATTGAACATGTCCACCTGAGTCGTCCTTTTCCACCTTCTAATCTGGGAAAGTCTCTGTCCCGGAGTGGAGGATGCACCGACTGATAAGGTTTCAGATGCAAGGAATACAAAGCACAAGGGTAGCATTGACAGTGCATACAGTGCTTCTGGTGCAAGGTTAATCCTTTTTATAAAAAAAGTACCCTTCAATGCACTTCACAGCAAGCTACAGCGTAATCACAACTGCTGGCTACTGCAAGAGTCGGATTGCTGCTCCAGCCATGGTGAGTAAGACCACGAGGCATAGGTGAAAGGTCTTGTGCTACAGCTTTTGTGAAAAGAAAAGGAGTACTTGTGGCACCTTAGAGACTAACAAATTTATTAGAGCATAAGCTTTCGTGAGCTACAGCTCACTTCATCGGATGCATTCCGATGAAGTGAGCTGTAGCTCACGAAAGCTTATGCTCTAATAAATTTGTTAGTCTCTAAGGTGCCACAAGTACTCCTTTTCTTTTTGCGAATACAGACTAACACGGCTGCTACTCTGAAACCAGCTTTTGTGAAGGCATCCTTGGGATCACTGATTGGAACTTCTGAAAAGCACCCTTTCCCCTAGCAACCTGTATGGTGCTTGAGGACAGGCACTAGTGTAAAGCCTTCCAAATAGTTCATTTTTTACAAAAGCGACATGGGTTTGGGAAGGGAAGCGAAGGGAAGGGAGGGGAGACAAACAGGAAGCCACCCTTCTTTTTTTTTTTTTTTTTTTTTAAAAAGCTGGTTGCAATTCTCGGTGATCCATTCCAACCACAACCATGGCACGTTTGGGAAAGCGTGGTTGTGAGACTCAGATTTCACAAAACAGGGTCAGATTTCTTGTTGAATTGTTTGTGGTTTAAGGGCCAACATTGAAAACTTCCCCCGTTTCCCCTAGGTGGACCATATGCGATATCACTCTCCTGGGGGTAATAGAGATGGCAAGGGAGCAGATGCTGCAAGCGTCTGGGTACAGACCTGGTCCTTGTGCTGCAATGATGCCAGCAGAGTTAATACTGGAGTGGTGGGGGAAATGTTCTACCATGGTGGATGAAATAAGGCAGCCCTTCCCAAAAACCTTCTGCAAAGGATTGCAGAGTACCTCCATGAAAGCTTCCTAGAGATCTCCATGGAGAATTTCAGGTTCACTCACATGCACATAAACAGTCTTTTTCAGAGAGCACCCTCTGCATAGCTGGAGTAGCCACAGATACGCACTGCACCTACTTTTTTGTTCAGAATAAACATTAAAAATAACAATATGTAACCCCTATGGTTTGATTGGAAGTGTAAACTTCCCTGGCATTATGCTCTGCTGCCAGCTGGTCCTGTGAAGGCATGGGCTCCAGGCTTAAAAACAGTTCTTGGCTGTTAGGTAGAATGGATCATCTGATTACTTGCCAGACATTCTCCTCCTCCTCTTCCTCGTCAACAATGTCATCCTTGTTGCTTGCGGTCGCCTGGTGCTCCTGGAGGTATCCACGGAGCACTTTGGGGTAGTGGTGGGGTCGCTGCCGAGAATTTCATGCAGCTCGTCATAGAAGTGCTATGTCTGTGGGGAAGAATGATTGTTTGCCTCCCTTGTCTTCTAATACACTTGCTGAAGCTCCTTTATTTTCATGTGACACTGCAGCATATCCTTGTTGTAGCCCTTCTCCTCCATGCCCTGCATGATTTTTGGCATAGATGTCCGTGTTTCTTCTGCAGAATCGGAGCTCTTCCTGCACAGATGTTCTCCCCACACAGCAATAAGATCCACCACCTGCTGTGTATTCCATGCTGGAGTACGTTTGTGAGCAGAGTGCTGTGGAACACCTCCTGGAGGCCAATTCATTCGAATTACACAATGCAGTGTCTACACTAGCCCCATGTAGACCTGTGGATGTCAAATCAAATGCTACGCCTCTCGCGGAGGTGGAGTACAGAAGTCAACTTTACAGGCCACTTAAATCGGTGGAAAGGACTCAGTAGTGGAGACACATACATTATTCAGTCGAACTAACACAGCTTATGTCAACCTAACTTTGTAGTGTAGACCAGGCCTGAGACACTGCCCAGGACATTGCCAATTTTTGAATTAAGTGCCAGTGGGAAGGGAAATATCTCATTTTGTTTTTCCTTATGGAGCATTTTTACAGAGAGGGAAAAACTTTAGAATTCTTTCCTATTGGGATCTAACTTTACTGTATAAAAAATAGCTAATCTTTTGTAATGTTTATTAATCAAAATTGATAATTTGCCTTCTCAGCTTGGGCTGGTGACTGGGGCTTCAGTTCTCTGAACAGCTCCCTTTGCTGGGAGCACATTATGAAACTTGAAAGGAATGTTTAAAATAAAAGGGGCTGGAGTCTCTGGCTTGGAAGTTGAGGAGGAATAAATGAGTTGTAATGGATCACAGAGCATCAGATACCCACTTCAGAGAATAAAAAATTATGTTTAGATCATTTTTTTTACTGCTTTGGAGCAGCATAAAAAATGTATTAATAGTACTGTTTCAGTAGTGCCTCATGACCAACTGAGATCAGGACCCATTGTGCTAGGTGTGATACAAACTCAAAATCTAAAAGTTTCCTGCTGCCAGCTGAATATCTGGCTGGCTCTTCCCAGGAGTTTTTTATTTCCAAACCCATGTGGCTGAAAGGGGAGGGGTGGGAATGCATGGGCCCTAGTGCCCCTGGTTGGGGAGGGCTCACTCCTGCATGGTTCTGAGTCCCAGAGTGCAGGGAAAAGGCATATCAAAATAACAAAATGCATGCTGTCACTTGTATTGTTCATTTTCATACTTAATCCTGTAAAACTGTCCATTCTTCTTTGAGTGTCTTCTGCATATTCCCACTCATGGGATGCACGAGTTGGTGCAGGCTAGACAGTGGAAACATTCTAGTAGAAGTGCCTGTTAGATGCCCCTCCTAGCCCTTCTTTCTGTGTTTGTTAATCTACTGAACGTAAAGCTGTAAATGGGGTATGACTCTCCCACCTCAGTTCTTTTCAACTGCACCAGAAGATAGAGGTGAACCTCTTAGTACTAGTTTTATTGTTAATTATAGTTAGGAGAGCTTAATAGTTATAACTTAATTCCTTGGTTATAATTAATAATAGTTAGCTCTTCTGTTCCATCTCCAGTTCCATGTCGGAGTTGAAGAATTTAAAAAAGTGTGTTTCCTGTCAGGTGATCTTCCTGGTGTCTGATGCTCAACATAGTATGGTATGGTATTGCCACCCTTACTTCTGTGCTGCTGCTGGCAGGGTGCTGCCTTCAGAGCTGGGTGCCCGGCCAACAGCCGCCATTCTCCAGCTGCCCAGCTCTGAAGTCAGCGCAGAAGTAAGAGCAATTGTGGCAATACTGTGACATCCCCTAAAATAACCTGGTGACCCCCCCCCCGCAACTCCCTTATGAGTCAAGACCCCCAATTTGAGAAATGCTCGTCTCTCCAGTGAAATCTGTGTAGTATAGGGTAAAAACATACAAAACACCAGATTTCATGGGGGGGACACACCAGATTTCATGGTCTGTGACACGTTATTCATGACTGTGTATTTGGTAGGGCCCTACATATAAATATGCTAGAACTGAGGGCTATCAGTGTAGCTCTGAAATAATTTTCTACGCCATATCCACAACAAGGTAATACAAGTCGTCATGGAAAATACAACAGCTGTGTTGTTACCTGAACATGCAGGAAGGAGTTCACGTGTCTCAACTATACAAGAAGGCAATCAAACAGTTGTGGGACTGGTGTATGTGCAACAATTGCTCTTTACTTAGCAGGCAAGGACAACGACAAAGCAGACCAACTCAGCAGAGACCTTACACAGCTGCATGAAAGTTCTATAAAGAATTCACTAATTCAAAACATATTCAGCTTTTGAAGGTTTCCAGAGAGAGTTCTCTTCACCGACATGCAATGCCCTATTTCCAGAGAGAAACATTCTATCGATGTTGCTTATGTTTCTTCTGAATTGGGGGAGGGGACTGTTGTATGCTTTGCACTGATACAAAAGGTATTGGGGGAGAGAAGACATGATAGGACCAAAGTAATCTTAGTAGCTCCTCCATGGTCAAGGCAACAGTGGTGGGTGTTTGCCTACTACTGAAATCTATGAAAGGCTCTATCTTTAAGGATTTAGAGAATTTCAGGCCAGAAGGGATCATTAGATCATCTCGTCGGATCTCCTACATATCGCAGGCCGTTAAAATTCACTCAGTTGCTCCTGTATTGAGCCCAGTAATTTGTGTTTGACTAAAGCGTAACTTGTGTTTTGACTAAAGCACATGATCCAGAAAGAGGTTATAGATCTTTTGATTTGAAGACACCAAAAGATGAAGAATCCATCACGTCTCTTGGCAGTTTGTTCCAATGGTTAATTGCCTTTGCTGTGAAAAACCATGAATATGTGGTTATATTTAATCCACACAAACTGCAGAGGCTGAAAGAAAATGTTGTAAGTATTTTGGTCATTGGTTACCCATTTTGTATGCTGGTGTTGCACATTTGTAGGTTTGAAGGTTGAGAGATGTGCTTCGCGCTGACAGGAATGGGAAAGCACACTAGGCAGAGCTGCCGCTGTGGCTGCTTCTGACTGTATCCATTTTCCAGAAGTGGGAAAGGCTATGGTATGTTGTCGTCGCTATTAAATATGATGTGTTGCTCCTGGTATATCTACTTTCAGTAACTTTTAAATGGTGATAAAATGACATGGAGACAAAAACCTTCCTAATGCATGTTGCAGCTTCTCATGCTGTTCAAGAGTTTTGACACAAATCATAGAAGCAGCTTCATCAATGCAGTTTCTATCTTTGTTTCCCAGGCAGGGGCAGCTCCCCTTGTCGTTTCTCTAATCTTGTGGATTAAGTACGTCAGCCAGGTATAAAAGGAAATTAATGCAAAAAATCCCTTTATTTTATTGACTCTTTAGGGCGCATCCTGATGGATCCTTATCAACCCAAAGCTTTAAAGGCATGGAATGAAGATATTTAAGGGAAAGTTCCTAGCGTTCATTTCCCCCTTCACAGTGTCTGCAAGGTTTTCTGTAACACACTGCAGCACTCCATAATTAAGGCTATGTTTTAGTCATGAGTAGTTTTAGTAAAAGCCATCGACAGGTCACAAGCAGTAAACAAAACATCACGGCCTGTGACCTGTCCATGACTTATACTATATCCCTGATAAAATCTTGGGAGGGCAGCGGGTGCTTGTGGGGGCCCCACAAGTGCTCCAGGGACGGCAGCCCAGGGGGCGCCAGTGGTGCTCGGGTGGGAGCAGCCCAGGGGGTGCCATGGGTGCTGGGCGGTGTTGGTGGGACTCGCAGGCTTCCCTACCTGGCTTTTCAGAAGCGGCAACATGTCCCTCCCTAAGCTCCTAGCTCCACGACTCCCATTGGCTGGGTACTGCGGCCAATGGGAGCTGCGAGGGTGGTGCTGGGAGCTGAGGGAGGGACATGTTGCTGCTTCTGGGGAGACCCCCAAGGTAAGCCCTGTCCAGAGTCCTCACCCCCTTCCGCACCCCAGCCCTGAGCCCCGTCCCACACCCAAACTGTTGATGGTGGGGGGTGGCCCGAGTCTCCCCCAGTAGCAGCCGGTGTGGCTGGCCCAGGGGCTGCAGCAGCCGCTGCAGAAGTCACGGAGGTCACAGAAAGTCACGAAATCCATGATCTCCTTGACAAACTTGCAGTTTTATCCATAATGCATTCGCTTTCATTTCCCACAGCTACTGAAAAACAGCACACGCTTTATTTATCAAACTCACATCTAATGCAACGATTTTACAGCAATCCCTCATATTCTGCTGTATCAACAGATCAGCCCAGCTGAGTTTCACACAGTCCATTAATTTGGAAAGTTGTTCCGTAGAAGTTGCCTTTGTGATGTGATTAACTCACTAGTCTCCAGACTAGAGGGTACCTCTTGTGAGAATGCATAATTGTCTCTTTTATTTCAAGTTCTGCCTTTCTGTGTAAGGTGGATGAATTTAGCCCCGTTTTTGGAATCTTCATGGTTAAAATCCTTTTCAGTACAGTTAGATATTCTTGAATCTGCTTTTTGGGTTGCATAGAGGGAACAATCATCTAAAACTCTCTCATCCTGCATTTTATTAGCTAGTCTAATCAGGCAGCTGGAGTTCTAGGAAGGGAATGTTAACAAGAAGAGTTTTGTCTTAAGGCCTTCTTCAGCTCAGGATTAACTTTTGGTTGAAGTTAAACCCTATTGAATAGGTTCCGTTTTTCCTGGGTTGAATAGAAAGTGCGTTCATTAGTCCCTCACACCCTATACTCTTATATTTACATTTATTTTGTATTGTTTGTGTCTTCAGTTTTTTGTTTTCTTAGAATATTATGTATATAAAACTGTTAATGTGACTTCAGCATGAATATATATCTAGGAATACAAAATGCCATACAGGTAAATTCTTAAAAAATGTCATATTGTCTAGTGTTCAGATGCATGTTGCTGGGCCCAGTTGTAATGACTATATGCAAGGATATAGCCAAGTTGCCATGGTGTATTCATTCTGAATTTTTGGAGTTTCATATGATTGAAATAGTAAACTTAATATAGAGCTAACAGATTTTAGTCTATAACAATGTTTCATTTAAAATATTGAATGTCTGTTTTGAAATCATGACTTTAACAAGTTTTCATCTTTTTATTTTATAGGTTGGACTTTGAGATTAATGAAAATAGTTACCAGGAAGTTGTCTTGTAACGTCATCACTAGAAGAAATTCTATGTAGTTCTAATATTTCATAGAGGGTGCTGTGCTACAAAAATGATTACTTCAGATTTGCCGGTGTTACAGTGAGTAGTTTAAATTTATTTTTCTTTTTTATTTGAATTCTTCAGGTTACTAAAAATATGAAGAAGAATACTTCTTGGGGAGGAAGGGATGGCTTTGTGGTTAAGGTTGGGACTGGGATTAAGGTGCATATTTGTGTCTTTGGTACAGACTTCCTGTGTGGACTGTAAGTCACTGAAGTGGTAGTCTACTTTGAAAAGTGACTATGTAAAAGTGGCACCATCTCACTGAACAGATATGTATGTTTCTTTTCTTCCTGCATCAGTAATAAAAATAATTTTTCACCATTTCTTATTTCTGATAGCACTGCAGAGCTAGCAGAGTTGTGGAAGTATGAGCTGGATTCTAGTCCTCACTCGTTCTCAACAAAATTATTAATTATTCTAATTGTACATTCTCCTTTATAGCCAGGTCTACATATATCACAAAAGATCTTCAGCTTCTGCTTTAGAATAATAGGCTGGCTGTGTTTGCCTACAAGCACCCCACAATGTTTGCTGGGGAATGTGAGTTGGTTGTGAAGATGAAATGAGTCAAATGGATCTCCACCTACATAAGGTATAGAGCAGTAGAGTAGATTGAATGGAGTGGCTGTCCAGAGTGTGAGCTGAGCAGATTGAAGGATGCAATTCTAGGAGTATCCAAGTCTGGGTAAAAGTTGGGGCAGAACTTTGTTGCCTTGTTAATATCTTTAATAAAAATCAAACCTACGGAGGGGTCAACTTAGATTTTATGTAGTGTGGACTGTGTGTGAGAGCAGGTTAGGAAAGGCACCTGCTTACATGTTGCGTGGAGGCAGAAACTAAGCTTTTCAGTCATTTCCTGAGGTCTGGGCTCCAACCTTGGATTGCCTACCAGTTTTCTCCTATCTTTAAATGGCAGGAGGACAACATATTTCCTTCTCCAAAGCAAGAGCAGTTTTTTAAAAGTATATTCTTGAATTTTAATTTTTTCTACTTCATTTGGGACATATTTGTGCTTGGCTGTCTAACTTTTCTGAGTAGGACTACTCTTCAAGATCTGCTGAAACCTTGAACCGTCTTTCTCTCCTGCAGCTGAGTGTGCAGACAGCACACTTGGGAAAAAGAAGCCACGATCTTTCTCTTCCTAAAGTGACTAGATGGGAATTTTTGCTGCTGATGTTCCCAGGCGCCTTCTACCCAAGTGGAAGAGAGAAGTAATTGTTCAGGCTTCCTTGTCCTGCTGGCAAATTCCCTTTCCCCAGCATTCAAGCAGACTGTCAAGGAGCAGTCAAAAAAGATCACTTCAGCCTATCAACTGAACTGTGATCCTGGGGAAACTCAAACAAAGCTCAGCATAGCAGGAACAGGCTGCTGCACCTCCTGAGAAGCAGATCCTTCATAACAGGACAGACATTGGCTCAGGAATGAAAGCCTCATTAATAAAGGGAGGTACTTTCAGCAGCTTTTTAGGGATCAATGGCCACAATAATGTCCAAATGACTATTTCCTTCTTTGTGTCTCAAGAAATGAGCCATCCGTTCAGTCGTGTAGGAACCTCTTTTAGATTTTCTGCCCTGCAGCTTGGGAGTGGGAGAACCCAGATAGTTTTGCTGGCATTAGGACCCCATAGGCTCAATTTCATCTAGTCCATAATATCCAGCCATCTCACTCTGTGACCTTTCATCATGGGGTTAATACCTGTATTTTTGCTGGCACTCCCTGTTTCAGAAGGATTCCTTCCAAAGAGAAGTCTTTCTTCAGAATGCAAAACACTTGTGCCTCAGAGTACTCCAAGGCCAAAAGCAAGGTCTTCTGCAGGTGCTCTGTGAATCCTACAGAAAAGATGCTACACAACAACCTGAATTCCTAGTCTGTTTCTAAGGTGCTGCAGAACAGCCCCAAAGAGAAGCAGAGTTCATTTCTCTTTCTTTGACCTGTCTGACTCTTCCAGAGATTCCAGGCAGTGTCTCAGGCATTTGAGGAAGGGCACACCCTCCTTTAGTGCTTTTCCAGGTGACTTGGTCTGATGGTAGCAAGTACTGCATTTACCCCTGGCAAAACTTTAACAACCTCAGCAACATTAGCAAATGTCCATTACTGATGTATATGCACAAGTTAAGGGTGTGGTGTCGTGTGTGTTCACAGCAAAAATGTGAGATTATCACTAAGGTTTGGCTTGCAGCATAATGTATTGTGTAGTATGTTTTTTTAATCTGTTTGAGGCAGAAGGGAGTTTCTTGATGATTTGTGTAGTCTGTTGTTCTCAGTAGAAACCTGCTGTGTGAGGAGTCTGATACAGTTAAGAGCTGTCCAATAACTTGGCATTTCCTTATGACCATTAACTTGTCACCAAGGGTTTGCACTTACCCAACCTTAACTGGCTTAAAATTAAGTTTTTATTTATGCTAATGTAACATTTCTAATAGAGAAGGTGTAGGAGGGTATTGGGAGCACATGGAAAAGGGGAGAAGGGATGGCTCTCCTCACTTTTCTTATGGTGCGAGGAAAATGACTGGAGCACAGATGTTTATGATAATGGAGAAAGCAGAGAGTCAAGTGAGGAGGGCAGGAATGGGTACAGGAATACCTCTGTGTCAGTTGTCACATCATCATTGCAGGGCTAATGAGGTAAGTAATGTTCACCTGAGAAAAGACTTTTCCCTGTAAATCTGCAGGACCTGTTGCGGGATGGAGGAGATGAATGCCATCCAGTTCCCCTACTTATCCCATCCCAATTTTATGGAAAGATGTGGGTAAGGGCAATGGCAAGGTTATAGAAGATTCTTCACTTCTTGTTTGACTTATGAGATGGCAGGTTAAGGCACTTTGTGCATCCTTTTCTCGTGGCCTAAATATTACTTCAGCTCAACACTGCCTATACCATTATGGGAGAACCAGTCCTATGTAGCATCTACTCTGCAAAGCCATTGCAGGCTCTTCAGAGTAGAGAAGCCTCTCTTAAAGCCACAGAGCTTTGAAAGAAGCTAGGGAACCTCCAGCTGGAGCTCATAGCTCCTGTACCCTGGGAATCCTTGCTGCTACTTCCCATGAGTGGGCCTGGGTTCACAGCATACAGGAGCTATGGACCTCAGTGTTGGGGACTCTCCTGCTCTTGTGGAAGGTCTGTGGCTTTGACAGAGACTCCCAGGCTCTGAGGTGCTGTGTATGTTACATATGACAGGCTGCCCTTGCCAAGGAGTAGAGGCTGTTCTTTATCTCATGTCCCCACTACATCAGATGGAAGGGAGGCTGTGGGGAGCACATCTTCCCACCTGACCATGTGCACCATTGGAGTCCTCTGTGAGCCCTCACTGCTGCCCCCTTTGCAGGAAGACTCACCTGCCTCATTAGACTGACAGTGTCATGTGGTGAACTTCTTCTGATGAGGATCCCTGCAAACCAAAAGTATCTTGCTATCCAAGAAAGGTGATTGAGGAATGGGTCTATCAGACAGATTAAGAGGGTGCTTTGCTTCCTATAAAGAGTAGAGGGGGGAGGATTGTAAATTATTCAGTTGTTCCTTCCACACCTACCATACTAATGTGATGGTCTCTATCTTGTCTGACACATCAGGGATTGAACCGAGACTCTCTAGATCTTCAGCAAAGAGCCAAGTATTTGGTTTAGGCCTGTAGCAGACTTACACCTCCTATTGATTGGGTAAAAAGGGGACATGTAACACTTATTGACTAGTGGAGTTATGCTATGCTTTGTATGTCAAAGAATGTGACCATGCACCCTTGAGCTAGGAGTGCTATAGGATTTGTTGAGGCTAGGGGAAATCTTTGGAGATTAGGAGATCTGGAGGCATGCTGTGACAAAGGTAAGGGGAAACCACTGGGGATCTTCCTTCCTTCCTCCCACAGTCTTCTGGACCCCATCTCCTAATAGTTTTCTGTCCAGTTTTGCGAGCATCGGGCTGGTCATCTTCTCTGAGGCCATCCTGGCTTTAGTCCTATTGGAAACAATATTAGATGGTAGGTATCTTTACAAAGGGCAGCCTCACTTCCGAATGCAAATGGTGGTTCCCTTAGGCAGTCTATGGCTTCAGTCACATTTGGTCACAACAAATGGTGGCTGCTTTGAATAAGTCAGCTAGCTACATAATAACCATTGCCAGTATTATAGACATAATCATCAATGCCACTTTTGCTGTACTGCTGCAAACTGGTTTGACACCACTCAATTAAGTAAAGTAGTTAATTGCTAATCATTTTTTCTTTGCATTGGTTTTCTTTTTCTGAGAATAAAGAATTCTTTCTGCGTGTATTTTCACGACAACAAAAGTGTTCCAAAAAAAAGTGACAACCTTTCAGAAAATCACTTTTTTTTAAATACTCTGATATTTGACAACTACAAAATCTTGGAACTCAAATACACTTTAGAAAATTCAGAATATTCAGATTTATAATATCCATTACTTTTCTCCAAAAATATTTAGGTGAGAACAGAATTACAAAAGTCTCAAGGGGAGACTGACACAACCTTAACTATGATGTTCATATAGTTAAATGTTTGTTCTATTTTATTAGTGATGTTTCCACCCAAATTTATGGAACATTTTTGATAAAATCACACTGGAGGATCTGTGGACCTGGCCATGAAGAAGAATGGTGCCAGATCCACAGAACTGATCTACACTTGTTTGTGTTTAAGACTGTATAATCTTAGCTAAATTGGCCTGATTTTCCCTTCACACCTAATTTATACCAGTGTAACTCCCTTGACTTCAGAGGAGTTACCCATGATTTTCATTAATGTGAGATAAAAATGAGACCCTGATAATTCTGAAAGGTGAATCTGGTGCTCTGCCACTAGTGGTCTTTGACCCATAGAGATATTGTTGAATTAGTTTATTGGTAATACAAGTGAAAGTTAAAATAAATTCATTCATGTCATCTTGAGAAATCTCATTTATGAGATCTTCAGGGGCAGAACCCAGTACTCCAGAGGATGAGTGACTGGTCTGGTTCTTCAAGTAGCAATCCTCTGGTTGAAGAGCCATTGTAGGACCAGTGGACCTGACTTCTAGAAGAAAGGACATTTTTGGGTAACAATTTTACTATTTAAAGTGTGGTCCTGCTCTAAAAAGTGACACTGTGGGCTTCCACACTTAGGGCTGATCTCCACTACATAGCTAGGTTGACATAAGGCAGTTTATGTCGACCTAATTATGTCAGTATCTACACTACAGCCTTCTTCCAGCTGATGTACGTTCCCTATGTGGCAAGACACCTCCTTCATCTCTCTGGACTTAGCACTTCCTCCTCTGGTGATGGTGGGCCTGGGGTAATCGGCCCCATTTAGGGCAGGGTTTGCCTTCCCCCTTCTGTGCTCCTTTGGTTGTATTTTCAGGGTCGGCCTATGGGGTGATCCTCCACCAAACAAAAAGGAAACCGCCTCATAAACACACAAACCCCAGGGGTATACGTTTTGCCTCCTCCTTGCTGGTGCATAGGTAGGCTATTTCCAGTCGTTAACAAGAATATCTGAGGAACAGTGGGGGGTGGGGTGGGGAGGGGAGAAATAACATGGGGAAATAGTTTTACTTTGTGTAATGACTCATCCATTCCCAGTCTCTATTCAAGCCTAAGTTCCCCCCCCCTGCTGCTGGTGATGGCTTATCTTAAGTGATCACTCTCCTTACAGTGTGTATGATAAAACCCATTGTTTCATGTTCTCTGTGTGTGTATATCAATCTCCCCTCTGTATGTTCCACCAAATGCATCCGATGAAGTGAGCTGTAGCTCACGAAAGCTTATGCTCACATGAATTTTAGTCTCTAAGGTGCCACAAGTACTCCTTTTCTTTTTGCGAATACAGACTAACACGGCTGCTACTCTGAAACTTGCTGGTGCAGGGTGTCCTCCTGTTGACTGCCCTGTGTCAGTCTTTCCTCTAGCAGGTGCTCAGGTTTGTCTGTTTCCCTTATAGGAAGGAGCAAAGCCTCTCACCCTGGCGTAGGTTATTTCCCTGCTGCTACTAGCCTGACAGGAGCTTGTCTCTCTTTCTTCCCCCTTTCTCTCACCAGAAGAGGGATTTTAAAAGATCTCAGGCAGCCCTTAATTGGATTCAGGTGTCTCTAATTGACCTAAGGTAGCCCCTTCTCAGCTAGTAGGGAAGAGGGCCTTTAACATTCTAGGGCTAACATATCTGCCTTCCAGCATGCTCTTGCAGCCTGTCTGGCCTGACTTTGTCATACCTACTACATTGACATAATAACTCCACCTCCACAAGCGGTGTTAGGCCTATGTTGGTGTAGCTAGGGTGACCCAGGGTCTGTGTAGACACTGCGTCCTTTCCATCGGCTGTTGGCTGTCTTGTCAATTTCATGGCAGGAGCCCAGCTGCCCCTGGCTTCCCAGGAGAGCTGGACAGCTGGACCCTGCTCCCAGCTGAGAGCCGAGGTGAGAAGCCCTGGCGGCTTTGGAGCTGCTGGGAGTCAGGGTGAGAAGCTGGGTGGCTGGGAGCTGGGGTGAGAAGCTTCAGACCCTGCTGGGAGCTGGGCGGTCTTGTCAATTTCATGGCTGGATGAGCTGTGAAATTGATAAGGCTGCCCAGCTCTTGGAGTGGGAGTGGAGCCAAGAAACGGGCAACTGGATCTCACTCTATGGGGGTGAGAAAGCTCTGGGTGGCTTCCTCCATTCTTCGTGGGGATCGGGGTGTGTGTGGGGGGGGGTGCATAGCCCACTGAGAGCCTGTAGGGCAGCTGGACTCCCGGCAGGGAGTTGCCAGTGAAGTGGAGAGACTGGGCTCTCTGCCCCACGCTGCCCTTCTTAGGTCAGTGGAAGCACTCCTCAATGAGGATGCGCATCACCGACCTAAGGAGAGGGTAGTGTGGACATGCAGTAATTACTGTGGTTGCTGTATGTTGATCTGTATAGGTTGACTTCTACTTCTAATGTAGACATACCCTTAGTGTCTCAATGAGTTATAGATCAGATTTGCTAATTGTACAAGTGAAATGGTTTTCCTAAGTCCCAGAGTCACAAACTCAACCTGGGATGAGAAAATGAATCTGACTGTCTCTCTGATCTGTGCATCATCACCAGCAATATTCTTCAGGATAAATCCTGCCCTTTATTTGCACTGTGCAATCCCATTGTCTTTGAGTGCAGTTGAGGTTAGAATTTGGTCTTTATTTGGAATTTACATAACCACTTTAATGAAGTGAGAGCTAGAATAGAATCCAGCTTGCTTACCTGATATCTGTATTGGCTATCGGGGCTAATGAGTAAATAGTAGTAAAATCTTATTTTGGTCATGAGAACAAGCTGATACTACTGAGTACACACATGAATGGATCTTTTAAGAAGGTGCTGTTTAACATAGTCAATTTTCAAAGTAGAATTTCACTTTAAAAGAGCCAGTTATTTAAATGAGTCTTCAGGTCTGAGAGGATACAGTGTAATTTCTAACTTCATAAAACGTGCATAGTTTAGCATTCCTCCATACATAGCAATGTTTGATGAATTTGCAGAGTGAATGCTGCACAAGGCTATTTGTTTTATTCTATACTATACCTAAATATTTAATTAGTGTCAATTATAAATGAATAACTTGTTTCAAATCATTTTAATTTAACTAGTATTTTTTCCCTAGGGATTCAACAAATGAAACTACTGCACATTCAGATGCTGGCAGTGAGCTTGAAGAAACAGAAGTCAAAGGAAAGAGAAAAAGGGGCCGTCCTGGAAGGCCTCCAGTATGTGGTGTTTAGTTTTGTGTTGTTGTGCATCAATTTAAACTTTACTGCAGATTGTTCTCCCATCCTGTTCTCTTAGTGATCACATTGTAGATTTGCAATGAACCATTTGTCAAACTATATGAAGATTTATAGTGCATAATACATGTCAGACTGATTTGAAAAAATTGTTTGCTGAAATAGAAGTATAGGATCTAATTTAAAAGATAAGCTGGTAATAGCCATCAATACTTTTTCCTTTACATACATACATACATACATACATACATACATACATACATACATACATAAAATTTTACATTTTGTTATTTGTCATATAATAATCTTCCCAGACATGAGAGTAGTTTTATTAACCATAACTTCTTTCTACTATTAAAATTTGTAATGGATACTTAAATGTTGTGAAATGATACTTGAGTCATCTTTAAGTGGCTTTTAATTTCTTCATGTGAACTGGAAAGTATGCTCACACTTTTAATATAATGTTTAGTTATTCCCTAGGGAGATCTATTCATGTAGGTTAAAAGATTAAGATAAATGAACATATTTTGTGTCCTGAATCCGTATAAGGAGCTTTGTTCTTTAATATAATATAGTCATTGCTAGATTTGATATCTGCTGTATAGGTATTTACTAACAGAAGGTTTTTCTTCAGGGGCCTTTGTACATTACCACATCATGAATGGGAATGTACCTAGGCAATTCAAAAACTTATAGTAACTAGTAAGTAACTCTTTTTTTATGTTTATAAGATATTTATTCATAAGAGAAGTAACTTCCTCAGCAGGCATATATAATTGTGGAGGCTATGTTTTATCAAACTGTTCACTTTAGGTAGATTCAGTCATCACAAGTATTAATATTAATGTTTGATTATATAATCAGAATTACACAGTATGTAATAAGATTTTTTGTAAGAATTTTACATAATTTTTTGTGAGCTTTTAATAATTTTGTCTATTTACCAATTTGTTTCTTCCTCATGACTGTTCTGGTGTCAGCTCAGCTAGAGTACATTAATGGAATATATGTTATAAGCGATCGTGTAAGTATATAGAACATGTCTGCTGTTTTAGAATATCTGGTTCTAAAAGATGATTATAAAGATTTGAAAATCCACCCAAGTACATGTACAGTAGGAAAATTACATTGTTTTCCTGTAGAATTTAATCCTTAATTATCTATTGCTATGTTAGCTTTGTAGTTAACAGCTCTATCCACTGAAGGACTTCCATCTTACCAGATCCGTTTTGCAAATGTTTCAGAATCTGTTGGAAGCATAGGAATGGAATGGACCTCCTGAGTCATTGAGTTCAGTCCCTTGCTATCGCAAGCAACCCTGTCATAAACTCCTGTTCATAAATTTATCAAGATCCATCTTAAAACCAGTTAGGTTGTATGCTACCACTATGCCTATTGAAGGATGTTCCAGAACCTCACTTCTCTCATGGGTACAGGGAATTTCTCACACTGGTCTGGTCATGAATGCTGAGTACCTGTCTTGCATCCAGAAACCACTTCATGCAGACCTTTTCAATTATTTTTTGTCTTAAGCTTTCCAGCTGATCTTGCTGTCATATTTGTATTGTTTCCTTGTGAGTCCTCAGCTGAGTGTCCATGTGCTAGAAAGCAGCAGTTTCCTCTCAGTGCTGTTTCTGAGAGCGTCTTTTGTAGGTTTTTTATTTCTTCTCTCCTTCCCATAATTCCTTTTTAAAAAAAAAAAAAAAGGAACTCTTTAGAAGGAATTCTAAGAGCAGCCTGGGGGAAAATCCTTGATCCAGTGGCATTTCCTTCTTGTGGTCAGCACAGCAGAGGCTCAGCTGCACTTCAAAAGACTGCTCTCTATAGCAGCTTTTCTACTCACTGAAGTCTGGAAGTATGGCCTCTTCATAGTGGCCCAGGAGAGCTTTTTTTTAAATACATACAGGCAGCCTCCTACCTCAGTAGGATGTGGAAAATTTCTCAGATGGCCAATGACAGAAGGAGAAAATGCTTTAATTGTACTGGTGAGACAACACCCCGTTTTCAGTGGTGATCCGTAGGACCAGCACCTGCAAGCCAAGAGACTTCCTACTCTTTATCTCTCCAAAACGCCTGTGGTTTTTTCCCTCTGATGGCTATCTAAGGGCAAGTTCCATTGATCCTCCATGGCCTGTCTCTTAAGTTTGAGATGGAAATACTTGAATGGCTTGTTCTTTTCAGAGGTTGAACAAGAACTCTCCTTTCCAAGGGCACCATCCAAATCAGACCCAGAAGGTTCCCTTCATTGTCTCTTCCCAAAACCACTGTCTGCAGACCTTCCTTGTATTTGTCAGAGAGCTCATCTTCTTCAGTGGCCTCTTCGTACCCAAACCAAAAGATCCAAGCGGCTGCAGCTGCTGCTCCTCATCTGAGGAGTATACCACAAAGAAGGTCAACATCAAAAAGCAATAAGCCCGATTAATTTTTCTGTGTTTATCACAACAATTAAGTCAATTGTTTAATAAATCGACGGTCCAGCCTACTGTAATACTATCTGTTCTACTGGTCGCCTCTCAGAAATGTTATTTAAGAATTAGAGAAGGTTCAGAGAAAAAAAAAGATGTGATTTATTAGGGGCATGGAAAAACTCTTACATGAAGAGAGATTGAAGAGGTAGGGATTGTTTACTTTAGAAAAAGGCAAGTAACAAGGGACATGAAAAAAGAATAAAGGTAGATTGGGAGTATTTCTTCTTCCCTGTCTCGTGACACAAGAACAAGGGGACAGTCAAAGAAATTGAAAGGAGGAAAATTCAGAACTAAGAAAAGGAAATACTTTTTCACACAACGCCTAATTAGACTGTGGAACTCCTTGCTACAGGATTCTATTAAGGCAAAGAATCTTGCAAGTTTCAAAGAAGGATTGATCATTTACATAAATAGCAAAAATATTCACAGTTATGGTTAATGCTTAAAGTTTTGAAAAGGATATGAAACTACATACTTTGGGGTTAAACTACACTCTATTTGGGGTTAGGGGGAAACCTTCATGGGTGACAGATTATCCCACATCTGCCTAATGCAAAGTTTCATAGATTCCAAGACCAGAAGGGACCATTATGATCATCTAGTCTAATCTCTTGTATAAAACAGGCCATAGAACTTCCTCAAAATAATTCATAGCTTATCTTTTTTTTAGAAAAACATCCAGTCTTGATTTAAAAAATTGTGTTGTTCCAATGGTTAATTATTCTCATTGTTAAAACTTTATGCCTTATTTTCAGTCTGAATGTCCAGCAAATGCATTGTTACACATTTCTCTGCTAGAATGAAGAGCTCGTAATTAAATATTTGTTCGCCATGTAGATATTTGTAATCAAGTCATTCTTTAATCTTCTCTTTGTTACGCTAAATAGCTTGAGCTCCTTAAGTCTATTGTAATCCTTTAATCATTCTCGTGCGTCTTCTCTGAACCGTCTTCAGTTTATCAATGTCTTTCCTGAATTGTGGGCACCAGAGCTGGAAACGGTATTCCATCAGTGGTTGCACCAGTGCCAAATAGAGAGGTAAAATAACCTTCCTACTTGAGATTTATCTGTTTAAGTACCTTCCTCTGAAAAAGCTGGTGCTGGCCACTGACCGAGACAGGATACCGGACTAGATGGACCACAGACCTGATCCAGAATAGCAATTCCTATGTTCTTGAATTTTGGCTGCAGGGAGGTATTTTTTTCTTTTCCAACTAATCTGAATCAGATATAGTAATCTCCTTTGGAGGGAGATGACCTGGATGGCTGAGCTGTTACATACCAATCTGGAGATCAAATAATATTTTTATTCATTCAGTTCAAAAAAGACCTCCCTCAAAATGCAGTTGAAAGAAATGAAAAAGTAGTTTTTCTGATCCTTAAAAGGCCTGAGAAAAAAAGTGGACCCTGTATGGTTCTATCCAGCTAAGAGGCCTTCAACGTAGTATTTTTAACAATGCATCAGTTACAACAGAATTTGTGATCTCCCCATTAATTCTCTGTGCTCTTCTTGATTAAAATACAGAAGGGAATAACTAGTTGAGAAGTAAAGGAAAAATCAAATTAAAAACTCAAATCTTATAAAATAGCGTTTCATAAATTAATAGATTTTAAGCCCAGAGTGAACCATGACCATATAATGGGATTCCCTGAATATCACAGGCCACAGGAAAGCTTCACCCAGTGTTTACTGCATGAGACCCAATAACCTGTGGTTGAGCTAGTGTGTATTTTCTAGAAAGACTTCAAATATTCATTTAAATACTCCAAGTGATGGAGAATCTATCCTATTCCGTGGTAATCTGTTCCTGTGGATAAATACTGTCACGGTTAAAAATTTGCACCTTATTTTCAGTTTGAATTTTTTAACTTCTGTTTATTGCCATTGGATGATCTTATACTTTTGTCTGCTAGATTAGAATGCTCTAATAATAACTTCTCTTCATATAAATATTTGTATATCATGATCAAAATCCCTCTTAATGTTTTCTCTGAGAAACTAAATATATTGTACTCCTGAAGTCTCTCATTGTAAGGCATGTTTTCCAGACCTCATGTTAGCTATCTTGTACATTAAAGCCTGTGGCATTATTGTATTTTTGGACAGAGTCATCCTCGCTCTAGATCACAGAAATATATAGTTGATAATTTGGGATACAGGTATCTCCCCTAGAGAAAACTTCATCCCAGCAACATCGATGGCACAAAACTACTCTGCTAATCTCTCATTAAAACCTTAAAGGATTCCTCAATGAAATAAGTCCAGAAAACTCAGCCAGAGAACCTAGGAGCAGTTACAGAACAACCCGCCTTAATTCCACATGCTTCTAATGCAGACAGAACTGCATGTTCTTTAATCCCTCTATTCCTGTGGCACCTGAAAATGTTTTCCCACCAGTAGTGAAAAGGGCTGCTCTTGTAGGAGGGTGGTGGAGAGGATGCTGAGCCAGGTTGCACAAGAGTTAGGGGTCAAGCTGAAAAAAAATGTTCATGCACCAGTACAGCCACGTAGGCTTTAGAAATGATCAAAAAGGGATATCATAAAGATTTTCAGTGTTCTCCTCCTATTGGATTCCTTTTTCCCCACCCAGAGAAGTAGTAAGTCATACTGGACTCAATTCAGAACTTGCTATATCCATCAGCAGAAGAGAGAGGAGCAGGTTTATACTTCAAATTCTGTGTTATCATTAAAAACAAAACAAAACTGGAGGCTTCCACCCATTACTCACTTTCTTGTCTTTGGATTTGCAGATACGGAAAGCACAATTTGGATGGAAATGTTAGCTCTCCATATTTTGGAAATTGCCCCCTCGTGATATCCTGTGTTCAGCTGATCTAAGAGAAGTCTTTCTCTGTGTCCCCATTAACTCCTGCCAATCAATATTTTCTCCAGTTTGCTATCCAGAATCAATGTTTGCAAATCAAGACTTTGCCACTGAGCCTCTCACTTGCCGCTCGGATGTTTCTGAAACTGATGAAGATCCTAGTACCAAGTCGCACATAAGAGGGAATCATATCTTTCATTACCTATTTAACCTCTTGGTAAAAGCTTTGTCCACGGAATCAGCAGTCCAGCACAAATCCAGGACAACTCAGGTTCATAGTTTAACTTACAGTATAACTCCTTAATGCCACTTCAAAACACCAGCCACCTAGGGACCAAATAAAGTCCATTTTGGGCCTTGTCTAATTATTTTGTGAAAAAAGCCTCAAGACGTATAGTACACAATAGATCATTTCTCAGTACTCCACAATCTTGACATGGAGCTGCTTTTGGTTAACTAGCTTGGTAGTTTAATATTTAATCATAGTCCCATAGGCAGTACTTTCTCTGTATATGCCTGAATAGTGTTCTCATAAGAAATGGGAACTTCCTTCTTATCTCTTGTAGGGTCAGGGCTGGCATCTTGAGTCCACATGCTCGCAACTTCCTGATCCTTTGCCGCTTAGCCTCATTTTAAGTTAGAGTTCTGAGGAACAAACAGCCCTAATGTATGCCACTGGTGTAAGGTCCCTCAGGTCCCCTTTCTCCTAGCCCACTTGCTGGCATGCATCTGATTCACCCTTTCTTCCTCTTATGCCGGGGTATGGAGAAGGCTGGCACAGAAGTCAGTTCTTCAGCCTGCCCTAGCTTTTTTCCAGGTGAGAGTTTCCCTATGCAGAGGGAATTCTCTGCTGGGCATATCTGGCCATTTGAAGTCCACATGTTGCTGCTATGTTCAACCATGCAAAATGGATTTAACAAACCATAGACTATGACCCTTAATGCTTCATTCTATGCTTTGTGGAAGTCTAGGCACAACCTACTCAGCATCAGTAAACCCTTGGTGGAGCCTCTATCAAGGCCTGGATGAACAGAATATTTTTCTATGTTTCCAAGGCAAATAGTCACACCAGGAGACTTTCTACAGAATAAATCTTCTTCGAGTGCTTCCTCCTATCGATTCCAGTTAGATGTGCACACGCTGCATACACGGCCGTCAGAGAGTTTTACCCCAGCAGCATCCTATGGGTTGGCTATGGAGCTCCCTGGAGTGGCACCTTCATGGCACTCGATATATACCCCAGCCTACTCAGTGCCTCCTCAGTTCCTTCTTACCACCCGTGACAGTTGTTGGAACTGTGGAGTCCTGCTTCACTTGCTCTCCACTCTCCTTAGTGTTTATCTAATAGTTAATAGTTTATAGTTTTAGTTGTTGTTAGTTGTAGTTGGTTTACTTTGTGTTAGTGGGGTTGGGGGGGGGTTTCCCCTCCTCCCCGATTCTTTTCTTGGTCTCGTGCCCAAAGCTCCAGGATTCAAGCCCTGTGGTTCCTGCTCTAAGCCCATGCCAGTGGATGACCCCCATGACTCTTGCCTGAAGTGTCTCGGGGAGGCTCATCAAGCAGAGAAATGCAGGATCTGTAAAGGATTTCGTCCTCAGACTAAGAAGGAGCAGGACTTTCGTTTAAAGCAGCTTGTCATGGAGGTGGCTCTTAGCCCTCAGCATCCTGTGGCGTGCCAAGAACCATCACCAAGCGCCTCGGTGAGCAGCGCCCAGGCAGCAGCAGTAGGAGCGGCACCACGGTTGGACTCTAATTGAGACCCACAGCACTGATGCTCCTCGGTACTGTAACCGGTGGCATTGGCCTGGCACCGCTCCCATTCTCCTGGCCAGAAGCAGCATTGGAAGCAGGAAAAGGGTGGTCCGCCTCTGCAGAGACCAGCCTCCCTGGAACCGCCGGTGAAGATGTGTCCTGGAGGGGAGCGTCTGGGGGCACAGGCTACGGCCCTGGCACTATTGATTCTGGCCCCGAGGGGAGAGCCGTTGAGTCTGGTACCGCTGGACTCCCTGGCATGCAGCATGATTGAGACTCAGTTGTTGTCTACCCCAGATACTTTTGTGGTTGCAAGGGATGATCTTGCCATGACGGCATCGGCATCCCTCCCGCGGCACCATCCCAGGGCAGGCCGACTCTGAACCACCCGTCGGCACCACTGGTTGAGCTACGTCACCGATCCCGCTCTTGGCATCATTCCCAGTCCCGCTGCTCACTGTTCCAGCACCGCTCTCCTTTGCGGCGCCGGTTGTACTCGCGGCGATGCTGCTTTTGCTCCTGTTGTCAGTCCTGGTACCGCTCTTCCTGCTGGTTGTCGTCGAGGAGCAGATCCTGGACTTGCCGCCGTTCAACATCTTGGCCCAGATCCAGGTGCCGTTCCAGGTCTTGGTACCGGTCCAGGTCCCAGAATCGCTCCCCAGCTTCACAGCACCGTTCCCCGTCGCCGTGAACCGGCGCAGATCTGCTTGACACCGGCTTGGCCCTCACACTCTGCTTCTCACTCTTTGGGATCAGAGGTGGGGTCGTGTTTTTCAGACCTTGGCTTCCTGGAGGCAGGGGTAGGGTCTTGGTGGGCACAGGGGCCCAGTCAATGGCCGTTCTGGATGCCATGGGCGTACCAGCAGGCCAAGGGTTCTCCGTCTAGGGCTTCCTATTCAGTCCCATCTGAGCTGCGAGTGCCAGAGGCTACTGCAAGCCGGCCTGCCCCTGATGGCACAGAGGCTGTGGTGGCTTCTCTCCCCACTTCAGGACCTCCTCAGATACCAATTCCTGGACTGGCCCCCAAGGTCGGTGGCACAGAACAACTAGCCTCAGCTCTGCAAGGAACCCTAGACGACCTTCTCCCCCGCGTGGCCGCCTCCTGACACGACAAGGCAGTAGCAGGCACTGCTGTCTTGGGTCCCCCTCCAATAGACCTCTGTGCCCACCAGGACCTCCTGCGCTGGGTGGCACGGAATATGAACCTTCGGATGGAGGAGGTGGTAGCGGTGGAGGACCCCATGGTGGACATTCGGACTGCAGAAGCTCCATTGGAGTGGCCCTGCCCCTTATTCAGACCATCCAAGCTAATGTCAGGACAATCTGGCAGACTCCTGCGTCCATCCCTCTGACTGCTAAGGGGGTGGAGTGGAAATACTTTGTCCCCTCGAAGGTGTATGATTATCTGCCCTGTTTGCTCGTGGTTGCATCCGTGAACGAAAAGGAACGACATGGCCAGCAGGCCCCAGCGACCAAATCAAAGGACGCCAAGCACCTTGATTTGTTTGGACGCAAAGTTTACTCTTTGGGGGGACTTCAGTTCAGGATTGCTAATCAGCAGGCGCTCCGGAGTCATTACAATTTTAACTCCTGGAACTCCATGCTGAAGTTTAAGGAGTTGGTACCTCCTGAGTCCAGAGAGGAGTTTGGGACTCTGGTTGATGAAGGCAAAACAGTGGCACGGACCTCTTTGCAGGCCTCGCTGGACCCCATAGACTCTGCCGCATGTTCTTCGTCTTTAGGGATTGCGATGAAGCTTATCTCCTGGCTACAAGCCTCTGGCCTGCCCCCAGAGCTTTAGCAAACACTGCAGGACCTCCCCTTTGATGGCGAGGGCCTGTTCTCGGAAAAGACTGACTCGGCTATATAGCCTTAAGGATTCAAGGGCAACAATGAAGTCCCTGGGCATGCACACACCGGCTACCCAGCGGAAACCCTTCAAGCCTCAACAGCCACAACAACGCACATGTTGTCCTCTGCTGAGATAGGACTTCTATAGGAGGTGGGGGCGTAATGGCAGGAGGAAGCCCTCCAACCCCCCATCAGGACAAGGCCAGGGCCCGACCCAGCCTTATTCAAGCTCAAAACAGGCCTTCTGAAGGGATGCCCGAGGATGGTGTACCGGACCTCACTCAGGATCCTACCCCACCTTTCTTGAAGTGTTTATTCCATTTCCATCGTGCTTGGTCTCAAATAACCACGGATCGCTGGGTCCTCCGCATGGTGGAAGTGGGATAATCTCTGCAATTTTCTTCCTCCCCACCCTCCCGTCCTCCTTCCCCGTCCCTCTTCAGGAACCCTTCTCATGAGCAACTCCTTATTCAGGAGGTTCAGACGCTCCTCGCCATGGGGGCAATCGAGGAGGTTCAGAGGGAACTAAGGGGCAGGGGTTTTTACTCCCGATACTTCCTAATCCTCAAGACAAAGAGCGGGCTTCGGCCCATTCTGGACCAGCGCAGACTCAACAAGTTCATGGTAAAGTTGAAGTTCCGCATGGTCGACTTGGGTACCATCGTGCCTTCCTGGAGACTGGTATGCCACCCTCGACGTGAAGGATGCATATTTCCACATAGCGATTAATCCGGCACAGAGACGCTTCATGTGCTTTGTGGTCAACCACAAACACTATCAGTTCACAGCCCTCCCCTTCTGTTTCTCAACGACCCCCGAGTGTTCATCAAATGTATGTTGGTCGTGGCGGCCTTCCTTCGTCGACGGTGGGTGCAGGAATACCCTTACCTCGACGGCTGGCTAATCCGAGGATGCACCTGGGAACAAGTGCAGTCCCACCTCCACTTTGTCATGGACACTTTTTTTGACTGGACCTCCTCCTCAACATGGCAAAGTCGATTCTAGAACCGACCCAGAGAATGGAATTCATCGGGGCGGTTCTGGATTCCTTGCAAGCACAAGCCCTCCTGCTGCATGCTTGTTTCCAGGCTATAGTGGGCCTCGTCTGGAGCCTTCAGAGCTTCCCGACCTCGTCAGCAAGAAGTTATCTGAGTCTTGGCCACATGACTTCCTGCAGATGCGTAACCAGGCATGTCAGACTTCGACTCCGCCTGTTGCAAGCCTGGTTAGCATCAGTCTATCTCCAGGTCAAGACAGCCTGAACTTGGTGGTCACCATCTTGGAGTGGGTCCTGGCCTCCCTCTGCTGGTGGCTAGATCGCCGGGTGGTATGCAAAGGAGCCCACAGCCCTCCTTGTCCCTGGTCATAGATGCGTCAGCCCTGGGATGGGGCGCTTACTTATGGCTTCCATCCGCGCTCTCCCTTCATATCAACTTCCAGGAGCTGATGATGGTGCGCTTTCCCTGTCAAACTTTCCAGGAGCGGATGCAGGGTCGTTGTGTGGTGGTCCTCACAGACAACATCATGGCCACGTTCTACATCAACAAACAAGGGGGGCCCACTCCTCCCTCCTCTGTCAGGAGGCCGTTGGACTGTGAGAATTCTTCATAGCCCACTCTTATTCACGTGGTGGCATCCTTTCTACCTGGGGTCCAGAACACGCTGGTGGACCGCCTGAGGAGGTCCTTCTGCTCCCACGAGTGGTCGCTTCGACCGGATGTCATCCACCCCATCTTCTGAAGGTGGGGGTTTCCCCAGGTCGACCTGTTTGTCTCCTGGAGCAATCAGAAATGCCTGGCTTTCTGCTCGCCGGGCTCTCTCTCAGATGCCTCCTGCTCCCATGGACGGGTTGCCTGTTTTACGCCTTTCCCCTATTCCCCCTTGTGTACAAGGTCCTGCTCAGGGTCCTGCTTAAGCCGACTCCGGGGCTGGAGCAGAGGGACAGTACGCGAGTGATTCTGGTGGCTCCAGTGTGGCCCAGACAGCGTTGGTACACCACGCTATTGGAGCTGTCTGTGGATGCTCCAGTCCCATTGCCTCTTCTTCCTGACCTGCTCACTCAGGATCACGGTCACCTCTGCCATCCTGACCTACAGTCTCTCCTCCTCACGGCATGGATGCTGCATGGCTGAACCCTTCAGAGCATCTGTGTTCAGAATTCATACAGCAAGTACTGATGGGCAGCAGGAAACCCTCCACTTGGGCCACATATATGGCTAAGTGGAAGGGTTGTGCTGGTGCACCCAACGCAGCTTGCCCCCTCTCCAGGCACCCGTGCCTCTCATTTTGGACTACCTCCTGGATCTGAAGCAGCAAGCCCTGTTGGCATCCTCTGTTAGAGTTCATCTTGCGGCCATCTCGGCATTTCACCTAGGTGCGGATAGCTGCTCTGTCTTTGCCAATCGCATGGTTGGCAGGTTTCTCAAGGGCCTGGACCACCTCTACCCCCAGGTTCGGCAGCTCGTTCCCACATAGGACCTTAACCTGGCCCTTTTCAGACTCATGGGGTCCCCATTTGAGCTGCTGGCCACTCGCTCCCTCCTCTATCTCCCCTGGAAGACTGCTTTCCTTGTCACTATCACATCAGCGCAGAGTGTCTCCGAGCTGAGAGCCCTCATCTCGGACCCCCCTTACCCAGTCTTCCATAAAGATAAGTTTCAGAGTAGCAGCCGTGTTAGTCTGTATTCGCAAAAAGAAAAGGAGTACTTGTGGCACCTTAGAGACTAACAAATTTATTAGAGCATAAGCTTTCGTGAGCTACAGCTCACTGAAGTGAGCTGTAGCTCACGAAAGCTTATGCTCTAATAAATTTGTTGGGATAAAGATAAGGTGGAGCTTTGGCCTCACCCAGCCTTTCTTCCAAAGATGGTGTCAGCCTTCCATACCAGCCAGGACATTTTTCTCATGGCTTTTTTTTATCCAAAACCGCATGCCGGTCCCTGGAAACAGTGGCTGCACTTCCTCAATGTCTATAGGGCCCTTGCCTTCTACATTAAGCGCATGAAGAGGTTTAGGAAGACTACCCAGTTCTTCGTTGCGGTGGCGGACCGGATGAAAGGTCTCCTGGTCTCCTCTCAGCAGATCTCTTCATGGATCAGTTCCTGCATCTGCGCTTGCTATGATCTGGCTGGTATACTGACCCCGGCCCTCACCGCTCACTCCACAAGGGCTCAGGCCTCGTCTGTGGCATTTCTGGCCCAGGTAATGATCCAGGAGATCTGCAGAGCAGCAACTTCATCCTCAGTGTACACTTTTGCCTCGCACTATGCCATTGTCCGGCACGACAGAGACAACGCGGTGTTTGGTAGAGCGGTACTGAAATCCGTGTTACTTCACTCCGACCCCACAGCCTAGGTAAGGCTTGGGAGTCACCTAATTGGAATTGATATGAGCAAGCACTCGAAGAAAAAACGGTTACTCACCTTTGTAACTGTTCTTCGAGATGTGTTGCTCATATCCATTCCAAACCCACCCCAGTTCCCTTCTGTCAGAGTAGCCAGCAAGAAGGAACTGAGGAGGTGGTGGGTCGGCTCGGGTATATATCGAGCGCCATGAAGGCGCCACTCCAGGGGGCTCCACAGCTGACCCACTGGGAGTTGCTAAGGTAAAACTCTATGCATGTGGCGTGTGTACACCTAATTGGAATGGATAAGAGCAACACATCTTGAAGAACAACTGTTACAAAGGTGAGTAACCGTTTTTTCTGGAGCTTTGAGCAGCAATAAGCATAGTAGAGAACTTTCTTCACAAAATTCCCCAAAACAGTTTCACCATTCACGTGGCAAGTGATAACAGAACGAGAGTGGCCTGTGTACAGTTATGCCATCAGAAGATTAACTCTTTATAAGGGACTAATTATCTTGAGCAAAATGATTTACATACATGGCAAGGCTGATCTCCAAGCAGTTTGGATCAGGTAGAACGCACAAAGGGGAGCTATAGGTATGAAGGAACTAAAGAAATCTTATATTAAATGACATAGATTCATAGGTAGAACTCCTGTTGACTTCAGGAGGGCCAGGATTTCCACCACAAATTTAGTGGCAAGAAGTGACCATATCAATTGTATTTGTCCATATAAATCCAATTATTTATTAATTTTTAGTGGTGTGGAAAGAGAACAGCTAAGCCAGGGGTGGCCAACATGTGGCTCTTCAGAAGTTAATATATGGCTCCTTATATAGGCACTGACTCTGGGGCTGGAGCTACAGGCGCCAACTTTCCAATGTATTGGAGGGTGCTCAACCCCAGGCTCTGCCACAGGCCCTGTGCCCACTCCACCCCTTCCTGCACTCTCCCCTGAGCCTGCACTGGCCTCATTCCTCCCCCTCTCCCCCAAAGCCTCCTTCATGCCACAAAACAGCTGATCAAGAAGTGCAGTGAGGGAGGAGGAGGCGCCGATCAGTGGGACTGCTGGTTGGTTGGAGGCACTGGGAGCGAGGGGTTGGGGGGAGTTGATGGGGGGCTGCTGACGTATTACTGTGGCTCTTTGGTGATGTACATTGGTAAATTCTGGCTCCTTCTCAGGCTCAGGTTGGCCACCACTGAGCTAAGCCTTTCTCATGGGCAAATAAGGAGCTAATAAGCTGTAGTTGGATGGTGATGAAGGGGAAGAACACATTTTCAGAATAACAATGTGCAGTTGGTCCCTGTGAACTTGGTAATTGTGTCCTGAGGTAAATAGGATGCAGTAGTTCTGTAAATAAGATTCACTAGTTATTTTGTAAGTGAGTATATGGCAGAAATGTGTTTGTTGCATTGACCATAATTTTTAATTATCTTGACTTTTGTGCATAATTGCAAGCATGACATTGCATTATTTTATGTATTTATTGTATTAGTTAAGACTAGTATTATGGAATATGTCCTGTTAACTCTTTGGTGCTAGGAATTCGTACTTCGTAACTTGACATTACACATAAAATGCCTACTAAGTACTTATCACAATAGTTGTTGATTGATACGTATAAATGGTTTACAAGACATTTCGAATTAATGAATTCAAATGTTATAATTACACCCAATTTCCATTATGCTGTTCCCTTTATCTAGTCTGCCAATAAGAAACCTCGAAAGTCTCCAGGAGATAAGAGCCGTTCTGAACCTGGAACTAGAGGAATAGGTCGTGGAAGAGCTAATGGTCACCCTCAACAGAATGGAGAAGGCGGGGACCCTGTCACTTTGTTTGAGGTGGTGAAACTGGGGAAAAGTGCGATGCAGGTAAAATAACTAATGTGGAGTTTGTTCATCTTTGTTACAGCTTGATCACTCAATATTTTCACTAAACTGTAACAAACAACTTTTGTAAACTAGTGTGTTGTATTTTTGATCTGTATCAGACTGATGGAATCTCTGGGTATTATGTTAAAATTTTCCCATCAGCTTGTATGTTGAAGTAAAGAAAGAAATATGGAATGTGATCAAGCTGGAGATTATATGAGGAATAACCATAGTCCTAGAAGAAGTCTTCTACTTCAGTTAATTTCTTCACTATTTTGTTGTTTTAAAATGGAAAAACAAGTGAGAATGAATATTAGGGAATATATTAAAGCAGCTTTTCATGAAGGTTATGTATTAAGTATAGCAAGGCAGAAAAGATGTGAGATGTTTAAACACAGCAGGTAAACTTTTCAAAAGTACTGAAATGGCTTAGAGCCCAAGTCCCATTTTCAATTAATTCTAGGGAAAAGGATTCACAGCCTTCACCTCCAGGATTACAGGCTTCTGGCTAGTGGAATCATTCCACTAGAATGGGCTAATCAGTTATTTTTTTGTCAAGATCCAGACTCCAGATCAAATAATTAAATTATAATAATATAAGTAAATAAAAAGATTTCGGGGTCCATTCAAAAGCGTCTGGATTTGGTCTGCAATCCATCTGTTGACTACCCCTGCACTAGAGCGTTGATTTTCACTGTGGACCCCTAGGACTGCAGTGACCTTCCTGGTGCAGTGTAGGAATGAAGTATTTTGACAACTGAGTAGTAGAGGATTCAGATATTGGGAAGGAAGGTAAGGTTATGAGAGAAACACTATGCTTGATCTGATGCTTATATATGTATGAGCATCTCTTAGGGAGATTTAGGCTAAGCCACTTAGGTGCTTTTGAAAATTTTATTCTGAATGGCTTAGGCGAAGTCCTAATTTCAAAAATCACTTAATGAATTTAGGACTCTAAGTCTCATTGACTTTTAGTAGCACTTAGGCTCCTAAATGCCTACGTCACTTTTGAAAATGAGACTATCTGAAGTCACTTAAGCCCTTTTGAAAATTTTACCCACCAGACATAAATCCATGATGGGACTGGATTGTGGATTAATGGAGAGAATGTAGGAGTAAACCTGAAGAAAATCAGAATTCTAAAATCTTTTACATTTTGTGAATTTGGGGATGTAGGTTTTACCCTTCTTCTCTAGCAGGTGAAGACAGAACAAATTTTGTCATAACAGAACTATGGAAATCTTCCTGGTACATTTTCTTCATTTTGTTTTACTGCGTCAGAGCTATCACTTTTTTGTTCATTTTCAACACATTTTCAGTTTTGTTTTGGCAGTATTCCAAGGTTATTTTGGAATTTGTTTTCCAGTTTTATTATGAGGTAGGAAATATGATATGATCTATGTTGGGTGTTTATCTGAGAGCCATTGATATAAATGGAAGCCAGAAAAAAGGTACAAATGACTGCTTTGCTGGTGGAGATTTTTTTTTAATTTTTTTGTGAGTGCCTTTGTGAGTGGAACTCAGTTGTTTAAGAATAGTTGCATTGCTTCTGTTCTGAATAGGATCCAAAAATATAGCAAAACATAAAGGTGGTGGGAACACAGACTCCAGTGGTACAACCTGTTCTTGGCAAATTTCAAAGGAGAAATTTGTGTGTGTGTTGTAACGCTTTGGGATTCAATTCAGAAGGAACTGAGTTAGGGAAAGTGGCAGTTCGTTCTCTTGTGAAGGAAGTGTGCTGAGCTTGTTAGAAGAGGGGACTTTTTAGAGGGCAGGAGCCCTGGGCACGTGAAGAAAGTAGTAGTGTGGGGGAGGTCACTCTCATGCCTGCGGTAAAATTTTCAGAAATGCCTAAGTCCCATTTCAATAGTAGCTTAGGCGCTTAGGTGAAATTTTTACTCTGGTCAACGGTAAAAAATGACTCATTACTGACAATAGGTGTTAGTACAGCTAGATCTGAGATTATACATAACACTTGTTTAGTTGCAAGTGTAGACGGAGAAAAACCACGTTCACCAGTGTTTCAGAAACCAAGGTTAAAAACTGGTCAGACTTGGATATATATATATATATATATATATATATATATATATATATATATATATATATATATATATATATATATATGCCTTTTCTCCCCTTTCATTCCTTCTGAGGGCCTCCAGGCTGACTTGTAGAGATTGTTGAATGCAGTGGTGTTGTAGCTGTGGTGGATAAGCAAGGTGGATAAGGTAATACGTTTTATTGGACCACTTCTGTCGGTGGGAGAGACAAGCTTTCAAGCTGACACAGACCTGAAGAAGAGCTCTATGTAAACTTGAAAGCTTCTCTCTCACCAACAGAAATTGGTTCAATAAAAGATATTACCTCACCCACCTTGTCTCTCTTGTAGAGCTCTTGACACGATCATTAGGAATGGACAGAGTTCTTGTTAGTGGCTCTTTCTGTGCAGATCTTTGCAGTGCACAACAGTAACATTATTGAACCTTAGAGACTAACAAATTTATTAGAGCATAAGCTTTCGTGAGCTACAGCTCACTTCATCGGATGCATTATTGAACCTACCAACTTTCAGAAAATGCTACATATTCTTGTGTTGGTAGATGGCACTCTATCTACATATACATGTGCACCGATGTGTTTTTTTTAAATAGAGTGCTGGGTAATATCTCTCTTCCTATAATGGAAACTGAATCTTTTTAATCAATAACATAGTCTTTGAAATTACAAAGCAACTTTACTGCTCTTCTGCTTCATGTAGTTTTATTTTCAGGCCGTCCTCCTGTTACTGTTTACCCTCAGGAGATCTCTGTGGTCCTAGATTTTTCTGGCATTGTCTTTGGGAACTCATCAAGCTCAAGTGAACTCACTTCACATTCATTGCAGACCTTCCTTGTATCTTGACCTGTGGTAGGATTCATTTGTGTCTTCTGTTCAGGATAATTTTTTGTTGGTTCTTCTAAGGGAATTGTAATTGCAGAAGTAGAGTTGTTTGTATTTCTACGATGTGTTACTTTTTGCAAATATTCCCTGCCCCCGTCTGTTGTCTTTGTTGTTAGGTGCTGCCTGTACTCGTATTGACTGTTCTGTGTGGAGTTCAAAGAGCCTTTTGGTATCTATGTCATAATAGTATTTGGCTTGTTGTCATTGCTGTTTAATTTGTTCTCTCAACCTTTCCACTGCAGCTTTGTTCAAAAGTTGTTCTGTAAGTAACAGTCTGTATGTGGTGTGACATGAGATGCCATGCTGGCCTGCTCTCCATGCCTTCTGTTGGTGTATTTTCCCAGTCAAGTGATGCTGTCAATGGGTCTTTGTCATGCCTGTGCACCTTTTTTAGCAGCTACTTGGCAATCTTGAGAGCCGCTTCTGCTTTACCATTAGACTGGCTGTGATGCAGAAAGGATGTCATATGTTCAAATCCTGCTTATACTGCAAACTAAAAATTTACCTACAGGTCTACTGAGATCCATTATCTGTAGCTACGGTTTATGGGATTCTATGCTGATTCTTCCTAGCATTAAGTGGTAGAAACTGGTCTTGTGTGCATGGGATTTTTTCCTAATAAAATCAGAAATTATAATCAAGCATTCGGAGGGATACTTGATTTCCTAATAAACATAGATCCATGCCTGACTTGCTCTGCGGTAGACCAGATATTTAGTTTATCATGAGAGATTTGCTAGGAATTCATTGCAGATACTTCACTGGTGTATGAAATCTTTGACTTCACTGCTTATGTTTGGCCAACTCAAGACATCTTAACCTAATGTAAACATGCTTCAACAACAACAGGCTTCAGTGAATGAAAGTTAGCATTTCAGGATTTCAGACCTTTAGATCTTTACCCTACTGCCTTTATATAGAATACCATTTTGTAGTGTCAGTATATTTGAAGTGAATATTGGCTAGACAAAAAAAATCTAAGTGGCTGAGCAGATGTCTTCCTGTCTGGTCATCCTGACATAAAGACTGTTCCAAATGCTTAAAATTGACAGTACATTTGGGTATGTCGGTATCTGGGTCAATTGCTTATCTGTCACACAATAGAAATCTGCTTGGTTGATGATCCTGATGAAACTCCGCCTCCTGGTGCATGTAGAAGATTTCATAATCTTCTACATGCAAGGGTTGTCAAGCTGTCTTTTGACATTCGTGCTGTGGACAAAAGTTATGCAAAATCAGAACATCAGGATAAACTTCAAAGATGGTCTTTTGCGTTGCACATCCAAGTGATATTTTTGATATTATTTCAAGATACTTTGGAGCTGTTAACAATAGCTTTTTGAATATTGATTCCAAAGTTTTGTTTGTTTCTGCATGGATATGATCATGGCCCAGGAGATGCTTGTCAAACTTGGTATATGAAAAAGCAGTGAGTAGGAATTCTCTCTGTATTTGAGCATGGGTTTGCTCTGATGGAAAGTGTGTCCTGGAAGCAAGTGATGACTTGCTTTGACTGATCATTTTGTAATATTGCTGCACCCATTCCACATTCAGTAGCATTATATTAAATTATGCCATAGTATTTCAGGATCAGATGGTTAATCACTCTCTTTTGGATCTGTTTGAAACTATTTAGCTTATGGATTTCCCAACACCATCCTACATCTTTTTTAGTCAGTCTTTTAAGGGGTTTACTGATCTGTGAGAAGTATGGAAGAATTAACAAATCTCGAAAAGGGCTATATTTTTTGCACATTTTTGTTGATTGGGCATGTCCAAAGTTATTCAAACCTTTTCGGGTCTGGTTTTTATAGATTTTAAATCCAAAAGTGGCCATTGTTATAGGAGAGCAAAAGAACTTTGAGACTGGTTTTCTGTTTCAACTTCACTTTTCTAAACGCTCTACAGTTACTAGGATTGTATTAATATATGTTGTGCCTCATAGGGATGCGGGGTTCTGATAGTGATCCAAATTTGGGCTGACTGGAAAACTGCCTCTTTATCACAGGTCCAGGGTTGGTTGTTAGGGAATGTCCTGATCATTGAATCCAAGTTCATCCCTGGTGTTGAGAGTTGAAGTCCAACCCAGGGCAGAAATCTGAATTAAAAAAAAAGAAGCAGGCATATTGCGCCAGTGATCCTCTAGCAAAGATTATTTTTATTTTGAGGAAATGTAATCCAAGAAAAGCACAAAATTCAGAAGGTGCGAAAACTTTTAAAAAAGAAAAAATAAACTATACAGGCAAATGCTTTCCAGGAGGGAAGGATGATTGGGAGTGTAAGAATAGACGGAGGGAGGGGTTGGTTGGTCAGGTGATGGGGCAGGGAAAGGGACTAGAGGGAGTGGGAAGAGGATGTGTGGGACATTGGCAATGGGAACGTGGGAGTGTTGAATCTCTTATTTAATTTTTTCCTCTCTCCAACAAACCTACATGCATTTGGTTGGAGGCATTCTTATTTCTTATATGTTCTCACCATTACTGTAATCCTGGCTGCATCCACACTTGCTTCTTTGAAAAGCTTCCATTGTTCTTCTGTGCAGTGGTGTTGTAGCCATTTTGGTCCCAGGATATTAGAGAGACAAGGTGGACGACGTAATGTTTTTTGTTGGACCAACTTCTGTTAGTGAGAGAGACCAGCGTTCGAGCTTACACAGAGGTCGTCTTCAGACTCTAGTTTTTCTATGTCGTCTGTCAGTATTTTTAACTCTACAAATCTACTGGGGAGTTGCACCTTGAAATGTGCCTTTGCTGATGCATCTGCTAAATTTCTACTATTATGCACACTGCCTTGAGTGATGATGTCGTCTTCAGTTTTATTTTGATTGTCCCATTGACAAGATGATCACTTCCAACATCAGAGCTTGTATACACCCTGGTGTGCAACAGTTGTCTTCACCAACACCTACTAATGGCAACGTGTTCATGCTACTTCTGGATGAAGACATCATTTGATCTTCTTGTCAGTTTGTCTGCTCTTGTGTGAGAATAGTGTTTCCCCAAATGCAAAGATGATATTGTCCGCAGAGTTCAACAGAACATTCACCATTTTCATTCTGCCTTAGGATGCCATATCTGCTCATAATGTATTCATATCCAGTATTATCAACAACAACCTGCACATTTAGATCTCCCATCAGGATAAGGATGTCGTATTCCTTGGTATTGCCAAGGATACTCTGCTGTCTCTCCATAAAAACAGTCTTTGATCAGGTTTCAGAGTAGCAGCTGTGTTAGTCTGTATTCGCAAAAAGAAAAGGAGTACTTGTAGCACCTTAAAGACTAACAAATTTAGAGTATGTGGCACAAGCTGTCAGCATAGTCTGTGTGGTATGTAGATTGTAATGGATTTTTTACCTTCAGTCCTTTTGGTATGATGTCAAATTTGTTAGTCTCTAAGGAGGTGCCACAAGTACTCCTAGTCTTTGATCAGTTTGTCATTATTTGTTAGTACTGAACAACTTTTGCATAGATCGTCAGTGAGCAGTCTGTATTCTTAAATTAACAGGTTCCCATTCTTCAGTAGCTTCCTTACTCAATAATAAGCCTTCTTATTCCTGATGTTTATCATCCTCTCTTCCTAAATAGGAAACAATCACACTGATGATTTGCCTTTTCCAGTCCATCTCATCTCACTCAGTTCAAGTATAATTAGGCCAAAGATTTTTATTTCTCTGATAACTCATGGAAGTCTGCGTGTGCTCCAAAGCGATCTAACATTCTAACACCCAGTTCTTTTCTTAACCTTACTTGTGAAGATGCCCTGTTTCAGATGGAGAGCTTCCTTGTGGCTTTGATTCTTCATCATCACAGTGTTGGCTGGATTTACTGGTTGGCCAGAACTATCTTGTCTTCTGTCCAGTGGATTGTAGTTCTCCACAGTTGGTGTTTGTATTTGCAAGTCTGATACTTGCCTATGATTTTTGTTTCTGTAACAGCATTTTTTACGTTTGTTAGCCTGACTCTCAACAACCTACCAGGAAGATTGGTGGACTGCCTTTAATCTGGCTTCTACCCTTTGGCCTGTCTGTCTTTGGTGACTCTACAAAGAATTACACTCCGTCCAGCATAGCTTTCAGGGTCTTCAGAGCTCTCAAGCCTTCCCATCATGTCAAGGTACTGTCCCAGCTATTCTAGAACAAAAATATGCCAATAAAGACAAGGAAGTTAAAAGATCAGCCAGAAGAGATGAGAGAATAGATGGAAAGCAAAGCAAGAGAAGCTGAGAAGGTATACAAGAGAGGGGATTATAAAAAGCTTTTTCTAGTATCCAAACACCTGACATCACAGTTCTCAAATTGTTGAGGCATTGTGAAGGCTTTAGACGGTACGCTTTTAACATAGTAGAAGCCTGTTGGATGAAACACGTCAAGGTTGTGCTCAACCAACCAGAACCATTAACACACATTCAGTGATGTGAAGAAATAGCAAACTTACGTATATTCCCTGAGAAGATTTATTGAGAATAGCTTGGAATACCTGCAGAAGATTATTTTTAACTTCACTGATGTTACAAAAGCATTTGTTAGTGTCCACAGAGAAGCACTCTGGAAGATCTTGACACGCTACGGAATTCTAGCAAAGATTGTTGATTTGATATGTCTTGTATGACAAGTCTGCATGCTGCATTAGGATAGAGAGCAGACACAAAGAATAGTTTTAAGATTTTCTGGTGGAAGGCAAGGTTGCCATACTATCCCCGCTTCTATTCTGCATTGTCATAGACTTCAGGATGAGAACAGCGATGGTTGTTGCCGAAGATACCGCTATTGTTTGGGCAAGAGGTAAACTGCCTTCAAATGTATGTGTTTAACTACCATGCATTACTTTCAAAATATGACCTTTTAAACTGGGATTTCATTACAGTATTTGACAATCTCCCAGAGGATGTTTGAAAAGAGTTTAATTCCTTAGTTATGGAGGGCCATTTTCTTGCAAGGACTTCTCTTCAGGACTTTTTGCTGGTGAAGAGAAAAGGCAGCACTTTTTGCTGGTGACACAGCTTCTGGGGCAGTGGTGACATCTGTCACAAAGCGTAGAGCCTCGTGGCTTTAGATGTCTGGGATCCCTATAGAAATACAACAGACTCTTGAAGAACTACCTTTTGAGGGATGCAGTCTCTTCTCTGACAAGACTGATGAAGGGTTGCATTTTCTCAAAGATTCTCAAGCATCACTACTTTGCTTGTTGTCTTGGGTTCTGTACAGCAGCCTTACAGAGGAGGCAATACACATCTCTGTATAGACAGCTTTAGTATGCTTCCAGACAGGCTGATAAGTCTCAGGGGCATCTTAAAACTCAGAAGGCCACCAGATCCTACTACTCTAGACACATCACACCAACACTCATCTGTTCCAAAGCAGTCTATGTGACTGCTTTCCTCCCAATCGCTTCCCTTGGAAACAAGTTGTGCCATTTTTTTGGATAGTGAATTCTGAGAACTGTGAAGGTAGGTTACGTGATTTTATTTGTCTGTCTTATCTGCCATCCACCATCCCCGTCACTTTTCAGCGACCTCTCTCATGAGTCTGAACTTTAGGAGGTGCAAATTCTGCTATATCTGAGCTAGAGAGGGAGTGCCCTTTCAACATAAAGGGAGGGATTTCTACTCTCAGTACTTCTTTATGCCTAAGGTCTGAGGACTGTCCTAGATTTGCAAAAGCTAAACACGTTTATCAGCAAAATGAAATTTCGGATGGTATCCCTTGCTTCCATTATGCCTTCCTTCGATCCTGATGACTGATGTGCTGCTCTTGATTTGCAGGATTGCAAATCATGTGGGCGTCTAACCAAGCCATAGAGTATCTGAGGTATATAGTGACAGGTCTCCACTACCAATATACTGTCCTCCCCTTTGGTCTGCCCTTGGCTCCAAGGGTCTTCATCAAGTGCATGTCGGTTATAAGTGGCTCACCTCAGGAGAATTGGCAGATATTTCTGTATCTGGAAATACAGAAATACTCACTATCTGTTTGATCTACGGCCAGTTCAGTCAAGAAATGATGGATAACGTGCAGTAAACTCACTCCCTTTTGTTCAGCTGGGCTGATTAATAAACTAGGACAAATCAGTTCTGTCCTGAGTACAAAGAATTGAGTTCATTGTAGTGAAGGACAGGTTTCAAGCTATTCTAGATTTCTGCAACAGCCTGCAGTCAAGGACGATGCTGAGGATTTGTCTCTGGTGGCTGGGACATACGGCTTCCTGCACGTATCTGATTCAGCCTGCCAGACTTCAGCTGCGAGGCATACAGGTCTTGACTGAAGCGAGTCTATCGCCTAAGCAAACTTTCTCTGGTCATGCTGATTCACAAAACTGCCAGGGTTCTGTTCTGAGATTGGTGGAAGAACTCAATCAGTGCATGCAAAGGGTTGCCATTCTCTCTTCCCCTTCCACTGAAAATTGGTTAGAATGCATCTAACTTAGGGTAGGGTGCACACCTACAGGGAATGCAGACTGAAGCACTATAGTCAGCTCAGGAGTCAACTCTGCATACAAATGTGCTAAAGCTAAGGGCCATACACCAGGCATGCCAGACCCTTTAATTTACATCAAGGGTTTAACAATCCAGATTCTAATAGACAATATCACAGCAACTTTCTGTCAGAACAAGCAGGGTGGTTCCAGATCCAGTAAGCTGTGTATTCAGAAAAGGATTACACTCAAGGCCTCTCATCTTTCAGAGTACAGAATACTCTTACAGACCATTTCAGCTGAAAGTTCCTGGAGGATCATGGGTGATCCATGAGAAAAGCAACATAGTGAGGTTGACTTTCTAGAAACAGGGAATCCCCAGTGTAGACCAGTATTGCAACAAAGCAAAACAGAAAATGCCATCAATTCTGTGCAAGGGCAGGTTAGAACCCTGGTTCTCTCACTGATACATTCCTGTTACTGTGGGGAGGGAGGTGGGAAATTGGGTACTATATGCATTTCCACAGATTCCACTCACCCCAAAGGTAATACAAAAAACTAAAGCAGGACCACACAATGATCATCCTAATAGCTCTGGAGTGGCTAAGGCAATACTGGTTTTCTGACCTTCTGAGGCTTTCGGTTTAATCTCCTCTACTATTATCATCGGAATGGGATCTCTTTTGTCAAAGCCTCACTGCCTTCTCTCATGATGTGGCTGTTGAGTGGCTAAATTCTCTGGAAAAGATTTGTTCTTCAGTTGTTTGCAACATTTCACTTAACAGTAGAAAAAGCTCCACTAGGACTACTGTCAAGGCTGATTCACCACTCTGGCACTTCGAGTGCAGAAGGTGGAGGCTCACAAGGATTCTAAAAATTAATACTGGCCACTCCAGGCTTGTATTAAACTCCCAAGGTTACAGTTTCTCTCTGACCTTGGATGGTAGATGCTGCCACCACTCAAATGCAAAAAAACCCTTTTGAAACCAGAAAGGCGTTCTTGGGAATTCCTTTCTGTGGGGTACCCTCAAGCCCTTTCACCTCCCCTCTGAGAAGAGCTGAGAAGGAAAAACAAAGGAAATCAGCTGTTGCGACCAGCTAATTTAACAACATATGCACAACCTCTTAGGATGCCAAAAATCCAATTCTCTTCTTAAAAAAGGTAAATTTTATTAAAAACAAAAAGAAAGAAAATACATCTGGAACTTAGGCTTTTGCTAGATTTAAAAAACCCACTTACAAAATTTAAACATCAAGAATAACCTTCCTGAAGTCCAGCTTAAAGGTTACAAGCAAAACAAAAAGCATTTGGGGTTAGCACAGAGGAGTCCACAAGCCAATAAGAAATAAACAGAAACAAACCTAATCGCGTCTTTCTAGATATTCCCTAATTTACTTACATATCTGGGGATTCAGATAAGCAATCTCTAGGTATGATCTGATGGCTTTTCATATCTGTCTTAAGCTTCTCACAGCATAATTGCTCCCTGTTCCCCTCTTTCCCGGAGAACCACAACACACAGACAAAGGGAAGTTTTTTCCCAATTTTAAAAAAGTTCTAGCCCGCCCATTGGCTCTTTTGGTCAGGTGCCTACCCCTATCCTTTTACCTGTGGACTTGTTAACCCTTTACTGGTAAAGCAAGTAGAGAACAACCACTATGAGGGATTCCATAGCCAACTGGCTAGCTGAGTGTCCACAAAAGGGAGTTATCCCTCCTCTTATTTATCACACTGAGTCAAAGCCTCACTGCCTTCATCTCATGACGTGGCTGTTGAGTGGCTAAATCCCCTGGAAAAGATTTGTTCTTGGGTTGTTCAGAGCATTTCAATTAACAGTGGAAAAAGCTCCACTAGTACTACTTACTTGGCAAATGGAGAAGATTTTCAGTCTGGGCTGCTTGCTACAACATATCTCCATACAATTTAGGACCAGATTTAGGATGTTACACTTCAAAGGGACAGGCACATCAATCAGTTCATTAAGGGTGCATTTAACTGCCATCTTATGCTAGGATGTTCCATTTTTTCCACAATCTGTTTGGTAGGTTTTTTTAATGGATTATAAGAATTTATCCACCAGTTAGAAGAAAAGGAGTACTTGTGGCACCTTAGAGACTAACATTTATTTGAGCATAAGCTTTCATGAGCTACAGCTCTAAGGTGCCACAAGTACTCCTTTTCTTTCTGCAAACACAGACTAACACGGCTGCTACTCTGAAACCACCAGTTAGAGATTCAGTTCTATCTTGGGACTTAAACCTGTTGGTTCTTGGTTCTTCCTGTTCTTAAACCTATTATGATGTAACTGAAGTATTGCCTTCTCAAAAATTATCGGCTCATTCCTCCAGAGCTCAGTAGCATTCCTAAGACATATATATGCCACATGGACATTTGCAAAGAGACAGTTTAATCACAGTACATACCTTTTGTAAAGCATTATGCCATCACAACTGGTTCGAGGGCTGATCCAGATATTGGAAAATTATTATGCAACTTTCAGCTCCCACCATCAGAAGGAATACTATTTGAAAGTCATATCTGTTCCATTTTAGGTGTATACAAGTACTTGAAGAAAAAATGTTTACTTATCTGTACTGTAACAGTAGTAATTTGCGATGTGTTGTGCACATATCTATTCCACAGCATGCCTCCCCTCCTTCCTTCTGTGTTAGTCTTATTACCATCATGATTCTCAGATGAAGGAACTGAAGAATGGTTTTGTGGCTCTGCCCCTTTTTACCTTCAGCTGGTGGCATGAGGTAATAAGAGGTTGTATAAACACATTAGAAATAAGAGAAAAAGGAAAGCATAGGCTCACTATTTAGGAGGGAAGGAGAGCTAACAATGGATGACCTTAAGAAGGTTGAGATGTTTAATGCCTGCTTTGCTTCAAGAAAAGGAGTACTTGTGGCACCTTAGAGACTAACAAATTTATTTGAACATAAACTTTCGTGAGCTACAGCTCACTTCGTCGGATGCATTTAGTGGAAAATACAGTGGGGAGATTTATATACATAGAGAACATGAAACAATGTTCTCTATGTATATAAATCTCCCCACTGTATTTTCCACTGAAAGGATCCGACGAAGTGAGCTGTAGCTCACGAAAGCTTATGCTTAAATAAATTTTAGTCTCTAAGGTGTCACAAGTACTCCTTTTCTTTTTGCGAATACAGATTAACACGGCTGCTACTCTGAAACCTGCTTTGCTTCAGTCTTCACTTAAAAAAGTTGTGTGACCAGATACTTAACACAGTATTAACAGCAAGGGGGAAGGAACATAAGCCAAAATAGGCAAAGAACTGTTTTAAAAGAATATTTAGATAAGTTAGATGTATCCAAGTCAGCAGGACCTGATGAAATTCATCATAGGGTACTTAAGGAACTAGCTGATGCAGTCGTGGAACAGTTAACAATTATCTCTGAGAACTCATGGAGCACGGGTGCATTTCTAGACAACTGGGGAAGGACAAGTAAAGTACCTCTCTTTAGCAAGGGGGGAAAAAAGAGAACCTGTGGAATTATAGAACAGTCAACCCAACTTCAGTACATGGAAGGGATACTGGAACAAATTATTTAAAAAAATCATTTTGTAAGCCCCGAGAGGATAATAGGGTTATAAGGAATAACCAGCATGGATTTGTTTAGAAAAAATTATGCCAAACCAACCCTGTTTTCTTCTTTAACAGGATTACTAGCCTAGTGGATGGGGAGAAGAAACAGTGATATATTTTGATTTCAGTAAGGCTTTTGACACAGTCCTATATGGGCATAAGCAAACTAGGCAAATGCCATCTAGATGAAATTACTATAAGGAGGGTGCACTGCTTGTTGACATCTTTTATTCGGAGTGGTTATCAACAGTTTGCTATCTATCTGGGAGTGCATATCTAGTGAGGTCACACGGGTCAGTCTGGGTCCAATACTATTTAGTATTCTCATTAATGACCTGGATCATGCAGTGGAGAGTATGCTTATGAAATTTGCAGATGACACCAAGCTGGGAGAAGTTGCAAGCCCTTTGTAGGACTGGATTAGAATTCAAAATGACTCTGACAAATTGGAGAATTGGTCTGAATTCAACACGATGAAATTCAATGAAGTGGAAAGTACTTCATGTAGGAAGGAAAAATCAATTTCAAAAGTACAAAATGGGGAATAACGGGCTAGAGAGTAGTACTGCTGAAAAGGATCTGGATGTTCTAGTGGATCACAAATTGAATACGAGTCAACACGTAGAGAGTAGTACTGCTGAAAAGGATCTGGATGTTCTAGTGGATCACAAATTGAATACGAGTCAACAATGTGATGTCATTGCAAAAAAGGCTAATATTTTGGGGTGTATTAACAGGAGTGTCATATGAAAGACATGAAAAGTAATTGTTCCCCTATTCGGCACTGGTGAGTTCTCCACTGGAGTACTGTGTCCAATTCTGCATGCCACGCTTTAGGAAAGATGTGATGTGACGGAGAGACTGCCGAGACTCATCAAGCCCTCGGATCGCTACCCCTTCCTGCTTCTCCACGTGGGCACCAATGATACTGCCAAGAATGACCTTGAGCGGATCACTGCGGACTATGTGGCTCTGGGAAGAAGGATAAAGGAGTTGGAGGCGCAAGTGGTGTTCTCGTCCATCCTCCCCGTGGAAGGAAAAGGCCTGGGTAGGGACCGTCGAATCGTGGAGGTCAACGAATGGCTACGCAGGTGGTGTCGGAGAGAAGGCTTTGGATTCTTTGACCATGGGATGGTGTTCCATGAAGGAGGAGTGCTGGGCAGAGACGGGCTCCATCTTACGAAGAGAGGGAAGAACATCTTTGCCAGCAGGCTGGCTAACCTAGTGAGGAGGGCTTTAAACTAGGTTCACCGGGGGAAGGAGACCAAAGCCCTGAGGTAAGTGGGAAAGCGGGATACCGGGAGGAAGCACAGGCAGGAAGGTCTGTGAGGGGAGGGCTCCTGCCTCATACTGGGAATGAGGGGCGATCAACAGGTTATCTCAAGTGCTTATATACAAATGCACAAAGCCTTGGAAACAAGCAGGGAGAACTGGAGGTCCTGGTGATGTCAAGGAATTATGACGTGATTGGAATAACAGAGACTTGGTGGGATAACTCACATGACTGGAGTACAGTCATGGATGGTTATAAACTGTTCAGGAAGGACAGGCAGGGCAGAAAAGGTGGGGGAGTAGCACTGTATGTAAGGGAGCAGTATGACTGCTCAGAGCTCCGGTACGAAACTGTGGAAAAACCTGAGTGTCTCTGGATTAAGTTTAGAAGTGTGTGCAACAAGAGTGATGTCATGGTGGGAGTCTGCTATAGACCACCGGACCAGGGGGATGAGGTGGATGAGGCTTTCTTCCGGCAACTCACGGAAGCTACTAGATCGCATGCCCTGATTCTCATGGGTGACTTTAATTTTCCTGATATCTGCTGGGAGAGCAATACAGCGGTGCATAGACAATCCAGGAAGTTTTTGGAAAGCGTAGGGGACAATTTCCTGGTGCAAGTGCTAGGGGAGCCAACTAGGGGGAGCGCTTTTCTTGACCTGCTGCTCACAAACCGGGTAGAATTAGTGGGGGAAGCAAAAGTGGATGGGAATCTGGGAGGCAGTGACCATGAGTTGGTTGAGTTCAGGATCCTGACGCAGGGCAGAAAGGTAAGCAGCAGGATACGGACCCTGGACTTCAGGAAAGCAGACTTTGACTCCCTCAGGGAACAGATGGCCAGGATCCCCTGGGGGACTAACATGAAAGGGAAGGGAGTCCAGGAGAGCTGGCTGTATTTCAAGGAATCCCTGTTGAGGTTACAGGGACAAACCATCCCGATGAGTCGAAAGAATAGTAAATATGGCAGGCGACCAGCTTGGCTTAATGGTGAAATCCTAGCGGATCTTAAACATAAAAAAGAAGCTTACAAGAAGTGGAAGCTTGGACATATGACCAGGGAAGAGTATAAAAATATTGCTCGGGCATGTAGGAAAGATATCAGGAGGGCCAAATCGCACCTGGAGCTGCAGCTAGCAAGAGATGTCAAGAGTAACAAGAAGGGTTTCTTCAGGTATGTTGGCAACAAGAAGAAAGCCAAGGAAAGTGTGGGCCCCTTACTGAATGAGGGAGGCAAGCTAGTGACAGAGGATGTGGAAAAAGCTAATGTACTCAATGCTTTTTTTGCCTCTGTTTTCACTAACAAGGTCAGCTCCCAGACTGCTGTGCTGGGCAACACAAAATGGGGAAGAGATGGCCAGCCCTCTGTAGAGATAGAGGTGGTTAGGGACTATTTAGAAAAGCTGGACGTGCACAAGTCCATGGGGCCGGACGAATTGCATCCGAGAGTGCTGAAGGAATTGGCGGCTGTGATTGCAGAGCCCTTGGCCATAATCTTTGAAAACTCGTGGCGAACGGGGGAAGTCCCGGATGACTGGAAAAAGGCTAATGTAGTGCCCATCTTTAAAAAAGGGAAGAAGGAGGATCCTGGGAACTACAGGCCGGTCAGCCTCACCTCAGTCCCTGGAAAAATCATGGAGCAGGTCCTCAAAGAATCAATCCTGAAGCACTTAGAGGAGAGGAAAGTGATCAGGAACAGTCAGCATGGATTCACCAAGGGAAGGTCATGCCTGACTAATCTAATCGCCTTTTATGATGAGATTACTGGTTCTGTGGATGAAGGGAAAGCAGTGGATGTATTGTTTCTTGACTTTAGCAAAGCTTTTGACACGGTCTCCCACAGCATTCTTGTCAGCAAGTTAAGGAAGTATGGGCTGGATGAATGCACTATAAGGTGGGTAGAAAGCTGGCTAGATTGTCGGGCTCAACGGGTAGTGATCAATGGCTCCATGTCTAGTTGGCAGCCGGTGTCAAGTGGAGTGCCCCAGGGGTCGGTCCTGGGGCCCGTTTTGTTCAATATCTTCATAAATGATCTGGAGGATGGTGTGGATTGCACTCTCAGCAAATTTGCGGATGATACTAAACTGGGAGGAGTGGTAGATACGCTGGAGGGGAGGGATAGGATACAGAAGGACCTAGACAAATTGGAGGATTGGGCCAAAAGAAATCTAATGAGGTTCAATAAGGATAAATGCAGGGTCCTGCACTTAGGATGGAAGAATCCAATGCACCGCTACAGACTAGGGACCGAATGGCTCGGCAGCAGTTCTGCGGAAAAGGACCTAGGGGTGACAGTGGACGAGAAGCTGGATATGAGTCAGCAGTGTGCCCTTGTTGCCAAGAAGGCCAATGGCATTTTGGGTTGTATAAGTAGGGGCATAGCGAGCAGATCGAGGGACGTGATCGTTCCCCTCTATTCGACACTGGTGAGGCCTCATCTGGAGTACTGTGTCCAGTTTTGGGCCCCACACTACAGGAAGGATGTGGATAAATTGGAAAGAGTACAACGAAGGGCAACGAAAATGATTAGGGGTCTAGAGCACATGACTTATGAGGAGAGGCTGAGGGAGCTGGGATTGTTTAGTCTGCAGAAGAGAAGAATGAGGGGGGATTTGATAGCTGCTTTCAACTACCTGAAAGGGGGTTTCAAAGAGGATGGCTCTAGACTGTTCTCAATGGTAGCAGATGACAGAACGAGGAGTAATGGTCTCAAGTTGCAATGGGGGAGGTTTAGATTGGATATTAGGAAAAACTTTTTCACTAAGAGAGTGGTGAAACACTGGAATGCGTTACCTAGGGAGGTGGTAGAATCTCCTTCCTTAGAGGTTTTTAAGGTCAGGCTTGACAAAGCCCTAGCTGGGATGATTTAACTGGGACTTGGTCCTGCTTTGAGCAGGGGGTTGGACTAGATGACCTTCTGGGGTCCCTTCCAACCCTGATATTCTATGATTCTATGATTCTATGTGAATAAATGGGAGAAAGTCCAGAGGAAAGCAACACAAATGACAAACAAAATTTAGATAACCTGACCTCTGAAGAAAAGTTTAAAAAAAAAAAATTGGACATGTTTAGTCTAGAGAAAAGACTGAGGGAGGAACCTGATAAGTCTTCAAGTATGTTAAGGGCTGTTATAAAGAGGACAGTGATGGATAACAGTCTGGTCTCCATGTCCACTGAAGGAAAGAAAAGCAGTAATGGGCTTACTCTTCAGCAGTTGAGATTTAGGGTAGATATTAGGAAAAACTTTCTAACTATAAGGATACCAAAGCACTGGAATAGGTTTCCAAGGAAGGTATGGAGTCTGTCACAGGAGGTTTTTGAGAACAGGTTAGACAAACATCTATCAGGGATGGTCCAGGTATACTTGGCTCTGCCTCAGCGCAAGGGTTAGCACTAGATGACCCCTCAAGGTTCGTCCAGCCCTACCATTTTTATGATTCTTGATTCTATGAGCAGATGTGGGGCACAAGAGCCACCCCTTCGGGACTGGTAGTGAAAACTCTTGGACTTGAATACACTGGGCATGCACGCACTTAAAGTGGAATAGATATGTGTATAGCACATCTTGAAGACCAAGAGTTATGCTAATTAACATGTAAGTAACCATTTTCCAGGTCTACAAGGAGTAAAATAGACACCAGAGCACTTAAGTATCAGGGAATTTGCTTCTGCCTCCCAGCTGACCAGGCAGATTAAGATTTATTGCTGATTTTTGCACAAGGTATGGACCATGTAGCAGAAAACCATGTGCTATAGTAAACAACATTCTAATAATTATCCTTTTTGCAGCTTTAATTTTTAAGTGAAGGCCTTTTCCCTCCATCTGTTTAGTGGTGCCTTCGTGCTCAGTATGTTTGTTTACTGCTAGCACCAACCCTTTGGTTAGGCTTGCTGGCTACGCAGTCATCAGACAGAATGTTTTAATCTTACCTGTAAGTTATTTTCTCTGATAGGCATTCAATATCCCCCTGCATGAGAAGGAATAGAAGATTTTTTTTCCCACTGATAATTCTTTGGTGTATGTCTGTGAATAGCGCCATAATAGAGGCTCAAACTAATTGTATACTCCCATATTTAAAAAAAAAAAGTAGTAAGAGAACAAAAAAATGCCACCAAGACTAAACAACAGAGAGAAAGAGGTAGTTAGAGAGGAAAAAAAAAAAGTTTAAAAATTGGAAGTCAAATCCAATGAAGGAAAATAGAAATGAGCATAAATTCTAGCAAGTCAAGTATAAAAGGCCAAAAAATAATTTGAAGAGCAACTAGCAAAAGACACAATAAGTAACTGCAAAAAGTTTAAGTACACCAGTTGCAGGAAACCTGCCAAACAATCAGTGGGGGCATTGGACAATCAAGGTACTAAAGGCGCACTCAAGGGAAGACCAAGCAAGTGCGAAGAAGCTAAATGAGTTCTTTGCATCTGTCTTCACTGCAGAGGGTGTGAGGGAGATTTACACACATGTGTTGGAACAAATTTATAAATTAAACTAGTAAGTCATCAGGAGTGTATAGCATTTACCCAAGAGTTCTTAAGATACTCAAATATGAAACTGCAGAACTACTAACTGTGATGTATAACTTATCATTTAAATCTGTCTCTGTACCAGATGACTGGAGGGTAGCTTAAGTGACACCAATTTTTAAAAAAGGCTCTAGAGGCAATCCTAGCGATTACAGGCCAGTAAATCTAACTTGCCTTCAGTACAAGGCAAATTGTTGAAACTATAGTAAAGAACAGAATTATCAGACATAGAGATGAACATGTTGTATTGGGGAAGAGTCAACTTAGCTTTTGTAAAGGGAAATCATGCCTCATAAACCTTTTAGAATTCTTTGAGAAGGTCAACAAACCTGTGGAGAAGGGTGATCCAGTGGATATAGTGTACCTGGACTTTCAGAAAGCCTTTGACAAGGTCCCTCATCAAAGGCTCTTAAGCAAAGTAAGCAGTCATGTGACAAGGAGGCCTCTCTCATAGATAAGTAACTGTCTGAACAAAAGGCTGGACTAAATGCTCAGTTTTCACGGTGGAAAGAGGTAAATAGTAATGTCCCCCAAGGATCTGAACTGGTACCAGTACTGTTCAATGTATTCATAAATTATTTGGAAAAAGGGGTAAACAATTCAGGGGGTGGGGGGAGAAGGGGCAAAGGCTGCAGATGATACAAAATTACTCAAGATAGTTAAGTCCAAAACAGATTGCGAAGAGTTACAAAGGGATCTCACAAAACTGGGTGACTGGGGAACAAAATGGCAGGTGGAATTCAGAATTGATAAATGCAAAGTAATGCACATTGGAAAACATCCCAACTATACATTCAAAATAATGGGGTCTAAATTAACTGTTATCACTCAAGAAAAAGATCTTGGAATCATTGTGGATAGTTCTCTGGAAACATCTGCTCAGTCAAGAAAGGTAACAAAGTTAGAACCTTTGGGAAGGGATAGAAAATAAGATCGAAAAGATCATAATGCCACTATATAAATCCTCATCTGGAATAGTGTGTGCAGTTCTGGTCTCCGCATCTCAAACAAGATATGTTAGAATTTGAAAAAGTACAGAGAAATGTAACAAAAAATAATTAGGGGTTGTCTTAAATATAAAGGGAAGAGTAACAACCTTTATGTATGCAGTAAGATAAAATCCCTCTGGGCCAGAGGTACAGAATCACTTACCTGTAAGGGGTTAATCAGTTCAATTAACCTAGTTGGCACCTGACCAGAAGGACCAATAGAGAAAGAAGATACTTTCAAATCTGGAAGGGGGGAGGAAGGTTTTGTTCATGCTCTTTTTGTCTCTCTGGAGACAGAGAGAGAGACCAAGCAGGTAATCCAACTCCTACCGAAATGATACAACTAAAATTACAGAAATTGTAAGTAATAGCAAGGAAATACGTTAGATTATCTTTTGTTTTAGCTTGGTGAATTTTCCCTGTGCCAAGAGGGAGGTTTATTCCTGTTTTGTAACTTTAGAGTTGAGCCGAGAGGGGAATCCTCTGTGTTTTTAAATCTTTTTATTACCCCATAAAATTACTTTCTATCCTGATTTTACAGAGGTGCTTCTTTTACTTTTTTTATAATAAAGTTCTTCTTTTAAGAACCCGATTGGTTTTTAGTGTCCTAAATATCCAAGGGTCTCGTCTGTGCTCACCTTGTTAACTTATTTGGTTGGTATATTATTCTCAAGCCTCCCCAGGAAAGGGGGTGAAGGGTTTTGTGGGGATATTTTGCTGGGGGGGATAGGGCTCCAAGTGGCCCCTCCCTGAATGTTTGTTTAAATCACTTGGTGGTGGCAGCAATACTGTCCAAGGACAAGGAAAGGAATTTTTGACTTGGGGAAGTTTTTAACGTAAGCTGGTGGAATATAAGTTTAGGGGGTCTTTCATGCGGGTCCAGACATCTGTACCCCAGAGTTCAGAGTGGGGAGGGAACCCTGATTCGGGTAAGAAACAGCTTCCGTATGAGGAGACTAAAAAGAATGGGACTGCTCATTTTTTGAAAAGGGAGGACTGGTGGGATGTTGGGGAAGGATATGACAGAGGTCTATAAAATTATGAATGGTGTGGATAAAGTGAATACGGAAGTATCATTTACTCCTTCACACTGGTGTCTCCCAATGAAATTAATAAGCAGCAGGTTTAAAACAAACATAAGTACTTCTTCACACAAGGCAGTCAACATGTGGAACTCATTGCCAGGAGATGCTGTCAAGGCCAAAAGTATAACTGGGTTCAAAAAAGAATTAGATAAATTCATGGAGGATAGGTCCATCAATGGCTATTAGTCAAGATGATCAAGGATACAATCCTGTGCTCTGGATGTCCCTAAGCCTCTGGGCTAGTCCACAGTGGCAACGCTAAAGTGCTGCCATGGCAACGCTTTAATGTGGCTTGTGTAGTCATGGCAGAGCGCTGGGAGAGAGCTCTTTAAAAAAAAAAAAAAAAAAAAACAACAACAAAACATCTCCACAAGAGGTGTGGCTACCAGTGCTGGTGCACTGTTTACACTGCCACTTTACAGCGCTGAAACTTGCTGCGCTCAGGGGGCTGTTTTTTTCAGTGTAGGCAAGCTCTCTGCCTGCAGAAGCTGAAACTGCATGACAGGATGGATCACTCGCTAATTGCCTTTTCTGTTCATTCTCTCTGAAGCATCTGGCATTAGTGAAAGTCAGAAGATAGGATACTGGGCTAGATGGACCATTGGTCTGACCTAGTGCAGCCATTCTTATGTTCTAATGATATAAGACTGGTCTGTTGAACATGACAATTAGCGAGTGATCCATCCCCTGTAATGCAGTTTCAGCTTCTGGCAATCAGAGGCTTAGGGATACCCAGAACACTGGGTTGCATCTCTGAAGTAGGGACAAAATTAGAAAGGCCAAGGCACAAAATGAGATCAAACTAGCTAGAGACATAAAGTGTAACCAGAAAACATTCTACAAATACATTATAAGCAAGAGGAAGACCAAGGACAGGCCTGTTACTTGAGGGGGGGAACAATAACAGAAAATGCGGAAATGGTAGAAGTGCTTAATGATTTCTTTGTTTTGGTTTTCACCAGGAAGGTTGGTGGTGATTGGCTGTCTAACATAGTGAATGCCAATGAAAATGAGGGGAGGCTAAAATAAATTAAGAGCTTGTTAGACAAACACCTGTCAGGAATGGTCTAGATAATACTTAGTCTTGCCATGAGTGCAGGGGACTGGACTAGATGACTTCTTGAGGACCCTTCCAGTCCTATGATTCTATAAAAAGAAAAGGAGTACTTGTGGCACCTTAGAGACTAACAAATTTATTAGAGCATAAGCTTTGATTCTATGTTGATTGTTGTGAAACAATGTCACATGGTAAGCTTTAGAAAATTTCATGTGGCTACATGGGTAGAGAAGACTCACATCAGGTCTCAGCCAGTTTCAGTTCTGAAAACAATTTTTAAACTCCAACATGTGTGAGTGAGGAATGCCTATGTCATCATTAGAGCAGCATTTCCCAAAGTATGCGAGACAGTGCTGTGGGAGGGCACAAAAGATTAGATGAGAGGAGTGGGAAGAGAGCTTTTAAATGTTCTCTAGAGTTTTAGCTCTCATTTTAAAAAAGCAGTCTTGCTCTTATGGTTGCAAAGAAAACCTCAAAAGTGTGAAGTGGGTATAAGTGATACATAGATATATGCTTGAGTTTGTAGAGAGACTGAAAGAATAGCTCTCAGGGGTGAATTGCATCATTCATTTTGATGGGTGCTAACTCAGTTGCCAGTGATAATTTAAACCTCAACTTTAACTGTTTCACTGCTCATCAAAGGATGTAAGAAAGGTGAGGAAGTATCATATCATGAAGATATCCTCAAGCATTTTTCAAAGTATGAAGCAGGTTGCAGGGAAGTTGACCAAATTAAGATGGGTATCCCTTCAGCTACACAAATGTGAGGTGGGAGGGGGGGTACGACTGATTTCATTTGTTTTGAACTGGGGACTCAGTTTGAGAAACACTGATGTGGGAAAGTAATATGCTACTAGTTCATAGAACATATTTTTTAATCAAATGGGAAGCCACACAGAAAATACCAGCACAAAATGTAATGATGCAGCACAAAACTAATATTTTAGTTTGAGGCCAAACTTTTCTGCCTTGTTTTATTTTGCAAGTAGAAGATCCAATAGTTTATGTAAGACTTCTCAAGGGGGGTGTGTGTGTGTGTGTGTGTGTGTGTGTGTGTGTGTGTGTGTGTGTGTGTGTGTGTGTGTGTGTGTGTGTGTGTGTGTGTGTGTGTGTGTGTGTGTGAGACTAAGTGGCTGATAAACCTCTCAAAGCCAAGGTTTCTCATTGTGAAACCTGCCAAAGCACAACGCCAGAGAGAAACTCTGAGTGCCAAGTGTCTCACTGATGGCCAGTCTTGTCTTCCTACTGAAGCAGGGAGCATTTCTGAACAAGGGTTTTGGTTTAGGCTCATCAGTGTGTGTTGGCTTATCTCATGCTAAGTCTGGGACTTCTGGTATATAATTATCCTCCTTGACCCTCTTCGTTGGCCAGCTGACAGCAGAACCCTGGTAAATGTATGCCACCTGGGGGTGTCAGCAGTTGTTGCTGATTTAGAAATTGCACATGGACCTTCTGAGGTCCTACATTTTATAGCAGCTTGAAAAGTGGCAGAATTCCTTTAAAGAGTTGCTTTGCCCAACTATTTGGAAACTACACCTTCTTTCCTCCCATTGTTTTCCAATCACTGTTAGGGTGCAGAAACCAGTTATGAGTAAAACTGGAATTCTTACTAATTTTAAAGAAATTCCCTGTAAAGCTAACCTTTCCAAAGTAGTGTCTTAAGCCAAAAGAAAACTTGCACAAGACATTGCCCCAGAATAATAAAAAATCTGGCTTCTGCGTAAAGTTCTCTCTCTCTCAAAATAATAAAAAAAGCTGGTTTCCTTTCCATCATGTAACATAAATAAACCGAGTAACATTTTACTCAAATAAAAATGTGTGTAATTGTTTGTATTGCTATGCTGTTCATCTTTGGAACTAAGGAAACTAAGGGTTTTAATAATGTTGCTCCCTAAATTAAGGGGGTGATAGTATTGGGAAATGAGAGGAACCCTCACATATTTTACTGTTCTCAGAAGACACAGATTTCATGGTAGTGGTGTCTAGAAGAACCTCATACCCTCTTCTTGCTCCTTCAGATAGGTTGATGCTTTTTCCTAGCTTTTTTCCATTGCCTCCGCCTCTACCATTTTCCTTGCCTGCATCAGCTGCTATAATACCAGGTGACACCTCTGCTTCTGCCCCAGCATTAGGTTTTTAGGATTAAGTTGGTACATGGTGAACAGCTGAAGACATTTCTAGTGTGTGTCTTTGCACGCTTTCTAGCTGGTATTGTGTCTGTGCCATATACTCTCTTACTCCTTGATTGCCCTCTTCCACTGATGGTCAGTGTTCATTTAGTGCCTTAACTTATCAAGCAGCTGAGCCTGCTCTTCATCCATGGTGACCTAGCATATGATAGATGTCAAACAGCTCTTGTCCTCTGCCTCCCTGCTATCATAACTGTTGATGGCAGACTTTGTACACCTTGTTATGAGTAATGTAAATGTTTCCCCAATACTGTGGTCCCCACTTGAGTTCTGTGAGACCATGGCTCAGTTTTTTGTTGCAATGCTATAGGTGGCTCTTTGGTTGTCAGCCACAATCAGCATAAAGAAGTTCCACCTATTATTTTTTAGTTTAGAATGTTTCCCATCACCAACTGTTTAATCAAATCATGTACTGTATTCTAAAATTGTGACCCATGGCTCATTGACCATTATCAACATTAGAAGGCTTCCATCTTGCAAAATAAATGAGATGCTTATCCCCAGAGAGTGTTACCCTGCTGAATGTTTTCTTGGTGGAGTTCTGAAATAAGACAGAATGTTTCTGTTCAACAAACTTGTTAGATTGAATAAATACCTCAAGCACAGTTTTGTTTTTTTAATTATTTTGCCTTTGAACAGCTAACTATTTACCCTACTATAACACTAGAAAACAATGCATGTAGACCTGGGCTCTAGCAGTATTTATTATGTCTCCACCGGCTAAGGAAGGCATTTTGATTTCTGAATTTGTACTCACACAGTTGTGGGAAGTACATTCTCAGTTATAAAATTACTGTCTGAAAAGATTGTTCTGAAAAGTCATTTGCATTTGTAAATCTTTTTAAGAGTATCTGATATGTTTTTTCTTTTTCTTGACAGTCTGTGGTGGACGACTGGATTGAATCATATAAACAAGACAGGGATATAGCACTTCTGGATTTAATCAACTTCTTTATCCAGTGTTCAGGATGTCGAGGTACCTTGGAAACAAGTGATTTAAAATAAATCTAAACTAGGTAACAGTTATACAATGTATATTTCAGTGTAAGTGCTGCTAAACATGCAGGAGACCTAGGGTCAACACTTCTCATGCATGGTTTAGTCAGGCAGTTGTTGTATTTTGTGTACTTCATGGAATAATTCCAGCTAAAGTTTGTTTGTCGAGAGCCTTCTCTCTCTCTTTCCCCGTCCCCATTCTAAAGAGTACAGATCCTCAGAGATTGGCATGACTCCATCAACTAGCAAAAAAGGAGACCGGATTTATTAATCAAGGTAGGTATATATTTATATATCCCTGACTCCACATTTCTATTACCTCCCCAGTCTTTTTTGTTTTTTAAACCAGAAGCCCTGCGTGCAGCTGTATATTAACTTTTTCCTTTTTTCTTTCCCTCTAGGAATTAAGTTTTGAAAATTGGAGAGAGAGGATTCTTGGTTATGCTTCAATTACCTTCACATTAACAGCAAAGACCACTCATTTGGGAATAGGGCACCAGTCCTGTCTGTCTCAAATTCCCTTTCAAACTATCAGGGATAAGGCAATTATCCTGTCCCACCCTCAGACTTTATCCATTGCTGTGGGAGTGGTAGCCCTTGTAGGATCTCACCTGCCACCCCATCTTCTTTGTGAGCATACACTAGGTCCGTGGTTCTCAACCCAGGTTCCAGGGCCCCCTAGGGGACTGCAAGCAGTTTTCAGAGAGACTGCCATGCATGGCCAGTGTAAGACTCACTAGGACCCAGGACAGAAAGCCTAAGCCCTGCTGCATGGGACTGCATCCTGGGGCCCCGAGCCCTAACACCTGGGGCTGAAGCCAAAGCCTGAGCATCTTAGCTTCACAGTGCCCCCTGTGGCGTGGGATCTTGGGCAGTTGCCCTGTTTGCTATCCCCTAACGTTAGCCCTGGCTTTTATATGCAGAAAAAACAGCGTTGTGGCACAACTGGACTGTGGAATTTTTATAGCATGTTGCAGGGGCCTCAAGGTTGAGAATCCCTGTGCTAGCTGTCTTTGTTTTCACTTATCCTAAATAAATAAATAAATAAAGGTCCTACTCACCTGTTAGTAGATAGCTGCAGGAGAGAGTGGGTTACCCTTTGCAGGCTCTGGAGGACTCAGGATCTCACTTTCTGCTTGTTTTGGCTGGAATGAAATAGTTAAACCAGTGATACTTAGACTGAGGCTTGAGAGCCACAAGTGGATCTTTAATGTGTTGCTTGTGGCGTTTTGCAGCACATGATATTAATACACTTGTGTGATTTAATTGTTAACCAATCTAAGTTATTAACAAATTGTAGTTGATAAATAATATTACTTGGTCAGTCATTTTGCTGTGAGAATAATATATATAAAAAGAGTAAATGAAAAAATGAATTCACATTACTGTGGCTCTTTTGGATAATGTTGATTACGAATTTGGCTCCTGAACCACTGAGATCTGTTTGAAAGTAATGGTACTCCCCCCCCCCCCCCCAAACAGTTTGAGAGACAGTTTTAGGTGCAGTCCCCATGTTCTCTGAAGAGTCAGAGGCATCAGACCAACAGCATTCCCTTTCTACTCCTAAGGAGCTTGCCTCAGCAGACCTTTTGGCAGCATGGGAGAGAGAACTTCTGTTATAGGCTGTACAGCGGGGTTCTCCTGGGATTTGGGGCTCTTTTCCGTGGTGGTTAGGTTGAGATCATCACTCTGTGTCAGTGGCTCTAGTACTTCTGGCTGAGGAGATTCCTCAGAGTGTTTTCTAAACTTGTTGGGCAGCTTGCTTCAGAGTGGTTATATTCTGTCTGTTTGATCTCTCCCCCCCTTCCTCCCAGTTTCCATTTGCTGATGAGATCCCTTTATATTGATTTTGGGCTGGCATATTAAACCTTAGAACCCTAAGATATGTATATTCATTATTGAAGTTTTAAGGTGGGGGATGGGCACTCATTCACTGCTGCTCTCCCCTAATCTTCTGAATGGCATTCCATCAAGCTCTCCCCTGTCAGGGAAAGCAGCAATTCTAGATCTGAGACGCTGTTTTTTGATCACTGCCAGAGAGTGATGCAGGTTGGGTGACACCAACACCCAGAAGCTGCTGGAAGAGCCCCTACCCCCTGGGAAGGCTTCCTGTCACCACTGACTGGTAATTACAGTGCTACAGGTGTCTGGCAGCAATTTACTCTCCACAGGGAGAGAGAGAAAGTGTTGTCATTGCTCTTGAGATGGCTTTGTCTGTCCGTTTCTCTATACTCTTATTCTCTGGTACCCATGGTGACATCAACTTCAGCTCAGTTGCTCTCAGTTTAGATTTAGTTGCTTATTACAGACAATCGACAGTGGGGGAAAAATGGTGTTCTACTGAGGATAGCAACAGTTGGAATGAGGGTTCAACCCCTGGTGGCTATCTGGCTGACCACACAGTTCTTTTCCTTTCTTCAATAACCTGCCTAATTTCTAAACGGGAGAAAGTATTTTCTTCACCTATTAGCTCTGTGCCTTCATATTGATATATAGGCAATATTTAGGATGATATATGAATAGGTGGAAATCTCATCCAGAGGAGAGTTGGATTCTTTGTAGCCCAGGCTCTTTGAGATATGACCCATCTACTTTGATTAACCCACTGGCCTGTGTCCTTAATCTGAAATACTTTTCTTCACAGGCAGATGAGGACTGGGATCATATTCTGAATAGATCTAAGATTTTTTTTGTTAATTTTGCCATTCAGGATGTGCTATGCATGGAATATATTAACATTGAATTTAGGATTTTCACATGACTTTACACCCTTCTTACTGAGGCAAACATTAACAGAGATAAGAAAGAGCAAGGCAACATTACACCCACAAAAAGAAAAGGAGTACTTGTGGCACCTTAGAGACTAACAAATTTATTAGAGCATAGTCTCTAAGGTGCCACAAGTACTCCTTTTCTTTTTGCGAATACAGACTAACACGGCTGCTACTCTGAAACCTGTGATTACACCCACAGAGTCTTATTGTGGGTGGAGAAGAACTTCCCATCTATATTGTTGGAATTCTGAATTCAGTTGACTGGCTGTAACATTCATATCCAGGTGTAGAAATAGCAACAGCACTAATTGGCATTCTTCTATGTTCATTTTCATCCGTTAGTCCTTGATTAGGCTACATTTTAGTTTTTAGTAAACTAAAAATTTTTAGTAAAAGTCACAGACAGGGCAGTAAACAAAAATTTTCCCAAAAGCATTTTGGAATTAAACACGAGGTCAAGATCATTCAAGAAGTCCTGTTCTTCTGGACCAGTTTTATTAACTCAGCAGAAAATAAAATAATTCCTTTTATCGCTATCACAGGGACAAATTCAGTCTTTTCCCAGCCTTTCTGTCTGGGCAAGTTTGATCTCTCTTTCCTGAGGTCTTCATAAAGTCTACTCTGTTGGGAATTAAACTAATGAACACAAAATCTAGCTGTCTCAGTCCTGAAATTTAATCAATTCAAAGTCTAGCTATCTTGGCCCACTGTTCCAAGTCTATTTTCATAAGACTTACAAGTCTACTCCCTTTGTCCAGCAGAAATCCACAAGATTCCCTAAACCCTCCTCTTCAGGGTTTCCCCCACAGGAAGCAATCTCTCACCTGTTGGGTCTGTCTCAAGCTTGTTCTGGCCCCCAGCCTTGTGTGCCTCAGGGCTCTTCTCTCACTGAACTTCTAACTTTTTATTTCTTCTTTTAGTTTCTCCCCACATGTGGTATTAATCACTTCAATTAAGCTCCCTTGTTAGGAAGGTACTCTAATCAGATGCCCTTGCTCTAGAGGCCTAATTAATCAATTTAAGAGGTATGCTGATCCGGCACAGGTGCACTGGCCCTATATTACCCTCAGGAGTCAGTTACCCTGTGACAACATGTGACAGAATTTTGCCCAGTGAGTCTGTACCTAGCCCCAAAAACTTGTGATTGAACTACAGTATGAACTCCCCAAGAAAATTAGGCTTCATATCCCTGTAGGGGTTGTCCTGGTTTCAAACAGAGGAAAGTTTTGGATTCTTCAGCTTCTGAATAGCCCTTCTATTAAACATCTGATTAGTCAAGAAAGTATGTGAATTCAGAATTGCCAACCCCACGCATTGAAAAATCATGTCAGGACCCCCAAAATTGAAAAATTAAAAATAATAAATTTTGGATTTTCATTTTGGTTTTTGAGTCATTTTGGTTCACGTGTTCAAGCTTGTTTCCAAAGTTGAATGATCATAGGACTCCAGGAGCTGGGAATTTAAGAAAAACACTAAGTATCACAAGGCTTGTGATAAAATCATGAATTGAATTGTCAGCATTGTTTCAAGCTCTGCCAAGGGCCTTCTAGCTATAGACAAACTAAGTAGTTGTCTAAAGTGGCAGATTTCTGGCAGAAGCATTTTTTTTTTTTTTTTTTTTTTTTAATGTTCGTGGCCTGTATCTCTCCTGCTGCTGCCAATACTGCTCTCCTGGAGCTATCCCTGTTACAGGCACACCTGTTGCCTTCAACCACCATGCTGTCAGCCCTCTGCCCAGAACTCTGCCCACTGTATCATACAGCCCCCACTCACCTTGCATAGAGCGCCACCCATTGAAACTCTCAGCTCTACCTGCTGTACCATACAGCCACACACTGCACCATAGAAGTCTGGCCAGTGTACTACGTAGCCACGTAGTACACTGCATAGAGCTCCACCTGTTGTACATAGACCCCCGGCCCACTGTATTTAGCTTCGCCCATAGGGGCAGCACACTGAAGTTTTGCCTAGAGTTACAGATTGTCTTGGGGAGTGTTTGAGTTCTGCACACTAGGGATCCTTAACTGGAATTTCATTAAGAGAAATCAGTGATTAAGCATGTTCCCAAGGTGATTTCCCTTTTCACTTGGCTCAGGAAGCCTCTTTCTACCTTATTTTGTCCATCCATTCTTGAATTAAAGGAATTTCCATTATCTGTTTTTATCAGGTGTTCCAAAAAAGTCCAAGTGCTCCAAGGCTTCTATGACTCAGTGGGTGTGAGCAGGCAGACTCAGCAAAGCAGGATCCCAGTGTGGAGGGCTTAAGGTGGGGGCATCCAGATGTGGGTTGAGAGGGTTCTGTGTGGGGCAGTCTGGGTGTGGGTGGTTCAGTGGGGGATCTGGTTGTGGGGAGGATCTGGATGCATAGGGGCTTGTTGGAGGTTCTGGGTGCAATAGTAATGGGACTCTGCAGGGGGGTACAAGTGAAGATGGTTGGAGCTCAGTGGAGTGGGATCCAGGTGCAACTGGTTGCGGCTCAGTGCTGAGGATCCAGGTGCCGGTGGCTCATCAGGGTAGTCCAGGTTCTGGAGGATTGGGGCTCATTAGGGGTGTTCTGAGTGTGGGGGGTGAGGCTCAGGGTATATGGGGGTCTGGATGCATGGGGTTTGGGCGGATGGGGGAGCAGCTCCCACCCCCGCAGCTGAGGAGCAATGGGCTCAGGAAGTGGTGGGGCTGGAGGTGGGAGGGAGGTTGCAGAGTTTCCTGCAGGTGGGAGAGAAATCTGGGGATGGGTCTGACCCAGCTCTGGATGCTGTGCAGCATAAGAGGAAGTTTTGTCTTTCCTAGCCTAGCTGTGACTAGCAGCTGAGCCTGGTGCAGAGTAGGAGCCACCAGCCAGGTCTTCCCCAGTCCTGCCCCCTCCCGCACAGTTATTTACTTCCCTGCCACCTGCCCCAAGCACGCAAAACATATTGCTGGGGAGGGTTGCATGACTGCTCTTTTGTCTTCCCTTTGTTTCCCCGTCAGAAAGTAATTTTTCTGTGGGGAAGCAAAGAAATCTGTGGAGGACATAAATTCTGTGCATGCGCAGTGGTGGAAAGTTCCTTCAGGAGTATTACTAAGTGGATAGTAAAAGGAAGATTTTTTTGAGTCTGACTCTTTTCATGTGGCTAAGCCCAAAATCCTGTCTCGATGCAGATATAATATACCTCATCATGCTATACTTATCTTTTCCTTTTGAGACTTACGTGAATCTGAATTTTCTTGTTTTTCCATAACATCACATATTTTCTGGTTCATATAATCTAACAGTTACTAGCAGATGAGATCAATACTTTATTTCTTTGATTCTGAGCCTTTTTGCTAAGAAGCCCCAGAAGGATTAGTAAAGGATCATTTGGTAGCAGTTTACTAACAGTTTGTAATATTGGGATATAAACAGCATACCAATAATCTCTTTAATAATTGGACACTCTTTCACTCTGAGTGCAGAAGGTGGGGGCCCGCAAGGATTCTAAAAATTAATACTTGCCACTCCCAAAGTTAAAGCTTTTTTCTGATCGTGGCTTGGTAAACACTGCCACCACCGAAATGGGAAAAAAAAATCCTTGGACCCAGGAAGTAGCACTTGGGAATTTCTTCCTGTGGGGTACCCTCAAATCCTTTCACCCCCGCCCCCATGGAAGAGCTGAGAAAGAAAACAAAGGAAATTAGCGGTTGTCACCAGCTAATCAAACAGCATATACTCAGATCTCTTTGGACACCAAAAATCCAATCCTGTTTTTAAAAAAGTTAAATTTTATTAAAAACAAAAAAAGAGGGAAAATACATCTGGAACTTGGGCTTTTGTTACATTTTAAAAGAGCAATTCTGACCGTCAAGCACTCAAAATAGCTTTCTTGGGGGTTCAGCTTAAAGGTTACAAACAAACAACCATTTGGGGTTAGCACAGAGGAGTCCACAAGCCCAATAAGAAATAAAAGAAATAACCCTAATCACGTCTTTAGACATTCCCTAATTTTACTTACGTATCTGAGGCTTCAAAAAAGTAGGTTTGAGGTATGAATTGATAATCTATAATCATACTTGACTTAAAGCTGTTTACAGCATTACTGCTCCACATCCCTGCAACCCAGAGAACAACAGACAAAGTTTCTTTCCCAATTTTAAAAAGTTTTACCTTCCCATTGGCTCTTTTGGTCAGGTGCCCACTCCTTTTTCTTTTACCTGTGGGCTTGTTAGCCCTTTACAGGTAAAGCAAGCAGAGAACAGACCAAGAGGGATTTTACAGCCAACTGGCTGGCTGGCTGTCCATCAAAGGGAGCTACTCCTCCCCCCTTCATGAATCACAGACACATTCACCATATATGCATAAAATCACCTCTTTTATCACAGTTTCTCAAACAAATATCCCCACTCAATCTATATATCTTTTTTAACTTTGCTAGTGTAAGGTAGCAAGACCACAAGTAGTATCTTTAGAGAAATTCTTTTATCATACTACAAATTGAGTTGTTTTTTTGTCACAAATCAAAGCCCATTGCTTGGGTGTAATTTGTCTATTCAAATCCTTTCCACATCATTTTGGAAATTCATGTTTCTTTAAGAAAGTGGTTAACAAAGATTCATATAAATTACAGTAATACTGGTCTACTTGGGCTCATAGGGCTCAAGCTGCAGGTCTAGAAATAGCAGTGTAGACGTTCCTGCTCAGTCTGGAACCTGGGCTCTGAAGCCCAGAAAATGGGGAGCAAGGGTCTCAGAGCTCAGGCTGCAACCCAAGTGGGAATGTGTACACTGCTATTTTTAGACCCACAGCCCAAGTCAATTGAACCAGGCTGAGACTCAGTGCTCTGGGTTTTCCTTTGCAGAATAGACATACCCGTGTTGATTAAAACTATTGCCTGTCCATAAGACCCTAGATGTACAGGCTTTTAGTTTGCCCTTTCTTATGTTAAACTCCTGAGGAATTTCTGTCTTTTAGGAGGAAAACATAACCATGAAATCTACTTTAGGTAATAAAAACCATGACTGCTCGGCTCTGATTTTCAATGTGAAGTGGCCTATAAAAAGAATTCTCCAGTCCCTGGAGATCTGCTCAAAGTCCTCTGCCATTAGGGTTCACTCTCTAGGAAGAATCTTGTTTTAATGTAGCCAGCCTGCTGTACTGTTAAGGTGATTCAAATCACCTGAGTCCATGACAATAAACAGACCAATACTTGTTAAAATCAGTGCCAAGTGGTTATGGTTTTTGCAGCAGGTAACGAGGCCCAGCAGTGCTGGCAAGATCATATTTGATTTGCATAAGTCTCTGACTTGTACATATCTTCCTCTCCCACTTGTATGGAGGATCCTAAAGAAGACTACTTGTCATGAGACTCCTCTAATCCTCATTGTCCTGGACTGTACAAGGTGGGATTTTTACATGGGTCTGCTGATGTTCTCCCAAGGGGTAAGAATCCATTAGCTTTAGGCCACATCCTCCTTCAGCAAGGCTCATTAGTGCCTTCAAACTCAGGTGCCCCGAGTCTCTTGGCTTGGTTTGTGAGAGGGAACTACTGAAGTGTGTCAAATGTGTTAGACAAAAAAGAAAGATCAGGGATGGTGTGGGTCTGCTGCTCAATGGAGAATGTGAGCTGGTAACGGAAGATGATAGGAAGACAGAGCTGCTCAATGTCAACTTTACTTCAGTCTTCTCACAAAAAATATTCGACAGATAATTAGCAAAGTTACAATAGAAAATAAAGGGGAAGAGGTGCAGATCGGGATAAGTAAAAAATCCACCAGAGATCGTCTGACAATTGGAGTGAATGCAAGTATACAGAGCCTGATGCTATTCACCCCAGGGTACTGAAGAAATTAGATGAAGAAATCTCAGACGCACTGGCAATATTTGCCAACTCATGGATGACAGGAAAGGTGCTGGAAGACTGGAGAAAGGCTAATCATAGAATATCAGGGTTGGAAGGGACCTCAGGAGGTCATCTAGTCCAACCCCCTGCTCAAACCAGGACCAATCCCCAATTTTTGCCCCAGATCCCTAAATGGCGCCCCTCAGTGATTGATCTCACAACCCTGCATTTAGCAGGCCAATGCTCAAACATAGTGCCCATCTTTAAAAAGGGGAAAAAGAGGGAGCTGGGGAACTATAGACCAGTCAATCTGACTTTCATACCTGAGAAGTTACTAGAGCACTGTATAAAACATTCAATTTGTGAATACCTGGAGGATGAAGGGGTAATTACTAGCAGTCAGCATGGATTTACTAAGAGCAAATCACGCCAAACCAGCTTGATTTCCTTGTTTGACAGGATAACTGGTTTGGTGGATAGGGGGAATGCAGTGGACATAATATATTGGACTTCAGCTAGGCTTTTGATGCAGTTCCACATGGCATTCTGATAAATAAGCTGAAGAAATGCATGCTCGGCATCCCTACCATTAAGTGGATACATTGATGAAACAACTGCAGACAAAGAGTAACTATTAATGGAATCATGTCAGATTGGATGGCGGTCTCAAGTGGGGTTCCACAAGGATCTGTTCTGGGTCCAGTGTTATTTAACAACTTTATTTATGACTTGGATGTAGGAATAGAGAATATATTGATCAAATTTGCAAATGACACAAAGGAAGTGGGTGTTGCCAACACTTTGGAGGAGAGAGCTAAAATTCAGAGGGATTTTGATAAATTGGAGGACTGGGCTATAGACAAAATGAAATTCAACAAAGACAAATAGAAGGTACTGCTCTTAGGGAAGAAAAAACGTGCACAAATACAGAATGGGGGACAACTGGCTTAGCACAACCTCAACAGGAGTCAGGAATGTGATGCTGTTGCAAAAAACACACACATGCAGTTTTAGGTTGAATTAATAAAGGCATAGCATACAAGTCATGGGAGGAGAGAGTACCACCCTACTCGGTGCTGTGTAGGCTAATGGTTCTCAAACTTCATTGCTCTGTGACCCCTTTCTAAAACCAAAAATTACTACACGACCCCAAGGTGGGGAACCAAAGACTGAGCTTTCCCAAGCCCCTGGTGGGGGGCCAAAGCAGAAGCCCAAGGAATTCAGCCTTGGGCATGGGGCATGTAACCTGAACCTCACTGCCCAGGGCTGAAGCCGAAGCCCGAGCTCCACCGCCCGGGGCTGAAGCCCTTGAGTTTCAGCCCCAGACCCCACCAAGTCTAATGCTAGCCCTGGTGACCCCATTAAAATGGAGTCATGACCCACTTTGAGGTCCCAACCCACTGTTTGAGAACTGCTGGTCAGCTAGAGGTCCTGTATCCAATTTTGGTCACAGCTATATAGAAAGCATGTAGAGAAACGAAAGGATCCAGAGGCGAGTGACAAAAATGATCAAAAGGATGGAATGCAAGCCATGTGAGCAAAGGCTGAAGTAACCGGGCATGTTTACTTTGAAAAGAGGAGATTAAGAGGGGATATGATTGCGTTCTTCAAATACTTGAAAGGCTTACATAAAAAAGATGGAGAGAATGAGTTCAATCCCTGAGGGGGCCATTTGGGGCAAAAATTGGGGATTGGTCCTGCTTTGAGCAGGGGGTTGGACTAGATGATCTCCTGAGGTCCCTTCCAACCCTGATATTCTATGAATATTCTATTCTATGAATATAAGTTCTCTTGCCACAGAGGGCAGGACAGCAGGCAGTTTCATTTTTCCATTTAGTAGTGGATGCAAACAACCATCTGGTTACATACCAATCTATTATGGGTTAACTGTTTGGCTTGCAAAGTTTCTTTATTGTAGAGGAAATGGGAGAACTTGGGATATTTTTAACTACAGTAGAACCTCAGAGTTACGAATACCTTGGGAATGGAGGTAGTTCATAACTCTGAAATGTTCATAACTCTGAACGAAACATCATGGTTCTTTCAAAAGTTCACAATTGATCATTGACTTAATACAGCTTTGAAATTTTGCTATGCAGAAGAAAATTGCTGCTTTTAACCATCTTAATTTAAATGAAATAAGCATAGAAACAGTTTCCTTAGCTTGTCATATCTTTTCTTTTAAACTCCCCCCCTTTTTTTTAGTAGTTTACATTTAACACAGTACTGTACTGTATTTGCTTTTTTGGGGGGGGGTCTGTCTCTGCTATGCCGTCCAATTGTGTACTTCCAGTTCCAAATGAGAGGTGTGGTTGACTGGTCAGTTCATAACCCTGAGGTGGTTCTTTGAGTGATTGCTTATATGTATTCCAATAGGTGAAGCATATTCTGACCAGCAACTACACACCACACCATAGTAATTCTAACTCAGGAACCAATCCATGCAACAAACCTCGATGCCAACTCTGCCCACATATCTATACCAGTGACACCATCACAGGACTTAACCAGATCAGCCACACCATCACTGGTTCATTCACCTGCACGTTCACCAATGTAATCTACGCCATCATGTGCCAGCAATGCCCCTCTGCTATGTACATCTGCTATGTTCAGGGGCCAAACTGAACAGTCTCTACGTCAGGGGTCCCCAACGCGGTGCTTGCGGGGCAGGTGCGTGCGCCCTTAGGACACTGCGCCACCAAAATGCTGCCGAGACGCGTTGCCATTTCTCAGCGGCAGTTCGGCGGCGACACTTCTTGCCGCTGCCACGTTTCGGCGGCGGGGTGTCAGGAGCCTGCCACAGTCTTCTGGGAACAAGAATATGCTATTCCCACAGAAAGGTTGGGGACCACTGCCCTACGTAAGAGGATAAATGGACACATCAGATATTAGGAATGGGAATATACAAAAACTTGAAGAAGAACACTTTAACTTCCCTGGACACACAATAGCATATTTAAAGGTAGCCATCCTGCAGCAAAAAAACTTCAGGACCAGATTTCAAAGAGAAACTGCTGAGCTTCAGTTCATTTGCAAATTTGACACCAACAGCTCAGGATTAAACAAAGACTGTGAATGGCTAGCCAACTACAAAAGCAGTTTCTCCTCCCTTGGTGTTCTAGCAGTTAAGGTGTGAAGGGGGCCTCATCCTCCCTGATTGAACTAACCTCATTATCCCTAGCCTGATTCTTGCTTGCATAGTTATACCAGCCTCTGGAAATTTCCACTACATGCATCCGACGAAGTGGGTATTCACTCATGGAAGCTTATGCTCCAATACGTCTGTTAGTTTATAAGGTGCCACAGGACTCTTTGCTGCTTTTACAGATCCCAACTAACATGGCTACCCCTCTGATACTTAATCAGAAAAGGTTAGATGCTAAATGATTGTCAACATCAGGTAATGTTTTTTGGGGTGATTGTCCATACACCATCCTTGATAGAAGTTGGTAATCTCTTCTACCCAAATAAGGTGTTGATAATCTCCATCAACCCTGACCCTAACTCTTCCCTCATGGCCTTCACCAGAAGAAAAGAGATGGGTCCATAGCACTTGTGCGATAAAGTATCCCTAGTATCTCACCAACAACAGTGATCTAAACTAGAGAAGAGAAGAATTAATGTTTGTCTCTTCCAAATATTGTTCTATGTCCATGAAAGCAGGCATTCAGTCTGAATCTGCTTGATTTTATCTAGAAAGTAACACAGTTTCTTCACAGTGAAAGGAAGTCATGTAGTTTACCGAATGAAGAGAGCTATGTTTAATTAGGCTGTCTGTTATTCAAGGGAAGTCCACTGTCAAATTTATCAGGCACAATTGTAAATGTAAAGAAACTTTACCTTCGCCACAGTCATGGAATAAACTACATAAAAAAAAATCTTTTCATGCAACTATTGAGATTTAGAATGTGAATTCAACTATCGGAGCCCTAGTCACGTTCCCTCCATCTTCAGTTATTGCATGTCACCTGTAAATCATTGTGACCTATGAGGACAAAACTATGGAAAAGAATGCGTAGGGGCAACTAAGCAGTAACTGAGGACAAAAGGTTTCAGAGTAGCAGCCGTGTTAGTCTGTATTCGCAAAAAGAAAGGTCTAAGACTAAGTCTAAGACTAAGTCTCTAAGGTGCCACAAGTACTCCTTTTCTTTTTGAGGACAAAAGATCACGGTAAGGTCCTATCAAGTATTAAGTAGAATGGTTGATTTTCCTCAGACTCTGAAAATAATCAGTTTTCAATAATCTCAGGCGGAAGACCATCAAAACACTCTGTGCACCAATCTCAGATCACAGGAGATAATGAGTAGCCAATGAGCAGAATCAAATTTCCAGTTGCCCTACTTTTATTCTCTGCTCCAACACTAGATCAAAAATATGTGGCCAGTATATGAGCTGAGCCAGCAGTCATCCAGGTTTTAGTGGTGGCTACAAAATCTCAAAATGTCTCAGAAGAATGGTAGGTAAAATGGAAATTAGGAGGAGTGAAAGTAAATCTCAAGATCAGATATTGGAAGCCCGAAGCCTGCAAGAGAATGGGTCTGCTAGAACTCCAGGGAGCAAAGGGTACAGCTAAGATAAAGATATTGCAGAGAGGTAACTGATTTATGTGCATCAGTGTTCATAATATAGAGTGTGTTGGGTAGGGTACGCACACTATAATATAGCAGAAAAAGAGATAATTAGATCCAGAGTTTGTAAGGTGAAGCTAGACAGATTCAGTCTAGATATAAGGCACTTTTTTCTTTTTTTTTTAAACAGCAAGCGTAATTAACCATTGGAACAATTGACCTTGAGCTGTGGTGAATTTTCTATCATATGAAGTCTTTAAATCTTATTGGATAGCTTTCTAAATTATATCATATAGCTCAGGCTGATGATTAGCGTGAGATTCTTTTACCTGTATGGTGGAGGAAGTCAAATTAGATTATCATAATGGTCCCTTCTCACCTTAAAATGTATGAATATATGAATCTGTACCTTGCATCCGATTTTTTTCAGTTAATAAAGACATACTGTCCTAGATTGAAGTACCAAAAGAGGAAGTGTGAAACACACTCTCGCATTGAGTATCAACAAATTACTGGGATGAAATATACTGAAGCACTTTAAGAATGAAGTGGCTGCACTGCTAACAAAAATATGCAATGTCTCATTATAATCAGCTATTATATGAGAGGATTGGAGAGTTGCAGGTGTTTTACTTCTATAATTCCCCATGTCTTTATAAAAGATAGCAGCAGTCTTTACTTCAGTATCAAAGTAATTGGTTGGAAATATAATTAATGAATAAAAGAATTAAAAAGACCTAGAGAAATATGATAGTGACAAATCAGCATGGCTTTCGTAAATGAAAATGTGATCATAATCTAGTCAAATCCTTTGAACATATGAAGAAAGGAGTGTATAAAGGAGAATGAGTTGGCATTTATCTGAACTTCCACAAGAGGCTATTAAGGAAGCCAGGACATATGGTGTGAGAACTAAAGTACTGTCACAGATTAAAGACTAAGAGAAAAAGAATAGGAATATATGATCAATTGTTAATGTGGCAAATGGTTAACAGTGGTTCTTCTTCAAGTGCTTGTTCATGATGATTCCATTCTAGGTGTGTGCACGTCCACCTGTAGTTGTCGGAGACTTTTGTCTTAGTGGGATCTGTAGGGTTGGCTGCGGCACCCCCTTGATTGTCGCGCTTATGCTTTGGTATATCAGGTGCCACCGACCTACACCCTCTCAGTTCCTTCTTACCGTCCGTGATGGGTGGTTGGACTGCCTTGTCTTGCATTGCAAGAGTGCTCACGGTTCTTTCAGCCCATTGTTCTGCCTCCTTTGTAGTTAGTCTTCAGGTACTTGGTTTGACCATTAAGCTTTAGAGTCCTGGCTGGGACTTCGCCACAGAGTGGGGCATGCCCCATTCCCCAGGCTTTAAGCCATGTTCATTATGTACCTGGCTGATGCCCATTAGTGACCCCCACAATAGCTGTTTGAAGTGTCTGGGGGAATCACTCAGAAAAGACAAGTGCAGAATCTGCAGAACTTTTGCCCTTGAACTCAAAAGAAACGGGATATCCACTTGAGGGCCCTCCTCATGGAGGCTGTGCTTCATCCTGCCTTGGAGCCCTTCTGGTTGGACTCCACACCTACTACTTTGGTGTCGGCACGCCCTGCACTGCTGGCACTGGAATCTGCCCAGTATTATTCTCCTTTGCCGGTGACAAAGAAGTGGCTGAAGCTGAAGGGTCTGTTGCCACTGCAGGACAAAGGGGCTATGGGCAAAGGGCCTGTTAGGCCACGTGCTCACCCTGGAGCTATACTAGGGCATCGCTGTGGTCAGACCCCCTAGCCCAGCCAGGGATCTGCTTCTGACTCCCGGGAATGTCGGGATCCCAGCCCTTCGTAGGGCCACTTGTGCCAAGGACTAAGTAGGCTGACCAGCACCGCAGATGCCAAGCCAGGCGATGAACCCAGTTAAGGCCCAGACCTCTAAGGGCAAGATGGTTATGGGACCTCGCTCCAAAGTAACAGAGCATCCCTGGACCACAGGCGTAGATTCCTGTCACTGCGACCTAGGACCCTGGCACCACAGCCTTGATCTGTGGGTAGAAGACTCAGGTCTCTAACACCAACATCGGCACCTGCGAGGCACGGGATGCCTGAATTATGACACCGATCCCCGTATCTGTGGTACCAGCAGGCCTCCCGCCAGAGATCGCCGTGATGCAAATCACCATCACTTAGGCAATCCACCTTGCATTGATCCCCCTCGGTGCAGGAACATTGCACCAGTCTCCATCACTCTGGTACCGCTCTTCAGGCAGACATTGTTCCTTGACCTTTCCTTATCAGTCGCCAACAAGAGTTAGCCGACAGACTCGGGCATCTATGGCTGCGTCCTGGTCACTGGAAGGGCAGTGGTCTGAGCTGGAGGGAGAGTTCAGTCCCTCACCTAGGAGAGCTGAATTGCCAATGTCCCGTCATGCCTATCCCGTATTCCCACCATTCCTCCCAGGCCGCATCAGACAAACTGCCTCTGGCCCAGCTGGCACTGGCATTGGAGCATGGTGCAGCGTCTGACCCAGGAGCAGCACAGTGGGATGTGTAAGGAGCCATCCCTGGACAGGCCAGGGGAAGCCGCCCCTCCCCCGTGGTACAGTCATCTTCATTATCCCTGGACGAGGTGGTGGTGGGCCCCTTGCAAGTGAGCATTCCCCCATATGATTTCAAGGAGCACCAGGCACTGCTCAAAAGGGTGGCTGCTAACCGGAACCTGGAGGTCGAGGAGCTAGTGGAGGAGTCCAGCTACCTTTTCAGCGTCATACCCTTCTTCACCCCAGCTCAGGTTGCATTGCCCGTGCACCCAGGGGTCCTGAAAATTGCCAAGTTGGTGTGGCAGACCCCCTCTTCCATTCTGCCTACCTCCAAGAAAGCTGTAAAGAAATATTCTGTCCCAACAAGGGGATTTGAATACCTGTATTCCCACCCTCCTACGGTGTCCCTGGTAGTGTCTGCCATCAACGAAAGGGACAAGCAGGGCTAGGCCAGTGGTACCCCCAAAAATAATGACATCAAAAGACTAGACTTATTTAGCAGAAAAGTTTATTTAAGGGCCAGCCTACAAATTCGGGTGTCTAACCATCAGGCCCTGCTAGGCAGGTACAATTTTAACTTGTGGGACTCCATCAGCAAGTTCAAGGAGTGACTTCCACAGGACCAAGCCCAGAAGTGTGCCACCATAGTGGATGAAGGCAAAGCAGGGGCAAAGGGGCCCTCTAGATGTCATGGGACACTGTGGACTCAGCAGCCAGGGTGGTCGCCTCTGTGGCACATGAGGCACAGCTTCTGGTTACAGTCCTTCGGGCTATCCCAGGATATGCAGACTACCCTCCAGGATCTCCCATTTGAAGGAGCAGGGCTCTTATTGGAGCTATCCGACTCTCGGCTCCATGGCCTTAAAGACTCCCATGTCAGCCTCCGGTCCTAGGGCACACCCCTCAACAGGCTAGAAAGCCATTCCAACTGCTGCCTCCTCTGCCACCTCTGTGGGGTGTCCCTCGGTCCAGCTCCTGCAGAAAGGAGAAAGACAAGGGGTTTAAGCTATGGCACCCGTCATCTTGCTTCTCTGCCAAGCCTGGCCCCTCTTGAGATCAGGATAGCCAGAAGTGGGCGTTTTGAGGATGCGCCCAGGGACAGCACCTCAGCCACTGCCCAGGATCTATTCCCCTGCTTTTTCCTTGACCCTCTAAGTCCGTTCCAGCTGGCCTGGTCGTGGCTGACCTCAGCTGGGTGCTCAACCCAATTTTTTAGGGCTACACCCTGCAATTGGTGGCCAACCCTCCCTCGCACCCCCTTCCCTGTCCCTCTTTAGGGACCCTTCTTACGAGCAACTACTAGTACAAGAGGTCGAGAACCTCCTGCACCTGGGGACACTGGAGGAGGCCCTACCAGACATGAGAGGGAAAGGGTTGTTCTCCCGTTATTTCTGAAACCAAAGGAGGCCTCAGACTCATTCTAGACCTGTGATCCCTCAACAAGTCCCTCAAGAAGTTAAAGTTCCATTTTCCCGGGGCAGAGGTATTTCCTCCGTGTTTTGTTGGGCCACTGCCATTTTCAATTTGTGGCACTACCCTTTAGCCTCTCGTTGGCACCAAAGTGTTTATGAAGTGCCAGTGGCCACTTGCCTGAGGCGTAAAGGCATGCAGATTAACCTGTATCTCGATGACTAAATAATAATAAATAGAAAGATAAAAAAAGAATAAAAGGCTGATCCTGGGATCAGGTATGGTGTCATCTCGACCTGGTTTACTCCACCTGTCGCGACCTGGGGCTAATGATAAACGAGACAAAGTAAACCTTAGTCTGGACGCAGCTCAGAGAGTTCATTGGAGCTACCCTCAACTCTACCCCAGCCAGGGCTTTCCTCCCTAAGGCCCAGTTCCAGGCCATGGTGGACCTGATCTCGTGTATATAGGTTCACCCTCTCACCACTGCTTACACATGCCTGCAGCTGTTGGGCCCCATGGCAGCCTGTACTTATGTGGTTTGGCACGCATGACTCCACCTCAGGCCGCTGCAGGCGTGGCTGGTGTTGGTCTACGTTGCCAACAGACACTGCATGGAACATGTAGTCAAGGTCCTGGACCGTGTTTGGTCGTCACTAGTATGGTGGCAAAACCCTGCATTGGTGCTGGAAAGAGTCCATTGACAGCCCCCCTGCTGTCGGTGACCCTCATCCCCAGTGCTTTGGACCTGGGTTGGGGAGCCCACTTAGGCTATTTCAGCACGCAATGTTGTTGGTTCCGCCTCGATTGTTCACTACACATCAATGTCAGAGAGTTCGGAGCGGTCTGCTTGGCCTGATGCATCTTTCTACCTCACCTGGAGAGCAGAGTGGCTCAGGTCCTGGCGGACAATATAGTGGCTATTTTCTATATCAACAAGCAAGGCGGAACCAGGTCATCTGCCCTTTGCCTGGAAGCCCTCGGGCTATGGGACTTCAATGTGCAACATGACATCCATCTCATAACCACGCACCTCCCCTGGGGCAGGAATGTTTTTGCAGATTGCCTCAGTGGGACCTTCTTGTCTTGCCACGAGTGGTCTCTCCATTTGGAGGTGATCAGCATCATGTTCTGCAGGTGGGGTACTCTCCCGGTGGACCCGTTCATATCCAGCCAAAACCAATTTATATTATCCCATGAAATTCAGAGAGACGGATAGACCTAAAAGAAATCAAAACATATTAATGTATAGAATAAATGCACAATTAGGGTTCCCAAAGAACCTTAACTACGCCCTATAATGACACCATGAGGGAACAAGAAAATCTAATGTGCCTTTATTAATCTGGGACTACAACCACTAAAATAATTATAATCACATGGTTATTGCATGGTATCACTAAGAAAATTAAATATTTAGAAAATAAAAGTTCTGTATGATTTGTCTAGAAAATATTTTCCTTCAACTCAGTATTGGTTTGCAGGTCTTGACTTTAAAGATGCCTATGTTCACTTTTCCATAAGTAAGGCATTCATGATATAATATTACTACCTCTCTCTCTCTCTCTGGCTATGTAAAATTGCTAACACTAACATTTAGAACCCTGGAAATAATTCTGCTAATAAAGCAAGAAATACTTAATACATTAGCAGTACCTTTTATTAAAAGTACGGAAAAATTTCAACCAGCTCTCGTGGTTATATATTTGTAGTATAGATGGAGGTTCAAAGTATTGGGAGAAGAAACTGTAGCTGACACACCTACCCCAGAATTATGATTTCTACAAAATAAATAAAAACACCCCAACTATACTATACTCCCCTTCTCCTTGTGATGGTGGTCTCTTTCTCACCTGCCCTACCGTCTGTGGTACATTTTGATGAATTTTTCTGTCTCCTTTTTCAGCTTGTTTCCTTTAAGTCCACTTTCCTTGTACTAACTAGCCATCTTTACTTCTCACATTTTTGTTCTGACTATCCTTTTTCTTTTTCACTTGTCTTCAACTTTTTTATCCCCTCATACTCTCTACTCCCTTTACCACTACTCACCCATCAACGCTCTTTCCATTCCCATCTCCTCACCCTTCGTCCTGTGCACTGTCCCCTCGTTATCACCTTACCTTTGTTACCTCTGAACCATATACATTCCTTCTCTTGCAGTTTCCACCTCTTCTCATTATCTGCCTCCAAACACTCCTCAGTGAATTCCAATCACCCAGTGTTCCCCACTCCCTTCTAAATCATTCTCCACTCCTCACTCTCCACTTAATTTCTTTTTCCCTGCACATCCTAGCTCTGCCTATGCTTCTAAGCCCCTTCTGCTCGTTGCTGTCAAGGGTTTGCCTCAGCCCACTCTTTCCCCATATACAGCAAGCCTGTCTTCGCACCCCAGCCTCCAATTCACTTCCTGCACTGCCAGTATCACCTCTCAAATTACCCTTAAGCTCCTGGACCCTCACTGATTTTTGCTTATAGCACTCTCGCACCTCTACGCAGCTGCACCCTTAACTTTTTCCCTGGCAGCCTGAGCACCATGCACCTCTGTCATGAGCCTTTTTCCTCTGTTCTTATTCCCTATGTCCCTTCTGTTCCTGTCTTTCCCTCTTATTCCTGGCTCCTCCACACCCAGCCCCCCTCTGTTTTACTGCTATACCTTGCTACCATCTGGATCCCTGACCCTCCTGTCCTCTGAGGATCTCAGCTAGACAGCTCCCTTTGCTTTCTCCTTGCTGTCTCCCTATTCTATTCAGGTTCATATACTACCCCCATCACCATAGTACATGAGCAGCTTTTAAAGCTTGTGATTTGCTGAAGCCACTGAATGCTGGAGGAAAGTAGCTAAGAGGGGGTAGAGGTGGGGAAAGGACTCTTGTTGGCTAAAATGAGGAGCATTACACTATCCTGTGGTGCCCAGCACAGGAACAATATATGCTTCTTTATAAAGGAATTTTAAAATCAAACATTGAAAATGTCACTCTCCATACTGGAAGGCGAGACCCTAGACTGTAGGCACAGATAGAACAGACTGGCAGGTTGAAGCTTACAGCAGGCCCTTGTTGCTGTGTTATGAGATGCTTAAATAATGTAACACTTAAATACAAGATCTCTGTGGCTGCTTAAAAGCACATCAGTCAGTTTAACAATGGCTTGAAATGCAGATGGGATTCTTCAGTTACTTGTCTGTTTATAGTCATTAATAAAATTTGCAAATATATGTCAAATACATGTATATAAATGTATGAAAGCTACATTAAAAGAGCATTAAGGTTGCACAGTCAAGAGCTCAAATGATAGAAAATGCAATCTTAATTTGTCCTTGTGTGCATATGCATTATGATAGTCTTTAATTACACATGTACATATTTTTTCCACTGGACCTCTTCCTTATTCAGTGTACAAGATGGCTGGTGCCTCAGCATTTATTTAATTCATGCTATTCAAACCTTGCTCTGAATACAAAATTATTTCCTTAGGGACTTTACTTAGGGTTTTCATCACTATAATCTCTGTGTGAGAAACACTAATTTATCTTTGTAACACCCATGTGAGGGTTAGGTTGTAGTATTCCCATTTTACAGATGGGTAACAAGGCCAGATATATTAATGTCAAAAGAAGTATATAGTCTGACTTTTTCAGGGAATGTAGCGTATTATAGCACTTAGGGTTTAGAGCATAGTTCCTGTTGACCAGTTCAAAGTCTCAGCCATTATCCCCAAGGTGCTCAATAGCCTGTGCCCTGAGGGTCTAAAAGATTACCTAGAGCTCCAGGATAAAGAGTGTGGTTGATAACTTTGCTCCTCTGGCGCAATGGAACTTTCTAAAACAGTGGTGGCAAATTATGGCCCACGGGTCACATCCGGCCTGCGGGACTGTCCTGTCCGGCCCCGAGCTCCTGCCCAGGGAGGCTAGCCCCCAGCCCCTCCCCCACAGTTATACTGCTGCATGGACAATGCGGCTTGTGCCCGCCCATCTCCCAGGCTTTCCAATAAGCTAGTCCTGCCGCTCTGAGTGGCATGGTAAGGGAATTGGGGGGGTTAGATAAGGGGCAGGAGGTCCTGGGAGGCAGTCAGGGGACAGGGAGCAGGGGGTGTGGGTGTAGATAGGGGTCTGGGCAGTTAGGGGTGGGGGGGTCAAGGAGTAGGGGAGGGTTGGATAGGTTGGGGGTTCTGAGGGAGACAGGGTGAGAAGTGGGAGGGGGTGGATAGGGGTGGGGGCCAGGCTGTTTGGGGAGGTACAGCCTTCCCTACCCAGCCCTCCATACAATTTCACACCCCGATGTGGCCCTCAGGCCAAAAAGTTTGCCCCCCCCCCATTCTAAAATAAGGGTAAAGCTCTTCTAGGCAGAAGACAGAGCTTTCTCAGGGGCTAGCTCAAGATTGTGGAATGAACTCCCCTAGGCACTATAGGACCATTGCAAACTTCACCGCCTTCTGCTCCAAGTGCAAGGTGCATTTATTTGACTTTGTCTTCTGTACTATAAACATACAAGGTGTGTGTGTGTGTGTAAACAACTAAGTAAAAAAACCAAATGCACACACTGTAGAGAAGATGAGAGGACAAACATGTTAATTACATTGCTTAATGCACTGCTGGAAGGTGCTTGGATACTACTGTGATTAGTGCAGTATAACATCCTGTACAGAATACAATAAGCAGTTGTGACTGTTCAGAACCTCTGACAATCAGACCCAGCGTCTTGAGCATTCAGATAATGAGGAACATTCAGTTAGTGACCACCTGTGAAAAAAATGGGTTTAAGTAATTTTTCTAGCATCAAATAGGAACTCTGTGGCAAAAGCAGTGATAAAATCCACTTTTTTTAGAGGGGTGATCATCTGCCTTACCATGAAACCATCCTTTCTTTTTATACAGTCCCCTAAATCATTTGCTACTACCTTCCAACGTCTGCAACAAATAAGGCAGGAATCTTATAGACAGCTGTCTCATGATTTACACAATCCAGATTAATTTCCAGAGCAGATCCATTCTGTGCACCAAATGAGCAAGGAGACATTGAAAAAATTGTATTTGATCAATTGATTAATTATTGCACCATGCATAGGTGGAAAAGGGTCAAATTATGGTTGTACGTATGGTTGAACCTTAATTCTGACATTTTCTAACTTTTGAGTGCTTAACCAATAATGCTAATAATGTCCAACTATAACATGCCCCCCTAGATCATATTTGGGGTTTGAACACTGGTTACTCAGGAGCACAATACAGACCCTTAGCACTTGCCCTAAAGGATAAGTGACAATAGCTGCATGAAGCAGAAGGTGGTTATTCACTGTGAACCAGTCATTAGAGGAATATGCATAACATACTGAAACAGCAGCTTACCACAGGTATGAATAGCCCTATTTATGGACCACATGGCTAAGTACTTAGACTTGACAAATTCTTTGTCTGAAGGCTGTGTTAGCCATATTGGAAATCTGGAATCTATTCCCAGACTGTGATTTCTCAGTGAGATGTGAGGCCTTGATCAATAATAATAAGGGCTCAGAATTAATAACAGTCAGTAGAAGAAAATGTGATATGGAATTCATGTTCACCAGATGCCATGCCCATTGCACCTTCATCTAGGCCAAAGGATACTTTGAGGGACAGCAAGAAGAGGATTATCTGTTCATTCTGTGTCCCTTCTAGAGGAACCCTGTGTGTGGCACACTGAAGTGGGGCAGTACAGGCACATTGCTCACATTTGGAGTTACTGGTATCAATTTAAGACAAAATGAGCAGAACACAAGAAAGCTCATTACCAATATACACAGCATATTACCAATTTACATAGGGTCACCAAAGGACATCACCTTAAAGCCAGAACTATACCCTCATGCCAAATTTCAAAGGCTTGTTGCAAGTCAAAACAACAGTCTGAAGAATTTTTTGTAATGGCAAGTGTTAGGCAACCAAAATTTAAGGGTCATTTCTGCTCCCACTATAATAATAAGACTCAAAAGAGAGAGTCAAGTGGAGGGTTTCTTCAGAGAACAAAAATTACAAGTAAATAATTTCCTTTTGTGCCTACCTAAATTAGTGGATAGAGCTGTATTTCAGTGGTGGATGAAATCATCCCTGTTTGTAGTTCGTATATCTATTTGTGAAGCACTTTGGAAACTGTAAAATAAGACAAGACATAAATGCAAAATATTGTTCCTTTCTCTCTGGGTGGTATTAAGATTCTCAAAAAGTTTTTTCACTATCAAGCAGCAGAATTTTTACCCTTAATATGAGAGGAGGATCAAAAACATCCCAGTGAAGGATTTTGTTCTTTAAACCTGCTAGCAGCCTGCCTATGGAAAGGAAACTGTACCAAGTATCGGCTTTGAACAAGAGTTTAATATTTTTGGTGAAACTTGGGGGTTGAAAACAATTTTTTGTGGAAAAATGTTTTTGATTTAAATTTTGAATTTTTTATTTCAAACTTAAAAATTTTTGTTTGGAAAACTGAAATTTTTGATCATTGGGGAGAAATGCCTCCTATCTGTTTTTTTTTCCAACTAGAAAAATAAGAAAATTTAAAAAAAAAAGTAACATTTTTTACTTTTAACTTTTCTCGCTCTTTAAATCAGAGAAAGTGACACAAAGTAACACTTTTTAAAGTTTTTCCCCATACACACTTATTTACTAATTTAATTGTCCCCCCTTTTTTCTGCTGAAAAATTGTTGGGATGTTTAAAAATTGAGAGAAAGTGTGTTCCCCAATTTCTTGCACTTTTTTGCTCCCTCTACTTTTTTACCAGAGGAAAAAGGGGGAGGGTAAAGAATTAACAAATGGAGAGAGTCTGCATTTTCCTAATCAAAGCCAGACCAAAATGTTTTTAAGTTTAATTTTTTTTTTTAATCAAAAGATAATTTTCAAAAGTGAAAATGTTTTCTATTTTTAGAGTTTTTTTTGTGGAGAGAAGAGACCACTTTCTCTAGTTATTTTGTCTCGTGTTTTTATACCCTGCTCAGAAGATGAATAAATGTAGTCTCAAACAAATTCTCAAAAATAGCAGTAATATTTTCAGAGGAAACTCTGCTTTAGTTTAATCAGGGAGATCCAGTTCCCTAAATCTAAGTCATTTCAATAGCATATTCTTAAATCTTCATTCTTTTGTTGTGAAGTGTACCATCCTTTATCAGACTGGTTAAGTTCCTGTAACTTTCTAGTGTAACTCTGTTTAGTGTTTCTGTGTATCTGTTTATTTTAATACCCTTACTCAATATAGCAGATAATTTACTACGGATTAAGCATGTGGACAGAATGAGAATTATTCCAACTTCTTTATGGCTTTCAAAATTGTGTCTTGATTGGCTCCAAATAGCCTTTGGGATTTTTGAAAGTGGCCATCCAACTAGAGAACTAGCATTTTGGCACTATATGGAGACTGCAAGTATCAGTGCTCTCCTCCTCCCATCACTACTTCCCTTCCTCATGTTGGGATAGTTAGTGACTTTAAGGTTGATAAACTTTTAGAGTACTGGATTTGTCCTTTAGATCACTTTTCAAAGACATATGAAAGCTGCTACTTCTTAGCATTTAAATAAATAAAGATTGGAGGGAGAGAACTAAAAGCACCATAGTGTTGTTCCTCAGAGCTGAAAGAGGCTAGCACATCCAACCCTGCTGAGCTCTGTCAGAGCTTTAGCAACTCCCATGATTCAAGCACAACAAATGGAAAGGACTGGCCTCGTGGGGAAAGGAATTGTAGGTGTTAGAGACCTTATTCATGTGTAGTCTGGGAGCCTATAAGATCCATTGGGAGTCTATAGTTAAAAAAAAATTAAAGAGAGAAAAGGATTTAAGGGTCTCTTTCATCTTCCCTTTTTCTTTACTACTACTACTACTACTACTACTACTACTGAGAAACGGCTAGAAATAAAACAGGACTGAGCAAGGACTCAGTACTTCCAGCAGGGGAAGCAGAAAGACTGAGGGAAAAGAGGGTGGAGCCTGGCTATATATTCCTCCTGTGGTTGTCTTTTGCCTCCTAGCTTTGTGGTAAGTGGAGGTATAATGCTTGCTGTATGGAATCTTGTTTTGTACAATGGGAACATATGACTAACAAGAAATTTAGTGGTCTGATATTGGGGGGGAAAAACCATGTTAAAAACAAAAGTGGGCCAGCTTATGAAGAAATTTAGTATTGGAGCTATCTTGTCCAGGCTGCACTGGCAGTTATGGTTTAGTTCAGCCACCATGTGACTGGGATATTAGAGCTGGGGTATGGTAGAGTTTCCCTTTTCAGGATGATTCACCTTTGGAACTAGGTTAATACATTACCCAACTTCCTCATGGGATTGAAATAACTCACTAGACAATGAGGCATTTCTTCCCTGTCTACTAGTCTGAGGTAAGTCAAGGATTGATGTAGAGCAGCAACATTTGTATTTAGTTATAGCTTCTGTGCATCTGCCATAAATTATGAAAACCATAAATAAAACTAACTAGCCAGCAGAATATAATGCACCCCTCTCCCCCCACCACATCTAACTCCCATCAGCATGGGGAAATAGATTCATCTTCTAGCATGCCCTGCTGATCAGAGCAATTTCAGTCTAGTTTAGGAAGTTGTTCCAGACCAGAGGGCTCCTCACAAGGAACATGAATGCTAGCCTCCTCTGCTTGAAATCAAGGGGATCCAGCTTAAGTACTTCTGCTGATTGCAGCTGTGGTAATATGACCCAGAGAGAAGAGGACTCAAGTATGAAGGTCCTAAAGCCATTTATGGCTGTAATAATCCCATCATAAATTCAATGAGAAGCTGATAGATCAGGGAGCATGATCATCATGTGCTGCCACTGAGAATCTCTGCGTAATCAGTAGGCTGCTGCATTCTGCACGAGCCCAAATAACTGGACTGATTGAGGATGTAGCCCCAATAGAATGCATTGCAGTAATCCACTATAAAGGTGGCAAAGATATGGATCACATTAGCAAGGTCCACTTCCAAAGAAACAGTTGCAATCTCCTAGCCCCAGGCAGAGGTGAGAGTCTGGAAAAATCCCAGAAGCTTCTTGTTTTTTCTCTCAAGGCCTGGAATGGAAAAATTAGAATGTTGGTTAAAAAAAACCCATGGGAAATATTCTCTCAGAATGAACAGCAAAATTTTTAGATTAATGTTTAAAATGACAATTACTGCTGCTGCTCTTTAGTCTTTCAAAATGCTTTCTAATAGCCATTTCAAATGTAGTATTAGGCAATTAAAATTCCTGTATACTGTAGGCCTATATATACACTGTATATAGCAATGTAATTCTCCAGGGCATATTATTACAGTCCCCAGTCAGTAGAGGGTGCTTCCATGTTTACTAAAGAACAGGAATGAGTACAGGGCCTTTTCTTATGGATTGCTACTTGCCTGCGTCTGGTGTCTTCTGCCCTGGACCTGGAGTTTAATGTGGAGACAATGCGAGCAAGAGGGGAGAAGCAGCTGTTCTCTTGACTAGCCCCAGTGAGAAGCCCACTCATCTCAGACAGTTACAACCTCCCGCTGAGGGGAAGTGGTCTGTCCTGCTGAGAAACAAATGTTCTGCTGCTTGCCTGTTTGTGTAGAGTTATTGGGGCAGATAGCAAGAGGCTTATGCTTGTAGGGTCTTGAAGGGAAATCTTAAGGGGCTGGAATGGACCCTGCTGGAGAGTCTTGATCCTGAGATCTACTGGAGGAACCAACCATACCCAACACGGAGGAGGTCTCTCCCCCAGGAAAAAATGGTGCATCCATCTTCTAACATATGGAAGTATTCCCACACTGAAAAGTCATTCAGATTAAAAAACAAAACAAGACTTGTATTGTGCAAATACTGCCAAATGAATTACCAGATGTTACCAGTATTATCAGACACAGCCTTACATGTATGAAATGTCCTGCAGACATTAAAAAAAATCCTCCATGAGTGGAAATAAAGGTCAAGAATAAGAAGTGAGGTAAATGGCACTGGAAGTGGTTGCAGTAGCAGCACATGGTCTCAATCCAGAAGTCTAGCTGGTGATATCAAAGAAACAGAAGGAAGTGTTGTACACTTAATTTCAGCTCATCAGGAAAACAGGCATCTCAGCCAACTATATCCAAAAGACTCCCAACAATGGACTTCCTTTGTAGACATAACACCTGAATATCAACAAAAAAATTGACCAAGCCCTCCCAAGAGCAATATATGCTTCCAGTAGTCCATCATCAGTCACTGAAATGAGTTACTGGCAGGCAGCATTTAAACTATTAAAACCATCATACCTTTTATCCAGCAGACATTCCAGCTGCAGAAGAGACTTGCTCAAAGAATATGAATGCGATTCAAACTGTGCATAAAAAAAGTCACTGAAGCATTTTGTCAGTACTTCCAGATGGGTGGACAAGTGTATGGGGGAAGGAATCATAATCTTTGTGATAATTACACCTCAACCAGTTCCCCCCCCACCACACACAAGCATTAGAGCAGGAGAGAACAGATAGATATACTTCAGAATTTATTAGTAGTGAAGTATGTGAAATACTCGAAGGTTGCTAGTGGAAAAAAATTGGCTCTGCTGCCTGACAATGCCAGTAATATGAAAGCAGCCTGGGACATCATAATGGACAAATACCCACATATTGCAATAGGATGTGCTTCCCATGGCCTAAACCTGCCTCTTAATGATTTCATGAAGTTGGGCACACTGGGAGAGAGAAAAAAAAATCTATAGTAGAGCAAAGTAGGTTATAAAATATATAGAAACTACTCATTGTAGCTACAATCTTTAGGAAGCAGCAGGAAAGAAAGTACCGTATACACTCATTCATAAGCTGAATATTTTTGGTAAAAAAGTGACCCATCAAAGAGCAGGGGTCAACTTATAAACAGGTCTTCATCAAAATTTGATGATTTTAAACTTGATGAAGTCATTGACTTGGGAATGGTGAACCGTGGCCACAGGGAGCTGAGGGGCTCCGTGCCTGCAGACCCTCGAGGTAAACAAAACATCTCAACCTGCCAGCAGCTTATCCTGATGGGCCAGGAGTCAAAGTTTGCCAACCCTTGAAATACAGGGTGCGCTTATGAAAGGGTCATACAGTTTTTACTATTTTTACCTATTCATCTTGGTGGGGAGGGGTCAGCTTATAAACAAATGGGCTAATGAACGAGTATATATGGATACATTAAGAATAAACTGGTAACACTGAAACTTTTGAGCAAAAGAAGATGGGAAAGTGTGGCGGTGATTTGAAAATTAAAAAACACAAAAGCTCTTCAAGAACCAGTGATAATCTTGCCTAGCTACCTCACAGAAACCTATAGTTTCTTTGTCTTGATTATTGAACGTTAGTTATCTCACTGTAAAATCCCCAACTTTTTAGTAGTGCAGACAGTCTCAGAGAGACTGTCTGCACTGGCCCCTTCTGTCAGCTTGTGTATTTACCAGCCTGGCCCCTTCCGTCTCCCATCCAGGCGAGTAAATAGACAAGCTGCAAAAGAAGATTCTCTGATAATTGGAGACTGAGGGAGAGCCCTTAAAAGGAAATGGGGCAAAGTGACCAGCTATTAAGAGCTTCTTTCCACTCTGTCACTCATTTGGGGATGACAGATGCAGTGAGGGATGGGGAGGATTTTGCAGTTTGTATTGCATGTGAAGGAAGTTGGGTGACTGATAGAGAGTGAGTGTTGGGGATGGAATAGAAAATGGTCCCATTTACTAACAGTGCTACAGACCTGGCAGAAAGTTCTTCTCACACGCTCTTCCTTTCCCTTCCCAAAGACTATTAAAAGACAAGTTGTATTTTAATTTGGATAAGACACTAGAAAACTTTGAACTATGGTAAGAAGCAGGTGTTAGAACAAAAAAACCACAAACACCTTATATGAGAGAAAAGAATTTGATGATTGGGAAAAAAATTTCAGCGCTCTCTATTTCATGCACGTGCCCCTAGACAGAATGCCATAAATAGCATCCTAAAAAGAATACAAAGGAGAAGCTAGAGAGCAAAGGGCATTCACTTCTGGAAAGGCATGTGAAAAATAAAAAGGGGCACAGAGCGAGAAATCTAAAAGGAGTTCATTTTTGGAGTAAGAACATAAGAATGGCTATACTGGGTCAATCTTATCTTCCTACAGTGGCTGCTGCCAGATGCTTCTGAGAGAATGATCGGAAAAGGGCAATTAGTGAGTGATCCATCCCGTCATCCAGTCCTAGCTCCTGGCAGTAAGAGGTTTAGGGACACTCAGAGCATAGGGTTGCATCCCTGACCATCTTTGCTAAGTCATTGATGGAGCTATCCTCCATGAATTTATCTAATTCTTTTTTAACCCAGTTATACTTTTGGCCTTCACAACACCTCCTGGCAATGAGTTCCACAGCTTGACTGTGCATTGTATGAAGATGTTCTTCCTTATGCTTATTTTAAACCTGCTGCCTCTTAATTTCATTGGGCGATCCCTGATTCTTGTGTCATGTGAAGGAGTATACAATGCTTCCTTATTCACTTTTCCCTCACCATTCACGATTTTATAGACCTCTGTCATATCCCCTTGTGACAGGGTTAGGACTCACCACCACAGCACCTCTTGTTGGTACCTCTGGGAATTAGCTCAGTCCATGTGGAACACGCTCCAATGGTAGTGTCCCATCCAGCTCTCACCCTCTGTTGGCATCTGGACCTGTGTTGCTCCCTTCTCATGGCATCCTCTTCAGGACACTGCCCTCCAGCAGTGCCCCCTAGTCCACGCTCACCCCCTTCCAGGGTGGGGCAGTTAACAGCAGTCTTTCCATATCACCCCAGCAGCCAACCACACCCCCAAAGTTTTACCCCTTTTGTCAGGGTTTGGGTGCAGTCTGCTATGACCACTTCTAACAGCCAGGTGTAAATGCAAGGGTGAGGACCCAGGCACCCTTTGGTGGCAGCCTTCCTGCCTGCCCTCCTTCTCTCCCTTTGTCCATCTCTCTCCCTGGGCCATTTCCCCTTCAGCCCCTTTTCACCAGCTAGGCCCTTTCCTCAGGGCTTGCAGCCTGGCAGGTACCAGGCTGGAGTTCCCTTCTGCTCGCCGCCGCCTGCCCAGTACTGCATTGTCCCTGGTGCTAGTCTCCTCACACAGGAGACAGACCTTCACCCTCTAAAGGCCTGGGAAAGACTACCTGCTTCTTACCTGGGCAGCCTTTATATAGGGCCTAGCCTGGCCCTGATTGGCTGCCTCTTGCTCAGCCCTGATTGGTTCCCCACAGGCCCTCCCTGATTGGCTGCCTGTCTGCGCAGTCGCTCTGGCCTGCTGTAGCTCAATCTGGCCTGGTGGTGGGGCACCGCCCCACCACACCCCCCTTAGTCCTAAATCCTTTTTCCTAAGATGAACTGTCCCATTCTTTTTAATCTGTTTTCGTATGGAAGCTATTCTATACCCCTTATCATTTTTGTTGCTCTTCTCTCTGCCTTTCCAATTCTAATATATTTTGTTGAGATGGGGCAACCAGAAATGCATGCAGTATTCAAGGTGTGGGCAAACCATGGTTTATATAGTTGCATTATGATATTTCTGTCTTATTGTCTATCCCTTTCCTAATGGTTCCTAACATTCTGTTGGCATTTTTGACTGCCTCTGCATGTTGAGTAGATGTTTTTGGAGAGCTATACACAATGATTCCAAGATCTCTTTCTTTAATGATAACAGCTAATTTAGACCCCATCATCTCGTATGTATAGTTGGGATTATGTTTTCCAATGTGCATTACTTTGCATTTATCAATATTGAATTTCTTCTGCCATTTTGTTGCCCAGACACCCCATGTTGTGAGACCCCTTTGTAACTCTTAACAGTTAGCTTTGCACTTAACTATCTTGAGTGATTTTTGTATTGTCTGAAAACTTTGCCACTTGACTATTTTACCCTTTTTTCTAGATCAGTTATGAATATGTTGAATAGCATTGGTCACAATACAGAACCTGGGGGTGGGGGGCACCCTGCTATTTACCTCTCTCTGCTGTGAATATTGACCATTTATTCCTTCCCTTTGTTTCCTATCTTTTAGCCGGTTACTGATCCGTGAGAGAACCTTCCCTCTTATCCCATGACTGATTACTTTGCTTAAGAGCCTTTGGTGAGGGGCCTTGTCAAAGACTTTCTGAAAGTCCAAGTACATTACATCCACTGGATCACCCTTAACCACATGTTTGTTGACATCCTCAGGGAAAGATTTCCCTTTACAAAAGCCATGTTGACTCTTCCACAACATATCGTGGTTCATCTATGTGTCTGATAACTCTGTTCTTTATTATTGTTTCAACAAGTTTGCCTGGTACTGAAGTAGAGGACTATCTTCCTGAATCTGAAGCAATAAGAAAAAATTGCTTTGATATTCTGTAATAATGGCATCTCTCTCAGATAAATCTTACATTGATTTATGAAACTGGCAGCACTGTCTCTAGGGAGTGACTATAGTGAGCAAGAACTTTTTTTTTCTTTACATGGTGGACTTGCACAAGGATTGCATACTACTAGTCTATGATGGAGAAACAAATACAGTTGGTAACCAGAAGGTTTTCTGCCTATTGATCCATTGTTTGTATTTCTGTTGTCTCAAAAGTCTTGGATGAGTACATTAACTAACATTCAAAGCAAGGAATTATTTAAAAAAAAACTAAAATGCTTTGAATATTGATAAAGCAGGCTGGACATGAAACAGAAGAAAATGGGCACTATTGAAGTCTTCAGCCATGTGGGAAATAAAGTCCTGCTAATTAACAGAAAAAAGTGTATTTGTATAAATAGTGCAAAGGAAGATCTTACCAGCTGTGAAGAAACTCTGAAAGCAATACATATCAGACAGAATTATAATCATGATTGGTTCTAGGTAGGTACTTCATAAATTGTTTGTTTGTTTTTTTCTCTTTGTACTATACAAATATTTCCATTTGTGAAAATGAATAAAAAGTTTTATAAAAAGTCATTTTGTGACTGGATTTTGTTTAGGCGTCTTTAGATTATTACAGATTGAGTGATATAGCTGTTATTAATAGCTTTTATATAATCATTATGAGAACTGATTTGTTTTTAGATTGTGAGAGAGATTTTTAGCTGTAGTCAGGTGCCTGTCAGATCTTTGTGCCTTTGAAAAACTGCCTCTTTAAATCTCTGGGGCAGGGACTGTATTTTGGCATATTGTATAGTGCCAAATGAATTGTTGGCACTAAATAAAGAATTATTGTACTGTTTCATTACAAATAATCAAACCTTTACATTGTAACCTTCCAAAATAATCTGCGCTGATTTTAAAAGTTATTTTTCTGTAGTCTGAAAACTTATTTTGAGCAGGGTGCTGTCCATAAGCAATAATAATGATTATTGTTTCTTTCACATGTTTTTGATGAAATGTGTTGAAAAGACTTGTAGTTTAAGGTAGTCACAAAACAGTGTAGCAGTGTTGAATTAAATTAAACACTATTGTGCTTTGAAAAATCTTAGATTCTTCTAAGGCGGAGACCATTATGTTCACCTAATATGACTACATTGTATTTTCACTAGTTATTCCTTTGTCAAGCCTAGAACTTCTGGTTGAGCTAAAGTGTATTTCTAGAAAAACATCCAATCCTGATATAAAGATTTTAAGTGATGGAAAATGCATCATATCTCTTGGTAAATTGTTCTAGTGGTTAATTACACTGTCTTAAAAAAAATCTTATTTCTAGCCACAATTTATGAAGCCTCAGCTTCCATGTAAGTTGTTCTGATGGACGCTAAAGATCATCTGGCAGTCTGAGATTTTTCTGTTAAGTACAGAAAATAAGAGATCAGATCTATAGTCTCCACTATTTCCCTCAGCCCCTCAGTTCAGGCCTCTGCCTCTCTTCTGTTTCTAAATAATCATTAATAGCTTTATTCTCAGATCCTCTCAAAGCATCTGTGTGATGGCACTCAGAATTCCCTGCTTTCTCCTAGTCTATTCTCTCAGTCTTGCAGCACTTGGATCTCCATGCTGTTTAAATTATGTCCCTTAAGACTCTGCTTCCACTTTATAGAGATGCAGCCTCTTCACTGGTCATATCTAATTATGCAAACCTGCATTGCATTTTGTTTCTCCGTGGAACTCCACTTCCAAACACCTAACTGCATCTTGGTAGCTCCACAAGTGTCTAGTTTCTGGCTCTCTAGTGACTGTTCCAGTTAATATGAACAGTTAGCAGTTTATTTTAATTTTTTTGCCAGTAACTTAGAACACTACCCTAAAAAACTGGTAGGCTTGAATACATGAAAGTTTCCCTCTGACTGTGTCCCAGAGTTTCTTCCAAGGTTTTATTCCTTTTTATGGGCTTCACTGCTCTGAAACTCTAAAAGGAGTATGAAGCTGACTGTGTATGTACAAGTCTGTCATCTTGTTTCTGCTGCACATAGTAGGCCAGATTTTCATAAGTGTAAAGGCTACATCATCGTGTTCACAAAGCCCAATAACGGCACAAATATCTAGTTTATCATGTGCAATTTTGAAAGTCTGGCCCTTTGATCAGGCTCTCTGGCAACCTCATCAAGATTTGACTGCATTTTATTCTCTTCCTTCTATTCCTCCCATTAATTAACTGGGCAATGATAGTTTTGTTCTCATTCCTTTGTAACCAAGAAATGGCATTTTTTCCTTTATTCTTTAAATCCAACTGAGATCACCACAAAATATCCCGCTTGTCACAAATTCCAAATCTTTTGGATTGAAATCTTCATAACTGATGTATCTCAAAAAGTAATTGTTAATAGGTAATCCTCATCAAGTGAGGGTTTTTCTGGTGGGGTCAGTAGGGATCTGTTCTTGGCCCAATGCTATTCAGTATTTTTATGAATGCTTTAGAATTATATATAAACCCATTGCTAGTAAATCTTGCAGATGGCAGAAATATTGGTGGAGTGGTAAATGACATAGACAGGTCACTGATACAGAGGGTTCTAGATTGCTTTGTGGTAACTGGGTTGAAGCAAACAATATACATTTTAATACTGCCAAAGGCAAAAATTCATAAATATAGGAATAAAGAACATAGGTCACATTTCCAGAATAGGGGACTGTATTCTGGAAACAGTGATTGATGAATCCGATGAAGTGAGCTGTAGTTTACGAAAACTTATGCTCAAATAAATTTGTTAGTCTCTGAGGTGCCACAAGTACTCCTTTTCTTTTTGCGAATACAGACTAACACGGCTGCTACTCTGAAACCAGTGATTGAATAGGAGTTAGAGGTCATGATATATAGTTTATGGTCAGATGGTTCCCATTACAATTCTGCTGAGGAGGGTAAGAGTAAAAAGGTGGTATTACCTCTGCGTATACCATTACTGGAATACTGAGTTCAGTTCTGATGTCCACACCTAAAAAATTATGTTAAAATGTTGATAAGCATTCAGAAAAGAGTTATATTAATGATTTGAGGTTTGGAGAACTTGCCTTACAGTGATAGATTTAAGAAGTTCAATCTGTTAGTTATAAAGAGGATGGTGATCAGTTGTACTCCATGTCCGCTGAAGGTAGAGAAGAAGTAATGGTCTTAATCTGCACCAAGGGAGATTTAGGTAAAATGTTGGGGAAAACTTTCTAATTAGAAGGGTAGTTAAGCTCTGGAAAAGGCTTTCAAGGAAGGTTGTGGAATCCCCATCATTGGAGGATTTTAAGAACAGACTAGACATATACTTATGTCGAAGTCAGGGATGGTCTAGATTTACTTCTTCCTGCCTCAGCACTGGGGGCTGGACTTGATGACTTCTCAAGATCCCTTCCAACCCTACATTTCCATGATTCTGTATTAAAATATTGTTTGCTTGCACCCAATTTACAAGTAATCCAGATTGTTCTGTGTCAGTGACTTGTCCTCTTCAATATTTATTACTCCCCCAGTTTTTGTGTCATCTGCATACTTTATCAGCAATGATCTTATATTTTTTCCAGGTCATTAATAAATATGTTAAATTAGCATAGAAGCAAGAACTTATCCCTGTGGAACCCCACTAGAAACACATTTAATATGTGCTATGTTAATTTTATATCATTCTAGTTTTTTAATGAAAATGTTATGTGGATATCAAGTCAAGCAGTAAGCTGTTCTTTGCTTCATTGATTGTGCCATTGACTCTGTCTGCTTGAAGCTTAATAGTTGAGACACTGAACTGTTGCTGTATGACTTTTGTACAACAGTTACTTCACAAAGCAGATCCCTTGTTGCTCTGATGGCTCAAAATGAGGTTACCACCATGCACACCATCTTTGTCAGGTACAGCTGCAAAGTTTCCGATTGAACTAAACCTCTGAAGCAAGTATCTACGAAGCATGACTGCTTTGAACAAAGTTAGTAAATGAGGCAGTGCCTTATTCTTATACTGTCTTGGTGCAGCTGCACTTAATGAATCAGAGATATCAGAGCTTGGAAGTCTTCAAAGCGGGTACATTGTGCCCTGAATTATCCCTCAGTTCTTTATAATGAAATTTTTTTCATGGCCCTCCGAGCCCATCCTGAGCCAGAGGTGTTGAAATGAATGAGCAGAAAGAAATGGAACTGTTTGTAGAGACCGCATATGGGGACATTGTGGAGCAGGACTACCTCAGAACTGACTCCCCTGATTTTCTTTTTGAGAAAGGTAGTCTCATGATGGAAAGGCACCAAGGAGGCTTGCAGAGGCACACCCCCTTAGATGAGGCCTACCTTCTCATTGAGATAGAGGAAGCTGATAATTCTTTGCATAGTGAGAAGGTTGCTCCAGGAGATGGGATTACAGTTGGGACACAAAAGCTAGGCTGCGTTGATAGGGAGTTTGATCATCAGGAATATAAACAGCTATGTGTATAGTGATTGTAAGGTAACTTTCACTTGCTTGCCTGCCGGGTGTAAAGATAGCAGATATCAGGGGGAGGAGAGGGTGATGAATTGGAATGTAGGGCAATAGAAGAGGTCCTTGATATAATTGGCATTACAGAAATGTGGTGGAATGACAAAAATCATTTTGGGACACAGAAGTGGGACACTGGAAGTATATGGGAAGGACAGACTAGGCTAAAGAGGTGGGGGAGGGTCATTGATAGGATTCCATAGAACATAGTGTGATATAATTCTGAGTGGAGTGAATCACATAGTTGAATCTGTGTGAATACAAATTCCAAATTGTAAAAATACAAATATTCTTGGCAGTAGGGTTATACTGCCAGCCTCTAGCTCACAAAATGGATATTGAGGGTGTCTACACTGCAGCTGGGAGGTCTCATTCCCAGCATGAGTAGACAGATTTGCATTTGCTCAGCTTGAGCACTAAAAAATAGCTGGGTAGATGTTGTGGCACAAGCAACAGCTTGGGCTAGCTGCCTATGCCTGCCTAACCCCCTGGGTCTGAGCTTGGGTGCTAGCCTGAGCTACCTCCCAGGCCACAACATCTACATTGCTATTTTTAGTACATTAGCTCAGCTAGAGGTAGTGTGTGTGTCTCTACCTGTGCTGGGGAATCACACCTGCCAACTGCATTGTAGCATATCCTGAGTTCACAATGTAGTAAGAGAGATCGAGGCACCAAAGTCTAACAAAATGTTAGTACTTGGGGACTGCAACTATTTGCATATGGATTGTTTAGAGAAACAATTTTTCAATGCTTTCAGCAAGTGCTTCTAGTAACAGCTCGTTCTAGAGCGCACACAAGGAGAGGCTATTCTTGACTTGGACTTAAATAACATGCAGGAGTTGGTTCAAAAGTAACAGTAACTGAGCCATTAAGTAATAGTAACCACAATTTAATTAAGTTCAACATCCCATTGGGGAGGAAAGATAGCTAAAACTAAAAGTGATGCTGAACTTTGAAAAGGGAAAGTTCAGTAAAATGAGGGAGGCAAAGTAAAAGGCAAAGAAAGTAAAATCCTTAGATATGGCCTGGATGCTACTTTAAGATTACAGTAATAGAGTCTCAGAATGCATAAATAGCTCTGAACAAAAAGGGAAACAGGAGGGTAAGAGAAACCCACCATGACTAAATAGCAAGATTCAAGAGGTTATTTGAATTGCCTGGAGTTTCTTCAAACTTTGGAAAATTAACCCTAGTGAAGCCAGTAAGAGGAGCATGAATTAAAGTAGGAGAAAATTTAGGAGGGTTAAAATGGATTTCAAAGAGGAAATAGCTAAAAATATAAAAACAAAGCACAAGAAATTATTTGTGTATCACAAGTAAGAAAGTTAAAATAGAAGAATTAAAATATAAAAAATGATCTAACGTTGATATTACATTTCTTCAAATTATTAGAAGTATCTCAAGGTAGCATTTTGGGATTCTTGTTTAGTGTTCATACATGAGAGTTTTAATAATTTCTTAAATGAAAGGAATTAAAAACTGGACTAAAAAACTGTATTAAGATTGAGTGCATATCGGTAATCTCAGGATATAAAATATTACAGGGATGTTGTGATTATTTCAGAAACAAGCAGTACAAATCCAGGAAAGCTAGAGTTAATGTGAAACTGTATTTCCATATTTTGGGTTTCCTGTGTTTGTAATTCTTGTTCTGGGGATAATTTCAACATCCCTGCAACGTTTTATACCCTTAAATTACTGATACATGCTCTCAACCTTAAGTCTAAACAGATTTTTGTCTGGGACTATAATAACATTTTCCCCCCAGAAGCTAGGCTTCTATCTCTTTATTTGAATTTTGTGGATGTAAAAGTGAGGACTTTGCAGATCTGGTGGAACTTTTTGCAAAAGTAAGGGTGCTGTTCCTAATGTAGTTAACTAATTTGGAATGTGGGTATGACATGTATAGAATGTGGGCAGGATATATGGCTCCATAAATATTCCTGTATAGTTTGTTTATATTTTTCTTCATTTCTTCAGTTAAAATGTTTTCATGCAGTGAATGCAAAGCACAGAAAGGCTGCTGAGTTCCAACCCAGAGTGCACTCCACTTTAGTGGTGGGCCCTCAGTCAATTGCACTAAATTGATGTAAAGTTATTTGAGTCACATATATTGATTTTATTTTTCATCAACAAGTTTAATATGTAAGTATTACATCATGCTTGTTTTAGTCATAGTTTTGTTTAGTTCTGACAAGTAATCTTGATGATTAATATGATGATGGACACTGTGACGGGGCAAGACCAGATGGCTATGGAAGAGTAGTCTTATTGGGATCGGGGAAGTGGGCGGGCGAAGCCCATCCACCGCTAAAGGATCCCCCCCGGCCTAAAAGGGAGATCCACAGGACCTAGATACCCAAAAAATTCCGGGGGACAACTAAAGAAATAACAGGGAAAGGAGTGTGGTCAAAGGGTCAAACGAAGGGAACCGGACAGGGACACCGAGCAGAGAACCCCGGACAGTGCCCGCTGCTCCTCAAAGGCGTCAAGGGAGTCAGAGGATGCCGCCCAGAGGAACTCTGCCCGGATGCGTGAATGGACCGAGGATTGGAAATAGGCCCCACAGTCACAGGAGACTCCATCGGCCAACCTCCTCACTCTGGTTTTATAGATGGCCATTTTAGCTAGGGCCAGGAGGAGGTTGACCAGGAGATCCCGTGATTTTGTGGGGCCACGGATAGGGAGTGCATAAATAAGAAGGTGAGGGGAGAAGTGCAACCAAAAACGTAATGAAATATTGGTGAGGAGCCAATTAGGGGCTGCAGCATGGCACACTCCAAGTATATATGTGCCAGGGTATCCCTCACGCCGCAAAAGGGGCAAGTGTCTGGGATTGAGGTGAACCACGCCAAGTACACGCCCGTGCTCACGGCTCCATGAAGGAGCCGCCAACTGACATCCCCGGCGGGTCTCAGGACTAAGGTGGAATATAGGCTGGCCCACCAGGACTCCTCACCCTCCAAAGGTGGCAGAAGGTTCCGCCATTTTGTATCGGGACGGGACACGAGGGTGAGGGCATGAAGAGTGTGGAGCACGAGCATGTATAGATGTTTTCTTGGCGCGTTTTGAAAGCAGACCGGCTGCATCTCGTGCAGCCGGCTTCCAGTGAAGGGGTGAAGGGGTCGGTTGGGTCCACGGGGCAGGGGTCCAATTAAAAGGTCCGGTGGGCCTGGGGTAGGGAGTGGGTGGGGCATGCCCTCGTGCAGGACCCGGGCGAGATAAACCTGAGCAGCGGGCGGCAAAGCGGCCTTCACCTCCTGAAGTATGCGCTGGGGAGTACAAAGTCTAGAAAGCCCCATGCACTGAGCGAGCATCAGGGGATCCAGCCAGTCTCCCCAGTCTCCAGGAGGTCTCTGACTCTTGTGACCTCTGCCAGGACCAACCTCTGGCGCACCAAGCGGGACTCCGCCACCAGCACACGAAGCTGGGGGTTGTGTAGCAGGGGCTCCACAAGGGGATCTGCCCCCTCGGTGGCCGCCACGGACCTGATCATTGAAAAGAGTCTCCAGGTCTGGAGGAGGTCCTGGTAGAAGACCAGCAGCCCTGAGAGGTCTCACGGAAGACCTCTCGGATGGAGATAAAGGAGCTTCCGATCGTATCGGAGCCCTCGGAAGCGGCGCAGGAAGGCATGCGTCAGTATGCTCCACGCCAGACTACCTGCACAATAAAGGAGCTTCTGCAGGGCCTGGAGGCGGAAGACATGGACCTGAGTAAGCAGACATTTCAGGCCCTGCCCTCCCTCCTCCAGAGGTAGATGGAGAACCCCTGCAGGGACCCAGTGCAGTCCTGACCAAAAGAACTCCAGAATCGATGTCCGAAGGTTGGCCAGGAAACCCGGGGCCAGGACCAGGGTGTTGAGCCGGTACCAGAGCATGGACAGGACTAGTTGATTAAGCACCAGTGCTCTCCCTCGAAGGGAGAGGCACCGGAGTAGTCCTGTCCATTTCCGGAGCCGCTCTATCACCCCGCCCTCTAAATTCTGCCAGTTCTCCGGCGGAGAGGGATGCGTGGCAGAAAGGTAAACGCCAAGATAGAGCAGCGGACCCGTGCTTCACTGGATGGCCTGAAGCGCAGGTGGGAGGGAGCTCGCCTGCCGCCAGTCCCCTACCATCAAGCCAGAGCTCTTGACCCAGTTGACCCGCGCGGAGGAGGCTGCTGAATAGATGGCCTGGCAAGCCTCCACCCGCGCCAAGTCACCCGGGTCCTGGACCACGAGGAGCACGTCATCAGCGTACGCCGACAGGACCAGCCGCAGCTCTGGCTCCCGCAGCACCAACCCTGTCAACCTCCTTCGGAGGAGGCAGAGGAAGGGCTCTATCGCCAGAGCATACAGCTGGCCCGAGAGGGGGCACCCCTGCCATACTCCTCGCCTGAAGCTGACCGGTTCGGTCAGGGTCCAGTTGAGCCTGACCAGACACTCTGCGGAGGCGTACAGCGCCCGGAGAAAACCCACAAACTGGGGTCCAAAGCTGAACGCTTGCAGAGTGCTGAGGAGATACCTGTGATCCACCCTGTCGAACGCCTTCTCCTGATCTAAGGACAGGAGGGCGAACGACAGACCATCCCTACACCCGAGTTCCAAAAGGTCCCGGACCAGATATAGGTTGTCGAAGATGCTGTGGTCCGGGATGGTGTAGGTCTGGTCTGGGTGGACCACGTCCGCCAGCACGGACCCTAGCCGCAGCGAGATGGCTTTTGCCACGACTTTGTAGTCCGTGCTGAGGAGCGAGATGGGACGCCAGTTTCATAAATCGCGGAGGTCCCCCTTCTTCGGCAATAAGGCGAGCACGGCTTGCCTGCACAAAAGAGGGAGGACCCCGCTCTGCAAAGACTCGGCCCAGACGGTGACTAGGTCTGGGCCGAGGACGTCCCAGAACACGCGGTAGAACTCCACGGTCAGCCCGTCCATGCCCGGAGATTTATTGTTGGGCATGCGACGGAGGGCTTCCGAGAACTCAGCCAGAGTGAGAGGCAGCTCTAGCCAGTCTCGGTCGCCCGCGCTGACTGTCGGGAGCTCCTCCCAGAGCACTCTGCAAGCGTTAGGATCGGTCGGATCCGGGGAGAAAAGGCTTGCGTAGAAGGCTCTCGCCCTCCCGCACATCTCCACCAGATCCGTGAGGGGGGTGCCATCTTCTGCCAGTAGGCAGATGACATGTTTTTTAGCTGGGGCTACTCAGGGGGCCCCACCCGTCTCATCCCCCAGCATCGTGAGCAGGGAGGGAAGGGGAGATACCAGAAGAAGGAGGATAAGGGGAAGCAGGTCGACCACTCCTCCCTGCTAGGCTGCAGGCAGGGGAGGAGGGCGCCAAAAGGGGTGGGCTGGACGGGGGGCAATCAGGGGTTAAGGGTCAGTCACCGACACAGGGTGGAATTCCGGCTCCTCTGGCTGTACTGGGGGGGGGGGATACAACAACATCGGGGGTGCAGTGAAAAGGGTTGAAAGTAAAATGGGGAGTTGCACAAGCGCATGGGAGGGGGCATGGGCCCACGGAGCAAGGGGCTAAGCAGGCTGGAGGTAGGACAGGGAAACCAAGGGGCTGGGGCAGGGCAAACAAACAGAGGCTGCAGGAGGAAATGGGCAGGGCAGGCAAACAAACTGAAGGTAGTAAGCATGGGCTGGGGCATACGGGGGGCAAAAGCTGCAAGTGGCAAATGGGTCAGGTAGTAAAGGGCAAAGCTGTGGGGTGGGCAGTCCGGGGGGGGCACGTGCACCCACGTGCACTTGCACAAGTTTTTTTAGGCTAGCTGCTGCTTCTGACCCAAAGGGTGGAAATAGGGCGTGGCAAGCCAAGCAAGCAGCTGAGTCCAGAGACTGGAGCTGAGGCAAATGGTATACAGCCAGTGGGGGTGGTGGAGGGGACAGCAGTGGTGGTAGTAGTGGTGGGGGTTGGGGGAACACACAGATGGATCAGGGGGCAGCTCCACGCCACACCCCTGTGTCCCTACAAACACAGTCAAGACCCACACCACAAGAGCACAGTTTGAAAGTTACTTAGTCTTAGGGCCCCCTCCACGGTGGTCTGCAAAGTCTCTAGGTGCTCCCCCACTGGCAGATGGTCCTCTTCTTCTCCTCCTCGGGCTTCAGCAGCTCCAGGCAGCAGACTCCGCAGTAGCAACAGCTCCAGGAATTCCGGATGGTGGTCCAGGCAGGCAGAAAGGACCCCTCTCAGGTGGTGGTGTCCACAACAGCAGTGGCTGGGGTCCCTCACTCCTCCTCTCTGGGGAGTGGGGTAGTAGCACCCGAGAGTGGGGGGTTCAGCAACCAGGTAGCAGAGAACGGGGAAGGGGATGTCTGGCCCAGCCAGGGGAGCAGCTGGAGCAGCAGGGAGAGCTTAGGGCCTAGCAGCAGGAGTAGCAGCTTCCCACCTCCCTCCAAGCTAGAAGGCTATGGGAGAGTAGTCGGAGAGAGAGAGATTCGCTCCAAGCTAAACAAATGCCTGGTACCAGGATAAGTGAAATGGCAGCTGCTCCAGGTCAATTAAGACACCTGGGGCCAATTAAGAACTTTCCAGAAGGCAGGGATCAGGCTAGGTTGATTTGGACACCTGAAGCCAATCGGGCTGGCTGAAACTAGTTAAAAGCCTCCCAGTTAGTCAGGTGGGAGTGCATGTCAGGAGTTGTGGGAAGAAGTTGTGCTGTTGGAGAGGCTGAGTAGTACACACCATATCAGGTACAAGGAAGGAGGCCCTGAGGTAAGGGTGAAGTGGAGCTTGAGGAAGTGAGGGCTGCTGTGGGGGAAGTAAGCCAGGGAATTGTACATGTCATGTTTCTAAAAGGTCAGCTACCATAGCTGATACTATTAGGGTCCCTTGGCTGGAGCTCAGAGTAGAGGGTGGGCCTGGGCTCCCCCCCACCTTTGCCTCTGATTAATCACTGAGACTGGGAGACAACAGAGACTGTGCAAGGAAGGATAACTTCTCCTCACTTCCCTTGCTGGCTTATGATGAAAATGGCTCAGTAGATTGTGACTCGTCTCTAGAGAAAGAAGGGTTACGGGAGGGTCACAGTGAGCCTCTGAGGCTAGAGAAATCCGCCAGGAAACGTGGGACCCACGGTGGCAAGGACAGAGCTTTGTCACAACTGGTGTTAGCAGTGGGATTTTGTTCACAGCGTGGCGGAAGAAAGAGGGTTTTTTTAAAGAAAAAAGTGCACTGGGGGGTTTGGATTTTTTTTTGTTTTGGTTTATGTTTGTTTGCTTTGTACCACAATGGAGGAGGTGGTAAGAGCTCTGGTACAAGCCACGGCAGCCCAGCAGGAGGCCACCTGGGTTCAGGCAATGGCACAACAGGAGTCTATGTGGCTACAGCAGGAAACCAATCAATTATTGATGAGCCAGGTGACCCAAGATCGTGCTCTCTTGAGAGAGGTGGTGGACCAGCTGAAGATCCTCACCACCCAGGACCAGGGGTCCGACGGGACGCAAACACTGAGGGCCACTGGTAGTCTGCCAAAGATGACGTCAAGAGATGACGTTGAGGCATATCTCCTCTCATTCGAAAGGACTGCTCAGTGTGAGGCATGGCCCCAGGAGCAGTGGGCCATCATCCTTGCCCCTTTTTGTGTGGAGAGGCCCAGAAGGCCTACTTTGACTTGCCTGCCACAGATGCCACTGAGTATACCCGTCTGAAGGCAGAGATTCTAGCACAAGCACGGGTAACGGCAGCGGTAAGGTCCCAGAGGTTCCATGAGTGGAAATACCAGGAGAACCAACCCCTGAGGTCCCAGATATTTGACCTCATACACCTTGCACAGAAGTGGTTACAGCCTGAGGTGTGCAGGCCAGAGGAGATTTTGGAAACCCTGGTCATAGACCATTACATGCAGGGGCTGCCGCCAGATGTCTGCAAATGGGTAGGCCAGAACGATCCGTCCACGTATGACGAGATGATAACACTGGTAGAAAGACGGATGACAGCCAGGGGACTGACCCGACTACCCAAGGAAGGCCCCTTTCGAAGCAAGCAGCCGACCCCAACCCTGGAAGGTTGGACAGCCAAACCCCTGTGGAGTCCTAGGTGGAAGAAGTGGGGGGGGCTGAAAACCAGTGGGGATCCCAGAAGGAAGGGATTGGCTTGAGTGGGGGGAGCCTGGGACTAAACCCCCTAACCCCCGGGATAGGGGAGTGATTAAAAGCAATTATAGATGTTATGCATGTGCGGAGTGGGGACACATAGCAGCACAGTGTCCCAGCACTGAGGAACTTATGCAATGTAACTTGGGGGGATTGGGAGGTCCCATGCTCCTTTATCCACCTCGCGGGGGTCGCATTAGCCCTGCATAATTACACCGGGCCAGTGAGGATAAATGGAGCAGAGACTACCATGCTTGTGGACTCCGGGAGTGCTATCACCCTCATATCGGGTAAGCTGGTAAAAAATAGTCAGCTGCTACAAGCCAAACGCGTAGCAGTGATGTGTGTGCATGGGGCCGTGAGCCATTACCCCACCATCCCAGTGGAGAAGGAGGTTCAGGGAAACCCCATTGAGTTGACTGTGGGCATAGTTCCTAAACTCCCATATCCTGTAGTCATTGGGAAGGACTATCTAGGGTTTGATAATTTACTCCCCCCAGGAGAGGCTGGAGGGAGTTGGGGACCCTGAGGACAGCCACTCGTCATCAGGGGAATGTCAACCCCTGATGTTCGCTGAGATTTCTCAGGGTCTGTTCTCAGCCCCCCGAAAGACTTGCAAGACAAAAAAGGAGAGGAAGGCCGCGAAGGCCTTGGGAACCCGGATCCTGACCCAGGGCCAGAAGACCTCCCTAGTAGACAGATGGACACGAGCAGCCAACAGAGAAACTTCCACCACAGAAGGTGAGCCAGAAGCTGCCCCCAGCCATGACAGCGGCGAGCCATTGGAAGAAGCAGAAGCCGGCCCCTGGGAGCTTGGGCAGGTTAGTCCCGGGAGAGAGACTTTTGGGCGGGACCAGGCAGAGGACCCCAGATATGATAATGGCAGGAAAGAGGTGGCCAAGATTGATGGGCTACCCGTGGATGGGAAGGTCCAGGGTTCCGGACCTTACTTTATAGTGAAGAAAGTATCCTGTACCGTGTGGTGCAAATGCAGGAGCAAGAGATACAGCAACTTCTGGTGCCAGGAAAACATCAAAAAGCCATATTGAGTCTCGCCCACAGTCACCTGTTTGGAGGATACCTAGGGGTAGAGAAAATCCAGGCACGGATCCTGCAGAGGTTCTTCTGGCCAGGAGTACATGAAGATGTCCGGCAATACTGCACCTCTTGTCTGGAGTGTCAGTTACATAGCCCTTGCCCGCACTTGCGGGCTCCTTTGGTACCTCTTCCAATAATAGAGGTTCCTTTTGAACGGATAGCCATGGATCTAGTAGGGCCCCTAGAGAAGACAGCTTGGGGCCACCAACATATGCTTGTTGTACTGGACTATGCAACCCGGTACCCGGAAGCTGTTCTCCTGCGAAACACAGCTTCCACAACAATAGCTAAGGAGCTAGTACAGATCTTTGCCCGGGTTGGGCTACCCAAGGAGATATTGACTGATCAAGGGACACCTTTCATGTCCAAGTTGATGAAAGATTTCTGTTCATTGCTCCATGTACAAGCCCTACGGACCTCTGTATACCACCCGCAAACAGATGGCCTTGTAGAAAGGTTCAATAGGACCCTCAAGGTCATGATCAGGAAAGTGGTGAGCCGGGATGGGAAAGATTGGGATACCCTATTGGCTTACCTCATGTTCGCCATCCGGGAGGTTCCGCAAGCCTCCACGGGTTTTTCTCCATTCGAACTACTATATGGGCGCCACCCTTGAGGCATATTGGATATAGCTAGAGAAACCTGGGAAGAGGAGCCAAATCCCGGAAGGAACATAGTTGAGCATGTACTGCAGATGAGAGATCAGATAGCCTGAGGTACGCCCATTGTACGGGAACACTTGGAGAGAGCACAGGAGACCCGACAAACCCATTATAACCACCAAGCGAAGCTTTGACGGTTCTAAACAGGGGATCGGGTGATAGTACTGGTGCCCACAGCAGAAAGTAAACTGTTGACCCAGTGGCAGGGACCCTATGAAATAATCGAAGCCTTGGGAGAGGTGAACTATAAGGTGTGGCAGCCAGGCCGCCAGAAATCGGAGCAAATTTACCACATCAATCTTCTAAAACCTTGGCACGATCGAGAGACATGCTTAGTCATGCAGGAGACCCTTCCCCAGGAGGATAACTTATACAAGCAAGTGAGGATATCATCCGACTTGACGCCGATCCAAAAGATCGAGGCAGCCGACATGATTAATCGCAACAGAGATGTGGTCTCTAGAAAACCAGGGCGGACGACTGAGATTTATCACCATATCCGCACAATCCCCGGAGCCAAGGTAACATTGAGACCCTACCGAATCCCAGCAGCCAAAGAGAGGAAATCAATGCCGAAGTAAAGAAAATGTTAGAATTAAGGGTTATTGAAGAATCTTACAGTCAGTGGTCCACTCCAATTGTTCTAGTGCCTAAACCTGACAGTACCATGAGATTCTGTAATGACTTTCGCCGACTGAATGAAATATCCCAGTTCGATGCATACCCCATACCACACATCGACGAACTGGTTAACCGACTGAGTAGTGCCTGATTCTTGACTACACTGGATCTGACAAAAGGGTACTGGCAGATTCCTCTGACCAAAGAAGCTAAAGAAAAGAGCATTCTTCACCCCGAATAGGCTATTCCAATACACTGTCCTCCCTTTTGGGCTACATGGGGCGCCAGCCACATTCCAGCGCCTCATGGATAAGCTGCTGCGCCCCCATACTAGTTATGCAGCTGCATACCTAGATGATATCATCATCCATATACCAGACTGGGGAACCGACTTGGAGAAAGTTGAGGCAGTACTGCGCATCTTAAGGTGGGCTGGCTTCACTGCTAATCCCGCTAAATGTGCCATAGGACTAGCAGAGGCTAGGTACCTGGGATATATTGTGGGAAGGGACATAGTGAAGCCCCAAACGAATAAGCTAGAGGCAATTCAAAACTGGCCCTGGCCAACCCGAAAGAAGCAGGTCCGTGCGTTCCTAGGCGTGGTAGGCTACTACTGATGGTTTATTCCCCACTTCACCACTAGGGCAAGTCCCCTAACGGACCTTGTGAAGGCCTGAGGTCCAGACATGGTAAAGTGGACCGACGCAGCATAGGGGGCATTTACAGACCTTCGGACGGCCCTCTGTAATGACCCCGTACTCATAGCCCCGGACTTTAACAGGGAATTTGTTTTACAAACAGATGCTTCCGAGGTGGGGTTGGGAGCAGTTCTGTCACAAATGGTGGGAGAAGAGGAACACCCAATCCTCTACCTAAGCAGAAAGCTTCTCCCAAGAGAGCAGAAATATGCAGTAGTCGAGAGAGAATGCCTTGCTGTCAAATGGGCTATGGAGACACTGCGTTATTACCTGTTAGGCCAGCGATTTACTCTTGTGACAGACCATGCACCCCTGCAGTGGATGCAGCGGAATAAGGAAAAGAATGCAAGAGTCACCAGATGGTTCTTATCCCTCCAACCATTCCAGTTCCGCATACAGCACAGGGCTGGATGCCACCATGACAACACTGATGATCTGTCATGAGCATACTGCCTGGCGTCCCAAGTTGTCCAACTCTATGGTGTTGAGCGGAGGGGGGGGGGGAATATGCAATGGGGCAAGGCCAGATGGCTATGGAAGAGTAGCAGGAGATAGATATATTAGCTCCAGGCTAAACAGATCCCTGGTACCAGGATAAGTGAAATGGCAGCTGCTCCAGGTCAATTAAGACACCTGGGGCCAATTAAGAACTTTCCAGAAGGCAGGGATCAGGCTAGCTTGATTGGAACACCTGAAGCTAATCAGGGGCTGGCTGAAACTAGTTAAAAGCCTCCCAGTTAGTCAGGTGGGAGTGCATGTCAGGAGCTGTGGGAAGAAGTTGTGCTGTTGGATAGGCTGAGTAGTACACACCATATCAGGCACAAGGAAGGAGGCCCTGAGGTAAGGGTGAAGTGGAGCTTGAGGAAGTGAGGGCTGCTGTGGGGGAAGTAAGCCAGGGAATTGTACATGTCATGTTTCTAAAAGGTTAGCTACCATAGCTGATACTATTAGGGTCCCTTGGCTGGAGCTCGGAGTAGAGGGTGGGCCTGGGCTCCCTCTCCACCTTTGCCCCTGATGAATCACTGAGACTGGGAGACAACAGAGACTGTGCAAGGAAGGATAACTTCTCCTCACCTCCCTTGCTGGCTTATGATGAAAATGGCTCAGTAGACTGTGACCCTTGTCTCTAGAGAAAGAAGGGTTACGTGGAGGGTCACAGTGAGCCTCTGAGGCTAGAGAAATCCGCCAGGAAACGCGGGACCCACAGAGGCAAGGACAGAGCTTTGTCACAACACTGAATCAGAAAGATAATATTCATTTGGTTTTACCATAAAACTTAACATTTTCTACTCTGAAAACTAATTGAAAAAAGGCATGTGGAGTTCCTTATATATTTATTTTTTTCAATGACTTCCATATCATATATATTGGTTGTACAAATAAAAAGATGGGTGATATTCTAGCTACCAGTCCGATAGTGTTTCACAGAACAACTGATGTATAAGCAATTCTTGAAAAATGTTTTGGAAATTGTTAACTTCTATATGAACAACCACAAGCAAGCATATTATGGGATATTAATTAACTTCTCATTGAAGAAATAACACCACTAACTTTACAAAATGCCATCAGTAATGGCTCAGGGGGAGGGCACTTCGGAGCCTTACAACTGTCTGGGATTCTCCCTCTCTTGATGTCAGGTTCCATAATGTCTTGTTAAGAGTATTCCTGCTAACATTACTGCTAGATAAGCTTTCAAACCAATTTCAAATTGCATAGCAGTGGAAAAACTTTAAAATGGACTGATATTATGAATGATGTATAGAAGTAAAGTGGGCTAATTGTAATTGTTCATTCATTACATCACAGGTACTGTAAGAATTGAAATGTTCAGGAACATGCAAAATGCAGAAATCATCAGGAAAATGACTGAGGAATTTGATGAGGTATAGTATATAAATATTTACACTGAAGAGTTTTCGAAAACTGTAAATATAAGAGTGCAATATATTTTCCTTCAAAACTGCATAATTTTGTTTGATGGGCATTGGGGCTTTTCAGAAATCACTGGGCTTTATTCTAATGGATAAGCAATATCTCTGTAGAAGAAACTGTACTGAGTGAGGGGCTTGTTTACACCACTCAGCTTTTAGCAACAAGGCTGTGTCGACACAGTCTTGTCGCTAAAAATCAGTTTGTGTAAACTCTCTTTTTCGGTACTTTGAGAGTAGAGAGTCAGATTAAATGACAATTTAAACAAGTACATAAGAAGTTAGAAGGTTGCATTGTATGTAAAAAGTATAAGCAGAGACTAGCAGAGGAATAGAAAGAAAATATTAAAAAAAATGTAAATGGTAGTTTCTAGAAACATCAATCAGAGACACAAAAGGACACTTAAAAAACAATTATCCCTCACCACTGAAGTCAGTGGTACTTCTGCAATGGGAGTAGGATCAGCCTCTGCTGGTTAAACGATAATTACAGCAAGGGGTCACAAAAGGAAGGGATCTTGCCTAAGAAATCTGAAGTTATTTTTGCATCGTGAAGTTCTGCATGGAGTTTGGTGTTATATAAAACCCCTTCTGCCTTGAATTGTTTAAATGTTCAGAGAGTGTGGGGTGGGGAATCAAATGGCTAATGACAGCTGAGAGATAGCCAGTCAGAGTTCTTGAAACTCAGAAGGAGGAGAATCAGTGTTGGAGAAGGGAAGCTGAAGAGTGTAGGAGGAGGACTGGCAGGGAACGAAGAGGCAGGGCTTTTCAAATGCATTTCTATATATGGTGCGGACACCTAAGGGAAGTGGGATAATAGATCCTTTATATGGGTCAGATAGTAGCAGCCTTTAACCTTTGCCTTAGTAAGTATCCAGTAACTCAGTTATTTCCAGATCACTCTTTTCTTTATCCATCATCCTTCCCCTTTCTCTTCCAAACATGACTTGACATGAAATGGTTTCTCATAATCAGGAGATAAGGTGGGTAAAGTAATATATTTTATTGGACCAATTTACACAGAGTTCTTCTTCATAAACATAGCATTCTGAGGCTTTTAACATGTATCATACTCCAACAAAATGCACATGGTAATATGCACCACAAATGAAATAAGGCTTGTAGGATGACAGACCCAAAGTGCATGAGATCAAATGGAATCTTAGAAGTTAGGCATGGAATAGTCTTATCAGATGACCAAAAGTTGCAAGCAGTGGAATTTCCACCACTTCCTTAGGGAGACTACTCCACAGTGTAATTCATTTCACGCTGAGGAGGTATTTCCTGATATTCAACTTACATTTTGTTTCTCTAAATATAGCATCAATACAAGATGTTTAGTCATGGGACTCGCACTTCCAATGTGAGACAGAATCCTTTAGCTGAAGAGTTTTGTGGATTCCTTGTTTGACTCTTTGAGGTACAGAAGTGCTAGATAGTGTGCAAGGCCGTTCTGGCTAACAATACGTACTTTCACTGTTTCTGTCTCGAGAAACATGAGAGTTTCTTGATCTCATGCAATGAAGGAAGTCCCCAAAGTAACTATAGCTTGATGCCACGGACTGCTGCTTTGGCTCTCTCCTGATCATGCAGCCATAGCTTTCTTGCTTTTAGATATGCCTTTTCACTTAGATCCATAATAATGTAATTATTTTTGTTGCCCTGTGATGCTTACTCAACACTCTGGGTCTGTTGATCCTGAGAGTAAAGGCCTGTTCAGACCTGTGACTCATCTGCAGGTCGTCTTGCAGCAGCCACTTCATTTATCCTGTTGGAGAATTTCCATGTTTTATTAGTAGTTTCATGGTATTCAGAGGCTTATTTTTCCATGCCAGAACTTGGCCATTTGTTTGACCCTTCTTACATGTTTTTCAGCATGTTGGCATATTTTGTCAGAGGTTCAGTGAATGTTGTTGTTGTGTTGCTTCACCACAGACTTTCAGTGCTACTAACTTTCTGCTGGTTGTTTTGGAGCCCTCTCTTGGTCTTTATATTGTCTTCTTCTTCAGTGCTCCATTGTGTGTTTCTCTCAATACTTTCTACTTTTTAGGATTTTATCTGCTGTCTCAGTCCTTGTGGAGGAAGGAAAGTAGCTCAGCAGTTCATGAGGTGGAAAGATTTCAGTCATGGATGATGTGCTTGTAGGTGCCACCTAGAGTTATCATGTTTCATAGGGAAGACTCAAATCCCTCCTGGAGGAGTTACAAAGAGGCTCTCAAAGTCTGGTTCTTCTTTGAATGATGGTACCTATTGTATTCCACTGAGGGTTACGCATGCATACCATGCGCCCAGATTCAGAAAATTTGGAAGTACTGTCTGTTGGTCAGCACATGTGCCCTGGCTCACCTCATGTTTCCATCTGAGGGGGTAAAGGGTGGGGTGGACCCTTTGTCTCTCCAGTACCTTCTTACCACCACATGGTCCAGTCAGAACTTTTAGTGTCCTCATCTCTGACACACTTCTAAAAAAGGATATTTGTAAATAGTTTTTAGAGATTTTTATAGCTCTTTTACCACTTTTATATTCTTCTTAGTTTAAGAATTTATAGTTTTAGCAATTGCTTTAGATAGACTTTAGGGTTTTCACTCTTGCCCCTCCCCCATATGGGTACTGGAGTATGGCCAGAATTCCAGGCTTCAAACTCTGTGCCTCCTGACCACAGTCCTTCTCAGTAGGTGACAATAGCCAATGCTGCCTCTACTGCCTGGGAGAAACTCACATCGCAGCCAGCTGCAATGTTTGCCACTCCTTCTCCAGCCACACCCGAGAAGGCCAGGCACTTCACCTCTGGAATCATCTCATGGTGCTTGTCATATGACTGCACTTAGACCCAGGCCGGGAATCCCTCTGTATATCGGTCTGATTCAGGGAGGAGTGCGCCTCCCACTACTATGTCCAACTCTGATGCTGGCCGAACCAATCCCTCAGATCCCATGGCAGGGCCTATTCGGGAGATGAAGAAGCACTCCCATAAGCATAGGGCTTAGCCTTCCTCCAAATCCAAGGGATTGACACTCCCTTCACCAGCTTGGCCCAAGGAGACAGAGTTCGTTCCAAGTCCCACAGGCATGAGAAAAAGATCCCATAAACAATGGGATCCAGAGAGATCTGGAGCCACGGCTGCACCTCAAGATGTCTTTGCCTTGCTGGATCCAGAGTCTCCCCCTCCATCAGGTCCCTCCACTTCCAAAGAGGTCATATCCCCACCATGGGATAGGCCTGTGACACTGGGTTCCTCAGCCTTTGCTCCTATGCTGTACACTCTCCCATTGGCTCCGATAGTACTGTCATTGGAATCAGAGTCTGCCTTTTCCTCTTCTGATGAGCTACAACTGGGGGAAGAACCACCCTTTACCATACCACTCCTGTGCATGATCACAGAGACCAGCATGTCCATGCAACAACTGCTTCCTCATCCATTCCAAAGCCACTGGTATGCCATCCTATGGGGAAAAGTCGGACAATGGGCAAGGACCATCCATCCCCTACCACCAGTACAGATACTCCAGAAGACCATCTACATTGTGTCAATATCTTCCATATCCACCACGGGGCCCGCCACAACATCCTCCAGATCCAGCATACTGGCCCTGTTGGGGGCCCTAGTCCCAATACTCCCCCTCAGCCCCCAAACCCGTCCAGTCCCCAAGGGAAACTTCACCTGCCTCCCCATTAAGGGTGTCTTCGAATAGATGATCAAAGCCGATGCTGGAAGAGGAGCCTCTTAGCACAGTTCCAACGGTGCCAGAGAACTGGAGAAATTTTCTTCTTCCTCACCAGATGAGGCAGTAACCTCAGCGTCCCCTTCGCCTCCAGATGACTTCAGAAAATTCCAGGACTTCTTCTGTAGAATGGCAGGGGAGCTTCACATCCCTATAGAGGAAATCCAGGTTACACAACGTAAACACCTGGATATCATTCATTCATCCATCTGCAGCAGCTCGAGCTGCTTTGCCAATCAATGATGCCATCCTCAAGCCAGCTAGGATAGTATGGCATACACTGGCCACAGGCACACCTACCCCCAAAGCGGGGTTCCAGCTAAGGGGTCTGAGTTCCCCCCCAATTCACTTGTGGTCCAGCAACACCCACCTTCTACACCATGCAACAAGAGGGCAAGAAGTTGGCCCTTTCAGGCCGCAAGGTCTCTTCCTTGGCCAGCCTTCAATTCAGGATTTCAAAACCATTAGCTTTACTAGCTAAATATGATTTCCTGAATTACAGCAAACGACTAATTTACTGAAAAACTTCCACAGCAAGACCGAGCTCGCTTCCAGGTGATCATGGAGGAAGGAAAACTGGTGGCAAGAATAACATTTTAGTCAATGGTGGACATGGTAGATACATTTTCCAGGTCTATGGCTTTGGGCATAGTCATGTGGAGGGAGTCATTGCTCCATTCCCTTGGTTTCCCTAGGGAGGTACAGAATACCATCAAAGACCTCCATTTTGATGAATCTTATCTTTTTAATCAGAAAATGGATGATTCATTTCATACTCTCAAGGGTTCCAGAGTTACCCTACATTTGCGGGATAATTATACACCTGCCCTGAAGAATAGGTTCCGCTGCTCACACAATGCTACAAATCCTCCAAGTTTTCCATCAGAGACCTTGTAAGCCTCCACAGAAGCAGTAGAAGACACAGAGATCCTGGCCCCAGGACCACCTTCACAGCCTTCCTCCATACAGATGCAACCCCCAGCTAAAAGATATTTCTGAAATATTCTCAAGAGCCAGCAACTATGCCTATCACCATGCGACCACCCTCCCACCTTCCCTTTTCCCACCAAGCTTAAATGCAATAATAATGGACAAATGGGTGCTAAATGTCATCCACCATGGGTATATGATCGAGTTCATCACACTACCTCATCTCCAGCCCCCTGATCACTCCTCAGGGATCACACTTAGGACAGCAACTTCACCTAAGAGGTGAGCTCCTTATTGCAGTGAAGAGTGATAGAGTGCATTCCTGTGGAATATCAGGGCAAAAAGTTCTAGTCAGCTTACTTCCTGATATCCAATAACAATGGCGGATGGAGACCAATTCTGGATCTGCATTTTCACAAGTCCAAGTTTCCTATGGTCACACTAACAGCGGTCATCCCATCCTCGAAAAGGGCATGTGGTCTGTTGATATGCAAGATGCTTTCACATTGACGTCCATCTACCCCATAGACAGTTCCTGAGGTTCATGGTTGGTTCGCCCCATTTCCAGTAGTGCTCTTCCACTGGACTCACCACCATTCCCAGAGTCTTCACCAAGGTCTTCACTGAGGTTTTTCCATTCTGTGCACTGAATAAGGCAGTGTCTTGTGGGAAAAAAACATATGCAATGATGTAATTAAAGACTGTATCTTAATGCATGTACATGGGGAAAGGGCATGAATTAAGGTTGCACAGGCAACCAGAATTGTGGCATTTCACAGCTTTTATCTGTTTGACTTTGCAACCTTAATGTTATTTTAGGTTTGTGTGTGCATATTTGATTTGTAGAGAGAAAATATATTATTTTAGTGTTGGCTGCCTGATAGTAATTGTAGTGTGTGCAGTTTTCTTCTTCAATACTAACAAGTTATTTGAAAATAAGAGTTTCATATCTGCTTATTTACATTGCACATTTGTCTGCTATGAGAGAGGAGTCCTAAGGTAATAATAGCATTTTGATCACATAATTAAAGGCTCTATCAAAATGCATATGCACAAGGAAGCAGACTTAAAGCTCCACAGAAACTTTAACTTTGGTATTGCCTGACTTTTGAGCATTTAATTCTGAAACGTTCAAGTTTCATAGGGTTGTTTTGATGGAATACATAATCACAGATATTATGGAGAGACGGCAGTCACTCTATAGTTAACGCTGCCACTGAGTTTATATTTTACATGTAGTCCTTTCACTTCTGAGGATAACAAAGCACTTGCAAACTGTATGTGCAGTGCCATTGAAATGCAGCGATGTCTGAGATGATGAGGTTGGGAGGATAGTAAAGGAGAGGTGACTGATTGCACTGAACTGAAGGGTTTCACAGTCTCACTCCTATCATGTAATGGTGACTAAAAAGTGGGACTAGAAAACTGGTTGTGTGCCCAGTGCAGTCAATAGTAAAGTTCCCATTGCTTCAGTAGTGCAGGATCCAGCCCTAAGAGAAAGGGAAATCCATACGCACAAGAGAAAATCGTGTGTTTTCCTTTTTGTAGAATACAAATTCTGTGTATAAAATAGGATTGAATGGTAAGCATTTGTAATATAGCGTATAAACGTTTTCTCTTTTTTCAGGACAGTGGTGATTACCCGCTTACCATGCCTGGGCCACAATGGAAAAAATTTCGATCAAACTTTTGTGAGTTCATTGGAGTGCTGATTCGACAGTGTCAGTATAGCATCATTTATGATGAATATATGATGGATACAGTGATCTCTCTTCTGACTGGTTTGTCGGATTCCCAGGTCCGAGCTTTCAGGCATACCAGTACTCTTGCTGGTAAGTAAGCACAAAGGGGGGAATTTTCCATATACTTATTGGCCTAAGTCTCTCCCCATTGAATTCAAAGGAAGTTTTACCATTGACTTCAATGGAAGCAGAATAAGACATACATGAAGTGCTTTTGGAAATTGCACTCAAATTCTAAATATCACATATTTTAATTGTACTAAAGTTCAGTTTTTGTAATTAAACACGTGTACATTAAACTATAATATAAAAAGTAGGAATTATTCAGCAGTATGTTTAAATATTAATAGACAATTGAGTTGTTTTCTGTTTTATATTTTTCAATGCAGTGGCTTATATTTATACAGTCTACTGTATAGCTTTCCAGTTCTCATGGCATCTTTGATGTTTTAAAACATCATTTTTGTATGAATGTATTGATTGAGAAAAATCCTTGACTGTCAGTTCAAAAACTGAAACGCTCTGCTTACCTACCAGCCATATACAGTACAGGCAGTAGTAGTGCAAACTGTTACTGATCGTTCCCCGCAATGTGCCACGAACCTGTCTTGAAAGCTCACTTTGTGTCTCTGAAGGTTGCCACTTACAGTGAAGGCAGCTTTCTGACATAGACTCTTGTCCACAAAGGACTGAGCTGAGATGAAGTCATTTCACACACACCATTGAGCAACATTCAGTTCTTCTTCGAGTGATGTTCCCTACTGTATTAAGAACATAAGAACGGCCATAGTGGGTCAGACCAAAGATCCATCTAGCCCAGTATCCTGTCTTCCAACAGCGGCCAATGCCAGATGCCTCAGAGGGAATGAACAGAACAAGTGATCCATCCCCTGTTGCTCACTCCCAGCTTCTGGCAAACAGAGGCTGGGACACCATCCCTGCCCATCCTGGACTATCCTCCATGAACTTACCTAGTTCTTTTTTGAACCCTGTTATAGTCTTAGCCTTCACAACATCCTCTGGCAAGGCGTTCCACAGGTTGACTGTGTGTTGTATGAAAAAATACTTCCTTTAAAACTGCTGCCTGTTAATTTCATTTGGTGCCCCCTAGTTCTTATGTTACAAGAAGGAGTAAATAACACTTCCTTATTTACTTTCTCCAAACCAGTCATGATTTTATAGACCTGTATCATATCCCCTCTTAATCGTCTCTTTTCCAAGCTGAAAAGTCCAGTCTTATTAATCGCTCCTCATATGGAAGCTATTCCATACCCCTAATAATTTTTGTTGCCCTTTTTCAAATCTTTTTCAATATATCTTTTTTGAGATGGGGCAACTATATCTGCATGCAGTATTCAAGATGTTGGCATACCATGGATTTATATAGAGGAAATATTGTATTTTCTGTCTTCTTATCTGTCCATTTCTTAATGATTCTCCACGTTCTGTTAGCTTTTTTTATTGCCACTGCACACTGAGTGGATGTTTTCAAAGAACTATCCACAATGACTGTAAGATCTTTTTCTTGAGGGGTAACAAGAAAATTTAATTTAATTTAATTTAAACCCACTCATTTTTTATGTTTAGTTGGGATTATGTTTTCCAGTATGCATTACTTCACATTTATCAACATTGAATTCATCTGCCATTTTGTTGCTCAGTCACCCAGTTTTGTGAGATTCCTTTGTAACTCTTCGCAATCTGCTTTGGACTTAATTAACATGAGTAGTTTTGTATCATCTGCAAATTTGCCACCTCACTGTTTACCCTTTTTTCCAGATAATTTATGAATATGTTGAACTGTACTGGTCCCAGTACAGACCCCTAGAGGACACCACTATTTACTTCTCTCCATCCTGAAAACTGACCATTTTTTTCCTATCTTTTAACCAGTTACTGTTCCATGAGAGGACCTTCCCTCTTATCCTATGACTGCTTACTTTGCTTAAGAGCCTTTGGTGAGGGACCTTGTCAAAGGCTTTCTGAAAATCTAAGTATACTATATCCACTGGTTCACTCTTGTCCACATGGTTGTTGACCCCCTCAAAAGACTCTAGTAGATTAGTGAGGCATGATTTCCCTTTACAAAAACCATGTTGACTCTTCCTCAATAAATCATGTTCATCTGTGTGTCTGATTCTGTTCTTTACTATAGTTTCAACCAGTTTGCAGTATTAAAGTTAGGCTTACTGGCTTGTAATTGCTGGGATCGCCTCTAGCGCCTTTTTAAAAAATTGGTGTCACATTAGCTATCCTCCAGTCATCTGGTACAGAAGCTCATTTAAATGATAGGTTACACATCACACTCAGTAGTTCTTCACTTTCACATTTGAGTACCTTCAGAACTCTTCAGTGAATACCATCTGGTCCTGGTGACTTATTAATGTTAAGTTTATCAATTTTGCTCCAAAACCACCTATAATGACACCTCAATCTAGGAAAGTTCCTCAGAATTCATTTAGTTTCTCCTCAATGGCCTTATCATCCTTGAGCGCTTCTTTAGTATCTTGATTGTCCAGTATCCCCATTGGTTGTTTAGCAGGCTTCCTGCTTCTGATGTACGTAAATTTTTTTTTTTTTGCTGTTACTTGTGGAATCCACTGAGAGTTATATACATGCACCATGCATCCAGAGCTGGAGGTTTTGAAAGTAGTAGCATCTGTTCGTCCATGCATGTGCCCTTGCTCCACCTCATAGTTTCATCCGAGGTGATAAAGGCCAGGGTGGACCGACCACCCCTCAGTTCCTTCTCACTGCCTCCCTTCCTCTCCCCCTTCCTCCCCCCGGGACTATGACCAGGATTCTGTGCTTCAAAAGCTGTGTTTCCTGCCTGTGCTCCTTCTCTATGATTGAAGAAGACCAGCGGTGCCTCTACTGCCTGGGCGAGGCACACATGGTAGCACTTTGCATTATCTGTAAGTCCCTCCTGCCCAGGATCAGGGAAGCCTGTGAGCTCTGCCTTTGCAGATATCTAATGGAGGAAGCAATGAGGCCCTGGGTGCACTAGGATCCAGGCCCAGGAAACCCCCCTGTACAGCAGCCACCACTGGCGGTGAGCACCCCTCTGAGCACCGCACATGCCTTGGAAATGGCGGTACTGAAGACTAAGAACAGGTCCCGACATGAGAGCAGAAGACAGTCTCATGGGCATAAGAGTAGATCCCCGCAGTGGACTGCTCCCAAGCACAGCGTTTCCTCCCCGAACTGATCCACGTTGGTTGAGACGTTGCTCACAGAACCAGATGGATTGGATTCCCCAGATGGAAGGTAAGGCCAGGCGCAAATAGGATCCGATGGTGATCTCACCACACAAACAACCAGAATGCTCACTGGTACACACACCACCCACTTTGCTGGTGCCCACATGCTTGCCATACAGGCTGGTCCACCAGACACCCGCCAGGCCCCTTCAGCATCTCCACTGGTGCTCCATGGACCCCTGGCCACTCAGAGACATTTTTGACAGCGGAGGAGTTAATCCTCCCATTCCTGCAATCTCTCCAGCTCTCAGTTCACCTGCAACATTCCTGCTCATAAGGATGAGCCCCTTCTGCTGCTGAAAGAGAAGCCCATCTCTGACTCATCACAGCACTCTGGTATGAACAGTCTTCCGAATCCGAGGAGTTCTCAGAGCTGGACCAGTCATTTTCCTTGATGTTGCACCAGAGTCTTGGATATATGACCCAGACTTTCCTCCCCTCTGGCATATGACACTACAAAAGGGGCCTGGTACTGTGTCCCATGGACCCCTCTTTTTGGCTGTACTGGGGACCCTGGGATCCCTACCACAGACACCATGTACTGTCTCAGGCTGCTAGCTCTACCGGTCCCGACTGGCGTATCCTCGTCACCAGATGAGGTGATCATCCCTTTCCTGCTCTCTCTGCTGGATCATCACTGACTATACAGGACTTGTTGCAGAGAGTAGAGGCAGACCTGGGAAACCCCATTGGAGGAGATTCAGGACCCACAACGTTGACTCCTGGACATCCTCCAACCCCACGGTGGCCATCCTGGAACTGGTGTGGGCCGTGTGGCACACACCAGCCACGTGTGCCCTACACTTATGTGGGTGAAGAGGAGATACTTTGTGCCAGCAAAGGGGGCAGATTTCTTATTCCCCAGCTCCCTTGTTGTCCAAGTGGCTGCAGAATGAGCAGGGCAGCAACTACAGAAGTCCACTCCTTCAGACAAAACAGCTAAGGGACTGGATCTGCTGGACAAGAAAGTCTATTCTTCTGCGGGCCTACAATTTCACATTGCCAATTTCCAGGTTCTTCTAGCCAAGTATGACTCTAACAACTACAATAGGCTAGCAGAGTTCAAGGACAAGATCCCTCTGGAACACCAGGAGCAATTCCAGGCACTGATAGACAAAGGGAGGTTGGTCCTCCAGGCAGAAGTACTTTGATGCGTGCGGGATTGAGTGGGCAAAAAAACAGACTGTGGTCATTTGCAGGAAAATGCAAACTCTTTTGTCAGTTTGTCATAAATAGAATTTCAGCAATGTAAAGCAAAAAAAATTTTTTTTTAAATAAAGGTTAATACTTACATTTAAGCGAGGGATAGAAAGAGATTTCATGTCTATTATAACAGGAATTAAAGTATTTTTTTACATGGTTTAAGCATGAGTTGTTTTATTCTTTCAGTGGTAAATATTATGTCTGATTTCTATTATATAATATATATATATTAACCGATGGTGTTGGGTTTTTTTTAGTATCATGGGGGAATCTCTCTTCCAGGATTTGCAAGATTTTAAGGTTTTTGTGGGTGGTAACAGGATAAAAATGCAAGAAAAAATGCAGGAGTGGGTATTTTGGGGTGGGATGGTAGCGGGATTAAAAAATAGTCCCGTGCAGGGCTTTACTTCAGCTCTCTTGAACAGAGTTGTTATTCATATTCATTCTCTGTAGTGTGTCAGGATCAACACAGACAATTTTCAATGGAGAAAGGAAAGTTATTTCCAGTAACTGGACTTCTCCGAGTATATTGATTCTGTAGAGCCACACTCACTTACTCACTTGCTCTCCTTCCCCAACTGGGAATTTTAATGTTACTATGAATATTTGGGAAGGAACAATGAAGGTTGTTTCTTATATACTCTCAGTTCTAATGTTTGGATCAGTGAGGGGGATGGGTGTGACCTTGATGGGAACTGTTTTCCAGATGGTTCTGTATCCATGTGTCAAGGGTTGCTCACGTCCCATGAGTGTGGATCTGCAGAGGCAATATACTTGAGCTTCAGTTACAGGTGAGTAATGTTCCTTTATCTTCCACTCTTTACAGCTATGAAGCTTATGACTGCTCTTGTGAATGTTGCCTTAAACCTGAGTATTCACCAGGATAATACACAGAGGCAGTATGAAGCTGAGAGAAACAAAATGATTGGTAAGAGAGCTAATGAAAGATTGGAGCTGCTGCTTCAAAAAAGGAAAGAGGTAAGTCAAAGATCCAAAGCTATTTTCCTAGTTATAGCATTTACTCTCCTGAAAACCTGTAAAAGAATATCTGATTCACAAGTTATTTCCTGAAAAAAGTAGCCTTTTATAGTATTTATAATATTGAAAATATGAGTGTTTTTTGTTCGTAGTGCAAGTTTTCAAATTAGTATATATTCAGCCTCTTGTCCACAAAGGGGAGCAAATCAATCAAGTACACCAAACAGATTTTGAAATTTAAATTATTCATGCTTTCTTCTGCTGTACTTGGGGAGAGAGTTTGGTTTTGTGGTTCAAGCACAATATTAGGAAGCAAGAGATGTGTTCTGTCAAAGAATTTCTCTGTGGCCTCGAGCATATTACTTAGGGCTACATCGTCAAGTGTTGGGTTTACACACACAGCTAAGATTGTAAGCAATAGCTCTTCTGCACATATAGAATGATGGCTATTTTCTAAGATTAATGTACGTGATGAGGAAGGCAGGAAATTAGTCCAGAATTGTGCATAGCATGCAGATTTTCGCTAAACATAGAAAAATAAGATTTTAAAGCGGATTCTGTGCTCCATCCAACTGTATTGTCCGCTTCTCCCTTCCCCCAGCACAACTGTAGCTCAGAGAGTGACATTACTACTTTTTGCAGCTGCTTTGAAAGAACACCAAACTAAGGGGATATTAAAGTCACTTGGTAAATGCCAGTCTGGTACTAGGTGAGAAAAAAACATTACAGGGATGACGTAATTATCCAATAATCAAGTATTAGATCCTAGGAAATTCAGAGTTAAGTTTGCACTTAAAAGAAATCAAAATATGGTAAGTACGGAAGTGCACAGATAAGTTACCCAAACAACTTTAACTGTACCCTGTAGTGATGCCATGCAAAAATTATATGATTATGATTAAGACACTTTAGTGTTTGTTGTCTTAGATTAGATAAAATTGATTTAAAAAAATTAGTTTTAAAATAATTTCCCCCTCATGATATCACTACAATGCAGAGTTAAGGTTGGTTGGGTGCCTTAACTGTGCATATATTTTGGATTTTTTGAAGTGTAATCTTTAAGCTGAATTTCATTCATTTATAATGCTTGGGTTCGGGATATATATAGCTTTCCTGTGATGTTTTTACCCCTCTTCATAGATTTGAAGATCATAAGGTTCTATTGTGATCATCTAGTCTGAGCTCCTGTATAACATGGGCTGTAGAAATTCTCCCAAATAATTCCTACAGCATATCTCAGAAAAATTGATTTAAAAATTGTCCATGATGGAGAATCACCACTAACATTGCAAAGTTCAGTTGTTAATTACTCTCACTATTAAAAATTTACTCTTTATTTCCTGTCTAATTTTGTCTAACTTCAACTTCCAGCCATTGGATGATGTTATACCTTCCTCTGGTAGACTGAAGAGCCCATTATTAAATATCTGTTCGCCATGTAGATCCTGTAATCAAGTCACCCATTAAACTTCTCTTTGTTAAGTTAAATAAATTGAGCTCCTTGCGTCTGTCGCTATAAAGAATTTGTTCAAATCCTTTAATCATTTTTGTGGCTCTTCTTTTGAATTGTGGGCACCAGAACTGGACACCATATTACAGCAATGATCACACCAGTGCCAAAATAGAGACAAAATAACGTGTCTTCTACTACTTGAGATTCCCCTGTTTATCCATCCAAGGATTACATTAGATTTTTTGGCCACAGCGTCTCACTGGGAGCTCTTACTCAGCTGATTATCCACCACAACCTCTATATCTTTTTCAGAGTCGCTGTATTCCATGATACAGTCCCCTATTGTGTAAGTGTATGTAGTTGATTATTTTTTCCAGTGTGCATAACATTTATAAGTGCAAAGTAGAATTTCATTTTGTGAGATCCCTCTGTAACTCTTCACAGTCAGCTTTGGACTTTACTATCTTAAATAATTATGTATCATCTGCAAACTTTTCTTTGCACTGTTCACTTCCTTTTTCCAGATCCTTTATGAATATTTTGAACCGCAAAGGTTCCATTACAGATCGTTGGGAAATCTGGCTATTTATATTTCTCCATTGAGAAAACTGATCATTTATTTCTACCCTATTTTTCCTATCTTTTAACCAGTGACTGATCCAAGAGAGGAACTTCCCTCTTATACCTTGACTACCTAGTTTTCTTAAGTGCCTATAGCTCTGTCAAAGGCTTTCTGAAAATCCAAGTACACTGGATCACCCTTATCCATATTTTTGTTGACACCCTCAATGACCTGTAATAGATTGGTGATGCATCTTTTCCCTATACAAAAGTGGTGTTGACTCTTCCCCAACAAATCGTGTTTGTCTGTGTGTCCGATAATTCTGTTTACTATAGTTTCTACCATTTTGCTTGGTACTGAAATTACATTCATCAGCCTATAATTGCCAGTATCCCCTTTGGAGCCCTTTAAACAAAATTAGTGTTATATTAGCTCCCTTCCTGGTGTCTGGTATGGAGGCTTGTTTCAGTGATAGGTTACATACTACAATTAATAGCTCTTCAGTTTTTATATTTGAGTTCCTTCAGAACTCGTAGGTGAATACCATCTGGTCCTGGTGACTTATTACTGTTTAATTTATCAATTTGTTCTAAAATCTCTTCTACTGACACATCAATATGGCACTGTACTTCCGATTTGTTACCCAAAAAGAAGCTGTTTCTGCTTCTCTCTCCCTCTTTATCTTCTTGTCAGCTTGTCAGTTCTCACCGATGTCCTGGACTATTCATTTAACCCCTCTATCCTTTTCTAAATCCAGGGTCCTCTAATATTTAGTATCCTCCTTTTTGGTCCTAGGCTTTAGCCTTGGGAAGCATAAGCTGTTCTTAATCTGACTGGAGCCAAGTAGGGTGTATTTCCCTGTAAACAGATTCCAAGGACTCTTTTATCTGTGTCATAATTTTATATTTCCTTCTTAGTTCCTTTAATACAGTGGCTCTCAACCGTTCCAGACTACTGTACCCCTTTCAGGAATCTGGTTTGTCTTGCATACGCTCAAGTTTCACCTCACTTAAAAACTACTTGCTTACAAAATCAGACATAAAAATACAAAAGTGTCATAGCGCACTGTTACTGAAAAATTGCTTACTTTCTCATATTTATTATATAATTATAAAATAAATCAATTGGAATATAAATATTATACTTTCATTTTAGTATATAGTATATAGAGCAGTATAAAGTCAGTATGAAATTTTAGTTTGTACTGACTTCTCTAGTTCTTTTTAATGTAGCCTGTTGTAAGACTAGGCAAATCTCTAGATGAGTTAATGTACTCCCTGGAAGACCTTCGCATAACCCCAGGGGTATGTGTGCTCCTGGTTGAGAACCACTGCTTTAACAACCCCTTTTAATCTAATTCCATATCAAACAATCCATGTTAAACAATTACATAGAAGGGCACACTGTACTTACAAATAATACAGATATTTCCCCTTTAATCAGACTGTTATTTAGATCATTCTGGGCAAAGAAAAGACTGACACAGATGTTAAATTTCTCAAAAGAACTATTTTAAATTAAATGTAATTCATAAATTCATTAATGGATTTACTTGTAAATTCAGAGAAAATTTATTCTGGACTCAAGTTATAGGGAAACTCAAGTTAGCCTTAACTATGGAACTGCAACTCCTACCTCCATAATAGGTATACAAGAAACAGGTAACATTTTACCACTTCTGCAGGAATGCATAACAAACCTGTCAAATACATGATGGCCACGTGAGATGCATGACACTTGGCAGGCCTATGAGGTACTAATGTTCATTGGTGAAGAGAATAGGGATCTGTATCGGGTTTGTATGGACCACAAACCCAACTATCTGTGTTTCTAATAGTTACTATTACCATTACTATTACCTATCTCTTCGTAATAACTGGGATCCCCACCCACACAAGAGGATACTGTGACATCATCTGGATTGAGGGTCCCAACTATGGGATCGTTTCCCTCTGCTCCAGCTTGGTCATTTTTCCTTGAGACTTTCCTCCTCCTCAACAGCACAGAGGCAGTCAAAGTGAGGGTGAGATTGCTCTGCTGTGGCCCTGAAAGTTTCCTCTATATATACCTCTCCAGTTCAGCCACTCAGGTCTCAAGAGTCTGTACTTGGTCTCTGAGGAGAATAAGCCAGGGACACAAAAGGCAATAAGAAGAGGCTCTTTAAATGCATTAGGAGCAAAAGAAAGACAAAGGAAAGTATAGGTCCTCTACTTAGCAGGGAAGGAAAGCTAATAATTGATATCATCAAGAAAGTCAAAGTGTTTAATGCCTATCTTGTTTCGGTCTTCACTAAAGAGGCTAATGGTGACTAGATACTCAACACAATTAATATTAACAACAAGGGGGAAAATAGGGAAAGAACAGGGTAAAGAATATTTAGATAAGTTAAGTGTATTCAAGTTGGTAGGGCCTGATGACATTCATCCTAGGGTACTTAAGAAACTAGCTAAAGCAATCTTAGAACTATTAGTAATTATCTTTGAGAACTCCTGGAGGATGGGTGAGGTCTCAGAAGAATGGAGATGGGCAAGCATAGTAACTTTCTTTAAAAAGGAGAACAAAGAGGACTGAGGAATAAGAGATCAGTCAGCCTAACTTTGATATCTGGAAAGATACTGGAACAAACTATTAATCAGTTTGTAAGCACCTAGAGAATAATAGGGTTATAAGGAATAGCCAGCATGATTTGTCAAGAACAAATCATGTCAAACTAACCTAATTTCTTTCTTTGACAGGGTTACTGAGGGGCAATAGATGTGATGTATCTTGATTTTATTTCAGAGTAGCAGACGTGTTAGTCTGTATCCACAAAAAGAAAAGGAGTACTTGTCACACCTTAGAGACTAAAAAATGTATTTGAGCTCAGATAAATTTGTTAGTCTCTAAGGTGCCACAAATACTCCTTTTATCTGGATTTTAGTAATGCTTTGGACACAATCCCACATGACATCCTCATAAGCAAACTAGGGAAATTTGGTCTAGATGAAATTGCTATTAGGTAGGTACAAAATTGATTGAAATACTGTGCTCAAAGAGTACGTATCGGTGGTTCACTGTCAGACTGGGTGGGCATATCTAGTGGAGTCCCACAGGGGTCAGTCCTTGGTCCAGTACTTTGGAATACAGGATTAGTATTCAAACTAATCTTGACAAATTGGAGAATTGGTATGAATTTAGCAAGATGAAATACAGTAGAGACAAAAGCAAAATGCTACATTTAGGAAGAAAAAAATTAAATGCACAAGTACAAAATTGGAAATAACTCTTTAGGTAGCAGTACTGCTGAAAAGGATCTGGGTTTCCATTGGATCATAAATTGAATATGAGTGAACATTGTGATGTAACTGCAGAACAGGAGCGTTGCATGTAAGATATGGGAGTAATTGTCCTGCTCTACTTTGTACTGGTGAGGCCTCAGCTAGAGTACTGTGCCCAGTAAGGATAGATGTGGATGAAATGGAGGGAATCCAGAAGACAGCAACAAAAATAAAATTTAGAAAACCTGACCTATGAGGAAAGATTAAAAAAACTGGTTATGTTTAATCCTCAGAAAAGAAGATGAGGGGAGGGAGGAGCCAGTCTTCAAATGTATTAAGTTCTGTTAGAAAGAGAACAGTGATCAGTTATTCTCCATGTCACTGAAAGTAGGGCAAAAACTAATAGGTTTGCTCCGCAGCAAGGGCGATTTATGTTAGCTATTAGGAAAAATCTTTCTAACTCAAAGGAAGTTAAGCACTGGAATAGGCTCCCAAGGCAGGACATTTAAAAAAAACAGGTTGGACAAATACCTGTCAGGGATGTTCTAGGTCAGGGGTTCTTAACCTTCATTGCACCGTGACCCCCTTCCAACAACAAATTTACTTCATGACCCCGGGGGAGGGCCAGAGCCCGAGCCCCGACTGCCTTGGGTGGCGGGAGTGGTGCTACAGCCTGAGCCCTGGGTCAGGAGAGCGGGAGCCACAGCCCAAGCCCTACTGCCCTGGATGGAGGTGGAGCTTAGGCTTCGGCTTCAGCTCTGTGTCCCAGCGAAGTCTAATAGTGGCTGTGGTGACCCCATTAAAATGGGGTCGCGATCCACTTTGGGGTCCCGACCCACAGTTTGAGAACCGCTGGTCTAGGTTTATTTGGTGCTGCCACAGCACAGGGGTTTGGAATTAATTCCAACCCTACATTTCTGTGATTCTATGAATTGGCATGTCACACCTTTTAAAGCTTTTTGGGCTGTCTACTGCATCAGGAAGACAACACTGCACTGATTTGCACTTGATCCATATTCGTAAGGTTTTCTTTGCAACCAAAAGGACTGGAAACCTTATCCAACATTTTTAAGCCTGGGTGCCTAAAATTAAGCTCTTCAGTCTATATTTAGGAACCTAAATAAAAGTGTCCTGATATCAAAAGACACCCAGCATCTTCAGCCCAAATTGACTTCAGAGGTGCTCAGCACCTCTGAAAACTGGGCCACTTTAATTTGGGTCTAACTTTAGGCAACCAGGTTTTTAAACATATGAATATATAGATTCTGGATTACATTTGTGCAACTTCGGGTAGATTCTGCATCAAATTCCATGGACTTGAAAACTTAGAATCCACAAGGCTCTGAAAATATCTCTGCTGAATAGCCCCCTTCTCTGTTGATGCATCTGCACCAATGAGATGGTCGTGAGCTCCTGTTACTTACTGCTGTGTTTTGTCCCTGCCAGGATTGTTGGCTTCTCTCTCTTGCTCCTCTACTTGCTCCCTTGTGATCTGCTAGCCAGAATCTTCAAAGGAGGTGTTTAGTGAACAGGCACGAGGTGGCTAAAGGGACAGCCAGTGATCATATGAATGTCTGTTCACAAGGACATTGTGCTTTAAAGATTCCTGAGAGGAGCCAGAGGTAGTAGGGCACACCAGCATGCCCAAATGAATGACAGATATTCAAAACATGGGTGCCAGTTTGGCAGGCTACTTAGGGATATGTTGCTATGCCCATACCTACCAGTATAGCATGTGCTGATAGATCATTAGGATGCAGATTCACCTGCACATAGAAAATCACCCGCTACAGAGTTGGACATGCTACCAACAAGCCTGACAGAGTTGCCTTATCTGTTTTGGTGATGGTGATGGTCCCAAAAGATAGCAAAAAGAAGGTTCAGTTCCTCACTGAGAAATGTTGGGGCAGGAACCAAGGCTTCTAGAGATTTGCTCTGTAAGATGAATACTGATCAGAAAAAAAATAACTGACAGCATCAGTGCTATGGATAGGCCCTGGAGGATTATGAGGAGATCAGGGATGACAGAGGGACTTGCATGTACATTCCATATGACCATAAAGAGTTGTGAATGGTGAAGGGCCATCTAGCTAAGTTGAGGGAGAACAGCAGATAACTCAGTAGGTGGTCTAGGCCATCATAACAAAGTCATGCAGGAGATTGCTGGTGAGGACACATTAGCAGTGAGCTGCTAGTGACAAGATTAGCAGAAATAAACAGGTATTTTTTAATGCATCACTGACTGGTTTTGTGACCAAAACAAAAAGATTAGAGGCTTCTTTGATGTCCCAGTGTCTGTGTTTGCCAGTTAATTTCTTATTGCCCAAGTGATCTTTATTGCTCCTTTGGTTTTCATGTGTTGGCAGCTTCTGCCAGTCCACAACTTGCTATCTTACTAGATCCTTTAGCTAGCTGAGGCGTCTGATGGATGGAGATTCTTACCTGGCCAACACTCCGTCTGGGGGAATTACCTGGGGGTGGAGACTGATCTGGTAATTTATAAGTAAATTCTGTATTTCCTCCTGGATATGAGAGAGAAACACCCAGAACTGGGCCAAGAGAGATGGCAGGCACAAGGGAGATGCTTTCTTTTACTCATGCCAGTGTCATGGCTGATGGTGCAGAAGCCCTGACAATGGAAAATAATCTACAAATCTCAAATTTTATCAACGGTTGGCTCAGAACATAGTCTCTCATCAGCCCTTAACCATGTTGAGATGGCAGAGACCAACATGTGGACTCACGGGGACATCCCACCTCAGGCTATCCCACCTCAGTGACTCAGCATCAACAGCACTAGTTGTGAAAGGGGCCAGTGCCCTGCTGTGCTTCCATTTGCTACTGCTGCTCAACACAGTGGCCAGCTATTGTGGGTCCATTTTCAGCTAATCTCAGAACCACTGTGGAAAACACTAAGGAAAAAGAGGAGTGAACCCTCCACTCTGTCCCGTGACCTACCCCCATTGAATCTGGTACATTGCAGCTCATTTTCCCATTTGAACTGAATGTCTGTGTATTGCTTTGTGCTCTTTTTCTGTACTCACAAGAACAGCCATACTCTCTAGCTCTGTATCCTGTCTTCCAACAGTGGCCAATGCCAGGTGCCCCAGAGGGAATGAACAGAACAGGTAATCATTAAGTGATCCATCCCCTGTCACCATTCCCATCTTCTGGCAAACAGAGGCTAGGGACACCATCTCTGCACATCCTGGTTAGTAGCTATTGATGGACCTATCTTCCATGAACTTATCTAGTTCTTTTTTGAACCCTGTTATAGTCTTAGCCTTCACAACATCTTCTAGCAAGGAGTTCCACAGGTTGACTGAGCGTTATGCGAAAAAATACTTTTTTTGTTTTGTTTTAAACCTGCTGCCTGTTAATTTCATTTGGTGCCCCTAGTTCTTACGTTATGAGAAGGAGTAAATAACACTTCCTTATATACTTTCTCCAAACCAGTCATGATTTTATAGACCTCTGTCATATCCCCCCTTAGTTGTCTCTTTTCCAAACTGAAAAGTCCCAGTCTTATTAATCTTTCCTCATATGGAAGCCATTCCATACCCCTAATAATTTTTGTTGCCCTTTTCTGAACCTTTTCCAATTCCAGCATATCTTTTTTGAGATGGGACAACCACATCTGCACACAGTATTCAAAATGTGGGCATACCATGGATTTATATAAAGGAAATATTATATTTTCTGTTGTCTTATCTATCCCTTTCTTAATGATTCCCAATGTTCTGTTAGCTTTTTTGATTGCTGCAGCACATTGAGTGGATGTTTTCAAAGAACTATCCACAATGACTGTAAGATCTTTTTCTTGAGGGGTAACAGCAAATTTAGACCCCATCATTTTATATGTTTAGTTGGGATTATGTTTTCCAATATGCATTACTTTGCATTTATCAACATTGAATTTCATCTGCCATTTTATTGCTCAGTCACCCAGTTTTGTGAGATTCCTTTGTAACTCTTCGCAATCTGCTTTGGACTTAACTATCATGAGTAGTCTTGTATCATCTGCAAATTTTGCCACTTTTGTTTACCCCTTTTTCCAGATAATTTATGAATATGTTGAACTGTTCTGGTCCCAGTACAGACCCCTAGGGGACACCACTATTTACCTCTCTCCATTCTGAGAACTGACCATTTATTCCTACTGTATGTTACTGCCTCCCCCATATTATTTTTAAACTTCACTCTTGCATCCTTAACTTTTCTTTGATATTGTCATGGGGTCCACTTACCGTTGATGGTTTCTCCTCCTGGGGATTAGCTCTGTCAGGTGCCGCCTTCCTCTGGTGGTGTCCCTACCTGTTGTCCTTTCTCATTCCCAGGCCCATCTCCCTCTGGGAACCACAGCCTCCTCTTCATGACTGAGCATTCCTTCCAGGTCACTATGTAGTTCCCCCTTGCGTGCCCCACAAAGTATTTCCAAAATAAAATTTCCCAGCCAGTCCACTGTCCTTTGCCTGGTCTATGCCAAGTGCTCAGGGGCTGTTAAGGGAACCAGGTCCTGCTTTCTACTCTGGCTTCCAGCTTAGGGGCCCTCCAGTCAGCAGCTAAGGCCTGCATTGTCTTACCTTTCTGCTTTCCCCCTGAGCCTTTTCTACCTTCCTGGTTCTCCCCTGGTTTGCCAGCCTCCCAGTTCCCTTCTCCAAGGGAGTTACTGCAGCCTACTTGCTACAGCCCCCTTCTGCTTTCAGGGCTTTATACTGTTCCTGTCTAGATAAGCCTCCCTATTTAATCAATTCCCTGTGCCCTGGCTCCTCCTTCAGGTGCAGCCTGGGCAGTTAGGTAGGCCCAATAATCCCTTCCAATCTTGTGTGGGGTGAACACCCCATCACAAATACTTACCTCATTTCTGCGTAATTTAACAGTTCATTTCAGAATTCCTCCTTGGGTTCCAATTCTTCCTCAGAGTGGACAGGACTCTGTGCTCATCTTTATCCTCATCTTCCTTCTCTTCTTCTGCCTCATCTAGGATGACTCCAGCCATATGTTTCTGTTCATGTGGCTGACTGTCTGGGTCTTGTGCCTCAGCTGCTGCTTCTTTTGTATAGGATATGAGGTCAGCAAAGGCAGTGGTGATTGAAAACTAGCTCAGCCTATGCCTTTGTGGCTTCATGTGCTTAATCCTCTAATTTGTGTATCTAAATTGGCTTGAGTTCAAAAATACTGTGCCTATCCTTGAAGCCATGCCCACAATCCTGTCCTTTTGTGTATACTCATCCTTTTGTACAGGGGCTGTATGTGCCCAACTGTCCCTTTTGCACTTATCCCTTGCTTGCACAGTGGAATAAATGTGCCAATGGGGATTTGTGTGTGCATTTTTTTTTTGAAAATTTAGCCCTTAACTCCTGTGTACCTCAGTTTTTCCATGTGTAAGGTGGTGTATAATGATTTCTCTCCTCTCAGGGAAGTAGGGCTGCCAACCCTCTAGGATTGTCCTGGAGCCTCCAGGAATTAAATATTAATCTTTAATTAAAGATTATGTCATGTGATGAAACCTCTGGGAATACGTCCAACCAAAATTGACAACCCTAAAGTGTGAGGCTTAACTATTCACTATTTTACAAATTGCATTGAGATCTTCACATGGAAGGTAGTATAGAAATGCTAAGAATTATAAATGAAATCACTTGTTGAAATTATCTGGTCTGTGCTATGCAGGAGGTGAGACTAAATTATCATAATGTTCCCTTCTGGCCTTCGCATGTTGAATCTATAAAAAATATTAATTATTATATATATATATCTGTGCAATCTGTACTGGCAATCCTATTTTGTGGCTTTGTACTGAAGATGTGAAATATTTTAATTCCTGCACTTTGTAGTGTTATGCTTTGATATTAAGAATGCTGTGAATGATAAAAAGGAAGAGTTAATGACCTCCTTGATGGATCAGTTATGATTTTATGTGGTAAAGGCAGTTATGCCTTGAAAAAGGATTATGTAAAATGGGCACCTTCTTTCTCAACAGATCTGTTCTTTTTGTGTAATCTGGGTCATATTTACTTAATTTAGTGACAAAAGTAAGATTTTACTATTTTTTCTTGTTAGGCCTGGTCTACATACAATTTTTGTATTGGTATAATTCTATCAATTGAGAGATACTTTTTAGTCATGATTATACAGGAGCAATCCAGAGTGGATGCAGTTATACTGGTATAAATGTGCTTATACAAATGTAGCTTATTCCCCTTTCCAAATGGGAATAAGATGTAGTGACATAAACATATTTATAGTATTATAACTGTGTTGACATTTGAGAGACGGGGAGGTATACCACTTTATCTATAGTTTTGTATGTAGAGAAGCCCTAAGTCATGCAAAGCCAACACAGTAAAACTGAGTGAACTGGATTTTATTCACTTTTGCACATGATCAGTAGAATTACTTACTAATTTCCAGTTAGTTACACCTGTAAATCCCAATTTGGAAACACCAGAGTTATACAGGTGTAATTGGAAGACATAATTTGTCAGTAGATTTAATAGTAGTAGTGGTGACATGCAAGATATCAATAATTCATTTGAACTCTTCCCTGGGACGAGTTTTCAGAACAGGAACTCAGAAAAGCAATTCTTTTACTTGTAAAATCAGCATATTTGATGCAGAAATCAGTGAGGGAGAATAAACATGAATCCCCATTATACCATTTTTTAGAGAGTCTGTTTTTACGGTAGATCTTCACTTTAGGTATAGAAAGTGTCCCTATTCAGTAAAGCAATTAAGCATATACCTAACATTAAGCATATGCATTGAAGTCAGTGGGAGTTAATCACATACTTAAAGCCAAGCAGATGCTTTAATGCTTTCCTGAATTGGGGCCACAAGTTTGAAAAATTTATTCTTTTAAATTCATAATTAGGCCTTAAAAAGAAAAGGAGTACTTGTGGCACCTTAGAGACTAACAAATTTATTAGAGCATAAGCTTTCGTGAGCTACAGCTCACTTCATCGGATGCATTTGGTGGGGATCACACTTAGTCAAAGGGTTGCTTCTCAGTCTAAATCATTAATGTTTGTAAAATGTGTTCTATGAAGGCACTATATATGTTTAAAATGTTTTTATTTATACCTACTGGGAAGAAGAGAAATGCAAATTATAATACCTCTGAATGTAGCATACTTCTCAAATCAAGTAGTATAATGTTTCAGGATGCTAATACTATAAATTATCAGGATGCCAGTCTGAAATATTAGTGATCTTTTATTTCTTTTTTTGCAGCTGCAAGAAAACCAAGATGAAATTGAAAATATGATGAACTCTATTTTTAAGGGCATTTTTGTTCATAGATACCGGTAAGAGAATGAGCATTGTAGAAGGCCTTATTTGCTGAATTCAATAAAAATTTATGTTGATTTTCTTGTGGTGTAACGTTCTAGGTCCCACTGAAACAAAACTAAAACCATTATAATCTTTGAAGTTAAGGAAGAGAATTTAGGTGTCTCCCTTTTTACCCAAATAAATAAGATACCCAGACAACCTTAATTTGGTCCTAAGTAACATCATAGGGGAGAAAAAAATGAAAAAAGTGAATCGACTGTTAAAAAGCTGTTTCAGCTGAGGTAGGACCACAAAGGCTGAAATGCCGTAATAATAATAATAAGCATATGGTTATTTCATGTTGTACAGAGCAAAAAAAGTTAATTGGGTGCCTTCACTGTCTATTTAAATGCCTTAACATTTTGGATGTCTTTTAAGTTTAATCTTAACTCTAAATTTCCTGGATTTATAATTCTTCTTTTAGCTACAATTACAAACATTATTGTAGTGATTTTTGTCCTTAAATTACTGATGTGTACTCTCCATCTTATTTCCAATTAAACAATGTTTTTACTTGGGAGTTTGGGGGCGGGTGGGCTTTAAATAGGTGTTAGAGCCAGATAAACCAGCAGGTTCTGGCAGCTTTGTGCTAATTTGGAGCAGTGCAAATCAATTAATTTACAATGGCCAGTTAAAATGAATTTATGGCTGCTTCATATCACAGATAGTGCAAAGCAGCTGGAGCATACTGGTGAATTTGTTCATTATTTTACAACTGATTGCTTGGCTTATTTATGTAAGATAATATTTTAACATTGTAATTAATTGTTTAAAAACATGTAAACTTGCCAAGTAAGCTTCCAGGATATGAAACTGTGGAATTCAACTGTTTTAGTCATAAGAAACATATGATGTTCAACTTTAAAATTTTGCGAAAAGAAAAGGAGTACTTGTGGCACCTTAGAGACTAACAAATTTATTTGAGCAGAAGCTTTTGTGAGCTACAGCTCACTTCATCAGATGCATTTTGGTCATCTATGAAAGCCTTGAGACAGACTGGGCAAAAAGAGAACAGTGGGTGGGTAACAGTGGGGCTGTCTGGGGGTTGTGAACAGAAATATGTGGGGATGATAGGAAGCTGGTTGGAGATGACAAGGGGAAGGGGAATCTGAGATTTCTGCATGGGTAAGGTGGACAGAGGAATTTAGTGGTAATGTTAGAGTAGAGGAAGAAGACCAGACATGTGCATGGGTCTTATGGAGGCCTGTTATGTGCAGAGAGGCCTGGGTTAGGAAGAGCAATGCTGTAAACTAGGCAGGTGTTGGAGATGGGCTCTCAGGCCTTTGATGCCAAGGCATGGTGCTTGAAAGGCTGCTCATGGCAATGTTGCCTCAGCTTGACTGTGGTAAGCTAAGGCAGGAACGTAGGGGGAGCCTTTAAAAGACAGAGGCACTGCGACTCCGGGTCTGGGATCCCCCCACCTCTTTGAATAGCACTGATTTCCCTAATACAGCCCTCTTCTCTACAAACAACCCTTTTGCCCCTAGGCTTTATGCACAACCTTGCTTCCTTTTGCCCCACACATCCACATTCTGTCCCTGGCTCCCACATAGCCTCATTTACTATCTGCTTGGTTCTTTCAACACTAGAAAGCAGCACTATGAAAAACAGGAGAGTTGCCAAGTGCTTGGAGGACAAGGATGTGTGAATGAAGATGTGAAGGGGCACAAGGAAAAGGTCAGCAGGTCTCTGATATGTTACGAAGTAGAGAAGAGGATGTCCAAGGTCATGGGTTAAGTAGGGATATGAGCATGATATTGCATTCAAAGGATTTGAGGTTGTGTTTTTTTTGTTTTGTTTTGTTTTTGCATTTGTGTTGTGATGGAAATAGGGTGGCTATCCTGCTTCCATGCTTACCTCTCAGGGTCTGGGACTGTGATTTGTCAAGTAGTCTACAGTGAAAGAGATGAGCTGGCACTGGGTCTGTGGCATTATGTAGCCAGGTTTGATGGTGCAGACTAGAACGTGGATCTCTTATTGGTAACCAGATTATGAACGACAGAATTCCTCTGCCCACTGACATTGAACTGTATAAACTGAAGCTCTTGGGCTTGATTGTGCTCTGACACCTCATTGTAAAGACATTAGAAGTGGGCATAACCCTAACCCTAAAACTGGTCTGAGAGCAGAATCAGACTGTTGGTATGTGCCTTTGCATTAGCTCTAAATGAGAACTCCAGATCCATCTAAGTAGGAACGCAAGCTGATGTGTAATGGATTTATTAAGTGTTGGTCTACTGCTGAACCAGATGCCTTGGATGAGAGAGGTTTGCTTGACACTCCCTAGCATTATGTTGGAGTCATGATGCAGGAGGAATCAGAGGTTGCAAATCATCTTCTTTTAGTGCAGAAAGGGGTCACAGAGGTATTTTAGATTTTGAATTACATAACTAACATGAAGATGGGGGATCGTGGTCTTGTCACCAAACAGGGAGGAAAAAGCTCTTCTCTCTGCTAGTAGCAGTTTTGAGGGATTTTGTAGCCCTCACCCCTACCCACCATGTGGTGGTATAGCCTGTAAAAAAAAAAAAAAATTCTATACTCCATTGGATGGAAGATTAACACTTAAAGCTGACTTACTGGTTCATTCTCCCACTGGGGATGGTGGTGGGAAATAATTGTAGCTACCATTGCTGCTAAGGGATAGCGGAGAGGAGTATATGGTTTTTCAAAGACTCTCCTATCAATCCAAGCACCTTCTCATGCTGCTGCCAGCAATGAAAAACCCTTGTTTCTCTCAATGTTTTTTGGGAAGGAGAAACATGATGGATGACTTCTTGTCTGCGGACAAGGGGCATATGCCAGTATTCACACAGCTGGCTCTATGAGATGCTTGCAGCCATTGATCATGGGATTGTGCTGTCTCACTATATAGATTTAGCAGAGGTTATGGGAATGTGTTGAGAGGGTGATAATAGGCTGCTCCTGTGCCTGCCTGCAAAGCTCTTACCTGTGAAGTTAATCAGGGATCCATCCTCTCTCCATTTTCTTCAATTTGTATGGAGTCATTCGGAGAGATAGTGAGATGACACAGACTGAAATACCAGCAGTATGTGGACAACATAATGCATTACATCTAATTCCAGCTGCCCCAGCTGTGCTGGTGCCCAAGGGACATAAAAACTTGAATGAAGAGTAGCTGACTGAAGCCAAACCCAGCCAAAAAAAAGTGATGTTGGTGAGGAGAGGGAAGCACTTCAAAGAACTCTCCACCTCTATAATGGCCGTAAGGCTTTCTTCCCTCAGATGATCAAGACGGGGTCATTTTAGTCTCCTCATTTCATGTACAGGTAGTTATGATTGCAAAAAATGCCTTTTCTATGTACAGTTAGCTAGGACATTCTTCCCCGTTGTGATGGATTCATACTTGGTCACAGTAATCTATGCATTGGTGACTTCCAGCTTTAATTAGGAATGAAACTTTTGACCTTAGAAAGGTTCAGCTGGTTTGGAATACAGCCTGCCTGTGTAGCAACACAGGGTGTTTATCATTCTAGTCCTTTACACTGGCTTCTCTTTGAATATTAAGTCAAATGGAAGATTTCAGTACTGATAACTTATTGGAAAAAGTACAGAAAAAAGCAACAAAAATGATTAAGGGTATGGGACAGATTCTATCTGAATAGAGAGTAAAAAGACTGGAACTTTTAAACTTGGAAAAGAGAAAACTAAGAGGGGATATGATAGAGGTCTATGAAATCATGAACAGTTTGGAGATAGTGAATAAGGAAGTGTTATTTACTAGGTTCAAGGAATTCAGGAAATCACAGAGGCTGTTTGTCTTTTATGGGACTGAGAGTTAAAGACAGGCAATTACATCATAGTGCCTAAATGAGTTAGGCTTTGTACAGAGGAATGTTACAAAGAAACTAGGGCTGTCGATAAATCACAGTTAACTCACGTGATTAACTAAAAAAAAAATTAATCGTGATAAAAAATCATGATTAATCAGTTTTTATTGCACTGTTAAATAATAGAATACCAACTGAAATTTATTAAAAGGGAGAGAAAAGAATAGCAAAGAGAAAATGCAACTTCTGTCTCTGATGTTGATTTTCACTTGCATCCTCATTGCTGAAAAAAACAGATGCAGCACATGGTCTAATCAACCACTCTGAGACCTGGCAAACTTACCAGCATCAAAGTGTTTAGGATATTGTTTTTAATTGCCTTTTTGGTAATGACTCATACCAGTGTTACAGAATATGCAGTCTTCAGTGGGTGAGCCAGACTCTCATTAGACAAAAGAAAAGGAGAGGGATATAAGAGAAGAAATAAGTGGAGAAGGAAAAGAACACACAAAGGTGTTTCAAAGGGGGAGGGATAGCTCAGTGGTTTGAGCATTGGCCTGCTAAACCCAGGCCAGATTGTGAGTTCAATCCCTGAGGGGGCCATTTAGGGATCTGGGGCAAAAATTGGGGATTGGTCCTGCTTAAAGGGGGTTGGACTAGATGACCTCCAGAGGTCCTTTCCAACCCTGATATTCTATGATTCTAATGTATCACACTCACACACACAAAGTCTCACATCTCTGGTGGTATTCAGGATTTAGCCAAAGCTGGTGGAGGTGGCAATGTCATCTGGCTCCATCTCCCTGGCCGGGTCTGGTCAGGGCATCTTTCAGCATTATGATGAAGAAGATCTGGATTCCCAGGAGACTGTTGGTGTGGCAACCATTATGGTGAAGCTTGCTCCTTTCTCTTGTCTTGCCTTTCCATCAGCCAGCATCGTGTTAATCTCCATCTGTTCATCCATATTAATTTTGTTTAAGGGAGTGGTAGGCAGAATAGTCCATCCTCTCATTATTTTGTCCTCCAATAAAACCACTTTTCAACATACCAGTTTTGGTTTATTAATTTTTGGTCTCACGCTGTTCTTGTTTACCAGGTATAATCTTTACGCAGTCCTTGAATTATATCTATCAGCCTTTTTGTTTGTACTAATACAGTTTTTCTCTCTCCCTTTTGGAACTTTTTCCATCATTGTTTATTATTATAGGCTATTCTGACACTTTATGAATGTTCACACACTTTTTATAGTTGAGCTCACAATTAGAGTAAGTTTGTAGACCCAATTATCACAGCAGATGGGACTTGTAGAACCACCCAAGACCAGTAGGTTGTGCTGCAACCTGGGTGTTCACATTCACAACTTTCCTGACTGCAATGAAGATCCCTGGTCCTCTCTCATGTGACCAGTTTGTATGCAGTCCTGTGTCTTGCCTCTGCATCAGCTCTTTTGGTCTCTCTGCAGGCAATGAATCATAGAACTGGGTCAAACCTGGTGGCTTTGCAACCTTCAGTTTCTCTCCGCACCTTGGAGTCATCCACCGCCTCCAGTTCCTCACATTCATCTCAGGAATGGAGATCTAAGCAGGGTACTCTGGCTGAAAAAAACTAGATTGATTCCTCCTCATTGCTTTCAAGCTTTCAGGCTCCTCTTCACAAAAGGAGCCTGAACACTCATAGAAGTATCCAGACAAAAAAAGAGTCAAGCAACTAGATAGATCTTTTTAGATCAGATTTTGGAAACATGGAGTAGACGAAGTCAAGACATTAAGATCGACAGCTACTTATGGAACTTTGAAATAATGGAAGAAAAGGGATGGAGTAATTGAGGAGTGGAGTAGAGTGAAAATCTCTCTTTAGGATGGCAAAAACAGCATACTTAACTACAGGGGGGATGGGGTGAAACTGATAAGTTGGTGTGTTTGAGGATGACAAGTTTAGAGACATCAGAGTTGAACATAAGGATAAAAGTGGATAAAATCAGAGTATGGATACGGTGGAGAAAGTAAAGACAGACCCATAAATATTGTGGTATGATAAGGTGCTAGTAAATTGTCACTAGACTAATGGGGATGAAGGGAAAATTGTATTTGACTAGAATCTTGTTAAAGAGTATTATTTTTTTTTCTTTTTCTCTAGTGATGCTATTGCTGAGATTAGAGCCGTTTGTATTGAGGAAATTGGAGTATGGATGAAAATGTACAGTGATGCCTTCCTGAATGATAGTTATTTAAAATATGTTGGTTGGACACTACACGACAGGGTAAGTAATATTTTCCAGAGTATGACACCAGGAAAAGTGAATGTTTCCTTTTCCTGTTCAATATATCACCTTTTGATTTTTCTTCCTTTCATTTATTTCTTGACTGATATATTTCTGTAGTCATCATCTTTTGTGTAGCTTAAAACCAGCAATGTTAGATGTCCAGATCTAGGGTAGACCGATTGATTGCTGCAGGTGACATGGAGTGGATGACAGAGAAACTACTAAAATATGATTGTTCGGGGCATTGGCTGACATGATGTCGGATAGTTTGAAGTTCATTTCCATACTCACAAATAGGTTTGGATCTAAGTTTCCATTTATGGAGGCGGTTAGGTGCCTCTGATTTTCATGGGGGAAAAACCCTGAGTCTTTGAGCTCTTGCACTGCAAGCCAAAAAGGTTTTCTGGATTTAAGTCTGAGCCTTCAGATATTATTTAGGTCTTCCTGTATTGGGAGATCCTTGTTCCCTCAAATATGATGGGACCCCTGCAGGATTCCTGTGTCGCAACAAATTTGGGGTGAATGCATGTACACCAGTACAGGAAGCTACGGTTGTGGCTTTGATTTTTACTATGCCTGTAATGATATGTATGACTGTGTTAAGTTGAGAGTTGACAGTGATGTGAGGGAGCTATGTGCCCAGATGGGTGAGCAGTATTCTGCAGTGTAGTAGACAAGGGCCACTGCAGAGGTCCGTAGAATTTTTTGCATCAGCTCCCCAGGTCGTTCCTGCCCATTTTTGGATAAGATTTACATGCATCTTTATTTTGTCATGGATATTTTTCAGGTACTAGTGATTTGTGAGGTTTTGGTCTATGGTTAAACCAAAATATTTTGGGATAGGATCGTATCTTTTGTACTGGCCACAGAAATCCAAGTACAATTCTGATCTACCTGTTTGATTGTTTAGATTAAATGCGGATACAACTATCTTAGTGGGATTTGGTTTTAGTCAGAGCAATGTCATCAGCACAGACAAATTTCTGTGATGATGTTTGAGGAAGGTTGCTGGTATAGATATTAAACAGAATTGGTGATAGGGCTGATCCTTGTGGTAGACCATCATTGACAGTGCATGGCCTGCTGACCTGGTCACCAAGGAAAACATGAAATCTATGATTGGTCAGAATTTCTCAGAAGAATTTTATCATTGCATTGCATGGAATAATTTTGCTGGCTTTTAGAAGGAGGCAATAATATCCCTCATACCATATTGTATGCCTCAGATAATTCTAAGAAAGCTGCCTCTATTGTGAGTTTTCATTGGAATTCCACCTTTGTGTGGTGTTAAGGCTAATACTTGGTTAGTACAGCTGCAACCTGGTTATATACCTGCTTGTTTGGTTGGTAGAATTGCTTTTACAGGTTGTATGATCCTTGCCAGTAATATTCTCTCCATAAGCTTGTATGACATGCAGAGGAGTGAGATAGGCTGGTACTATAAAGGATTACTGGTTAGCTTCCCAGGTTTGGCAGCCTCGCAACAGATTCTCAGGACAAACCCTGAGGAATGGATATTGGAGAACAGTATTGCCAGCCATTTTTTGTACTTATCTCTGAGGTTTCTGGCAAAACACCATCAGGTCCTGCAGCATTCCCAGCTTTCATGAGTGAAAAGGTCTTACTGACCTCCTCAACAGTGAAGGGCAGTGATAGGAGGGCGGAGACAAGTGCTAAGATGACTATTTGCCAGAGTATTCTGTGCACATTGCGCTCAATATACTTGTCCTGTGGTGCTTTTCATGTGCATAAGAAGTATTCCTGCAGTCACATCAGCTGAGACTTGAGTATTTCGCTGTTTTACTGGCTTTGCGGGCCCATGCTAATGCAATAATATCCAAGCTTAGCATCTGGAATGAGTAAAGTACAGAGTTCAACCATTCAATCCATCCTTGGTGGTGCACTAACTTCAGTGACTCTAGTAAGGATGTTGAGTATTTACATAATCAAACACTTGGCACTCCTTTCTGTTTCCTTCTTTCCACAATAAGGTATATCCTTTTCGATGGCCATAAGGGATGTTTTTTCTTGTACATATTTAGATGATTTGGATGAAACAATCAAAATTTTCAGGTGTTGTTGGAATCACATAGATAGTAGATTCAGTTGTGACAGTGAATCCCGTACAGTTTGCCTTTTGCAACTCCCATTGCTATTTAGGCAATGACATGATTACTGGGAGTCCAATCCCAATATGGATTATCACCAGTCGATGCTGACTGCATGGAAAGTTGCCAAGAATATTTTTGGAAGGATTCTGACAGATTCTGAACTAGTCTTTGGTGAGGAAACCTAGATCAAGGTTTCAGTGGGTTCCGACGAGAAGAATGAGAAGTGTCTCTCTCTCTCTCTCTATCTTTCACATTGAAAAGGAGCTAGATGTCTTCATTTGATGACCGTTCCAGAAGTGCCTTGCCTGCAGTTTCATTACTAACGTAGCCCCACATTGCATGGTGGCTGTTGAAATCACCAACATATATAACCAGTGATAGGCTGTAGGAAATGGGGGAGAAGGCTCATCAACATTTTGTGATTTATACACATTAACTACTGTTATATTGTTGATTCTTATTGAGATGGTAAAGATTCCAGAGTTGCTCCTGGCATCTGTTTTGTCATAATCCTTAATGTCCTGCTTGCGTGATATAGCAAGACCAAGTTTTGGGTGATGGGAGAGGTGACAAGATTGTAGCTGGCAATATGACAGCTTGATTCTTGGATGTCATCTTTGATACGGGTTTCTTGCAGAGTAATGTCTTTGGCTATGTCTACACTACGGACCTTATAGCAGCACAGCTGTACCGCTGCAGCTGCACTGCTGTAAGGTCTCCTGTGTAGCTGCTCTATGCCGGTGAGAGAGAGAACTCCTGCCAGCATAATTCAGTCACCCCCACTGAGCGTCGGTAGGTATGTTGGCAGGAGACACTCTCCTGCCGACATAGCACTGTCCACACCAGCGCTTTTGTCAGTGAAACTTTTGTCAGTCGGGGTGTTTTTTTTTCACTCCCCTGACTGACAAAATTGCTAGCGCTGACATAGCCTTTGATCATGCATTGCATACATAATGCAAGCTAGGTAGTTGCTATTAGATTGGGATGCACCTTCGACATTCAATTGGCAAATTTGAAAGGCTGAGGCTTATGATTCTCTTAGAGTGGCTCTGGAAGGAGTCACTTTTTTGCAGGATAACTATTTCCTTTGATCAATCCAGGGTTTTGCTGAGTGACATTTGGATGCTGATTTGATAATCTTGGTTATATCTAAGTATGTGACAGGACAAACCATGAGAAGGTTTTCATCACCTGCACATATCAGTAGTTGAATTAAATAACTGCGTGCTAGCTGATGTATGAATTTTTTTGATGATTTCTATCTTCACTAGAGTGTTTATCAGCTGTTCCCTTCCATATTGCTTTTCCTCTGGTCATGGGAAAGGGGACTGGTCTTTCAGGGACACCTCTGAGAATACTTTCTATCTGGAATGTATGGAAGGAGAGACTTCAATAGTGTTTTGACTTTATTATATGCTGCATTAGTCTTTCAGTCAGCTGGCAATTGAGAGGAATAACCTGGGCCTCCAAGTCATCTTTACTCAACAGGAGGAGATAGTTATCTCTGGTATCCTCCAATCTAGAGAGAGGAAAAGCAAAGCTTCCTATACATCCTGGGAATGGACCATTTACTGGAAGCCAAGAAGAAAGCAGCTAAAGGTTTCATTGAAGAGGGCAAGCTTGTTTCTCAACATTCCCTGAAAGCAGCCTATAATGCTTCCAATGCAACAGCTAGATCTTAGGCTACAAACATTACATTTCGGAGATACTCCTGGCTGTTCTTGTCAGGTATCTGTGGGTGCCCAGATAAGAACTGAAGTCCTTTTCTTAGAAAGACAGCAAGAGAGAAGGTGTATTCACTCACAAAGTGGATGAAACCTTGCAATAGTTTAAATGAAACTAAGTTTTATAGACTTTAAGGTCATAAGAGGCCTTTATGATCATCTAGTCTGACCTCCTGCACATTGCAGGCCATAGAACCTTGCCCTCGCACTCCTCTGATGTGACCTCTGGCTGAGTCCCTGAAGTCCTGAAATCATGATTTAAAGATTTCATATTACAGAGAATCCAGCATTTACTCTAGTTTAAACCTGCAAATGACCCATTCCCCATGCTGCAGAGGAAGGTGAAAAACTCCAAGGTCTCTGCCAATCTGACCTGGGAAAAGATTTCTTCTCAACTCCAAATATGGCAGTCAGTTGGACCCTAAGTACGTCAGCAAGAACCACCAGCCAGACACCTTTGGGAAAGAATTCTCAGTAATAACTCAAATTCCTCCCCATCTAGTGTCCCATCATTGGTTATTTGGGATATTTGCTACTAGGGTGGATTTCATTTAAATCATGATTTAAATCACTAGTCAGGAAGACTTGATTTAATCATGGATTTCTACATAAAAGTGCATTCTTGTTGGTTGTTATAACCTTAATACATATTCTTCACAACGCAGAGATAGATGTAGGGTTCATTTTTAGAAGGTACACATGATACATTTTTAAAGTGATTTATTTTGAAAACTTTTCAGATTAGTTTTACAGCTATATCAGAAAATGAATGATTGTTTGGTTATTTCATTTACCAGTGGTAATTGAAGCAGATATTTATGAAGTCATTGGGAGGCGAACTATCTCCAGTTCAACAGGTTAATCATTAATATTTGGAGGATTTTCTTGCCATGCTGTATTAGGAGAAGAACATCACCAGACAGACATTTAAATTGTTTTATTTAACTAAAACAACAACGTTATGTATTCTGGATTTTTTTCTTCAACAACAAACATGTAATATTTTAACAAAACAAGCATATGAATTTTTGAATTATTTAAACATTCAAATGTTTTAAAATCAGGTTTGTTTTTGTTAAAATTGTTTTTAACTAAAATAGTTAAATGAAATATTTAAAAAAAACAAAAAACAAAAATTAAATCAACTATGTCAGCCAGGTCAACATGAGAAACTTAAAATATTGGCTTCTGCAGCTAACTTACTCATCTTCACCTTCATTTTCCTGTTTGTTCATAATCTGGAAAAGAAAAACAAGCTTTCCTGCTTTTTTAGGTCCCAAACGATTTCTCAATTTGGAATGAATTGGTCCAAAGGAAGAAAATATGGTTTCTATACCGGCAGAAGCAGCTACTGCTGTTAAAAGTGAGATAAGCACTTGGATTCAGAGACTGTTGAAGTGATAAAGTGACTTCCACCAGTTCACTGATGTGACTTTCTTTAAAACATCATCAGCAAACACATATTTCTTGAATGGGTCACCCTTAGCTCTGAAGTTTATTATAGTTGGCATTATGGAGGGATGATTGCTGGATGTCCATGACATAACCAACTTCTGTTCTTCAGCAGTTAAGGTTTGACCTTGGTACCAAATATTGAGAATATTTGCAAGAAAATGAGCTGGAGATAGTGCTTGTCCCATTCGTTTTTTTAATTATTGTAATTTAACTCTGTCATTGCATATTTCTCTTTTTAAGATCTCACTCAGTTCCTTCCAAATTTCAACAGTGTCAGCAATAAAACAGCGATTTCCCTGCATTTTGTTCAAGGCTACAGAAACAGGCTTCAGGGTACTCAGCATGTGTTCAACATTTCTCTTAAGCCCAATGTTGAGAACTTTGGCTGTGACAGTGCCATCTATTTTTTTCACGATTTTGTTCACAAACTGTCATCAGATTAGGCCAGTTCTTGATATACGGCTCAAAACAGTCCACCACTGAGTTCCATTGCACCTCTTGTGGGAGAGTTAGCTTGGTTCCTCCCACTTTTTTCAGAGCAGCTGCTGCAAAGTGGTTGCTACAGAAGTATTTTGCAATTTCAACAACATTAGCCTTTATTTGTGGAACACTAAAGTCTTTGGCTATGAGGTGCATCAAATGAGCACTGCAACTATATGTTATTAGCTTGGGACTCTCTTAACTCTCTTCTAAATAATTTCTTCTCATCTTGGTTACATTTGCAGCATTGTCTGTGACCAAGCTGCATACTAGACATTTGAATTTTTTTTCACAGTTTGTTATAGCTTTTCCTTCTACTTCTTGTAAATATTCTGCTGTGTGTGCATTTCCTGATGTATCAATTGTTTCTGTAAGGAAGACATTTCCTTCTTCTCTTGTCACACAAGCACATACAACAGGATCATTGTGGACATTGCTCCACCCATCAAGACTCAGGTTAACAATTTCACCCTCCAGACCTTTTGCACACGGCTCAATTTCTCTTTCATGCACTTTATCCAGCAATTTGCCTGCGACATATGCTCTGTTGGGTGGACTGTATCTTGGTCTTAATGACTGAACCATGTTAATGAAGTGTGGGTTCTCAATCATACGGAAAAGAGTTTGTTGTAGAAACAAACCGGGCAATTTTTTCATCAATTACCTCTTTTTGTAATCTGCTGGTTCTTATCACAAACATATCTGTGGTTGTTTCTGGATGATGGAGATTTTTTTTTCTTTTTGCTACTGGTGATATACTGTGGCTATGTGACATACATGATGTGACTGAAACACTGTCATTGGGAGATAACTCTGAAACTTTAGAAAATGATGGTGATCTTCAAGATGGATAGTCTTCAGAATCCTGTATGTTGAGGATGGATTCTCCTAAACAAAATAAGTCAATGCAGTTATTTAATTATTATTACCATACTGCTCAATTAGTATTACTCATTGGATTCACTGACAGTACTACTTTAAAGGTGAAATTGTAAAAGGAAGATCTGCCTATTTCAGCTATTTATTTTTTATCACAACTGAATCTAAAATGATAGTACCATAGAGTAACAACTATATTTTTGCTCAAACATGAGAATTCAAGACTAGTCCAGAATGAAGACAGGCAGTCCTTAAGCAAGAAGTATGAAATAAAAAAGTTTACCAACCTGAAGATCCTGCATGTTCAGACATGTTCCTTTCATCATCTTCAAGGCAGCTTCCTCCTGAGTAGGAACACTTCTCATGATGTTTCATTCGGGAAACCAGACCTTGCATTTCTTTGTTGCACTGTTTGCATTTTGAATGCATGCCCATCTTACCCACAGGTAGAGGAACTTCATTAAAATATTCCCAAACTGAGTCTCTCTTACGGCTTTCTGCCATTATAGGCAAAAAGAAAAGGAGTACTTGTGGCACCTTAGAGACTAACAAATTTATTAGAGCATAAGCTTTCGTGAGCTACAGCTCACTTCATCGGATGCATCCGATGTAGCTCACGAAAGCTTATGCTCTAATAAATTTGTTAGTCTCTAAGGTGCCACAAGTACTCCTTTTCTTTTTGCGAATACAGACTAACACGGCTGCTACTCTGAAACCTGCCATTATAGGTTTTCCCTTCTAGTGGGAGAATGGTATGGTAGATCTCAAATCAATGAAGGCTACAATGAGAAAGACCTCAAGACTTCTGGAATATGCTGCTCAAACAGTTTCACTTTTGTTTCTACTGCCTGTCCCTCCCTTCTCACATTTATCTCCAGACTTCTTCTCCTTGTCCAGATTTATTCCGCCCCCAACAATCTTCTGTTCATTGAACTTTTTGGAACTTTGCACATTTAGAGCAAGGTAAGGGATTTACTCTGTGTATACAAGTTTGCAGAGGGACAATAGGGTTGAGGTCTGTTTTTCTCACCTCTATATATTATTTATTTAAAAACCTTTTTCCTGTTCACAAGGATGTGATCTCTGGAGACACAAATCCACAGTTTGAGAATGGCAAAACTAAGCATCTCTGATGGTATCTTCTAGACTGAGCACTGAGTCCCATTGGGTAGTGTGACAAAGTTCCTACTCTACCTTAGTGGGTCTTGCGCTTATTGGAGGATTTGCTCGCCTTGGATCTTCACGGCAGCCCTCAGCTTGGCCATTTTTATGAACCCACAGTCCAGGTCGATGCCTCCTGTGTCTCACCAGGAGTTGGGAGGATTTGGGAGGAACCCGGGCCTGCCCTCTACTCTGAGTTCCAGCCCAGGGCCCTGTGGAATGCAGTTGTCTAGAGTGCCTCCTGGAACAGCTTTGCGACAGCTACAACTCCCTGGGCTACTTCCTCATGGCCTCCCAACACCTTCTTTATCCTCACCATAGGACCTTCCTCCTGGTGTCTGATAATGCTTGTACACCTCAGTCCTCCAACGTTCTGTGTTCTCACTCTCAGCTCCTAGTGCCTCTTGCTCCAGCTCCTCACACGCACACCACAAAGTGAAGTGAGCTCCTTTTTAAAACCCAGATGCTCTGATTAGCCTTCCTTAATTGATTCTAGCAGCTTCTTGATTTGCTGCAGGTATTCTAATCAGCCTGTCTTAATTGTCTCCAGAAGGTTCCTGATTGTTCTGGAACCTTCCCTGTTACCTTACCAGGGAAAAGGGACCTACTTAGCCTGGGGCTAATATATCTGCCTTCTGTTACTCTCCTATAGCCATCTGGACTGACCCTATCACAGTAGATAGAAAGATTAACCTAAATAATCTATACAGAAGCCTCTGGAGCCCCATAAAATCGAGTCCCTTATCCATGAACTATTGGAACTCATTTACAAAACTTTTCTTAAACATTACATGAATATAGGTTTCAGAGTAGCAGCCGTGTTAGTCTGTATTCGCAAAAAGAAAAGGAGTACTTGTGGCACCTTAGAGAATAACAAATTTATTAGCGCGTAAGCTTTCGTGAGCTACAGCTCACTTCATCGGATGCATTTGGTGGAAAAAACAGAGGGGAGATTGATATACATACACAGAGAACATGGTTTCATGTTCTCTGTGTGTTTATATCAATCTCCCCTCTGTTTTTTCCACCAAATGCATCCGATGAAGTGAGCTGTAGCTCACGAAAGCTTACGCTCTAATAAATTTGTTAGTCTCTAAGGTGCCACAAGTACTCCTTTTCTTTTTACATGAATATAATATCTCATACTATAGAATTAGAATTTATAATCCCTATTCCATGATGAGATATCTTTGAGCTATAATGTATCTTAATTGAAACTATCTTTAGATAGGTTTTTTTTCCAAAAAGCATTTTATCAAAAAAATCCAATTTAAATAAAAAAAATACAATTTTTTAATTTTTTTTTTTAAAAATAACATTGATTTTTATGCACCCTGTTTGCTATTAGCAGTTGCGGATTGGCTACATGCCACTGTAGGCAGTCTCATCATACCATCTCGTTCATAAACTTATCAAGCTCAGTCTTGAAGCCAGTTAGGTTTTTTGCCTCCACTGCTCCCTTTGGAACATTGTTCCAGAACTTCATTCCTCTGATGGATAGAAACCTTTGTCTAATTTGAAGCCTGAACTTGTTGATGGCCAGTTTATAGCCATTTGTTCTTGTCAATATTGGTGCTTAACTTAAATAACTCCTCTCCCTCCCTGATATTTATCCCTGTGGTGTATTTATAGAGAGCAATCATATCTACCCTTGGCCTTCTTTTGGTTAGCTATACGAGCCAAGCTTTTCGAGTCTTCTCTCATAAGATAGGTTTTGCATTCCTCTGATCAACATAGTAGCCCATCTCTTCACTTGTTGCAATTTGAACTCATCTTTCTTAAATGTGGAAGACCAGAACTGCACACAGCATTCCAGATCAGGTCTCACCAGTGCCTTGTATAATGGCACTAACACTTCCCTATCTCTACTGGAAATACTTCACTTGATGCATCCTAGGATTGCACTAGCCGTTTTCACGGCCACATTACATTGGTGGCTCATAGTCCTTCTGTGATCAACCAATACACAGTATCTTACTCCTCCTATGTTACTTCCAGCTGATACGTCCCCAGTTTATAGGAAAAATTCTTGATAGTCTCTCAGTGCATGACCTTGCACTTTGCACTATTAAATTTAATCCCATTTCTATCACTCCAGTTTTCAGGGTCATCCAGATCTTGATGCATTTGTCAGGAGTATAGAACCAATTTCACTGTGTTCTTTACCTTCCTTTAGGGCCACCAGGCCCACTACCAAACAGCTTGAAATCAGATCGTGCAGAATGGCTACTGCATCCTTTTCAGTTTTCATTGTATCCTTTTCAGTTCTAGGCTGCCTCTAAATCCTGCTTCCACATCTCTTCAGGGATCCTACTGATGAGATATTACTTCTAGGTGAATTCTCTTCTACAGAGGGATCCATGGAACAGGTTCAGACTCTGTACCAAAGGAAAAGCTTCTACAGCAGGCATTTCCTCATCTGAAAGAACCTCTCCCCCGTATTATCTTGTGGAAACTGAAGAGTTTCATCAAAAGATAAATTTTGCCTGCTGTCTTTGGGAAACATCACCCCCATCCATCCCGCCCTCTGACTGTCACAGTTCTGTCACTCTAAAGGACATGTACTTCCATGTTCTAATACAGCCATTTAGTGTGAGCAACAGACATTTTCAATACAAGGACCTGCCATATGGACTGTCAGCAGCACACAGAGTTTTCACCAAGTGCTTGGCAACGATGGCTGTCCACTTAAGATGAAAAATCAATTTCTATCCTTACTCAGACAACTGGTTGACAAGAACTAGATCCAATAACATATTCAGGTTATCAATTCAGACAGCCTGCAGTATCTTCAGATCAGCTGGGAAAAGTTTTCCCTGGTTTCCACCCCGCAGATATCCTTTCTAGATGCAGTTCTGGATTCCATACAAGTCAAAGGAGAGGTCTGCAGTAATCTCACTGTATCAAAATCATTTTATATCTGCAAGATTTTTCCTGATAGCTTTATGTCACCTCTTAGGCTTGTCTCAGGAAGAGACCTTTCCAAGATTTGACGGTCTAGAATTACAATAACCTACCTTATCCTTTCTATACCAGAGAAATCACATTACAAGAGTCTGTCATCTCTTAAGCTTCCTCTGCAATAGTAATAACAGAAACATCCAGGATAGAGGGCACCCGCCCAAGGACTGACAATAATCAGCCTCTCATGAGTAGAAGTATGCAAAAGCTCACCAAAAGGAAAGAGGTTACTTAATAGCAACTGGTTTCAGAGTGGTAGCCGTGTTAGTCTGTATCAGCAAAAATAACAAGGAGTTCCTGTGGCATCTTAGAGACAAACAAGTTTATTTGGGCATAAGCTTTCGTGGGATAAAACCCACTTCATCAGATGCATGGCGTGGAACATACTGCAGGGAGGTATAAATACACAACGTATGAAAAGATGGGAGTTGCCTTACCAAGTGAGGGGTCAGTGCTAATGAGTCAATTCAATTAAGGTGGAAGAGGGCTATTCTCAACAGTTGACAAAAAGAGATGGAAATCACTTTTGTAGTGCTAATGAGGCCAATGTAAACAAGGTGGCCCATTTCAAATAGTTGACAAGAAGGTGTGAGTATCAGCAGGGAGAAATTAGTTTTTGTAGTGACCCATCCACTCCCAGTCTTTATTCAGGCCTAATTTGATGGTATCCAATTTGCAAATTAATTCCAGTTCTGCAGTTTCTCGTTGGAGTCTGGTTCTGAAATTTTTTTGTTGAAGAATTGCCATTTTTAAGTCTGTTATTGAGTGTCCAGAGAGATTGAAGTGTTCTCCTACTGGTTTTTGAATGTTATAATTCCTGATGTCAGATTTGTGTCCATTTATTCTTTTGCGTAGAGACTGTCTGGTTTGGCCAATGTACATGGCAGAGGGACATTACTGGTACTGGGAGCTTATGCCCAAATAAACGTGTTCATCTCTAAGGTGCCGCAAGGACTCCTCATTGTTTTTAATAGTAACTGTAGTTCTTCAAGGGTTGCTTCTGTGTACTTCTGTGTACTATTTTGAGCAGCCCTTGAGGTCCAGCAATGAGCACAGCATAGGCAGACATAAGAATCAAACCCTGTCTTTTTCATGAGGTTTCAGTGACTTGTATTATTTTTCTGGGGTGCCTTATGCCTACTTTGATACCTGGAAAGATATGGGAACAAATTATTAAACAATCAATTTGTAATCACCTGGAGGAAAACAGGGTTATAAGGAATATCTGGCATAGATTTGTCAAGAAGAAATCATGTCAGACCAACATAATTTCCTTCTTTGGGTCACTGGTCTAGTGGCTGGAGGGGGAAGCAGTAGATGTGATATATCATGATTTTTAGTAAGGCTTTTGGCAGAGTTCCATGTGGCATTCTCATAAGCAAACTAGGGAAATGTGGTCTAGAAAGAATTACTAAAAGGTGGGAGCACAGCTTGTTGAAAGACATACTCCGAGTAGTTATCAATGGTTCACTGTCATACTGGGAGGGTGTATCTAGTGGGGCCCCCCGGGGCAGTTCTGGGTCTGGTATTAATTAATATTTTCATTAATGACCTGGTTAATGGAGTGGAGAGTATTCTTATAATTTATAGATAACACCAAGATGGGCGGGATTACAAGCACTTTGGCGGACAGGATTCGAATTCAATATTACTTGACAAATCGGAGTATTGGTCTGAATTAAACAAGATGAAATTCAATGAAGACAAGTGCAAAGTACTTCACTTAGGAAGAAAAAATCAAATGCACAAATATGAAATGGGGAAAAACTGGCTAGGTGGTAGTACTTCTGAAAAGAATCTGGGGGTTCTAGTGTATCACAAACTGAATGAGTCACCAGTGTGATGTAGCTGTGAAAAAGGCTAATATCATTCTGGGTGTATTAACAAGCGTGTTGTGTGTAAGACATGGGAGGTAATTGTCCCACTCTACTCGGTACTGGTGAGGCCTCAGCTGCAGTACTATGTCCAATTCTGGACACCCCACTTTAGGAAAAATTGGAGCAAGTCCAAAGGAGAGCAACAAAAATGATAAAAGATTTAGAAAACCAGGAAAGATTAATATAACTGGGCACATTTAGTTTTGAGAAAAGAAGGCGGAGGGCGAACCTGATAGCAGTCTTCTAACATGTTATAAAGAGGACAGTGATCAGTTGTCCCCCATGTCCACTGAAGTTAGGACAAGAAGTAATGGGCTTAATATGCAGCAAGGGAAATTCAGGTTAGATATTAGGATAAACCTTCTAACTTAAAGGATAGTTAAGATCTGGAATAGGCTTTCAAAAGTAGGTTGTGAAATCCCCATCATTGGAGCTTTTTAAAAATAGTTTGGAGAAACACCTGTCAGCTGTGTTCTTAGTTTAATTGGTCCTGCCACAGCTCTGGGGACTGGACTTGATGACTTCTGGAGGTCCCTTCCAGCTCTACATTTCTATGATTCTATGGTATTTTTACTTAGATACACTATATTATGAATTGTCAAGCAGTAAATTCCCAATTATAACCTTTTCATTGCCTACACATGGTATTTTTCACCATGGATTCTTAGAGCTTATAAATCTCCGCAGATAAATTTTTTGCCAGTACCTGGTACATTTGATTAACTGTAGTTTGTTTCCTGATGATAGATAGGTTCACTAGATTGGCACTTATCTACCCCCCCATCTCCTCAAAGTTAGAGATGATGGGTTTTTCTTTTTTATATTTCTTAGCTTTGTTCACCATACAGTGTGTTTGAAAAGGCATTGAGAAGAGATCGGTACTTGTGGAAATTTTGCACAAGCTGACCGATGCCCCCTGCTAATGGCTGTTCTCCAAGATCACAACATGGAGCAAAGTCAAATCAGCCTTTCATATTGTAAAGAGAAAAAATTCACTTGGGGGTCAATCTTTTGCATATTCAACGTACATCTTCAGAAGACATTGTTAGAGATGGAAAGCAGGAGCAGGAGGACCCAGAGGTGGAGTGAATAAACGGACTTCTTTATTGCGATACTTGTTCCTCTCGACCCAATTGTGATTAACTCGGGGCTTACTCGACATCACACTCTTTTATCTAAGTTAATATGTAAATACCCACATTACTACAATGCCCCCCCAAAACCTTATTTAATAATATGAATGCCTATATAATGAATATTTATAGCTATATACTGAATATAATTATACTCACCCCTGTTTACAGCATTAAGCATATTATACAGACATTTTTACCTTGCAGATACATTTCTTTGCAGTAATTGTAGACAAAAGTTCCCTTAATCAGCAGTTCACAGGGGAGGGAGGAAGGGGCCATGATGCTGAGCTTGTTGATATAGCCAAGAGAGGAAGGGATGTGGGAGATAACACTTCTTCATGCAAAGGGTATCCTTCAGACAACCATATTCCTTATGCAACTGCAATGCTTATCTATCCTTAACAAGCAGAAGAGAAAGGAAAAGGATGGCAACGTCATCTATCAGGCAAAGAAATAGTGCTTGCCTGTGCCTTACTCCCTATTACCATGATAGCAGTTACCCAGGTCTTTACTTAACCCTTGGATACCCCAACAGACAAGAGTTTCAAATAATTTTTATATTTTTTTTCCTGGTTTTCAGTTTTTTTGTTTGTTTGCTTTGTTTTCAACATCAACTGAAAGAACCTTTAGAAGCCAATTTTGGACTCAGTCCTGCCTCCATGAACTTCGGTGGTGCAGGTTGGGTCTTTTCTGTATACAGAAGCAGAAGAAGTATAATACTTGTTTTTGTAGAACATTCCCTGTTATTTTTAGTACATTTTAATTTAACTGTTAGATTATTTAACGATGTTATTTTTGGTAACTTATTTACATCGAATTTTAAATGAACAACAAAACTAGAGATTACTAGATGGATGCTACTAAATCTTCATGTGTGTTTCATTAGGATATTTTGGCTAATCTTAGTGTGTTTTTCTTTAGCAAGGTGAAGTGAGGTTGAAGTGTTTGAAAGCTCTACAGAGTCTGTACACCAACAGAGAGTTGTTCCCTAAACTGGAGCTATTCACTAACAGATTCAAGGTAAGAGTGGAAAGAGGAAATGTGATTTTTTGAAAAACTATAAAACTGTAGAATTGTGTCTCATCTATCTAGTTGTTTCACTTCTCTTAAATCATGTGCATTAAATAATGTGAAGGAGGCTCACCTGCTTCTGCCACTGATTAAGTACTTTTAATAGGGACTGTCCAGCTACAGTGGTGAAACTGTCATGTTTGCTGTTTTCAGTAGGAAAGGGGCTCTTGGTCTTTTAAATTAAAGAAATCTGACTTATTTCAGAAGCAGAAGTATTCCTGAATGAAATTTATGAGGGTGATACGAGCACATTTATTTTTGAAGTTATTTATCAAACTAGATCTGGGCATGATTCTTACTTTCCCACTGTGCACTTGTCTTCTCACATTACCAAATAATCCTATGATTTTTATATTTTAATCTCAGTGAATTTTAGGGCTCATTGAAGGTTTTCCCATGTACTATAATATTTACTGTACTTTCATATATAAAATATATATTTATATACACACTCTGTGCGTGTGCGTGTATATATATACTTTCTAATATAATATAATATAATATAATATAATATAATATATAATATAATATGGAAAGGGATGCCGTGAAGATAACTCTTTAATGAAAGTGTGTGAGAGCATGAATGACTGACTGACCGACCTCAGGGCACACCCCAATGAGGCGATATCTACATCATAAATCTCATTATAATTGAAATTAACATGCAGTATGTTAATCAGTAATGTAAAATGTTCATCCAAGGGTACTTCTCTGGAATGATTCCACACTATTCTTTGAAAGGACAACCTAATAGGTTGTTTCTGACTGGGTGATGGAATTGCTGGGATTTACCATGTACCTTATTTAGTTATTAGCTATTATAAAAAGACTGTGTGTTTGTAGGCAGATGGGCTAATTTAATAAAATGTCATGAAAAAATAATTTAAATGAAAATAACTTTTCTGTAGTGCTCCCCAAAAAAGTATTCAAGGCAGAGCCACACTATAACCAGCACAAGATGTCCTCCTATATGGCAGCTGGGGAGGGGAGTGGGAAAGAATTAGAGCACATCATGCGACACATGCCTAAGCTTTTATGTGCCTGCGGTATTAAGACCCTTTGAAACAATCTGGCTAAAGTTATAGCCATTGACATATTTTTAATTCTGTAGGTACAAAGTCCTTCTGGAACCGCCAAAGCATTAATAAATTAACTATGGGAACATTCGCACAAACACACGCTCACACTCTCCACTATAGAGATGTATGTGCATCCAGTGCATTCAGGTCAGAGACTTTTGCCTGCAGTATTAGTGACACATGCACCTCTGCTATGCTCACATATGGAGCTGGAGTATAAAAGGGGTGTGGCTGCCACCTCCCACTCAGTTCCTTCTCACTGTCCATGGTGAGAGTTGATGCTCCCTGTTGCTCTTGAGCTTTGTTTTTCCTTGTTAGCCAGCTTCTACAAAACCTTTATAAATAGTTGTTGATAATGTTTAATGCAGTGTAGTTGTAGCCATGTTGGTCCCAGGATATTAGAGAGGCAAGGTGGGTGAGGTAATATCTTTTATTGTTTGTTTTTGTGTTGGAGGCTGTCATCAGTTTTTGTTGTTTTTTTTTTTATATAGTTGATTTGGATTTCTTGTGTGATTTCCAGGTAGCTTTCCTGGGTTTTGTTTTTCCCTCCAGTGTATGGGAGCATGTGATGATTTCTTGTTTGTTTTTGTGTTGGAGGCCGTCATCAGGTTTTTTTGGTCCCTTGAATGATCTTTTACAATATGTGCTAACTATTTATGCTAAACAATATGTTCCACCTTGTACTTCGCTGTGATGCTGGGAGTTCCTTTCCTAGACCTGAAGAAGAGCTCTGTGTGGCTCGAAAGCTTGTCCCTCTCACCAACAGAAGTTGGTCCAATAAAAGGTGTTATCTCACCCGCCATGTCTCTCTGATAGTGTTTAGTGTTAGTTTATTTAGGTTGCGCTGGGGGTGTCTCTCCATGCAGAGATCCTCAGGATTTGAGCAGTGTGCCATTTGCAGGGCCATGATTCCTGTGAGTAATAAATTTGTGTTGTCTAGTTTGTTCAGATCAGGGACATGCTAAGGACAAATATTCAATATGTACCTCTTTTCCGACAACAAAAAAAAGCAAAGGAACTCAACCTTAAGGTACGTTTACTTGAAAAGGCAGGTGCTGCGTCCCTCTTCAGAGCCTTACCCTGACCATGAGAGGATGGAGACTTCTTCAGTGAGGAGTGCACCTCTGATTGCTCCAGCCCCCAAACCAAAATCGGGAGAAAAAAGATTCTCCTCTTCTTCTCCCGTGGCCTCAAAATGCTGAAAGCCATCATTTTTGGCCATCATTGAGTCTGGTATCACTTTTTCAGTCTGAGGAGCACGTACCTCCAATATCAGTAACATCAATGTTAGTAGGCATTCTTCACAGCAAAAGACCTATTATGCCTTCTTGTGCCTGACTCTCCAGTATTGCACCATGAGGAATTATTAATAGCACCAGCTTCATCTACATAAACACTGTTGGCACTGTGTACTTTGTAGCACTGCCTGTAATATTGGCACCATCAACATAGTTTGGATATCAGTCAGCATTTCACCTTCCACAGCTGCTTCCAACAGGGCCAACAAATCCAGCTTCAACATCAGTACTGCTGGTGCAATAGCATGCATTGCCCATGCTAAGACCTCCACCAAAACAGTTTCAGATTTGGAGCATGATACGCTGTTTCTCCTAAAAGGCCTTTTAGCTCTCCTGATAGATGACATTTGAAGGACTTCATCTGTGACATGGAGCAAGAGTGTTACCCTTACAGGGATGTTCCAGCCCTCCACCATAGACTGTGCAGAGACTGGACTACCCACTTATGCCATACTGGGCATCTTGGATTGCTCACAAAGCTTCCAGATACCCATCTGCAATGTGGTCTAAGAGAAAGTCACCTTCTCCTGTACCTGTTCCAGTCAGGGAAGACCTTCTCCAGGTTTGTCACCTATCCCCAACTTAGAACTGACTAATGAAGAGGAACTGAGGGAGAAACCCACACATCTTCCACTATATGTATCTTCATTGTTGCCTGATGAGACCATTTGCTGGAGTCTTCATCTCCTCCTGAAGCATTTAAGATCTTTCCAGATCTAACCATATTGTTAGATGTGCCAGCAGGGGTTCTGCTGGACAACCCTCACAACTATTTGACATTTTATAGACTGCAGCCCTGGGAAGGGTTGCCCTTCCCATTAATGAGTCCCTGTTAGACTATGCTAAAACCCTATGGCAGGCCCCAGAATATGTACCAACCACTGTGAGATACGTGGACAGACTTTATCAAGTTCCTCAGCAGGAATTTGATTATTTTTTCAGCCATCCTGTACCAGAACCCTAGATAGTCACTGTGGCTAATGAGCAGTGAAGGCAGAGTCAGTCTAGGGCTACCGAAAAGGGCAAAAAACATAAGATATTAGATCTATATGGTAGAAAGGCCTCTATCATGGCAAGCCTTCAAATGAAGGTATCTCAATACATGTTTACTATTGGGTAGCAATGTGAAGGAAGGATACATCATCCAGTTCACTTCCTTCCCTTTCCCCACCATCCATGTTCCTTTTCATCCTTTTCCTCATCTCACAAAGCTGTATTACTTCAGGATGTGCAGTCTCTTTTGGAATTGGGAGCAGTAGAGGAAGTTCCTTACCAGCAGAGAGGGAAAGGTTTCTATTCCCATTACTTCCTGATTCCCAGTATAGGAGGTGGTCTAAGGTCCATTTTGGATTTGAGAAAACTGAATGGATCCATCAAGAACATGAAATTTCAGGATGGTTACCTTCACATCTATCATTCCTTCTTTGGAGATTGGCAATTGGTGAGCTATATTTAGTATGCTTAATGCTTACCTTCATGCGACAATACATCCAGGACACAGAAAATATTTTTGAATCATAGTCGGGAACACACACTAGCAGTACACAGTGCTGCCCTTCAGTCTGTCCTCAGTAGGAGGGTGATGAAGCACTGGAATGGGTTACTTAAGGAGGTGGTGGAATCTCCATCTTTAGAGGTTTTTAAGGTCCAGCTTGACAAAGCCTTGGCTGGGATGGCTTAGTTGGTGTTGGCCCTGCTTTGAGCAGGGGATTGGACTAGATGACCTCTTGAGGTTTCTTCCAACCCTAATATTCTATGATTCTATCCCATAGGGTGTTTACAAAGTGTATGACAGTGGTAGCATGCCACCTTCGTTATACTGGTGTTCAAATATTGGGATAATTGACTAGTTCAAGGAATGTCAAAGGGACAAGTCCAAAACAGCGTCTTCATTATCAGAGATCTGTTCTCTTATCTGGGTTGAAATTAAAGGTAGAGAAATCAGTATTACTACCAACACAACAAATATATTCCATGGGGGTAGATCTTAATACCACAATGGCAATAGCTTACTTCCTGACAGACGGGTTTCAGTCCATAGTCACCCTTTGTGAAGTCCTCAGGTTGCACTTGAGGTTAACAGGACATTCTTACCTCCAACTTGTGGGGCACATGACTGAGCATGCCAGACTTCACCTCAGATGCCTGCAGGCCTTTTCTCAGTATACTGTTCAAACAGGCATGTTGATTTGCACACCTATATGAGTGCTTCCAATCCTAGACTGGTGGATGGCTCTCCAGAACATCTGCAAAGGGATTCAACGTTGACTCTTCTAGCAGATTATATGCAGCATGGGCTTCGGTGCACATCTGGAATGCATTCAGGCTCAGGAGTTTTGGATGACATGGGAGGTTGTTCTCCCTGTAAATATATTGGAACTTTGAGCCATTTATTGGCCTGCGAGACATTCATCACCACCATCAGAAGTTCTTTAGCTCCCCCGACAGTGGCCCATGATATTGGGGTATTTAAAATTTGCTGTTAGAGGTTATGTGAACTTTCATTTGATCCTCTGAGGACAGTAGATTTGAATTTCCCTTTCCCTGAGATTATTTTCTTAGTGGCCATTTCCTTGGCCAGGACTAAGAGGAAACTAGCAGCACTGAGGTGTCTCGCCTTACATCTAACCACTAAGGACAAGATGGTTTGTCATATCGATCCCAGTTTCCTACCAAAGATGTCACTCCATTTCCCACTTAATGCAAAATATTTCTTTTCCAAGCTTATGCCCTTAACAGTAGTCCACAAAAAGAAACTCTTATTCACTCTGGACTTCCACAGAACTTTCAGATTGTATTTGGAAAGGAAATCTCCCTTTTGGAAAATCATTCCACTGTTTTCTTCTCTTTGTAGTCTCCAAACAATCTTTAGGAGCATCTAGATATAGCAGAGATACCTTGTCCCATTAGGATCAAGGATCACTCTTCTGAAGCATGATCAGCAAGAGGCAATGCTTCCATTAACAAACTTTTTAGGGCAGCCACTTGAAACTCCTTAAATATTTTTACTAAGCACCACAGGTTAAATGTGCAGAGGTCAGCTTATACTTTTGGGTACTTAAAGCCATTGTCCCTTGGAATTCTGGAAGAGCGTGGGGACCAGGAATTGATTTGCTCAATTCATGGCCATTCTTAATTTCACTCCCTAGTCCCTCTTTCATTCCTTTTAGTTAGCTCTCTTCTGTTCTTTCTCAGCCCAGGTATTTTAATAGTAGCATTTCACAAAACCCAAGATCTGTTATAGAGTAGGCCAAGTCTCAGAAAACAAATTTTATTTCAGTGTCCCCAGTTTGTTTTCTGTTGCTTGAACAATGTATCAAGACCCAAAAGAAACTGTGTTCCAGGGATCAACAGACATCTCTGCAGACAAGGAGGGTGTTTGTTTCAAGTTGAAAGAAATCAAACTGGGAAAGGAAAGTAAGGAACCAGTAGAGGAACTCCTCAAAAGCATGAAAATCCTGCCATTGAATTTGCCATTGGTCTGCTGGTGTTCACAGAGAGATTACTGTTTTGTGGGGCCCTGGCCCAGAGCAAGTGGGGGCCCCTCCCCACCCCTTCAGCCTGCAGTCCCGTCCCCACCTCCTCCCTGCACTGCTGCTGGGGAAATGTGGTCGGAGTGCAGGGGCTTGCCCTGCCCCCACCCAGCACTCCTGCTGGGGAGCTGTGTTGGGGTGCAGAGGCTTCCCGCTGGCCCTTCTGCTGGGGAGTGGGGTCGTGGCGCAGGGGCTTCCCCCTCATGAGCACCAGGCAGGCAGAGTGGGGCAAGCTCCTCTGCCCTGACTCCACTCCCCAGTAGGATCACCGGGTGGTGTGTGTAGGTGCCCATTTTTCTGGGGCCCCCTAATCCACCACTGACAGAGAGAAGGAAAATCCATAGTTGTACCACCAAATTCCTCAAATTTCTTATGGAAGGCATGTGGGATAATTAATGAGGCCAGATGGTGGCTTAAGTCATGGGCATGCAAAGGGCCATGCTGCAGCAGCTACTTCAGGTGAGATTCTCTGCACAGTGCTCCTTCACATGCATACACCCTGCCCCAAATGCACTACTGAAGCTCTATTGGTCATTGTGAAGGAAAGAAATTGGGGCCACAGCCATGCCCTCATCCAGCCCAACCCCATCCCCTTTCAGCAGGCTGGTACTGAGGAGACACTAGCTCAGAGTAGTGCCTCAGTTCCCCAGCCTGAGTTTGCCTGACATCTGCATGGGATGGCAGGAGGGGAAAGTTCCTTGACATATGTTCCCATTCCTGTTGCATGTACAGTATTAGATTCAGAACATACAGAACCTGGCATATCTATCACCATGAAAGCACATTGTACTAGATGAACTTAGCATGTTCTAAAGAAGTCAAATGGTTATCATGTTTCTGTGGAAAGGTATGTCCATCAAAGACTGTTTATTTTGTAACTTAAATATTCATTTTCTGAAAACGTTTGTGTTTTGTCATTCTAATACAACTACTTTTCAGGATCGCATTGTATCAATGACACTTGATAAGGAATATGATGTTGCTGTGGAAGCCATTCGATTAGTCACTCTAATACTTCAGTGAGTATTTTTCAAAGCTAGCATAATTCACTATGAGAAGCACTTTTGCCGGAATATATATCAGGTTTAGATTTCTCATGCGTATTATGAAGGACTTGCAGCACTGAAGGTGGATTAAATGTGTAATAATTTCACTGAGCAATTTTTGGAGATGTTGGAATAGGATAAATGGCTGCGTAAAAATACCCTGGTAAAATTCAGAAATTTATTAACTCCTTGGTGTCAGTAGTTTCAGTGTATCCACTGTTGCAAACAAATGCCAGACTGGCAAAATAGACTGACGGTACAAGCAGATCATTTTAACTATGTTCTCTGTTCTTTTTTTCTTTTAAATGCCAAAAGCTACTTGCGTGCGAAATTCAACTGAGAAGTTAACCACACTAAAGTCAGGATATGCTCTAGTAACCTTAACTTTGCAACTTTAATTCTGTTCTGTTTTCAAGTCAAAGATACAAAAACACAATAGGAAATTTCCAAATTTAAGAATATATTTCATAATATAAAATGCTGCATCTGTATATGTGCATACATGAATGAAGAAAAACTGTAGTGTCGTATTATATTCAGAACTACTGGAAGGATCTTCATTTAAATTGTTTTAAAAAAAAAACACACTGAAGCATACAATGGAAGATATGTTTTTGTTAAAAACACACTGAAAATCGCTAATTTAAAAAAAAATCATTCAGTATGTAATATTGTTTGTGTGTTCAGGTCTGGCAGAACCTAAAGTTCTCATCCTTGGAAGTGCCCAATATTGAATTTAGACCAATACTTGTTGTAATTCAAGAAAAATGACTTTTCAAAATATTATGATGTTTGTGTGCTGTCACTGTAATATCTGAAAAAATAAAGATCATGATTTACATAAAACAGAATGATGGCACATTATCTAAATTTTTTGAAAACTCAATAAAAAAAATTAATTCCCCAAAATTGTGATAACAGTTCTGGGCACAACTCTGCATTTAAGGTTGAAGCAAGGATTAAGCATCTCTGTTAAATGTTAATGATACAGTGAATCGTTTCCAGATTTATGGTACTCAAAGTATAAGTATAGAATGAATTTTCAAAGAAATCTGATAATTAGTTTGTTAATATACCTCAACATGTTTAGATTTCTTTAGTTTAACCTTAACTCTGAAGTAAAGATACTTCATGTTAAATTCCCTGGTTTGTATCTAGGGAAGGAAACATTGCTTGAAAACTGGGATAGGGAGGATTAAGGCAGTATGAGGTAAGCCATGGTCTTGACTGTATGATAACAGGAGAGATCAAGCAGGTTTTTGCTGCTAGGAGGAATGTTTCATGAGGCTTGTCCTTTGGGTCATGATCCAAAGCCCAGTGAATTAAGTACAAATTTTTCTACTGACTTCATTGAGATTTGGATCAGGTCCTTGATGAAGAATCCAAGTAGGTTTCTAGAGCTAAGAGAGGGGGTTCAAAACTTGCAACTTGAGTGGGGATAATGTAGGAGATTGGTACTAAGTGTCTAGTAAGATTTTCACTGGAGGATAACATTAAGGCTTCCACATCTGTCTGGCTGTGGAGCATAGAAAGAGGGTTTGAGAATAATCCAGAATGTATGAAAGCTGTGAGAAGTGTTGCTTGGCTCTCTAGGGCTGGGAAATAGATAGCAATCAATATAAATTAGAAGTTATGATGTGCAGAAAATACATAAGGGAAATGAAAGAGATGAGGGGAAAATCCCTGGCTGGCAGGACTAAGGACAATAAGGAGTTTTAAAAATATATTAGGAAAAAGGGAAATAATAGCAATGGTATAGGTCCATTATTAGATGGAGAGGGTAGAATGTTAGTGATGCAGAAAAAGCAGAATGTTGAATAAATATTTGTGTTTTCTATTTGGAAAGTAGCAGGATGATGATGTACCCATATCTAGGGGTGGCATAGCTTGATTTTTACTTTTTTTCTAGTTTTGACAGTTTTTATTAATTTTTATTTTTAAGATTTTCCCCCCTATTTTTAACTATTTTATTTTAGAGTTGTGGGGGGTGGGATTGGGTTAGGGCAGCTCTGCCAGTGGGAGAGTTCCCAGTGCAGCTGTGGGGCATGACACCAGGGCTCCAAGGTAAGGGAGGCTATGGTCCTGGCTCAGAGGAGCAGAGGCCCCTGGTCAGGATTGTAAAGAGGAGGACAAGCCCCTGGTCATGGGGAGGCCGCCCAGCTGCTGAACAGTTCTGGCTCTGAGACCATTCCCATGCTTTTGGCTGGTGAGTGATGGAGCAGGGCCATGACATCAGAGTTGCAGACGACTTACCACTTGATCGGTGACACCTGATCCCTGGAGGCGGGGAAGGCTGCAGGGTCAGAGCAGAGCCCCCCCTGCCAGGGCTGTGAAAAGGAAGACAAGTCTCTGACCATGGAGGCGGGCACAGAGTCATTCAGCAGTGGGTCAGCCGCCTCTGCAGCCGGGGACAATGATGACTCCTCTTCCTTGCAGTCCTGGCCAGGATTTTCTGCTCTGCTGAGCCAGGATGTGCACAGTGCCCCACTCACTCACCAGCCTGAAGTGCAACAGCTATTCCCAGCTGATGAGTGAGAGGGGACTGAAGAGATCTCCCTGCCCTACACCAGGAGCCATTAAGTAGTGCGGTGTTCTTCCCTCCGACCAGTGGCTCATCTTGCTTCCCCTCCTTGCTGTCTTGGCCAGAGGTATCTGCTCTGCCCTACCAGGACTGCAGCCTTTCCCCACACCTTGTGCCCACAGGGATCAGGTGTCCCCTGCCCTGCGGCCATGCGGGGAGCCCTCTACAACCACTCATTCTCTTGACAGCTTCTGGCTAGTGAGTGAGCGAGCGAGCAGGCCATGACATCAGAGTTGTAGAAAGCTCCTTGCATGGCAGGTGACACACAATCCCTGCAGACACACTGACTGTTACCATTTGATATTTTTTTCATTGATCTCATTGTGTCAGCTGAAATTGACCTTTACCAACAGATATCTATTAAAATTGAAATCTGCCAAGCCTATCCATATCATATGAGGATGATGAAATACTTTCCAATCCATTAGTAACTAAGGAAGATATTAGGCGACATCTACTAGGGATAAATGTTTTAAATCAGCCTGCCTGGATAACTGCACCTAAGAGTCCTAAAAGAGTTGGCTGAGAGATCTCTGGCCCATGAATGTTAATTTTGAATTAATATTGGAATTCTGGGGAAATTTCAGAAGATTGGAAGTGAACTGACCTTGTGCAAGTATTCAAAAAAGACAATTGGGATGAGCCAGCTAACTATAGGCCAGTGAACATGACATGAGTCCTGGACAAAATTATGGAAAAACTGATATATGATTCAATTGATTAAAAAAAATTAAAGGCCAGGCATATAATTAATGCCAGTCAAGATGGTTTTATGAAGAATAGGTCTTGTCAAACAAACCTGATTTCATTCTTTGAGACTGCAAGTTTGGTTGATGAAGTGTAGATGTATTTGACTTACTACCACATGACATTCTAATTAAAAATTAGTACTATGCAGTATCAGTAAAGCACACATTAGGAATTAGATAACCGATAGATATCAAAAAGTAATTAATGCAGAATCTTCATTTAATGAGGGTGTTTATAGTGGGGTCCCACAGAGATCAGTAGCCTATTCCATGTTTCTTCAGTGATCTGGAAGTAAGCATAGTATTACTGCTGATAAAATACGTAACTGGCACAAAGATTGGTTGATTGGTAAACAATTATGAGGACAGGACAGACATACTGAGGGTACCTCTATGCAGCAAAGGAAAACCCACAGCTGCCCCATGCCAGCTGCCTCATGCTTGTGGGGCTTGGCTGCAGGGCTCTTTCGTTGCTTTGTAGACTTCTGGGCTTGGGATGGAGTCCAAGCTCTGGGATCTTCCCACCCCGCAGGGTTGTAGAGCCTGGGCTCCCACCCAAGCCCAGAAGTCTATACAGCAATGAAACAGTCCCACAAGCCAGAGTCAGTTAGCATGGACCAACTGCAGGTTTTTCTTTGCTGTGTAGACATATCCATAGTGATCTGGGTCACTTGGTAAACTGGGCCCACTCAAACAAAATTTGTTTTAATACAGCCAAATGCAAGGTCATACAGCTTGTAGCAAGAAATGCAGATAATACCTACAGAATGGGGGATTATATGCTCCAAAGCAGTGGATCTGAAATGTGTTTAGAGGCCATAGTGGACAAGCAACTAAACGTGAGCTCCCAGTGTAATGCTGTGGCAAATAGGCTAATACAATCATAGATACATAGATACTAAGGTCTGAAGGGACCATTCTGGTCATCTGGTCTGACCTCCTGCACAACGCAGGCCACAGAATCTCACCCACCCACTCCTGCGAAAAACCTCACCTATGTCTGAGCTATTGAAGTCCTCAAATCGTGGTTTAAAGACTTCAAGGAGCAGAGAATCCTCCAGCAAGTGACCCGTGCCCCATGCTACAGAGGAAGGTGAAAAACCTCCAGGGCTCTTCCAATCTGCCCTGGAGGAAAATTCCTTCCCAACCCCAAATATGGCGATCATTAGGCCTATTTACCATGAATATTTAAAGATCAGTTAATTACCAAAATCATGTTATCCCATCATACCATCTCCTCCATAAACTTATCGAGTTTAATCTAATCTTAAAGCCAGATAGATCTTTTGCCCGCACTGCTTCCCTTGGAAGGCTATTCCAAAACTTCACTCCTCTGATGGTTAGAAACCTTCGTCTAATTTCAAGTCTAAACTTTCTGGTGGCCAGTTTATATCCATTTGTTCTTGTGTCCACGTTGGTACTGAGCTTAAATAATTCCTCTCCCTCTCCGGTATTTATCCCTCTGATATATTTATAAAGAGCAATCATATCTCCCCTCAACCTTCTTTTAGTTAGGCTAAACAAGCCAAGCTCCTTAAGTCTCCTTTCATAAGACAAGTTTTCCATTCCTCGGATCATCCTAGTAGCCCTTCTCTGTTCCTGTTCCAGTTTGAATTCATCCTTTCTAAACATGGGAGACCAGAACTGCACACAGTATTCCAGGTGAGGTCTCACCAGTGCCTTGTAGAACGGTACTAAAACCTCCTTATCCCTACTGGAAATACCTCTCCTGATGCATCCCAAGACTGCATTAGCTTTTTTCACGGCCATATCACATTGGCGGCTCATAGTCATCCTATGATCAAACAATACTCCAAGATCCTTCTCCTTCTCCGTTACTTCTAATTGATGCTTCCCCAGCTTATAACTAAAATTCTTATTATTAATCCCTAAATGCATAACCTTACACTTCTCACTATTAAATTTCATCCGATTGCTATTACTGCAGTTTACAAGGTCCTCCTGTATGATATCCTGGTCCTTCTCTAAATTGGCAATACCTCCCAGCTTTGTATCATCTGCAAACTTTATTAGCACACTCCCACTTTTTGTGCCAAGGTCAGTAATAAAAAGATTAAATAAGATTGGTCCCCAAACTGATCCCTGAGGAACTCCACTGGTAACCTCCCTCCGGTCTGACAGTTCACCTTTCAGTATGACCCGCTGCAGTCTCCCTTTTAACCAATTCCTTATCCACCTTTCAGTGTTCATATTGATCCCCATTTTTTCCAATTTAACTAATAATTCCCCATGTGGCACGGTATCAAATGCCTTACTGAAATCTAGGTAAATTAGATCCACTGCGTTTCCTTTGTCTAAAAAATCTGTTACTTTCTCAAGGAGATCAGGTTGGTTTGGCACGATCTACCTTTTGTAAAACCATGTTGTATTTTGTCCCATTTACCATTGACTTCCAAGTCCTTAACTACTTTCTCCTTCAAAATTTTTTCCAAGACCTTGCATACTACAGATGTCAAACTAACAAACCTGTAGTTACCTGGATTACTTTTTTTCCCTTTCTTAAAAATAGGAATTATATTAGCAATTCTCCAATCATACAATACAAATCCTGAGCTTACAGATTCATTAAAATGGGCTTGCAATTTCAGTGTCAATTCCTTTAATATTCTTGGATGAAGATTATCTGGGCCCCCCAATTTAATCCCATTAAGCTGTTAGAGTTTCTCTTCTACCTCAGAAGATAGAGGGGTAATATCTACCTCCATATCCTCATTCCCATTTGTCATGCTACCATTATCCCTAAGATCCTCTTTAGCCTTATTAAAGACTGAGGCAAAGTATTTGTTTAGATATTGGGCCATATCTAGATTATCCTTAACCTCCACTCCATCCTCAGTGTTTAGCGGTCCCACTTCTTCTTCCTTCTTAGTTTTCTTCTTATTTATATGGCTATAGAACCTTTTATTATTGGTTTTAATTCTTTTTGCAAGGTCCAACTCTGCTTGACTTTTAGCCTTTGTCACTTTATCCCTACATGTTCTGACCTCAATGAGATAGCTTTCCTTGCTGATTCCTCCCATCTTCCACTCCCTGTATGCTTTCTGCTTTTTCTTAATCACCTCTCTGAGATGCTTGCTCAACCAGCTTGGTCTACAACTCCTGCCTATGAATTTTTTCCCCTTTCTTGGCATGCAGGCTTCCGATAGCGTCTGCAGCTTTGATTTAAAGTAATCCCAGGCCTCCTCTGCCTTTCAGATCCATAAGTTCTTCAGTCCAATCCACTTCCCTAACTAATTTCCTTAATTTTTGAAAGTCAGCCTTTTTGAAATCAAAAATCCTAGTTGCAGATTTATTTTTGTTAATCCTTCCGTTCAGTTTGTACTGAATTAGCTCATGATCACTTGAACCAAGATTATCCCTACAACCATTACTTCTACGAGGTCCTCACTACTCACCAAAACCAAATCTAAAATGGCATCCCCTCTAGTCGGTTCAACAACTACTTGATGAAGGAATCCATCAGCTATCGCATCTAGGAAAATCTGAGCCCTATTATTATTACTAGCACTTGTCCTCCAGTCTATATCTGGGAAGCTAAAGTCTCTCATGATCACGGAGTTTCCATAAGTATTTACTTTATTAAAAACATTAAAAAGGGCTCTATCCATATCCAGATTAGATCCCGGCGGTCTATAGCACACCCCAAGCACTATCCTAGGGGAGGCTCTACTAGTTTTCTTCCCCAGTGTAATTTTTGCCCAGATGGACTCTATCTTATCCATTGCATCACTTCTTATTTTATGCGATATATAAATAGGGAAGTAATGAGTAGAAGTAGGGAGGTGATTTTACCTCTGTATACAGCATTGGTGAGACAGATATTGGAATAATGCATACAGTTCTGGTGTCCACATTTTAAAATGATGTTGAAAAACTGGAGAGTGTGTAGAAAAGAGCCACCCGCCCCCCAAAATCCTCACAATGAGGGAATTAAAGAAGCTCAATCAGTTCAGCTTATCAAAAAGAAGATTGATAAATGGCTTGATTACGGTGTACAACTACCTTTGCAGAGTGAAAATACTGTGTTCTTACAGGCTGTTTATCAGAGAAAGGCATAATAAGACCCAGTGGCTGGAAGTTGAACACAGACAAATTCAAATTAAAAATTAGGCACACCTTTTGAACAATGAAGGTGATTAACCACTGGAATAAAATATCACAGATGGATTCTCCATCTCTTGATGCCTACAAATCAAAATTGGGTTATCTATCTGGAAGATACAGTTTAATCAAACACAAGTTATTGGATTCAGTACAGATTTGTAGATTCTAAGGCCAGAAAGGACTGTTGTGATCACCTAGTATGATCTTCTATGTAACACAGGCCATAGAACTTCCCAGAATAATTTCTACAGCATATCTCTTAGAAAAACATCCAGCCTTGATTTAAAAATGGTCAGTGATGGAGAATCCACCGTGACCTTGTCTGTGATGGAGAATCTCCCATGACCCTTGGTAAGTTGTTCCAATAGTTAATTACTCTTACTTTTAAACATTTATGCCTTATTTCCAGTCTGAATTTGTCTAGCTTCAACTCCAGACGTATCATGTTCTACCTTTCTGTGCTAGAATGAAGAGCTCGTTATTAAATATTTGTTCCCCATGTAGAGACTTAGAGACTATAAACAAGTCACCCATATTCTTCTCTTTGTGAAACTAAATAGCTTCAGCTCTTTGAGTCTATCACTATAAGGCTGGTTTTCTAATCCTTTCATCGTTCTTGTGGTTCTTCTCTGAACACTCTTCAATTTATCAGCATACTTCTTGAATTGTTGACACCAGAACGGGACACAGTATTCCAGCAGTGGTCACACCAATGCCAAACACAATTATAACATCTCTACTCCTCTCCAGATTCCCCTGTTTATGCATTGCCAGAAGCTGGGAATGAACGACAGGGAATGGATCATTTGATGATTAGCTGTTCATTCCCTCTGGGGCACCTGACATTGTCCACTGTCGGAAGACAGGATACTGGGCTAGATGGACCTTTGGTCTGACCCGGTATGGCCATTCTTATGTTCTTATGATTCCATTAGCCCTTTTGCCACAGTGTCATACTGGGAGCTCATAGTCAGCTGATTATCCATCAGAACCCCCAAATCTTTTTTATAGTCACTGCTTCCCATGATAGAGTGCCCCAGGGGTGTCTGCGTGGAATGTTTTGTCCTATGATATACAGATTAGATGATCTAGTGGTCCCTTCTAGCCTTATACTCTATGGATCATCAACAATGTTGCCAATGTCAAGAGAGGAAAAATCATGATTTAGACCCCAAATAATCAGTTGAGGATTGAGAAAGCAAGAGCTCTGCCCCATCCCTATGTGAGAGTGTTGGGGGGAGGTGCGGATTGCCCTCCCCTCTTCCAACTGCCAAGGAATTCTAAGCTGGCCATTTACAGCAATCCAGAGCAGTGCAAAGAGGATAGCTCAAAATGGAGATTCTGGCCCCAAGAGTTTTATCTTTGTGAAAAAGGTATTGTGATTAGATCACTCTTTTGGTTTTGATTTTAAGTTCAGGGTTTTTTAATGGTTATCTCAGAAAGGTTAAATGGATTTTGAGCACACTTTACAAAAATAGTTTATCTTTGGCTGAATCTATGTGTGTGGCATCTCAGCCCAAAAGAAATTTTCTGGGAGAAATTAACATTCAAGTGTAATTGAACATTTACAGTGCCTTCTCAGTCTGAACTACCGCATTAGCTGTAACTATTTTTGTAAATTCTGAAATGTGTACACTTCAATAGAAGCAAAATTTTAGATTTTTTTCCCCAAAAGAAACCTCTTAAAATATTGGCAAATTATTAAATTTGAATGGCAACATTTTTAGTTCTAAGAAAATGTTTAACCATTTCCTAGTGTACTACATTCATAAGAAGCAGCCACTTTAACTCAAAGGTGGGTATTTTTTGGTGGTGAAGTGTTTAAAAATTTTTGGGGCCTAATCCAAAGCCCGTTGAAGTTAATATCCCGTTAATTTCTGTGGGGTTTAGATGAGGCCCAGGTAACCCTATATTTATATAGACTGTCTATCATAAAAGTTACTTATGGGAGGTGGTGGAACTGAAATTAAACATTTGTTTTGGTTCAGGTGTTACTTTCTGACTTTTTCAGTGGAAGTGAAGAAGCTCTGTCCAATGAAGACTGTGAGAATGTTTATCACTTGGTGTATTCAGCACACCGGCCGGTTGCAGTAGCAGCTGGAGAGTTCCTTCACAAAAAGTAAGCTACCTCTCATCCTGGAATGAGAAACAGATTCATGATAGCTTCCTGAGACCAGAAATGCCTAGTGAGATCTAGAAGTGACAGATTGATATATAGTAAGTATGGCCTGATTCAGCAAAGCACTTAATCACAAGCTTAACTTTTGAAGCACTGATTTTTCAATCGGAGTACTTGCATGCTGTGACAGGGTCAGGCCAGATGGCTACAGGAGAGTGATAGAAGGAGATATATTAGCCCCAGGTTAAGTTGGTCCCTTTTCCCTGGGTAAGGTAACAGGTAAGGTTCCAGAACAATCAGGAACCTTCTGGAAACAATTAAGACAGACAGGCTGATTAGAACACCTGCATCCAATCAAGAAGCTGCTAGAATCAATTAAGGCAAGCTAATCAGGGCACCTGGGTTTAAAAAGGAGCTCACTTCAGTTTGTGGTGTGTGTGCAAGGAGCTGGGAGCAAGAGGCGCTAGGAGCTGAGAGTGAGAATGCGTACTGTCAGAGGACTGAGGAGTACAAGCATTATCAGACACCAGGAAGAAGGTCCTATGGTGAGGATAAAGAAGGTGTTGGGAGGAGGCCATGGGGAAGTAGCCCAGGGAGTTGTAGCTGTTGCACAGCTGTTCCAGGAGGCACTCTAGACAGCTGCATTCCACGGGGCCCTGGGCTGGAACCCGGAGTAGAAGGTGGGCCCGGGTTCCCCCTAAACCTCCCAACTCCTGGTCAGACACAGGAGAAGTTGACCTGGACTGTGGATTCACGAAAACGGTGAAACTGAGGGCTGCCGTGAATCTCTGAGATGAGCAAATCCGCCAATAAGTACAAGACCCACCAAGGTAGAGGAGGAACTTTGTCACAATGCTTAAAGTTAAGCATCTATTTAAGTGCTTTGATAAATCAGGATTTATATCATGCTTTTCTTGCTGTACAGTTTAGACAGTAATTTCTATTAATTTAGGACATTAAAGTACAAACAAATATGATTGTATGTACTTGTTTGTAAAGATTTGTTAATTTATGTGCAAATCCCTTGAGTTTGTG